>NC_030829.1:1200000-1800000 GCF_001704415.2 Capra hircus | reverse complement strand
ATGTTTACCTGCATCACTTTACTATACACCTGAAACAAACCCAACACTTTAAATCAGCTACTGAGAGTGCTCAATTGCTCAGTCGTGTCTGACTCTTTGTGACCCTATGGACTATAACCTGCCAGGCTCCTCTGTCCATGGGATTCTCCAGGCAAGAATACTGGAGTGGGTTGCTATTTCCTTCTCCAGGGGATCTTCCTAGTTCAGGGATTGGACCCACATCTCTTTTGGCAGGAGGATTCTTTACAGCTGTGCCACCTGCTGCTGCTGCTGCTGCTGCTGCTGCTGCTGCTGCTGCTGCTGCTGCTGCTGCTGCTGCTAAGTCGCTTCAGTCGTGTCCGACTCTGAGTGACCCCATAGACGGCAGCCCACCAGGCTCCCCCGTCCCTGGGATTCACCAGGCAAGAACACTGGAGTGGGTTGCCATTTCCTTCTCCAAGCATGAAAGTGAAAAGTCAAAGTGAAGTCGCTCAGTTGTGTCCGACTCCTAGCGACTCCATGGACTGCAGCCTACCAGGCTCCTCCGTCCACGGGATTTTCCAGGCAAGAGTACTGGAGTGAGTTGCCATTGCCTTCTCCAGCTGTGCCACCTGGGAAACCCCTAAATCAACGATAAGTGAAAGTCACTCAGTTGTGTCTGACTCTTTGTGACCCCCTGAACTATACGGTCCATGGAATTATCCAGGCCAGAATACTGGAGTGGGTAACCTTTCTCTTTTCCAGGGGATCTTCCCAACCCAGAGACTGAACCCAGGTCTCCTACATTGGAGGCAGATTCCTTACCAGCTGAGATATCAGAGAAGCCCACAAATCAATGATAGTCCTATATAAACTGAAGTTTTGTTTTGTTTTGTTTTTTGAACGTGAGCTCACACAGGCAGTTTCCTCCAGTTGTCCATGTGGACCATAAGACTCCTGAGCAGGAGAACAGTGTCAAAGTTTTCAGGTGGCGGTTAGCTTGGCCCTGTGCCAGGTGTGTTACTTGCCACTCACAAAGCCCCAGCTGGTATTTACCACCCAACAAAAGGGTAAAGAAAAGAAGTTCTGCTGACGTTCATGCCCTTCACAGAAGGCATGAAAGATGAGACAGTGTATTGGGGAAGAATGAGAAAAATTTCCCCTGGTCCTCGTTTATTTTCATGACAGGATATTGGTTATCTGTACCACTTTAGGGAAAATAAGACTCTAAAGTGCTTTGATTCTTTAACTGAATTTTGTTGATTAGCCTCATAGCTGAGGAAATCACATTTAACTGGCTCACTTCCCGAGGGGCTGGTCTGATGTCCTTGACTCAGAATGCTGCTGTGAGGTCAGGGCCAGCTTTCCCTCTGCTCCCACGCACAGCGAAGGGCAGCGCCCGGCTTCCAGGATGAGAGTCTAGAGTGAACAGCAGTCATCCTGGCCTGCCATGGTTTCTTACGTCTTCACTAAGAAAACCTGCCTAAAGATTTAATCTGTTAAAAACCAGCCTGGGGAACACTACCAAAGGGGAAGGCGTTTCATTCATTCTTTAACCCATCTTTATGGACTTTATGGACAATGTATAGAGTGCTGAGAGGGAGGCAGAAATGGGTGGGCCTCGTTCCTAGTCTTTTGGAACTTATTGATATTCAACACAGAATGGGTGAAAGCAATTGATTCTAAGTGAAATGGTGGTCTGATATCCTGTGAGAACATTAGTGGTGACAGCCTGCTCTCAATAAATCTTATTCCCCTTGTATTTCATGCCATGTTACTAGGCCATTTTTAAAATTCCTGCCTTCAACTGGTTTCCAATAGCTTTCCCAACTCAAATGATAACCTTCTTACGATCAGAATGGAGAGCATTAAGAGCAGGGGAGCATTAAGAGCATGGCTTGCTGATCTTATGTATTTGTCTTGGCTGCACAGGTCTTTATTGCTGCACAAGCTCTCTAGTTGCGGCGAGCGGGGGCTAGTCTTCTGTTGTGGTGTGTGGGCTTCTCACTGCGGCGGCTTTTCTCATTGCAGAGCACAAGCTCCAGGGCACGTGGGCTTGGTGGTTGTGGTTATGGGCTTAGTTGTCCTGTAGCATGCGGAATCTTCCCGGACCAGGGATCGAACTCATGTCCCCAGCATTGGCAGACAGATTCTTACCCACTGGACCAGCAGAGAAGTGCATGTGCTTCCTGATCTTTAACTGCATCCACAGCTCTGCACATCCAGCAAGCTCCTTGAACCCGCTCTGCTCCCTTACAGCACCCTCCACAACACTAAGCTGGTCAGATTCAGGTGGCAAATTACTTTCGAATTTATCCATCACATTTATGACAAGCTGCTGGGGACTCCTGACTAGCAAGCTAGGGATTCCTAAAACACAATAGACAGCGTGCTCAGAAAGTTGTTGGGCAAACTGAATTGCTAGGGTGCTCTCTCCCCTGATACTCTTCTATGGGCACAAGCCTAAAGATTAAACGTCAGCACACACCCCAGGTTTTTACATGGAATGAAATGTGTCTTCATTCTCACCTGTGCTCCACTTATGAAACTGCTAAGATAACATTCCCCCAGGGTTTTAGATTTGCTTCGCCGAATCAGTTCTTTTGTAAGCAAGGGTGCTATTCCGGAAGAGTTTTCAGAGATGCGCCACAATTTCAGATCAACTCGGGGCCAGAGCTACAGCTAACGTGGTCAAGGCCTCCCAGGGACGCACGCCCGGTGGGAGCTTCAGCCTGCTCAGTTTTGATACTTCTGCTCCACACCACCGGGTGAAAGCTCAAGTGAATTCTACTGGCTTCAATCTTTGGTGCCCAAGTTCTTCCTTATCCCATGCAGAGCCCCCCTACCTCCCCAAATCACCCTCCACTCTCTCTCCTTTGACCCTGACTGCTCTCTCTGCCAAACTTCCCACCCTTTGGAACTTCTTTTCTCCTTCGCACTGCAACCGGAATGACTTTATACAACACAGGTCAGATCAAGGCATTCTCTGTCTCTCAGATTTCTCTAAATGGCTTCCACTGCCCTCAGAAAATGTTGGAATTCCCTAATGTAATGGAGTAAAGAAGGAAATGGCAACCCACTCCAGTATTCTTGCCTGGAAATGCCGGGCTACCGTCCATGGGGTTGCAAGAGTTGGACATGACTTAGCGACTAAACCAGCACCACCAGCATACTGGAGAAGGCCGCCACTCCCCACTGCCCTCTTTGAAATGTGTGTTCCGGCTCCAGCTGGCCTCTGTGGGTCCTGGGATGGCGCATGCTCTCAGCCCCAGTTCTTCTAGGGCTGTTTCCTCTGACCACGGTTTCCTCTGGTTTTATTCCTCCTCTGTTTGGTCTTGCTGAGCAGACTCTGCTGGGAACGCCTTCCTTGACACCGGAACAAGGAAGCCAGGCTGCCAGGCTGTGCCTGCATTCACATGAATGCTCTTCAATGCTGCAGGATAACTTCCTCTTTCGGTATCTGCTCTCCCGTTAGACTCAGAGGCTTGCGGACAAGCGTGGTCTTTGTCTTGTTCACATGGTATTCTAGCAGCCAAGCAAACGGGTTCTCCCTGGGGCCAGCTGGATGAGCACTTGAAAGAGCTGAGCACTGGGGGTTTAATGCTGGTCAGTGCTATCTTGAAATTCTTAATCATTTGTCTTTGGCTTTACGTTTTGTGAGTGAAGTCCAATGGCAGGATGGAGTGTGCACCAGGGGTGTGGAGCTGAGACTTCCAACTTGTCCCTGGGAGGCTCCTCCGCCTCCAGCCTGTGCCCACTGCCTCCCTCTCTCACCCACTCCCCTCCAGCGCCCCACTTTGGTGCAGGAGCAAGGAGGGATTGCGCAGGTTCTTGTGTCCACAGGTGGAGCCTGGAAGGGAGTCTATAGTGTCTGTGAGGATCTGCACTCTCTCTGGAAGTACCCACATGTCCAAGTACCCACGTGCCCAAGGGAGCATGAGGCTGAGCAGCAAGAAAAAGCAAATGACAGGCTGAGAAGGAGACCCAGAAGAGAAAAAACACACATTTTCTTACCTGTTTTTTGAACAAGGGACCCTGCAGTTTCATTTTGCACTGGGCCTCACAGAGTATGTAGCTATCTCTGGCTGTCAGTGATTACTCATGGAATAGCTGAATCAAGGAACTTGGTTTGCCAAATGCATGTTTCTTCAAAGCAATCACCTTGATGGATTTTCCAATAGTGGTAATTTACTGTAACATTTTTGGAACTTCTTTTTGAGAAAGTCACCATTTGGTGAACAAATATTTTTTGAGCACTTGTTAAGCCAGCTTCTGGCGGACATCAGTGAGCTCTTCAGATAAGGCCACGGAAAATTTTCATCCTTGGAATTGCTTTGGGGTGGATTTACTTCTCTAAAGAAGTCACAAGTCCCTGGGGTCCTATCTGGTGAAAAATGTGGGCCATAAAACTCAATAATATCAATAATACCACTTGGGACTAAAATAAATGAAACATAAATGTAACATAAATGAAAAACACTGGTTGTAATGCTAAAATCACCGTAGACCATCTGTTGTTGTTTAGTCATTAACTCAGGTCCGACTCTTTGCGATCCTATCGACAGCAGGGCACCAGGCTGCCCTGTCCTTCGCGTTCTCCTGGAGTTTGCTCAGACTCATGTCCATTGAGCTGGTGATGCCATCCAACCATCTCATCCTCTGTCATCCCCTTCTCCTGCCTTCAGTCTTTTCCAGCATCAGGGTCTCTTCCAACAAATTGGCTCTTTGCATCAGGTGGTCAAAGTATTGAAGCTTTAGTTTCAGCATCAGTCCTTCCAAGGAATATTCAGGGTTGATTTCTTTTACAATTGACCGGTTTATCTCCTTGCAGTTCAAGGGACTCTTAAGAATCTTCTCCAGCACCACGATTCAAAAGCATCCATTCTTCGGCACTCAGCCTTCTTTATGGTCCAACACTTACATCCATACATGACTACTGGAAAAACCCGGAAAATCTTTGACTATATGGCCCTTCGTCAGGAAAGTGATATCTCTGCTTTTTAATATGCTATCCAGGTTTTTCATGGCTCTCCTTCCAAGGAGCAATCATCTTTTAATCAACCATACATGTGCTGTGCTCTGCGTTACCGCTCAGTCATGTCTGACTCTTTGTGATCCCACGGACCGTAGCCAGGCTCCTCTGTCCATGGGATTCTCCAGGCAACAATACTGGAGTGGGTTGCCATGCCCTCCTCCAGGGGATCTTTTCAACCCAGGGGTCAAACCCAGGTCTCCCACATTGCAGGCGGATTCTTTACCAGCTGAGATACCAGGGAAGCCCTAACCATACTTAGATGAATACATATATACATAGATGAATGACCATGACTAAGTTTTGATAAAACTTTATTTACAAAAACACAGATGACAGATCAAATTGGGTCTATGGGCAATTCATTTGCTTCCCACACCCACAGACACATCTTTTTGAAGGTAAGTGTGAAGGTTTAGTCAGGAGCCAGGCATGAGGAGCAACAGCAACCTCAGTCCTCTGAAACCCAGGATGCTCTTGGTGCAGCGGCCCAGCGTGGAGGCAGAGGGGTCATCTCTGCAGAGACCACATCGGAGTCTGGGGGCAGGTGGCAGAGGAGACAGACTAGAGCTGGAGAATTCCATGTAGCTCACTCTCCAGAACTAACTTTGTCCTAGAAGTTTATTCAATGAGCATTTTATTTATTTATTTATTTTCAATGAGCATTTTATAAGCACCTGCTCAGTTATATATATGCAGTGGCTTAGCGTACTTTTCATGGAAGCCTATTGTATAATTCGGGCTTCCCCATGGCTCAGTGGTAAAGAATCCACCTGCAATGCAGGAGCTGAAGGAGATGTGGGTTTGATTCCTGGATCAAGGAGATCCCCTAGAGGAGGGTATGGCAACCCATTCCATTATCCTTGCCTGGAGAATCCCCATGGACAGAGGAGCCTGGAGGGCTACAGTCCATAGCATCACAAAGAGCTGGACACGAAGGAAGTGACTTCGCACACAATGTATAACTTACTTGACTATACCAAGGCTATACTTAACCAATGAATATTCAATACCCATCTCTAATTTGCCTGAAAAATTCCATGGACAGGGGAGCCTGGTGGGCTACCATCCACAGGTTTGCAGTCAGACATGAGCTACTGAGCCTGGTGTGGCATCTCTAATCTTTTTAAAACTAGAGAAAAGTATTTTGGGGGTGATTTCCATAATATTATTTGCCTGCATAGTTCTTGGGGAGCCTAAATATTAGAAGAAAGCGGAAGCCTTATTCAGTTGTCCTCACCCTCAACCTGTTTGGCAATCACTTCTCTCCTAGAGCTGCCTCAAAGGAGCCTGGAAGTTAAGTCTTGTATTTTTATTTTTCCCCAGATAAGATCAGCATGCAATATGCTTGCCTAAGAAATAAGCATTATCTAGATAGGTAGGTAGATATGGACAGGATATTTGTTTTCTCTACAAATGAGATGTCTTACTGTGACTGGCAGTCAGACCTCCTCTTTTGCAACACTATCCTCGTTTGCATGGGGACTCTCCTTCAGGTAGCAAAAGGTCACTCCCTGCCGGGGTGTAACATGTCTACACTCGCATTGTACTTTCCAGACTCAGGCTTTCTCTTACAAGCTTGAGGATGATCCAGACCTAAAGTGGGCTCTTCTTAGATACTACAGAAGAAATTTTGATTCATTGATTGATTCAAGAAATATTTACTCAGCTCCTAGTCATACGGGCCAGATACTGCCGCGGTCCTTGGAGGAGCTTCATGAATGAAGCTATTCATTCCTGCTCTCATGGGACTTTCTGTTTGCTAGTGGAAGCACGTGTTAATTATCAAACAGATAAGACAGCATGCAATCAGAACTAGCAAGAACTGCTAGAAAGGAAATGGAAGTTTATAATATTTCTCACATATTGTTGGTCAGAGCAGTCATCTAGGGCCCTTGTTAAAATAATGGATTCCTTTTGGCCCCATCACGGATCTGCTGAATCATAATCTCTAGGGAACTCCATGTTTCACACCCCAGACAGTCCTGATGAACAAGCA
The DNA here is from genome assembly GCF_001704415.2 of Capra hircus. Lineage (NCBI taxonomy): Eukaryota > Metazoa > Chordata > Mammalia > Artiodactyla > Bovidae > Capra > Capra hircus. Next base: position 1,793,011 of record NC_030829.1, on the reverse strand, counting down.
CATTTGGAGAAACTTGGTCTAATAGAATTTAAAACAAAGACTAAAACTCTCGCTTCCAACCAGGTGGTAATTTTAGAATCTTTCATTCTAAGGAAGGCTTATTTGGCAGGGCTCTGAGACTGTTTATAATAAGTGGCAGAAAACATCTACTTCCAATGCGTGTTTGCTGATGCTGATGACCCATGGACTGGAACACCACCTCTATGGAACCCTCATTAGGTTGCTGGGTAATGGGGTGCTGAGTTCAGTTTCCTAGACATGAGACTCAAACTCTTGCAGTTTTCTTCCTCTTCCTTAGGGAAACAATCTTCTTATCCAGAAAATAAGCCATTGAGAATATTTACTTTAATAACTTAACAACTTTCTCCCTTTGGACCCCCCACGATACGCAACAGACTTCATGGAAGGCTTCAGTTTAACCCATTCAAGTTTTGACTTGTCCTCTGTTACAGAAGTGGTCCCTCTTAACAGGTTATGAATATCATAATACTGCATTCACATGGTTTAGTTTTAGTTACTATTACTGTAGGCTTTTTATCACTGTTTTTTTTTTTTTAATGTGGCTTTACCGCACGGCCTGTGGGATCTTAGTTCCCCAGCTAAGATCAGGAACTGAGTCTGGGCCCCCACAGTAAAAGGCCCTAGTCCTAACCACTGGACCACCCGGGAATTCCTAAAGTGTTTGGCTCTTTGAAAGTGGTATTTAAGTTCGGAATATTCCTATTGTAAAACACTGTAAAATTTCCATTAGTATTTTAGACTATTTTGTTCTAAAAGTAATGTTTCCAGCTTTTTTCCCTCAATATAAAAGTGATTTATTCATAGTAGATATTTGTAGAAACCTATAAAAAATGGAATTTTAAAAATCACCTCTAATCCTACTACTTAGCATTTTAGTCTATTTCTTTTTAAATCATTTATTGTTAGTTTTTAATATATTACATTCAGTTGATCTCTTATTAATATATAGTTATAACTGGAATTATACTCTATATCAAGTTTGTATCGAGAACATTTAACAAAATTTGATACCACGAGGATTTTCCCACTAAAATTTAGAATATATTTTTGATGAGTAGATTATATGCCATCATATGGATATGCAAACATGTATTTAATAATTATTTATTGTTTCAGTTTATGTTTTATTTTTTTTTTATTCTTTAATTGGAGGAAATTGCTTTCAATGTTGTGTTGGCTTTTGCCATGCAACAGCGCAATTCAGCCACGACTATACATGTGTCTCTTCCCTCTTGAGCTTCCCTCCCGAGCTTCCCTCCCCTCTCCTCATCCCACCCCTCTAGGTTATCCTAGAGCGCCAGGCCGGGCTCCCTGTGTTGTACAGCAACTTTTCACCAGTAATCTATTTTAAATATGGTAGTGCATATATGGGAGAAGGGAAATGGCAACCCACTCCAGTATTCTTGCCTAGAGAACCCCTTGGACAGAGGGGCCTGGTGGGCTGCCGTCTATGGGGTCGCACAGAGTCGGACACGACTGAAGCGACTTAGCATGCACTCAGGCACTGGAGAAGGAAATGGCAACCCACCCCAGCATTCTTGCCTGGAGAATCCCATGGACAGAAGAGCCTGGTGGGCTGCTGTCTATGGGGTTGCACAGAGTCAGGCATGACTGAAACGACTTAGCAGCAGCAGCAGCAGTGCATATATGATTTTAAATTTTTTACTTTCATACATAACACTGGCACAAACCTCTTTGAATATAAATCTATGTCCATAGCTATGACCCATCTTAGAAGACAGTCCTTATCATGAAATCACTGGGTGGAAGGACATGTTCTTTTTTTAGATTAATGCATGTTGGCAAATTGCTTTTCAGGCAGATCATACCAGTTTAGGCCAGAGAGCGTTGTTAGAGGGAGAGGCTAGGAATTATCCTTGGATAGATGGATCTACTGTGACCCATGAACAGGAGAAAATAGATTAGATTTGTTGATACACCAATTAGCTTCCATGTGTTCTGTGATCTCCGACTTGCATTCCTAACTCTGACAATACATTTTCACAAATGAATATCATAAGGAGCACACAGAAAGAGCCATATCAACTCATCTCTGCGACTGCACCACAGTCTCGAAGAACATGTCCTACTGATGGTAAGTAGTCAGAGCGTCTTTATATACAATGCGCAGCTGATGACGGGAGTCATGGTCTGTACCTCTGCTTATATCATAAGCACTATTGTTAATTGGCATTTAAAGGGGGAAGTACAGCAAGTGGCTAGTAATACTAATGTTAACAACAATAACAATACTAGTATTCCCATTGGCAGGGGATATACTCTCAGTTCTTAAATGGAAACATTTCCAAATTCTCAGTGCTTTTGGTTGATTGTCTCTAAGAAAAGATGAAATGCCAGTGCTTGTAGCTTCATACTTTGTAAAATACCTTTTTCAGCTCTCTCTGCCCACTCAATTTTCAGTTGTGTGTAATTGTTCTTAATGAGCTTTAGTTATGAAAAGGAAAGGAAAAGGAAACCTTAGAACACTTCAGTCCTAGTTACCCCAAGTTACAAGGACACACGTCATATTTCAGACAAGCTGTCGTGCGGGTGGGCTTGCCCGGTGATGAGTGATAAACTAGCTGCTGCTGCTGCTAAGTCGCTTCAGTCGTGTCCGACTCCGTGCGACCCCACAGACGGCAGCCCACCAGGCTCCCCCGTCCCTGGGATTCTCCAGGCAAGAACACTGGAGTGGGTGATAAACTAGCTATTCCCACCAAATGACTGAGTTGGTATAAGAAAGGGAAGCTAATTCACTTGAATCGTCTAGGGCTTATGCTGCTCATGTGTGTGTGTGGAGAGAGAGGGAAGGTGTCCTCCTCCATAGAGAAGCACAGGTTGTGCCGTGTGCTTGGCCTCTGGCCTCAAGCAGAGAAGACTGCAGAAGTTTCCAGAATGACTGGAGAACATTCAGAAGCACTTCAAGGGCTTACATTCCCACATGATCTGATTTCTTTCCACTCTTTGTTGGCAGTTCCTTACCAGCCCAAGTTTAGCAAAGCTAGAGAAGAAGTACAAGAGGTACCGAGACTGGTGGTGGGTGGGAACGAACCCCTAACCAGAGGCAGCTGCCTTTACGAGAGGCTTTCAGGGAGATGGAGGGCATGGCGGTGGGGCAGGAAAGGAAGATGCAAGATGACGGGTAGAAGCTGGAAGCTGCTCCCACTGCGGGAGGAGAGAGCCTCCACACAGGAGCTCGAGAGAGTAGTATACTCGGGACTCTGCACGGTTAACGAGGTGCAGCACCATCCTGTCAAGTGTTTTCTTATTTATTACCTTATTTGGCTTTTGTAACATCTTTGAATTAAACAGAACAAGTATTTACAGGTCTGTAATCTTCTATTTAAAACGCTTCGGGCCAGATATTTTTGATTTCAGAACTTATCAGACGTTAGACACGTAATATAATGCCAGTTACGAATGTTATGAAACACTCCAAGTAGTGTCTCGGACAACATCCTGTTTTCAGGCACATTAATATTTCAGTAATGAGGAATATGGGCAGCCACAGTAAGAGATAAAGAATATCAACAGCCTCCTCTTGGTCAAGGTTAGGTTTTTGTAGCCAAAGGAGTTGGGAAAAGCCATAAGCTTTTCAGAAATTTATGGAGCTTGTAACTGAAGATAGGGAATTATGGCCTAAATTATCCCCATTTTATAGATGAGAGAACAGAAGTTCAGAGGCATAAAGTGGCATATCCAATGTTAGCTTTAGATTATTTTAAAATGGGGTTATTATGAATACTCTGAGACAATCTAAAACAATCCAATTACCCATTTCAACATTCATGCATGGAGAGTTTTGTTTTGAGAGTTTTGATTCCATGGCAAAAAGACATTTTCTTCCATCTCTGCCTCCCTGGAAGTCTACTACATTTTTGTCTACATTTCTCAGAACGAGACCTTGGGATTTTAGATTTCCCCTTTGGTTCAGGTGAGTTCTTCTCCAAAATTCACTGTAGTCTCAGGCATGGGCCCAGCTGAAGGGACCACTTTTGTAAAAGAGGTAAGCATTTATTGAAACTTGGCTATAACATTAAAAGAGTGGTTCTGAGAAGAAAACAATCAGCAAGGGTCTCTCAATGCACCCCCAGCCCAAGCACTAAGAGGAACGGTCTCGGGAAAGCCACGGAAACGTAAACCACACCCAGGTGTGCCTAGGTGGGACAGAAATGGACTCTGACTTTGAAGGAACACCGCCTACAACCAACGTGCAACGCTCTGTAAAAGGAGTTTGCTGACACATTTGGAGGGCCAGTACTGCACTCACTCGCCACCTGTCCCTCAGCAGCCGAGGAGGCTATCCCGATGCCTGAGCAAACCAGATGGTGGCCAACAGCTCTGAACTGACACGGGAAAAAACGGCATTGCTAAAGAAACAACGAGGGACTTCCCTGGTGGTCCAGTGGTTAAAAATCTGCCTTCCAATGCAGGGGATGCACGTTCAATCCCTGGTTGCAGAACTAAGATCCCACATGCCACGGGGCAACTAAGCCACAGCTGCTGAGCCTGCGCCCGGCAGTGAAAGATCCTGCGGGATGCAAAGAAAACCCCGCTACTGCAACTAGGACCTGATGCGGTCAAAGAAATCAATCAAAAGAAACAATGAGCTGTCTAGTCCAGCTGGTCCCAGACGCCTTCCTAACTTGCTATGTTATTTGACCATAATTATGCTCACAATATTTAGTTTCAATAACTGTAGTTCCTTTTGAATATATGAGGATAAAAGAATTCAGAAACAGACATACAAAAGTCTTTGCACATATTAGTAAGAAACCACAATCATTGAAAAGTGTCCATTGTACAGAGAGTCCCATGTTAGAGATTCCCACAATGTAACATACATTCGTTTCTTGATTGGTTTCCATGCTGAACTCTATGAGATCAGGTGTGGGCTTTTTGGTTTTGTTTTGTTTTAACTTATCTGTGGAGAAGGAAATGGCAACCCACTACAGTATTCCTGCCTGGAGAATCCCATGGATGGCGAGCCTGGTGGGCTACAGTCCACAGGGTCGCAAAGAGTCGGACACGACTGAAGCGACTTAGCACATCTGTAGGCCTAGCCTGCAGAAATAAAAGGAATTTTTTCAACTATTTTCTTTTTGTCTTTCCCCTCTTGAGGCTGCTCTGGTGCTCTTGGAAACACTATTCCAAGGATTTCAGTTTTCCTTATAGAATGAGATGATTGGAATGGTTTACATTGCAGCTACCACCAAGAAGAGGTAAGGAAGAGAGAGAGAATTGCCAAGGGATCCTTAGCTAACACTTTTCAAAATGACAGAGAGACTATTTTTCTTAAAAAAAAAAAAAAAAAAGGTCTGGCTCATAGGGGACTGTTGCGGGAAGATTGTTTGCACCTCAGGATGAAGATCTTGCCAAGGGATAGTATCCGAGTCCCTGCTAGTACTACCTACTGTTCCAGAAACCCAGGAAGTGTCCTGAATCTGGGATACAGCTAATTGTCAGTAATTTGCAGTACTATAAGTTCATTGAGAGTGAAGAATTTAGGTGCACGTCCATCTTTGTTTAGCAAATGTTTCCCTGTGCTACATTCTGGCTGAGTATTTAAAAGACTAAGATAACAATTTGCCTTTCAGAACTTTTGAACACATTATAGCCATCTCCATTAGCATGAAAGCAATTTTAACACATTATCTCCTTTACTTACTACAACCATCACCTCGGGATGAACTCTGGCTGAATACGAATTAAGTGGGCACTTGAGAGTAATCCATTCTCTAATTCAGACTTTTACTACATTATTTTTCAGGTGGGATGACGTGAGGAGTGAAAAAAGTACGTAGCAACACAGAAGTCACTCAAAAAATAATTTTGGACTAAATAAACCAATGGCTTATCTTGTTATTTTCATAAGTCGGATTTTCCTTTCCACAATTCATTTTTCTAGACTGTCTCCTGAGCATATATTTTTAAGCCCTTCTTGAAGCTGCCTACTCAGCTCTTTCAATTCTGGCATCAAGGATACAGGTGCCTACTCTGCTTCTGTCACTACTTTAGCCATATCCTCAGGTGTCTCCCAGGATGATCCTGGGCCTTAGGGATGCTCGCCTTCTCTCTTCCATGTCTGCCACAGTCACTGAATTAACACAGTTGCAGGGACCTTAGAAAGGCCAACCACTCTTCTAGGCATGCTGGGAATACAACAGGCAAAAAAAATTACTGTTCGCATGAAGCTTACATGGAGTACATGTTAATGCATGCTTAATGTTAAAAATCATTGATTATGCTAAAGCCTTTGACTTGTGGATCACAACAAACTGTGGAAAATCCTTAAAGAAATGGAAGTATCAGACCACCTTACCTGTCTCCTGAGAAGCCTGTATGTGGGTTAAGAAGCAACAGTTAGAAAGGACATGGAACAACTGACTTGTTCCAAATTGGGAAAGGAGTATGACAAAGCTGTATATTGTCACCCTGCTTATTTAACTTCTGTGCAGAGTACATAATGAGAAATGCCAGGCTGAATGAATCACAAGCTGGAATCAAGACTGCCGGGGGAAATAACAACCACCTCAGATATGCAGATGACACCACTCTAATGGCAGAAAGTGAAGAGGAACTAAAGAGTCCCTTGATGAGGGTGAAAGAGGACAGTGAAAAAGCTGGCTTAAAATTAAACATTCAAAAAACTAAGATCATGGCATCTGGTTCCATCACTTCATGGCAACTAGAGGGGAAAAAGTGGAAGCAGTAACAGCTTTGATTTTCTTGGGTTGCAAAATCACTGGAGGCAGTGACTGCAGCCATGAAATTAAAAGATACTTGCTCCTTGGAAGAAAAGCTATGAAAAACCTAGACAGCATATTAAAAAGCAGAGACATCACTTTGCCAACAAAGGGCCATATAGTCAAAGCTATGGTTTTTCCAGTGGTCATGTATGGATGTGAGAGCTGGACCATAAAGAAGGCTGAGCATCAAAGAATTGATGCTTTTGAACTGTGGTGTTGGAGAAGACTCTTGAGAGTCCCTTGGACTGCAAGGAGACCAAACCAGTCAATCTTAAAGGAAATCAACCCTGAATATTCATTGGAAGAACTATGCTAAAGCTGAAGCTCCAATCCTTTGGCCACTTGATGCGAAGAGTTGACTCACTGGAAAAACCCTGATGCTGGGAAAGATTGAAGGCAAAAGCAGAAGAGGGTGGCAGAGGATGAGATGGTCAGATAGCATCACTGACTCAGTAGACATGAATATGAGCAAGTGGAGGACGGAGGAACCTGGTGTGCTGTAGTCCATGAGGTTGCAAGGAGTTGGACATGACTTACTGACTCAACAACAACAATGTTAAAATTAGTCAATAATTTAAAAATTAATTGATAGTCAATCCAAGCAAGAAATGGACAATTTTATTTGAGCCAACCTGGAGGGTTATAGCATAGGAGATATAGTCTTTCAGAAAGCTCTGAAGACTGGTTTGACCATTAGAGGTCAAAGTACAGCTATACATCTTTTTAAGACAAATAGTATACATTAAAGTAATATATTGACAGTTTACACGGTGCCACAAGGTGAGTAGTGGGTCATTGTGGCCCTTTATGGGATTGGGAAAGGAATATTATCTCCTAAGGAATAACCTTGCTGGTGTCAGGAGGAAATTGCTTTTTTTTTTTTTTTGGCTAGTAGGCATCCTGTGTCCTCAAAGAGGATCTAATTAACATGTAATGAAAATGCACAATACACGCTAAAGCAGAGAGGGTGGTGACTCAGATGGTAGAAAATAATGTATGTTAAACTTTTCTTGCCTATAAAATAATTTTGTTACATCAGTATGTGTGCGTACGTGTACAGATAACAAACATAATGAAGCATAAATATATGAAAAGTTATAAAAATAACTGCTGTATAGAAAAATAAAGCAGAGAAGGGTGATAGAAGGTGTTCTATACACACTAATTATAGTTTTTTTGGTAGGGAAGCTTCATTTCAAGCATTGTTTTTCAGTTGCTAAGTCATGTCCAACTCTTTGCGACCCCATGGACTGCAGCATGCCAGGCTTCCCTGTCATTCACTATCTCTGGGAGCTTGCTTAAATTCACATCTATTGAGTCAGTGATGTCATCCAACCATCTCTTCCTGTCTTCCCCTTCTTCTCCCGCTTTCAATCTTTCCAAGCATCAGGGTATTTTCTAATAAGTTGGTTCTTTGCATCAGGTGGATGAGCCCAGATTTAATTCTTCAATATAAATCACACTCACATTGTGATAGTATGGGTAAAAATGACTGATGCCTTAAACAACTTTAGGAGGCAACTTTTCTTAATTTTTAAATTCCAGTTTTTCTCTTTCTTCATATTCTTTCCTTTTCATCCTTGTTTCATCTTTTCGTTCTTTTTCTTTATCGGTGTTCAACTTTCTTTCATGAGGCATTCAATTCAGTTCAGTTCAGTTGCTCAGTAATGTCTGACTCTTTGCGACCCCATGAACTGCAGCACGCCAGGCCTCCCTGTCCGTCACCAACTCCTGAGGTCCACCCAAACCCATGTCTATTGAGTTGGTGATGCCATCCAACCATCTCATCCTCTGTTGTCCCCTTCTCCTCCTGCCACAATCTTTCCCAGCATCAGGGTCTTTTCAAATGAGTCAGCTCTTCACATCAGGTGGCCAAAGTATTGGAGTTTCACCTTCAACATCAGTCCTACCAATGAACACCCAGGACTGATCTTTAGGATGGACTGGTTGGATCTCCTCGCAGTCCAAGGGACTCTCAAGAGTCTTCTCCAACACCACAGTTCAAAAGCATCAGTTCTTCAGTGCTCAGCTTTCTTTATAGTCCAACCCTCATCCATACATGACCACTGGAAAAACCATAGCCTTGACTAGACGGACCTTTGTTGGCAAAGTAATGTCTCTGCTTTTCAATATGATATCTAGGTTGGTCATAACTTTCCTTCCAAGGAGTAAGCACCTTTTAATTTCATGGCTGCAATCACCATCTGCAGTGATTTTGGAGCCCCTCAAAATAAAGTCTGACACTGTTTCCACTGTTTTCCCATCTATTTCCCATGAAGTGATGGGACCGGACGCTATGATCTTCGTTTTCTGAATGTTGAGCTTTAAGCCAACTTTTTCACTCTCCTCTTTCACTTTCATCAAGAGGCTCTTTAGATCTTCTTTACTTTCTGCCATAAGGGTGGTGTCATCTGCATATCTGAGGTTATTGATATTTCTCCTGGTGACCTTGAATCCAGCTTGTGCTTCATCCAGCCCAGCGTTTCTCATGATGTATTTTGCATATAAGTTAAATAAGCAGGGTGACAATATACAGCCTTGATGTACTCCTTTTTATATTTGGAACCAGTCTGTTGTTCCATGTCCATTTCTAACTGTTGCTTCTTGACCTGCATACAGGTTTCTCAAGAGGCAGGTCAGGTGGTCTGGTATTCCCTTCTCTCTCAGAAATGGTACAATAGAAAGAGAAGTTCCAGTAACCAGGATTTAAAACTAGTTATCTTGCTGAGCACCGAATAATTGATGTTTTTGAACTGTGGTGTTGGAAAAGACTCTTGAGAGTCCCTTGGACAGCAAGGAGATCCAACCAGTCCATTCTAAAGGAAATCAGTCCGGAATATTCATTGGAAGGACTGATGCTGAAGCTGAAACTTCAATACTTTGGCCACCTGATGTGAAGAAGTGACTCGCTGGAAAAGGCCCTAATGCTGGGAAAGATTGAAGGCAGGAGGAGAAGGGGAGGACACAGGATGAGATGGTTGGATGGCATCACCGACTCAATGGACGTGAGTTTGAGTAAGCTCTGGGCATTGGTGATGGACAGGTAAGTCTGGTGTACTGCAGTCCATGGGGTTGCAAAGAGTCAGACCGACTGAGCAACTGAACTGAACTGATCTTGCTGAGCCTTGGCCTCCTCATCTGTAAAACGGGTGATAACAGAACATATGTTGTGGTGTTGCGTAGATCAGACATGCAGCAAGTCTGCCTTAATTTACAGAGTCTAATTGTTGACTTCTTCACCTCTTTGTTGAATTTGTTACAATATTGCTTCTCTCCCTCTCTCTCTTTTTTAATGTTTTGGTTTTTCCTCCCTGAGGTATGTGAGATCTTAGCTCCCCCATCAGGGATCACACCCGCAACCCTTGCATTGGAAGGCAAAATCTTAACCACTGGACCACCAGGGAAGTCCCCTGTAGGCTTCCATAAAGGTTAGCTCATTTGGTTTATATACAAAGTAAGACGCCCACCTAGAAGTAACACTCTGGGAAACTTGGGAAAAGGGGACTAAGACCCAGACCAGGAAGGAGTCATCCAGTATACTTAACTATTTCTGACAGAGAGCTTTGCTAATATCCATTTTGAGATGGATAGTATAAGCGCTCCAGACCTGCTGTAATATACAATTTCCTTCCGTAGCACTGATTTAGTTCTTTCTGTTCTCTTTAATGAACACTTGAAGACAACCCAGTTGACAGTAATGCCTATGATAAGCGTGATACCCGCCAGGCACGTTTACGGACGGACATTCACTCAATCCTTAAATGACCTGCGTGGGAAGCACCTCACTATCTGCAGTGAGAGCTGTCCATGCGGAGTGGGAGCGCCCCAGAGGACGGACTCGAGCGTGGGGCCGCCGCGGCGCCGGCCAGGGCCCCCAGCACACGAGGACGCCTGGCCAGAGGTGTGCCTCTTTCACCCCGTCGCCTCCGCGCCCCCGCCCCGCCCCCGCTGGGGTTTCTGGCAGAACTGGGAGCAGTCCTGACCCCCTAGCTCCTTTGGGGTTCCGGTGAGCGTCCTTGGGAAGGGGGCGACCTTCTCCCCTCCCGCCTGGAGGAACGTGATTAGAAGGTGGGCTCCGCGGTGACTCCCACCCCTTCTCGGATGAGGAAAGATGAGCTACACGCTTAGCTTCGGTCACTAAAGATTTGACAAAGAGGGGCAGGCCTCTGGAGGAGGTGGCACGGCGCGGAGACGGTCCTGAAGCCCCGAGGGCCTCCGATGGGCGGCGACGCGCGCCGCCGGCCTCTTCCCGCCCCCCTCCGGCGCCCGGCCGCGGGGCCGGCGCGCGTCCGGAGGCCCGCGGGGCCCGCAGGCCGTGGGCGGAGCCTGCGCGGCGCGTCACGGCCGGGCCCCGCCCCTCGCATCCTCGGCGCCCGCCCCCCGCCGGGCCTGCGGCTGGCTCAGTTCTCGCTCCACGTTACCCGCTGCGGCCTCGGGCCCCGCGAGAGGCAGCCCGCCTGCCGCCGCGCACGCGCCCCGGTCTCGCGCGCACGGCTCGCCCCACGCGCGCGCCTCGCGGACAGAGCGCAAGTTCGTTTCCCCTCGCGCGCCGGGCTCTCGGCGGCGGGCGGAGCGCACGGGGCCACAGCGGAGCGGCCGCGCAGCGGGCTAGACGGCAGACCATGGAGGCGGACGGGACCGGCGAGCAGATGAGACCGCTCCTTACCCGGGTAACTGGCAGGATGCTGGCGGCGGGCTCCTCGGCGGGGGCGCGGGACGCGGCGGACAAAGGTGGGGGCGCGGCGAGGCGGCCGCTGTCCCGGGTTCGGCCCCGCCGCCGCCGCGCCCGGCCGCCCCTTTGTGTGGCTGCCTGGGGCGGGGGGCGGGCGGGCGGCGCTGGGGAGGCCGGAGCGGGGCCGGCGGCGCGTCCCGGGGGCCCAGCAGCCCGGCAGGCGCCGCCTCCGCCTCGCGGCGTTCTCCTCTCCTCCCCGGCCTTCTCTCCTCCCGGGGCTCGCCTCCGAGGATCTCGGCGCCGGTCAGACCCTGGGAAACCCACCCTCTCCCCTGGGAGGCGCGCGGTCCCACCTGGCGACGCCGCAGGCCGCGGCGAGGAGCTGGTGAAGCTCCCCGTCTGCCCACCGCCCGCAAGCCGTGCGCTTTGTTTCGGGACTTCTCCGGCCGCGTGGACGAGCCGCCCGCCTTTGGCGGCCACGGTTCCTCTCGCCGCCGATCTGCCCGGTGCGCCTCCTTCTCTCCTGGCGAGAGCCCGAGTGCCCTCTTGCCACCGGCCAAGCGTGGAGAGGAAGGTGTTCCTAGCGAGCCCTGCGCGCTACTCCTTCCCAGCAAGAGCGCGTTTACTCTGGAGCTCGGAGTGGTCTCGGGTGAGGGGCAGTTGAGGGTGGGCGTTCTGCCTTCTAGTTTGGGATACCCGACGGGCCTAGACTAGAGAAAACGGCTTCCTGCTTTCGTGGGGGATGCACAGGTCCCCGCGGCTGTGACTCAAAGGGCAGAGAGGTGTTAGAAATTTTCCTACTTCCAGCAAAGGAGGAAAGGTTGCAGTGAAAAATTTTCCAGTCTTTCACAACTAACAGGAAAATTGCTTTTCATGTATTCTTATTCAAGAATTTCACTTATTCCACCTCCCCGTCCTTTTAGAGATTGTAAGGCCCTGGAGAGTAGCCACTCATCATTTCAGCGTGTTCATCTATGACTTCTCAAAACATGGAGAAAACGTATCCAGTGAAGTTATTTAGCAGTGGTTTTTGGAACATTACTGGTACTGATGGTAATAGAATCCTGGAAACTTGTCTGTCCTAAGGAATCTATTGTAATTCTTTGTGTGGCCTTTGAATAAGCTTGTTTTAGATGTATTGCTTTGCGCCTTCTCTTATAGCATGTATCAGATGCACTTGGGTGTTCTTAAATTTATCCTTTCCAGACTCTTAGTTCAGAGCGGTAAAGAGCCTCAGCGTTTTCTTAAAGCTGGAGAGAAACTATGATGTGTTCTCAAATATTATCTTCTTAGCTAGCAAAGGAAGCCTGTGATAATGCATTGCCTTACTAAATCCTTCATTCATTGTGATAACACTGGGAACCCATCCTGTAATATCCAACAGAGACAGAAACAGCTCTGCTCAAGGGAGGGAGACAGAGGACAGGGGGATTATCAACCGCTGTTATTAATGACTTGGCAGGGGAGCAGTTTGGAAGTGTATGCCTCCTAAGTCTTGGGAAGAGAAGACTTGGCTGCAGTAGCCATATACACATTGATAATGTAAATCAAAGGTGATAAGCTATCACAATCTAAAAATAGAATGAGAGGACAGGAAAGTTGTTGGTTTAAGTTAGCAGAGAACACTGTTGCTTGAAAACTGGGAAGAGAGGAACTGTTTGCGTTGACAGAGTTAACCTTTCCTCATTGATTTTCCCCTGGTAAATGAAAGCAGAAAAAGTGGAAGCTTCTGTTTGTCAGTTGTAACTTCTCTAATGCCTAACCAACTGCTTAGCATAGTAAAAAAAAAAAAAAAGTAGAATAAAATGATTATTCCTAAAATGCCATCTTAAGTATGTAATTATGCAAAAATTTTTGAATGAATTGATAGCAGTTTATGTTACTCTGTAGCTGGAGCCCATCTGTTTCATAACTTAGGCTCCAAGCTTTCTTTTCTTAAAACTATAATTTTCATTGAGTATGGTTTGGGGATACAGAGGAAAGTCATTTATCTTAATAGGAAAAAAAAATGCAATTTTTGTTTTGCTTGTGTGCTCAGTCCTGTCTGACTTTTTCTGCAATTTTTGTTTGCTTTGTTACAAAAACTCATCATCCTGTTAAATCCTGTTACAACAAATAGCACTGTTAGAAGGTTCCCAGGTTTTAGAAAATGTTGTTCTTGTAAACAGTACGTGAGTTAACAGAATTCTGTTACTTGTTAGCTAAGTTCATCCATTTTACTGCATTTCGATTAAGTATCTCTTAGGTATAGGCACTGGGGATGCAGTCAGACAAGGTGGGCAGAGCTCTAGTCTCAGTGAGTTTATTTTGGCAATTGTAGTGGACACAATGATAGTATTTGCATTGGTGCTAATTCCATCAGTGAGTGCCAGTTAGAATACATTCATGAGCCTGTGAGAAATACTTTTAGGAAAGTAGTTGTTAGTAGAAATGAGAGATATTAACAACCTGGTATGCCTTCAGAGATGATTGGTAGTAGAGGTGATTGATAGGTCTGTAAGTGTGCAGTCTCTTTGGGGAGCTCTCTGGATAGCTCTAGGGATAGCATGCCCCCCAGGCACATGATAAGACTTTTTAGTTCCCCTTTGGCCTTGTAGTCGGTGTCTCTGGGTCGCCATCCATGGAGGTGTGGAAAAGGGAGAAATAGCAAATCTGTCCTCAGTTCAGCTGAAACCAGAGAACACTTGAGTTGGATTGAATTGCTTTGTTTGGTAACTGAGCCTGGTAAGTATACCGGTTTTCTTCTAAGAGTACTTAAGATATGAAAATAGTGTTTTGTTACGCTTGACTGCAGTTACTTGCGTAGGTTACAATCTAAAGCAGAGTAGGGTGGTGGTGAAGGAACCGGTGCGTTGTTTTAGTGGTGTGTGGTGTGCTAAAACCGTGGTACTGATACTTGTCAACATCCTGTAATGGGTTGTTTTTCTTCCGCTTTCCTTTCCTTTCTTTCTTACTGTATTTTGTACACATGTGACCTTAAATTGGATAGTATCTGCAGCTCACAAAATGGGACTTTTATATCAAGGAGCGTACAGGTGATTCATAGGGTTAAAATGATAGATTATTCAGTGCGGCTTTTGATTTCCATGATAGCTTCCTCTTACTGATTACTACTTCTTCTATAGTTACCACTTTTATGCATACACTGTTCTCAGTTTTACAGTGAACATCAGTTTTTATATGCGTACAGATCAGCTACTTACACCCTCTTTTTTAAGCCCTCCTGTGAACATGAACATTTTTTGATTCCTGTACAAACTGGGTAGCTATACCAACATTATAACTTACAGTGAAGTTTGCCTCTGTTTTTGTTAGCAGTCAACTTCATGTATTTTGTTGAGTAATACTCATTGAATTTTACTTTAGGGAGACGTTCAGGATTATTTGTAACTGCACCTGACCCTTGAAGAGCACAGAGATTAAGAGTGCCGACCCTCCATGCAGTCAAAAATCCTCCGTGTCTGCAGTTCCACGTCCACAGATTCAACTGCCTGTGGCTTGTGCAGAACTGTGATATGTATTTCTTGGACAGAAATCCACGTGGATTGTTCAAGGGTCAGCTGTATAATCATAATACACCATCAAGGGATCTGTGGTGGCGTAGTGTCCTGACAGTATTTGACGGTGCTGCTGCTGGCGGTCTGCTGAAGGCAGAGGGCCAGCAGACTGGACTGGTGACAGATTCCTAAGTTCCTGACTCTTTGCTTCCATGGCTGAATGCTTTTCATTGACTGTTTAAAACCAGAGTGGCCAAACGGGTTTTCAGTGCTTGCTTTATTTAGGAATATAATGAGATTATGATATAGATTTACATTTTTATCTGGAGCTGATATGCTGGTACAGAAAAGTTCTAGTTTGGCTGTTTCAAGCATATTTTTAAGTGTTTTACGTTTTCTTTAGCCATAGTTTGAATTTTAATAAGCTTATTCAGAGCAATAAATTCTGCAGTGAAGGGTGAAACACAATTCTTTCATGACAAAGTAGAAGATGCACTAATATTTTAAATATCCTTTCTTTCTCTTTGTAGAGTGGTGTACCGACTCGTGTCGTTTGGGTGTCATCCTCCTCACGTGTCAGGCAGTGTAGCCTTCTCCTTCCTGGATTCTAGGACTGCATTGCTCCTTTTTGTCAGAGTGCTCGATTTGGAGAGCTGTTGACTTGTTTATCATCTCTCATTAGGAACTTGGGAAGTGGATGTATCTTTGAAAATGGATTCACAATTTGCAAGATGCTTATACTCATGCAGAGCATAAGAAGGGAAAAGATGACACTCAAAATCATTTTTTCTCATAATTTCCCATAATCTGTAGTTAACACTTGATGCTTTTGTGTTTGGTACATGTTCTTTTATATACAGAATATTTTCAGCCCAATACTATTCTTTATTCTGTTAAAATACTGACAATGCTTACACAGAATTCCTCTCACTTTAGGAATTAATGTATTCAACTATAACCACCACCCGCCCCCCAAAAAAAGGAATAAAGCAAATGTATGCATAGTGGACTCTCTTCCCTTTGAGTTCCATAGTAGTAGTGGGGCTGTTTCTGTTCAAATAAATCATTTAGAAACACATTTTTGATAAGAATTTAAATTAGAAGTTTCCATTTTACTATGCTTTGGCCACTGGGTTATTGATCTAGAAAACATGTCTTCTTTATCAAAATTTTAGCACTTTTTAGTATTTGCCTTGAGTGGGTGGGGTTCTGGGGGGAGGAAGTGTCAGGCAAGGGAGGGCAGAGGGTATTACAGGGCTGCGTTTGTCTGAATTGCAGCCTTAGCATCAGGCTTGATGAGAGGAGCTTGGGCTGGGCTTCAGCCTTTGCTGGTTCTCCCCTGTCGGTGCCCTTCTGAATCGCCCTCAAACCAACTGTGGTGGCCCTGCCTGTATCACCTTTCAGTGTAATATTAATACCTCTTCTCTCCTAATCATTTCTGCTGCTAGACTATAATCATGCTTGGGAATTCTTTGCTCTGCATTTAAAAAGCACGGAATTGTCTTTGTTTCTCCTGGGCGTTTACAAAGTCATGTTCAGATTTGCTGCAGAATTTTATTTCTAGTAGATGCAACTGTCTAATGTATTGTGTTTTTAAAATCGCAGAAAAGATTACATATTGTATAAGATGAATTAAAGGCCAAATTTCTTAATTCTGTTAACTTATGTTTTTACAATAAGAGACACGTGTAAAATTCAGACCACAACTGCTTGTAATACTAGTATTTGCCACAGTTATTTAATAGAATTTAGTTTTCATGGTATCATTAATTGTTAAATATGATCCCTTTGAGTATGCTTTATTCACTTGTACCAAGGAGCATGTCATGGTGAATTTTCTGCTATTTTTTTTATTAGCGTTGTGTGAAAAGTGCCCTGAGTTCTGTCCTAGCATTGGGTATTAATGGTGCCATAGAAATACAGCAGTCTATTTAAAATTGCTTCTAAAATAGATGTGCCCATGGGGACTGTGGAAGTGCCTCTGGGGTCCTTGAATCCACAGAAACTGAAAAAATTTAAGCTTGTGTGTGTTACTTTCTAGAAGAGGGTCAAATAGCTTATATTTAGATTTCAAAGGACTTTATAATTCGAAAAACAGCCAAGGCCTAGTCTAAAAATTAGCTCAGCTTGGTTTTGTGTCTTTCTTGAAAGTTCATAGGTTTATGTTTTGCTTAACTAGATGACTGATTATTAAATTCACCCCAGTATTTGCTAAAGTTTATTTTCCAGAATACTGTGTACCTGTAGAAAGTTTTGCAAAAGAACCATTTTGTAGCCAAATCAAGTTTGGGAAATGTCACAGGCTGTACTTCTGGGAGATTCACAGTGATTAATTAGAGGCTCTGAGAAATCCTGTAATAAAGACATTCAGCTTTAATGGGGTGAGAATGCAGCCACATGACGCAGGAATTGCTGGCGGTTCTTAGGGAATGCGCGCAGGACGTCACCGGGGCTTCCCTGGGCCCAGGGTCAGGGCGCAGTGCTCCCACTGCGCGGGCGTAGGCCCCGTCTCTGGTGGGGAAACCACGCTGCAGTGTGGGGGCCGGCCCTCAGAGAGCAGGTCACTAATACGCTGTGTTATTACGGGTCTAAGGCAGCAAATCCTGTGGTGTTTATAATTCACTTTGTTATAGTAACAGGAGAGATTTGAAAAGTGTATCATCTCTGGAGGTACTTTGGAAGCAACATGAAAGGGCCCTGGTTGAATAAATTATGCTCCATCCACACAGTAGGTTACCACAGCTATGAAAAATGAATGAGGAGGAGCTTTTTGTACTGTTGTGGAGGGATCTCACAAATAAATTGATTTTAAAAAATCAGGGTGTGGGTCAGAAGATGCTATTTCATGCCTTTTCTCTAAGGAGCGTAATAAAAAATGTATATTGTACTCATGGGCTTCCCTGGTGGCTCAGCTGGTAAAGAATCTGCCTGCAGTGCCGGAGACCTGGGTTCGATCCCTGGGTTGGGAAGATCCCCTGGAGAAGGGAAAGGCTATTCACTCCAGTGGTTTGGCCTGGAGAATCCCATGGACTGTATATAGTCCATGGAGTTGCAAAGAGTGACGCGACTGAGCGACTTTCACTTCATTTGTACTTACTAGTATTTGCATAAATACACTGGAAAGATTATCAAAAAACTAGTTTAAGTGACTGCCATTCAGGGGATGAAGGAACAGGACTTGAGGCCAGAGTGGGGCAAAGCTTCACTGTGTACCTTTCAATGTAGCTTTGATTTTTGAACCATGCAAACATATTCAGGAAAATAGGATGATTTCTTATATTGTTTTATGTCATGGGTTGACATACCCATCTAGTTATTTCATGAGAAAGAGTTGTATATCTGTCGATACAGTGTAATGCATTATGAACTACTTAATTTTTCATGTTAGAAAGGTACCACTTAACAATAGATGTCTATCAGTAAAATCACACATTACATGCCCAATTATGATATTGAATGCTCGAATCCCTTGGAATTTTTGAGTTTGTTTATTACTGATGTCCTAATCCTTTCTCCCTTTCAGCTTCTTTCTATCCAGGGATTTAAATTAGTGAGGAGTCAGTGGAAGGTAGGAAGTGGGGAGAGACTGAGAGTGTTGCTGTTACAAATGAATGTGCCTTACATGTAAGCAAGTAGCTCTATGGTTTTTTAATATATACAGACATGTGAAGTGAAGTGAAGTTGCTCAGTCGTGTCCAACTCTTTGCGACCCCATGGACTGTAGCCCACCAGGCTCCTCTATCCATGTGATTCTCCAGGCAAGAGTACTGGATGGAGTGGGTTGCCATTCCCTTCTCCAGGGGATCTTCCCAACCCAGGGATTGAACCTGGGTCTCCCGCATTGTAGTCAGATACATTGTGTGTCTTTAAACTTAGACTTTTCCTTTGTGGTTTTGATACTTCCTTTCGATTGAAGATCATATATGTTAAAATTTGTTTAGTTCTCTTTCTTGAGTTGGAGCTTAGGAGAGTCTAAGCCAGCTAGAGGCTCTACCATGGAAGCCAGGTGACTTAGTCCCCTGTGACTCCACAGGCAAGAGGAAAAATCGGAAGAAAAGTGGGTGAGAATAAAGAAGAAAACAGTACCCAGATGGCGTCTGTTGAGCTTCCTGTGGCCCAGTCCAGGGGGCCGCTCCCGCAGCTGTCCTGAGTTTGCCGTGTGTGCTGGGCGACCAGTGTCTCCTGGGTTGTGCCGTGTGGCCGTGCCCTGGGAGAACGCCTCTGTAACTGTGATTCCTCCTCGTGTTCTGTGTGAAATTTCTAGCCCTGCATTTAAAACCTTAGTTAAACATAAGACCCAAGGAATGATTTCCACTTAGCTAGCTTTCAGAAGGCAGTAATTTGGAAAGGAGAGTACCGCCCCTGAAGGTATTTTTATATTTCCATTTGAGTGTACACCTCAGTGATGTTCTGAACTGTAGCACCTCAGATGAAGCAGGGAAACTCCGCTGAAGATTCTGCTCTTTCTCCCTCCAGTTGCAGCACTGGTGGGGAGGGATGTCGTTTTTGTCACATTGATGTAAATCACTCATCTGGGACTTCTGGTTTTGTTTTTGCTGTGGCTAAGTTGGTGAAGAACTGGTCACTGACTTTTCAGAGAAAGCCTACTTTGAGCCATGCATTTTTTGGGGCATCTTTAAATCACTTACTATTCCCATTAAGTCAAGTGGACCTTAGAAAGCATTGGTACCAACAAAGCTAGTGGAGATGATGGAATTCCAGTTGTGCTATTTCAAATCCTATGCTGTGAAAGTCCTTCACTCAGTATGCCAGCACATTTGGAAAACTCAGCAGTGGCCACAGGAATGGAAAAGGTCAGTTTTCATTCCAATCCCAAAGAAAGGCAATGCCAGAGAATGTTCAAACTACCACACAATTGCACTCATCTCACACGCTAGAAAGTAATGCTCAAAATTCTCCAAGTGAGGCTTCAACGGTACGTGAACCGAGAACTTCCAGATGTTCAAGCTGGATTTAGAAAAGGCAGAGGAACCAGAGATCAAATTGCCAGCATCCATTGGATCATAGAAAAATCAAGAGAGTTCCAGACAAACATCTATTTCTGCTTTATTGACTATACCAAAGCCTTTGACTGTGTGGATCACAACAAACTGTGGAAAATTCTGAAAGAGATGGGAATACCAGACCACTTGATCTGTCTCCTGAGAAATCTGTATGCAGGTCAAGAAGCAACAGTTAGAACCGAACATGGAACAACGGACTGATTTCCAAATCAGGAAAGCAGTATGTCAAGGCTGTATAGTGTCACCCTGCTTATTTAACTCATATGCAGAGTACATCATGAGAAATGCCAGGCTGGATGAAGCACAAGCTGTAATCAAGATTGCCAGGAGAAATATCAATAACCTCAGATATGCAGATAACACCACGCTTATGGCAGACAGTGAAGAGGAACTAAAGAGCCTCTTGATGAAAGTGAAAGAGGAGAGTGAAGAAGCTGACTTAAAACTCAACATTCAAAAACCGAAGATCATGGCATCTGGTCCCATCACTTTATGGCAAATAGATGGGGAAACAGTGACAGACTATTTTATTGGGCTCCAAAATCACTGCAGATGGTGACTGTAGCCATGAAATTAAAAGATGCTTGCTCCTTGGAAGAAAAGCTACGACCGATCTAGACAGCATATTAAAAAGCAGAGACATTACTTTGCTGACAAATGTTGTCTAGTCAAAGCTATGGTTTCTGCAGTAGTCATGTATGGTTATGAGAGTTGGACCATAAAGAAAGCTGAGCACTGAAGAATTGATGCTTTTGAACTGTGGTGTTGGAGAAGACTCTTGAGAGTCCCTTGGATTGCAAGGAGGTCCAACCAGTCAATCCTAAAGGAAATCAGTCCTGAATATTCATTGGAAGGACTGATGCTGGCGCTGAAGCTCCAGTACTTTGGCCACCTCATGTGAAGTGTTGACTCACTGGAAAAGACCCTGATGCTGGGAAAGATTGAAGGCAGGAGGAGAAAAGGACAACAGAGAGATGAGATGGTTGGATGGCATCACTGTCTTGATGGACATGAGTTTGAGCAAGCTCCAGGAGTTGGTGATGGACAGGGGATCCTGGCATGCTGCAGTCCGTGGGGTCACAAAGAGTCAGATATGACTGAGTGACTGAACTAAAGTGATTCCTGTTATATATGTGAACTCATAGGCAGAGAGGGTTTCTGTAGAAGACCGTCAGTGAGTATTTGCCCAATGAATGAATGTTAGGATAATCCCATGAACTCATAGATTTGAAGCTGAATGTATTTCTAGTTAATTGTTTAATCAGTAAATTAATAAATTCTGTTTACTTACAGTGTTACCATTAAGAAAAAGGCTCCTGCTTTGCTTTATTCAACTACCAGTAGAAGAGAATAGAATGTTCCTTTCCTTTGTTTTGTTGAGTGGGAATATTGAATAAATAGTTTGGATTGATCTCAGAGTAAGAGTGCCTACCATTTTTTTAAAACTTGAGCTAGGATTTTTGGCAAGTATGCATTAAGCATCATTAAAATGAAAGTTTTATGACTCTTAGGATATTTTTAGACGTTTGAAATACATTTATATTGATTATTGGAAAACAGTGAGTCTCTTCCTTGTATAGTATTTCTTTCAATATTTGCTTTATGGAAACAGTGACTTTCAAAGTGTAAGATCATAGCCAATAGCAAGAAAAGGGATCTCACCCAGATACGATATTAACTGCTTCATTTACTCATATGTGCCGTCCAGCTCTGTGACCCTATGGACCGTAGCCCACCAGGCTCCTCTGTCCGTGGATTTCCCAGGCAAGAACACTGGAGTGGACTGCTGTGCCCTTCTCCAGGGGATCTTCCTGACCCAGGGATTGAGCCCATAGTCTTCTTATGTCTCCTGCTTTAGCAGGTGGGTTCTTCACCACAGCGCCCGCCAGGATGCCCCAGCTACTCTATAGCAGTTGTAGGGTCAGTCGCTCAGACGTGTCCAACTCTGTGCGACCCCAGGACTGTGGCCCGCCAGCCTCCTCTGTCCATGGGGTTCTCCCGACAAGAATACTGGAGTGGGGTGCCATTCTCCAGAGGATTTTGCTGACCCAGGGATCGAACCTGGGTCTCCTGCATTGCAGGCAGATTCTTTACCGTCTGAGCTGCAGGGAAGATCCCAACTGCTGTATGTATTGGTATGAAATTGCCTATTTGTGTGACTGCTTTAGATTACTGCTCAATAATAGGATTTTCTCTTCATGTGCCTTTATTTTGGTAGTTTTGAGGTTCACGGACCCTCTTTTCCGGGCTCTGTCTCCTAACTCTGCAGTCCATGGATCACTGTTTATGCAGGTGCTATAACTAACCAGTGAGTTGACTCAGAGTCCTTTATATTCTGTATTTATTTTTGTTTTCCTTTAATTGTTCCCAGATGACCTCATAATCTGTTCAGGAGGAACTTCCTTTTCCATTTCTGCACGTGCCATTAGCAGTATCCTCAGGATAAGGTTCTGTTATGAGCCTATTTATATTTGGCCAACTTCGAATAAGGGATTCATTCAGACTAAAGCTGGCCTTCATTTGGTCTTTCATTTTATTTTATTGAGCTGTTTTTATTCAGTAATAGAAAAGTCACCAAATAACCACAAGCCCCAAACCTCTTTTTCAGAACAAGGTAAAATTTGGAAGTGGCTTAACTTTAGTAACAGGTACTGCTTGTGGTTCAGACACACGTGGGTTACCTGTCCCTGACCTGCCATCAGGTGGCCTTGGGTCAGCTGCCATCTTTGAATCTCATTTTTCTCATCTGTAAAATTGATATTATAATACTTAGAGGGGTTGTTCATGATTAGAGATAAGAGTATACTATATAAAATGGTAAATGTGACCTTGGAAACTTGTTGTGAATAATTATCCTGTGTTTTAAAAAATACCTCACGTAACAATATTGTGAAAGACTTAGTGTACAGATTGATTGAAGGCATAGAATGTCTTAGCTCTTCCTCAACCCTGACGTTGAGAGATTCTGTTTAGCTCTGTGGGGAGGGATCATGTGTTAAGAAAGCCTGGTCTTCCTCCCACTCGCTGTGAGCACGTGTGCGCCCTCGCAGCACGGCAGACGCAGATGTGCGGCCCCAGATGTGTGTGGGCTGTCCCCGCACGGCAGCTCCGTGGCGGCCACGCAGTGTCCTGTGGCTCGCTCGGTCCTGTGCCCCTGGAGGTCTGTCAGATCCCATAATGGAACACAAGGCTCCTCCCCGCCCCAGGGCCCTTTGGGCTTCTGTCACCTGTAAGATCATGGCATCTGGTCCCATCACTTCATGGGAAATAGATGGGGAAACAGTGGAAACAGTGTCAGACTTTATTTTTTGGGGCTCCAAAATCACTGCAGATGGTGATTGCAGCCAGGAAATTAAAAGACGCTTACTCCTTGGAAGAAAAGTTATGACCAACCTGCTGCTGCTGCTGCTAAGTCACTTCAGTCGTGACCGACCCTGTGCGACCCCATAGCCAGCAACCCACCAGGCTCCCCCGTCCCTGGGATTCTCCAGGCAAGAACAGTAGAGTGGGTTGCCATTTCCTTCTCCAATGCATGAAAGTGAAAAGTCAAAGTGAAGTTGCTGAGTCGTGTCTGACCCTTAGCGACCCCATGGACTGCAGCCTGCCAGGCTCCTCCGTCCATGGGATTTTCCAGGCAAGAGTACTAGATAGCATATTAAAAAGCAGAGATATTACTTTGCCAACAAAGGTTCATCTAGTCAAGGCTATGGTTTTCCCAGTGGTCATGTATGGATGTGAGAGTTGGACTGTGAAGAAGGCTGAGCGCCAAAGAATTGATGCTTTTGAACTGTGGTGTTGGAGAAGACTCTTGAGAGTCGCTGGGACTGCAAGGAGATCCAACCAGTCCATCCTAAAGGAGACCAGTCCTGGGTGTTCATTGGAAAGTGAAGTGAAGTCACTCAGTCGTGTCCGACTCTTTGTGACCCCATGGATTGTAGCCTACCAGGCTCCTCTGTCCATGGGATTTTCCAGGCAGTCGTACTGGAGTGGATTGCCGTTTCCTTCTCCAGCGGATCTTCCCGACCCAGGGATCGAACCCAGGTCTCCCACATTGTAGACAGACGCTTTACCGTCTGAGCCACCATGGTGGTTCATTGGAAGGACTGATACTACAGCTGAAACTCCAGTACTTTGGCCACCTCATGCGAAGAGTTGACTCATCGGAAAAGACTCTGATGCTGGGAGGGATTGGGGGCAGGAGGAGAAGGGGACGACAGAGGATGAGATGGCTGAATGGCATCACCGACTCGATGGACATGAGTCTGAGTGAACTCCGGGAGTTGGTGATGGACAGGAAGGCCTATCGTGCTGTGATTCATGGGGTCACAAAGAGTCAGACACGACTGAGCAACTGAACTGACTGACTGACTGATCATTAACTAGCTTTATGCTTGTTGGTATTTTTAATCTTATCTTTTAAAATTATTTTCTTTGTCCTTGAATTTCTTATCTACTGTAGATTTGTTGTAGATAACAAGTGAAACCTCGTAATTATTAAATGGAATGGGGAAGGTCTTTCTGTTACATCATTCTGGCACAGAGTTTACCACCTGAGATGGATGGTCTTCTGATTCTTGGCTTGTTATAGATTGCAGGGGTTACTGGATAGCTTAATTCTGCCTTGAAGAGATTTTACTGTATTTTCTTGTTACTTAGGATTTCAGCGGAGAAGGCGGTGACACCCCACTCCAGTACTCTTGCCTGGAGAATCCCATGGATGGAGGAGCCTGGTGGGCTGCAGTCCATGGGCTTGCGAAGAGTTGGACACGACTGAGTGGCTTCACTTTCACTTTTCACTTCCATGCATTGGAGAAGGAAATGGCAGCCCACTCCAGTGTTCTTGTCTGGAGAACCCCAGGGACGAGGGAGCCCAGTGGGCTGCCGGCTATGGGGTCGCACAGGGTCGGACGCGACTTAGCAGCAGCAGCAGGATTTCAGAATTTAGTCTGCAGGGGGTTACAGTGCAAAAGGAAATGGCACCTGCTTGGCAGAGTATCTATAAGATGGCTCCTAGTTTGTCTGCTGAAGCATGATAGAAAGAAATTTTGCTTTATTAAGGGTTCATAGTTTCTTCTTAAATTGAATTGTCATTTTTTTCTTTAAACTGAAATAACAGGAATGTGTTTTAACTAATGTGAATGTTCTGAATTTTGTTTTGCATATACATACGCACATTACGGTCTTCCCCGGTTGCTCACATGGTAAAGAATCCGCCTGCGATGTGGGAGACCTGGGTTCAGTCTGTGGGCTGAGAAGATCCCCTGGAGGAGGGCATGGCCACCCCCCCCGGTATTGTTGCCTGGAGAAGCCCCATGGACAGAGGAGCCTGGTGGCTACGGACACGACTGAGCGACTTAAGCACAGTGCAGCTTGCACGTATATGCATACAAGTGTATGCACACGTTCAATTTTATATGTGTGTGTGTATTTATTCAAATCATTGGGTAGTTAAACCACTTAGGGATATTTAGGAATTTTCAGATTAGCTATGTAACACTGAATTTTATTGAGTTTAAACAGCCAAGTTTCCATTCTGTTTTACAAATGTGTGAATTCTCATGGGAGTTTTAAAGTATAACACAGTTTGTTTTAAGGATGTCACCGTGGACTTTTAAGTTAATTGTTCTTTGCTGAGATTGATGTTTCCTTACCTATATTTTCCAAACTACTTCGGATCTATTTTAAAGACAGTTTTCATAGAGGTAAAATATAAATACATACAAGTAACTTTATTGACTAGAAATCAAAGGTGTGATGAGGAGGATGGGCAGTAAGGTGGGGGAAGGATTTTTAGATTAAATTGCATTATTTTAAATCACAGTTAAAAATTACCAGTTGTGTGTTTTACATAATTGCATCTACTCAGTTTTCATATGGTAATTTACTTTGCTGTTATTGCTGATGAAATTGATTTAGCAATAAATGGGTTTAAAAGGCTAAGTGCTGAAATATTGAGTGGATTAGCCATGAGGAATTGTTTTCTCTGTGTGTTATCCCTTGCTACTGCCGTTATGGCTGTGAACCTCGAATGGGGCAGTTTGAGGTGACAGTCGGGTGGTAGTGAATTTCAGCAGATCGCTGGGGGTAGCGTCAGCACCGTATACCTAGATTAGGCCGAGAGAGGCATCTGATAGAGGAGTTCATCATGATCATTGAGAACATTTTTGTAGAGAGCCAAAATGATAACATTTTCCACAGAGAATTATCTGGTAATCACCATTAGCTGTAATGATGAGCACCAGTGGACTAGCTTTGTTTGGCCTGTGGGTGGGGCCAGTTATTGCTTAAGGGCCTTGAACCACTGTAGTATCACAGCTCTTACCTTAGTTTGTTGTCTGAAGTGAATAAACGACCTGTGATTTAGAGAGTGCAGGTCTGGAGTCTTTAGTGAGAATGTTTTACTCACTTCGTAGGTCATGAAGCACAGCTTTAACTTGCTTAAACTCCTCTGTTTCTTGTCACCTTCTTTTCAAAGTAGCCCTGGAGTTAAAACTCTGATGAGTCTGTGCTTGTCCAGCTTTGAAAGAACAGATAGATCTTCCTCGACTTGCGATGGGTCCGTGTTTCAGTGAACCCATCATAAGTTCAAAATATCCTCGGTTGGAAACACATTTAACACAGAGCTTGGCCCTGCCCCCTGAGGTCTGCCCAGGACGCGTCACAGTTAGGCTACAGCTGGGCATAGTCATCTGTCTCAAACCTAATTTGAAAACTATCTCGTGTAATTTATTGAGTCCCGTGCTGAAGGTGGAAAGTGTAATGGTTGGGTGCAGGACGGTTTTAAGTATGTTGAGCAGGATCGGGCGGCTGATGGGGAGCTGTGGCCACGCAGCCTCAGCAGGGAGGCTTATCTCTTGCTTGGGAAGAGATTGAAACTCGAAAGTGCAAGTATGGTTTCTACCAGACGTGTCTTATTTAGTACCACGGTAAAATGGAACTGTTACATTGAACTGTTAAATTGAACCATTCCAAGTGGGGGAGCATCTGAAATTTAGGGCGGGTGGTCTGCGTATTCATTGCCTTTGAATGGTCTCACTGTTTTCCAAACTGTAGGTTGTGACTTCTTAGTGGTTTGCAAAAACAACCAGTGGATTAACACAGCATTAAAAAAGAAAAGAGGAATAGAAAATAACAATGCAATAGTAAGGGCAAATACTGTTTTGTGGAACTTTTGTTTTTATGTATACAGTATGTAGACATGGAAACAGATACATGTGTATACTGGTGATGAAAAACATATTTCTTCCCAGGGGTTGTTATGAAAAGGTTTTAAAAGAAAATCCCCCCCTCCCCCCCCCCCCAAAAAAAAGAGAAAATCCCATTTCTGGGACTTACCTGCTGGTGCAGTGGGCGTAGGCACAGTCTCTGGTCTGGAGGATCCCACAGCCGTGGAGCACCGAGGCCCAGGTGCCACTGCTGAGCCCACGCGCAGTGCCTGCCCACCCCAGGGCCCGGAGCCCAGCTCCGCAGCGAGACGCCCGCACAGCAGTCACTGCAGCTAGAGGGGGCCGGTGCAGAGCAGTCAAGACCTGCTGCTGCTGCTGCTAAGTCGCTTCAGTCGTGTCCGACCCTGTGCGACCCCGTAGCCGGCAGCCCACCAGGCTCCCCCGTCCCTGGGATTCTCCAGGCAAGAACA
Organism: Capra hircus; assembly: GCF_001704415.2. Lineage (NCBI taxonomy): Eukaryota > Metazoa > Chordata > Mammalia > Artiodactyla > Bovidae > Capra > Capra hircus. The sequence goes on along the minus strand of NC_030829.1, from coordinate 1,765,412 downwards.
CGGGAGTGGGTTGCCATTTCCTTCTCCAGTGCATGAAAGTGAAAAGTCAAAGTGAAGTCGCTCAGTCATGTCCGACTCTTAGTGACCCCATGGACTGCAGCTTACCAGGCTCCTCCGTCCGTGGGATTTTCCAGGCAAGAGTACTGGAGTGGGGTGCCATTGTCTTCTCTGAGTAAAGACTTAGTGCACCAAAAATTAGTAAATAAATTTAAAAAAATCCATTTATATAAATTAGCACTGGGTTGCATTCCTTTAGGAATAACATTTACTCTTTTCACATTTAAAATTTTAACATATGCAAGTAAATATTTAGATTAAACACTTATTTGGCTTATTTAAATTAATGCTACATCAGCAGTTTTTATGTTGGAGGATTTAGCCTCATATTTCATTTGCCATAGCCTGCTGGTTCTGTATATAATAAATGAAGTGTAATGAGAAGGAAGAACTGCCAGCGGATTTTCCTCTGTTCATTCTCAGACTGTCATCAACTAATCCTTGAGGCTTGTGATTAGAAAGACTTTGGTTGGTTGGTTTGATTCTGAAGTACCTGAAATACAGCAATATATTTAATGAGAAGATCACTTGGAAAGGACCTATATGGAAGAGGCTGTAGAGGTCTTGCCTAAGCTACTGACTCAGGACTCTGTTAATACAGCAGATTAACTGCTCTGAGGTTTTATAAGAGGCGACATGAGAAGCATGGATGCTTAATGACATTGAATTAAAAGCGGCTTGGAAGGAAACTGGATTTGTTTATTGTATTGGATAATCCTTAGAGATGACCATAATGTAAAACTGAGTATATTTGCAGATTAAGTATCTGACAGTGAAAAGCCTAGATAAAATACGTTCCTGTATGATTTAGTTTTTTGTGTTTATTTAATGGAATACAAATTCAATATTCAGTATTACTAATTCTAATATTGTTAATATTCAGTATTGAAATAGAGTAAATATTGAGTATGTCTTGGAATTTGAAGGTAGATTCTTATATTTTAGTTTTCAAAATTTTTACATAGAGTATACATTATTTTTGTAATAAAAATATTTTTAAATATGAAGTTACTCTCTTATAACTCTTTCCTGTGCAAATCAGTCAAATGATTATCTCTAAAAAAAGTTAAATTACTTTTGGGAGGCTGCATAAGACTCGTCTTTTTCAGAGACTGCCAGTTGGTCATCACTTTTGGCACCATAGCAATGACTTTTAATTGTTGATCGCATAAATTGTTTTTAATGTGAAGGTGGTTGTAGTGAAAGCCATTTCACATAATTGAAGTTTAGGTTTTTGAAAAGTGTAAGTGTGTTTAGGCATGTCTGTCATCTTATCAGAAGTCCTCTAAAATTATGTAGGCCATTCTAGAAGTGAGTCCCTTTAGAGGTTTTCAAGGCTGATCAATGTTTGAGTTTTTGATGACTGTTAGAGAAGTTGTCAGTGAAACTATAATAGGAATTTATGCCCGTTTCTGATTTATAGGGTCATTCATGTGGTTTGGTAACCAATATATTCACATCATTCTTATTTCTTTGAACTTTGAGGCTTTTTAGTTGCTTATCATCCCCACCACCCTTTCCCCCCTTTCTACTGTTGCGCTTTCTTTCATATTTAGTTAGAATCTGTGGCCCATATATATTTCATTTAAACACCTAAGCTGTTACCTGCTGTTTTTCTTCAGAAACTTTTGAAAGATATTCATTCACATACTTGCCAGGGCTTTTGAAAATAAAAGCATGAAGATGATGGTTGTTCTTGCCTTCTCTTTCTGTGCTGTTAACTGCTGTGTTTGCAGCCCCTGCCCCAGACTTGCCCCACGGTGAACAGTCTCTCCATCTCATTCTGTAGATGGGTGCCTTCACTGGTGCCTGAGAAGCTTAAGACAGGCTCTCCATAAAGACTGACTTTATGAAAGTTCATTGACTTCACAGGATATGTATTTGTAAAGTATAAAAATTTAAAAATAGCATCTGTATAGAGATATCTAAAAGTGGTAGTCACTTTACCAATTGATTTTGTGTAATTTTCAGTTTTTATTGTACATTAGGGTGATGTCCATATTTCTGTTATTCTGAACAGCTTACTTTTTATGATGTTTAAGCTTTTTATTTATTGCTGATAGTTGAGCTGAATATGTGTGCGTGTGTTGTGAGCAGTGTTAGAGCATAACGCTGTCAGCGCATGAGGTAGGGTAGCGGCACTCCTGCTGTGCAGATGAGGAAGGTGAGGCCTCTGCACGTTCGCTGCTGATGAATGGAGGAATCGGAGCTCAGACCAGGATGTCTGGCTCTCAAGCTGGTACAGAACATGCCCTTAATATCCATCTTGGTGCTGTGGAAAATGCTCGCAGAACAAACAGAGGATGCCTTTTATTTTGCGCTCAACGGTGTCATTTTCTTAATACGAACGGGAATGTTTGTAGTGGATATACATAGTGGATCTAGCCTCCATCTTTCTGATTACAAGCTGATGGTTTTCCGTGTTGATGATGTAGCCAGCTGCTCCCCTCTTCCTGCTGAGTCCCGTGCTGGTGATGTAGTTGCTTGGTATCCTCCTCTTGCTGTCCCCATGGACTGTAGCCCGCCAGGCTCCTCTGTCCGTGGGATTCTCCAGGCAAGACTGCTGGAGTGGGTTGCCGTTTCCTCCTCCAGGGGATCTTCCTGACCCGGGGATTGGAGCCGGCTCTCCTGCACTGCAGGTGGGTCCTTCACCAGCTGAGCCACCGGGCCCAGAGGACCGTGGAGAGGCTCCTCTCACTGCCTTGGCGGGTCTGCTCTTCGGAGGTGCGGTGTGGCCCCAGCACCCGCGCTGTCCTCCCTGCTGCCTGGGGGTCTTCTCTCAGCTGCTGTAAGCGTCGGCCCCGACTCAGTCTTCTGTGGGGTCCTCAGGTAGAGGCCTGGTGTGGTCAGGCGGGGCGAGCAGTGTCATCTGCTCATCTGGCAGCAAGACCCTTACTTCCGTTCTGTAACGCTCATCGCCTATGGCCTTATCTTCTGGAGCTCGTTTAAGTGAGTTCTTAAATTTAGATACTGAAGTCTGAGCACGAGCTCCCCCCCACCTTTTTTTATTTTTAAAGCTTTCTTCTCTTACTCCATTAATCCTGTAATTCTTATTCTTTAAACTTGGAGGCTCTTGAGTCACTTACTACTCACCCCCTGAGTTTTTTAAAGGTCCATTACCTCCGCGCCCCCCCTGCCACCCCCACCCCCCATTTGCATGGCCTGTAGCCAGCCTCTGTCTTATTTGAGGGAGAATACTATCATGTCTGATAGTATTAAATATTTCGAGAAGTCCCTAGTTGTCAATCAGTTTAACTGTGTTAGGTTGCTCAAAGCAAGTTGATACCATTCTCTGGTTCCTTAAAGACAGAAAATGCCTCCTGTCTTTCTAATTGCCTGCTGTTCTCTGCATTGGGTACACTGAACGTTCCCTGCTCTCAGACTGTACCCTCTCTCCCCTCAGTCCTAGGAAGTGCTACTACTTTCTCTATGGAGTGCGTAGACGATGCCAAAAGGGAGCCCTATCCACTGCTATTTCCACTTGGATAACTCAGCTGAGACTTCACATGTTTAGAACTTAACAGCGTTCCTGCTCTCCGCATTTCTTACCTCAGTGAAGGGTACCACTCTCTGGTTACATAGATCTGAAAATGCGAGCGTTATCTGTGACTCTCCAGTCCCTCTCCATACACCAAGTCCAGCGTCCTAGCCATCTCTACTAAGTCTGTCTCTTTCCGTATTGCCTTTCAGCACCATATTCCCATTGTCTGGAATAATGCAGAACCTTTTCAGCTGGCTTCCAGTGTTAAAAAAAAAATCTGTTACAGAAAAAATCATTCAGCGACACTTGTTAAAGAATGGTAAAGCAGACTTCTTTTTAATGGAGGCCGTCGTGGGGGTGTAAGGACTACTGAAATTTGGCCGAAGGAGAGAGTCTTTGTTACCAGTTCCTTCTGGTGAGACAAAACTAAAGGTGATCCTGTGGTAGGATGGTACTAGTAATGTTTAGCTGAGGACTTGTTTTGTGCCAGGAACTTTTCTACGCACATTGCATTCATCTTGCTTAATTTCTATAGCCTATTAGCTGAAAGCACTGTCATTAGCCACATTCTCCAAATGAGGGTGTTGAGCAACAGTGAGGTTATAACTTGCCCATCTAGTGAGCAGAAGAGCTGGGATTTGAGTTTAGGTGATCTGGATCTAGAACCTATACCCATTACTGTTTTATCTTCAGCTAAAATGAGCTAGTTGACAAATTGTATCATATTTGTATAGGTATAAAGTTTTCAATAAACTTTATGCTAATACAATTTGTAGAGATCGTTTCCTGGTTTAGGTTATTAATTAGAGACTGTTTCTCACTTTAGTATGTGATATTTAGTTACGATTTGATATGTAAATTAATCTACTTAATGAATTTTTGTGCAGTGTTTAATTAATTAAACATGCTTTGCTTTCTGTGGCCTACCTCATTTCTTCCATCACTATATTTAGGTTACTGTCTATTTTCCAGACGAAATAACCATTCCTACATCCGCTTTCCCTCTTCCAAAACTTTTATGAAATCTCTCATTTGGTGCAGTTTCTTCTGTGGTCTTGATCCTTCAGTTTATCCTTTTAAAAATCAGATCACTGTGCACATTAGTTATATGGGAAGAAGAGATAATCCAAGCCCCAATCTCTGATTTCTTATGTTATCTTGATGACTTCCAAGCTGTTTTCCTTTACTCCTTTGCCTTCTGTAAGCATAGAGTGAGTTACTCCTGTAAGGAAGTTTTGTTTTTACTCCATACAATGTTTCTCTTATTAGAGAACAAATATGGACAATATTGGGAGAATATGAAACAAAATGCCTGACCATGGGTTTGTTTGAAGGAATTACTAAAAATGATTAACGTTGGGTTATATTTTATTGAGCGTGAGTACGACTGGTGAATTAATTTTCATTCAGATTTGGGTAATTTGAAAGGTAAACATCATCTTGACTCTTTAAAAAGAGCTAATGCCAAGGAGTACCCACCAGGCCTCTCCATGAAATTCTCCAGGCAGGAATACTGGAGTGGGTCGGCATTCCCTTCTCCAGTGTGGATCTTCCCAACCCAGGGACTGAACTAGGGTCTCTTGCATTGCAGGTAGATTCTTTACCCTCTGAGCCACCAGGGAAGCCCCTGACACCAACGAGTAAATGGCAAGAGCCATTTGTTGTAATTGGTAAAGACCTGTCAGTTTACCTGCATAACAAACCTTTGGCAGTGTTTAAATTTTAAAATCTTAAATTACTGCTGTTTTGTAAATGACGGCTTTTATCCGAGTAAGTAAAAACAAGTAGGAGGAATTTCGTGTGTTCCAGGCAGGGTTCTCTTGGTTGCCTGGTGTCAGAGATATATCTAAACTTGTGGTCTTTACAAGTTTAAGTCTTAGATGCTTATTCTGAGTTTGTAGAGTTTTTGCTGGGATCCAGGAAGAAGCTGAAGCAGAGCTTCAGAGAGAGGACAGAAAACAACTGCCTCTTGTCTTTATTTTTCATTCTCTGACACACGGCTTCCTTGTCAAGCACCACTGGAAACCACTTATTATTTCTGCTTCTACTTCAACCACCCTCCTTTTATTTTCCTGTCAAACTGACTGTCTAGTTTGCATCCTTCCATGTAGGGTAGGACTATGAATTTTAATTTAGCAGATTAACCAAAAACTGTGTTGTGGTGAAATACAAACAGGACAGGTTATAATGGTTTTTCCAGTGTCTTTAGTCGGTATGGATGATCCAGGGTGGAGGTGCGCTGCATTTAAAAAACCTGAAGATTCATTCTGTAAGCTTTCAAAATTATGCTTATAAAAACATGACTATCCTGCATTTAGCTGAAAATGTTATATTGAAATTACAGTAGGAATATTTTTAAAAATAAAATTATCCACATGACATCATTGGCTTGTTTGTAAACTGAGAACAGGTAGCTTTCAGTAAAACTAAATTCAAGTTAGAGATGCATTTCTTCCTATAGAGTTCATTGCTAAATGCAATTTTTATAAAAGGATGAGCCTTTGGATTATGTCTGAGTTCATGGTGATTTATGAGGAAGAATCTGGTAATTTTTTTTTTTTTCTTCACAACGTCTTGAAGTGCTGAAAGTGAGTAGCAATTCCCGGTTATTTCTAAAGCAGTGGTTCTCATTGGGGGTGCGTGTTGGGTGTGTTTCCACTTTTTAAAGGGCTTTTGGCAATTCCTGGGTATATCATGTCTGTCACAGTGTGGGGCGTAGGGGTTATGTGTGCTGCTGCTGTGGAGAAGGTAGAGGCCAGATATGCTTCCGACCATCCTGCAACTCACGAGACTGCCCACAGCAGAGAAGTGTCAGCCCCAAACCCTGCAGCCCTGTCCACAGAACCAAGGAGCAGAGAGCAAGAGGTCCCAAGATTCGAAAGAGAAGACGAGATTTTGGAGTGAGAGAAATTACCCTGCACTGGTTTTGAGTGTCTTAGACGCAGTGAGAGAGGAGTTCACTTCCGCTGAAAGCATGAATTTAAATATATCCGAATTTACTATTTTAAGCCATATTTTGACATTGGTAATTGTACATTTAAACCAGTTTTAGTTTTATTTAAAGTCTTAGCAATCAGATTATTTTTTAAATTTCTTAGGTTAACACTCCTAGCTAATGGTCGCCCAGGATGAGAACTACAGGAATGAATAATAATTAATATTTAGGAACATTCTAAGCTGGTTTTTCCGTGTAAATGTATACTGAACTGTATAATTTTTGTTCCTAGCGTTTAAATGTGGAGTATTATTAACAAAAATAGAGATACACTTTGTCAGGTACACTTGCCATTTTCATGTCACGATGTATTTGTTTCTGAAAAGGTTTCGATAAAACAATTTTTATACTATGTTAAGTTTTTTCTGTGAATTAGATTCAACTATTTAATTCTTGTGAAATTACAGGTATACTTCAAAATATGTTTAAAAATAAAATTCAAAAATGCTGTGTGTATTTGCAGGAATGTTAGACACATGACTAATCCCACTTCATGTAACACATTGACTATTCAGTGGTGGGTATAAATGCCCGCATGAAAAGCACAACTCTACTGAATCCTAATATAGAAACAGATTATTTATTCAGTGTTTTTTTTCCTTCTCAGTATTTACATTTTTTTTGGAATGAAGTTAAATGTCCAAGTTTTTAAAAAAAAAATAGCTGTGGGAAGTTTTTCAGACTCTCTGCTTTTCATCATAAATACGTGGTGAGAGAAATACTCCACATGTCTACTGACGGCCACCAGGGGGCGAGCTAACATCACACTGATGAAGGCTAGTGGTGGGTGGTGAGAACCCAACTGGTGTCAGCTGTGTGAGGTCCCCAGCGATTGTAGCAGTGGTGAAGAGTGTGGACGGGCAGTGCTCCTCCTTGAAACACATTTTAAAATTAGACCGGTTTCCGTTTGTCTTAAAGGAACTTTTCTTCTTCTTTTTGCTATTTGCTTCAAATTTATCTATGGAAACCAAATTAAAATAGTATCTGCATATATTTATTATAATATTGGCACTGATCTCATTGTGTTAAAGTGCTTGCCTTTTATGGTAGTTACTAGCTATTACTGAATTCCTAATATATTAAAAATATTGAAAACTAATTCAGTGAATGTGTCTGTGATTGAAAGCTATTATCTTTTACTTAAAATTCCCTAAATAAAGCATACGAGCAAATAAAATTACATGTGGGGTAACTTAGGGCAAAGTATGTGGCCTGGTGGAAAGAGCCCAGGTTGTGAAGTCAGACAGTCCTGGGGTGGAAAATGATCAGCTCGCTTACCTTACAGAGTTTCTTACGATGAGAACTGAAAATAATGTTTGTGAGTGGCCTCCTGAAAAGTGCATGTCCCTGAACGGGAAGCATCATGGTTTTAAATTCTAGCTTATCCACATACCAGCTGTGGGACCTTCAGAGAGCTGCTTTCTTTCAGAGTCTAAGTTTCTTTTATATATTTAGGATAGTAATAACTTATCCTAGAACTGTTTTATCTTTTGTAAAATATAAAAATTTGATTGTAGTAAGCAGGTAACTCCATAACTCGCTTGTTTCTTAAAAATATTTCTGATGTCTCTTGAGTGGGACTGTGTGGTTCCATCTCATTCTTGTTTTTTTTTTTTTTTTTTCTATTTTATACATTATTGTATTTAATTTTACACCATGAGTAGAACATTATTACATTTCAAGAATCGGGGGCTTGGAGAGGTTAAATAATTGCTGAAGTTCATTGCAGCCTTCCCTAGACAGTTCTCATGGTTCCATCAAATATAGGACTCTGTTAAGTTAAACATTTTTAATCTATTCCTTTTCAATTAATTTTTACATAATGGACTCAAATTATAAACATAATAGGGGAATTATTTCAATGCTTCATGAAATTTTCATTAAAATTGTCTTGTTTCTATTGATATATTACTTTCATTTGTGTTTTGTGTACTCTTTGTATTCAGAATTGGGCTTTCCCTTGTGGTTCATTTATCCACAAAATATTTCCAATAAGATATACTGCAGAAAACAGTTACAGCTGCTATAACAAAATGCATCTTCTGACTCATAAACATTATGAACTTAAAGAATTCACTCCTTTAATAGCTTTCCAGTACCAAAATATTACAAGTAGCTACAATTAAGGCAGGCATACATTTTATCCCATTAACTATGGTATAGTGTTATTTATTTATTTATTTTTAAATTTTATTTTATTTTTTTAAAGTCTACAAGCAATAAATGCTGGAGAGGGTGTGGAGAAAAGGGAACTCTCTTACACTGTTGGTGGGCATGCAAACTAGTACAGCCACTATGGAGAACCGTGTGGAGAGTCCTTAAAAAACTGCAAATAGAACTGCCTTATGACCCAGCAATCCCACTGCTGGGCATACACATCGAGGAAACCAGAATTGAAAGAGACACGTGTACCCCAGTGTTCATCGCAGCACTGTTTATAATAGCCAGGACATGGAAGCAACCTAGATGTCCATCAGCAGATGAATGGATAAGAAAGCTGTGGTACATATACACAATGGAGTATTACTCAGCCATTAAAAAGAATACATTTGAATCAGTTCTGATGAGGTGGATGAAACTGGAGCCGATTATACAGAGTGAAGTAAGCCAGAAAGAAAAACACCAATATAGTATACTAACACATATATATGGAATTTAGAAAGATGGTAATGATGACCCTGTATGCAAGACAGTAAAAGAGACACAGACGTAAAGAACAGACTTTTGGACTCTGAGGGAGAGGGAGAGGGTGGGATGATTTGGGAGAATGGCATTGAAACATGTACACTATCATGTAAGAAACGAATCGCCAGTCTAGGTTCGATACAGGATATAGGATGCTTGGGGCTGGTGCACGGGGAATCCAGAGAGATGATATGGGGAGGGTGGTGGGGGGGGGGTTCAGGGTTGGGAACTCATGTACACCCGTGGCGGATTCATGTCAATGTAGGGAAAAACCAATACATCTCATTCTTTATATCTTTGTTATGTTACAGGGTAAATTCCCCTGTTTATTTACTTTCAGGTCGTTTTTTCTGTTTTTTTGCCAGTTCGAACAGTAAACATACTTGGCCTTATCTTTATATTTTGGTGTTTTCATTTCTGTGGAGTAGATAGCCAAAAGTGATATTGCCCCATAAAGGGTGTCCTCAGAATTGTAAGTTAATTCTTGTTGGCGTCCTCTTGAGAAAGTTCTGAGCAATTTACACCTTCCCACTAAACGCATGAGCCTGTCTCTGTGTGTTGCTGCCTCTGGCAGCTTCAGACGTTAATTAGACTTACTTTCCCCACTAATCTAATGGTTGAACCGCTAGTAAGAGTATTTGTTTTAATATGTGGTTATTTATTGGCCATTTGTATTTTCTCCAAAGGGAATTATTTGATTAGCATTCTTTGTCCATTTTTGTATTCCTTTATTTCTCTGAAGAAGTTTCTTGTATTGGAAATACTCAGTGCCGTGTCTGTTACACTACATGTATTTCCTCATGTTCTGTCTCGTCTGTTGTCTGCTTTAGACAAGTGTTGGATTTTTTTTTTTAATAGAGTAAAAAATGCCTATATCAGTCTTTTTCTTCATGGCTTCTAGTTTTTTCATCTTGCCAAAGAATGTCCCCACTCCAGTAATATAAAACACTATTCTCAGTTTTAAATACCTATTCTTTGAATTGTCTTTAATCCATTGTAATTTATTTCTACCTGCCATTTGACATAGACAGCTTCATCAAATTAGAGAACCAAACCGTCCTTCCTGCATTATCTATTTAATCTGTTACTTCATTCTGTTTTGTCTGGCAAATATTTACTATATGGAATTGTTTCTGTTTTTGTACCATACTGTTTAGCTTACCATAGTTTCGTGGTATACTGAAATATTTATTAGACAAAGTGCCCCCCCCCTTTTTTCCCCTTGATTTTATTGTAAATTCTACTTTTTATGGAAACTTCAGAATCGTTTAGTTCAGTTAAAAAGATAAACATAACCCTTTGGGATTCTGATTTGCTTTATAATTTCTATATTCATATAGAAAGCTTTATTATTATTTTTCTTGGTATATTTATTTAAAGCCTACCCACCCAGGAGAATAGAGTGTCAGAGTCTATGTCAGTGTCTTTCAGTAAAATTTTATAGTTTTTTAGGTTAAATTTATTCCTATGTAGTTTATCATTTTGTCCTTATATAGGGTCTTTTTCTACCTCTGTCTCTAGTTATTTATTGGTAGTTTAGAGAAAAGCTGTTGGTGTTTATTTATCTTGTAACTGGCTGCTGTCAAATGAGTCTTTTAATTTGTGCTAATTAATGGAATCTATTGTATTTTAGGTACACAGCGATACCATCTACAAATAAATATTTACTTTGGGTTTTTAAAATTTGATTTCTTTGTTGCATTAGCTACAGCATACAAATTAATGGATTATCCTAGAGGTAGTAGAGACTTAAGACTCATGTAAACAGTGAACTCTTTAGTATTTTGAACTTTAATATGTTTGCTTTTGGTGTCTGGTCAATAATTTCATCATTTTTAGTCAGGTTCTTTTTATTCCTCTTTTTTATTTTTTAAATGATGAAATTATCATAATGCATTTACAGGAGATTTAGAAAACGAACAAAATTACGTATTTCCATTATATATTACAATTACTATTTTAAGTACATAAATTACGATTTTTAGTTAGAGTTTCAATATCAAACTCTCAAAAATTAGTAGAGTGAATAGACAGAAAAGTAGAAGGATATAGTAGACCTGAAAAGCACTGTGAAGCAATTTACCGTAATTAAGATTTATACAATTTTCACACCACAGCAGGCTGCAAATTCTGAGTTGTCATAGACTATAAGCCAGGAGATACTGGACCACATCCAGGAATATAAAACAAAGTGCAAGAGTTTTATGGTCTAAAGGCATTGAAATCGTAGAGAATCTATTCTCCTGTTATGTTAAAAATCAAAATCAAAAGATGCTTGAAAATAACCCACGTATGTTCAAGTGCCATGTGACGTTTACCAGGGATCTTTGACTTAGCCATTGAAAGCCTTTCAGTAAAAAGACTGGAAAAGCACAGAGTGTGATTAGAGAAGAAAGCATTTAAATTAATCAGAAATTAGTATCAAAGGTACTTTAAATCCCACATGTAGGCAGGTTCTTCTTATTCTCATTATACCTAAGTCATGAAGAGACGGACTCGAGTAAATGTTTGAAAGCGTATTTTGAGTAATGGATCCTTTTCTGATGGTTCAGCCATTAGTCTTGATTCTGAATGAGATAGTATTTAAGTAATCCTAATCCTCCCAATTATTGTGATTATTGTTATTTTCAGTTAGGACTTCCATGTAATGAATTTTGAGGGGATACAGTTCAGTCCATTATTAAAAGACAAGGAATGCAGAAGCAACAAAAATAGAAATGAAGAGTCTGCGTGAGAAAATGTGTTCATATCTCGGACTTGATAGCCTGTGTCTTCCTCCTCCATGGTTAATACTGAGAAGGTCTTGTGCCAGTGTCTGTCCTCTCTCTTCCTCCGCTTCCTTCCATAAAATTCATTTTTAAACCCACAGTTCCCTGAGATTCTACAGTTATTAATCTAAGATGCTTGCTACTCAGGGCCCATTCGTTTTGTTTGTTGTTTTTTTGGGTGTGTTTTATTTGTTAGGGGCCATTCATTTTAAAGGCTCATATCTCTTTTTATTCTAGCAAATCTCATAGTTTAATTTTTGATTATAATTTCCTTTAATCCGTTTTCTCTTTGCCCTTTTTGGACCTCATATTATTTGGAAGTTGAACCTTCTGAATTCATTGTTTACCTCTCCTCTTTAATGTTTTCCAGCCCTTCTTTTTGTCACACCGTTTGAGATATTTCATCTTGTAAGCCTTTTATACATTTAAAGTCTTTAATTTTCCAGAGTTCGTTCTTTCTTGCTCTGTTTCTTGGTACTAATGTAGTTATCTTTATTAGTTTTCTTTTAGTTGAAGTAAAACATAAACATGTACCAATGGTAAGTGTGACCAGTTAGCAGGAAGTAAACAAATGCGTGTTAGCTCTCACGTTAGGAAAGAGATAGGACATTGCTGGCGCTCCAGTCACTCTCTCCTCCCTCCCGCTTTAAGATTCACATTAGGGAAGAGACATGACATTGCTGGCGCTCCAGTCACTCTCTCCTCCCTCCTGCTTTAGGATAACTCTGTCCTGACTGGAAACACAAAGGATCGTTGTGCATGTTTGGCTGTTTCCTCTGAGACCGTGTCTGTGAAATTTATCCTGTTCCTGCCTGTGGCAGCGCCCCGTTTAGATCTCTGCTTCGTGGAATCACAGTCTATGAATGTGCCGCAGCCTGTCTGTCTGTATGCTTGTTTCTGGATATGTGGATCATTCCCAGTTTCATGCTAACTATGGACAGTGCTGCTGTGAACATTCCTTTACGTGTCTTTGGTGCATGTATGCGTACATTTTTGTTGTATGTGCTGGCATGGATTTTCCCAAAAGTAGAGTCTGAGACAAAGTGTGGTGGTGGTGGTTTAGTGGCTAAGTTGTGTCCAACTCCACAGACTGTCGCCTGTCAGAGTCCTCTGTCCATGGGATTTCCCAGGCAAGGATACTGGAGTAGCTTGCCATTTCCTTCTCCACGGGATCTTCCTGATCCAAGGATTGAACCCAGGTCTCCTGCATTGCAGGCAGATTCTTTATTGCTGAGCCACTAGGGAAACCCTGCAGGCAATTTACTTGTAAACTGAGCCCATGAAGCGAGAGTGATGGACAGGGAATGAAAGAGGTGCAAGGGAGCCTCTGTGAGCATCAGTTGGAGATGGGCTGTTACAGTGAGGGGCTGGCGCCCAGCCCGGCAGGCCCTCCGAGGAGCCTTGTGGACTGCCTGCCTGTCCTGTCAGAGCCGCCTGCCCGAGGGATGGGGAGGGATGCAGGGCATCTGCCGCTTCCCAGCACTCTTGCCTGGAAAATCCCGGGGACGGAGGAGCCTGGCGGGCTGCCATCTATGGGGTCGCACAGATTCCGACAGGACTGAAGCGACGCAGCAGCAGCAGCAGCAGCAGCAGCAGCAGGCCTCACTGGTTAGGGGTGGCACCAGGGCGTTACCTCCATGTACTTTTGGGTAGGACGTGCATACATGCCTTTGAATGCCTTTTAACACAGGTTTTAAAATTTTAGGATTAACTAGAGGACACATCTTAGAAGGCTTCATTATATAGAATAGAATGTAAGTGTAAGTATTATCAGTCTTGTTATAAAAACAAATTTAATTGAAACCAGGATGTGGAAGGGAGAATGTAAGTGAAAAAGCTATATGTGGGTGAAAAAAAATCTTTTTTTTTGTTGTAGGATAAACAGATACTGTCTCAAATGGCACATTATTTAAAATTATGATGGCAACTGTAGCTTCTAGGAAAAGTTACAAGGCAGAAACAGAAAGTAGTTGATGTCTGGTGAGTGTAAGTGGGTTGCGAGGAATGCTTGTTCAGGAACAATTCAGTAAGACTTGAATTTTCTACCATATACAGGTTAATTTAATAAATTATATTAAAATCTTAGTTTCCATATACTGATACAGAAGAATCTTTAGGATTTGTAAGTGGAAAAAAAGCAAGTTATACAACAGTGAGTTGTATGTAGCTCCAGTTTTGGTGAGTATTATGCACGTGTGCACACACATGCACACACACACACATTATGCACGTGTGCACACACACACACACACGCTGCTAAGTCGCTTCAGTTGTGTCTGACTCTTTGCGACCCTGTGGACTGTCACCGGCCAGCCTCCTCTGTCTGTGGAATTCTCCAGGCAAGAATATAGGAGTATGTTGCCATTTCCTCTTCCAGGGATCTTCCTGACCAAGGGATTGAACCCAGGTCTCCTGTGGCTCCTGCATTGCAGATGGGTTCTTTACCACTGAGACACTGGGGAAGTCTGCATGTGTGTACACACATGCACACACACACACAGACATATGCATGTATACTTATATTTGTGTGATAAAGATGGAGAAAAGGTTGAAAATGGGGCAGAGAAACCAAGGGACTAAGTGAGACTGTTTTGACTCATGCAGATATATTTATTGCCAAGTGAAATAAGCCAGACACAGAATGACATAGCCTGTATGATTTCGCTTATACCTGAAAATATACATATATGAAGATATGAAACAGTCAAAACCATAGAAGCAGAGTAGAACGGTGGTGCAGGGCCCAGGAGAAAGTGATGACCAGGGACGCAGAGTGTGTATGAGTGATACATGCAGCGTCATGCTGACAGCTCTCAGCACCGCATTGTGCACTCAGCATTTTTTAAGGGTAGATCCTACGGGTTAAGTGTTCTTACCACAGGCACACCCAGGGCACTTGCAAATAATAATCGCAGTGCAGGGATGAGAGGAGACTTTCAGAGGCAACAGATAATGGCTGTCGCCTTGACGCTGCTGGTGGTCTCATGAGTGTGCTGTGCTGGGCCAAGTCGGTCCAATCTGTCTGACGCCTTGCGATCCTATGGGCGGCAGCCCAGCAGGCTCCGCTGTTGCAGGGTTCTCCCGGCAGGAATCCTGGGTGGGTTGCCGTTCCCTTCTCCAGGGGCTCTTCCTGACCCAGGGATCCCGCGTCTCTAAAAGTCTGCGTTGGCAGGCAGGCCACCTGGCGCCGCCGGGGAAGCCCTTAGTGAGTGTATACTTATTCCCAAACCCACTGACTTGTATTTATTAAATATGTTAAGCTTTTCATGTGTCAATCATACCTCAGTAGATTGGTTTAAAAGGAACATTAAGTATTCCTATAAGATAAAACTGAAAAATCTCTAATGGACCAGCCTGATTAAAATTTCCGAGTTTATATGTTGAATTTGTATCTTTATTTTGTCAAGAAAGTAGTAAACTAAAACTTACTTTACTTTTCTCTTTAACCTGTAAAACCTGATTTAAAGCTTTTAATTTGAATATTGGTTTAGTAGTGTCCAGGATAGCATCATAACAGCTAACATATTACAGAAATGGATCTTCTGTATTTTGAGGAAGAATAACAATTTGTTCTGCAATTTGGGAAGTTAAAAATATATGTGCACCTAATTCCTCCTTTTCTCCTGAGGCCTCTTAAGCTGCTTATTTCTCTGCCTCCCCTTCTTCTGCCCATGTCCCTGAGCTGAGGGCTCCTGTCACCCAGCACAGTGAGACACACACCACACCGGAAGATGAACCACTTACTCCTAGAGGGAGCACTTTTTGTGGGCGGGAAGATAGCTTGAGTCTGAAGGTCCGAGGGGTGCTGCTTTTAGCTGTTATCCTTATGAATATTTAATTTGGGGGTAAAATGATAATTAAAGCCACAATAGAATTTATTATTCCTGTTATTGATATATGATCACAATAAGTTGGCATAAATACAGCAATGGCGAAGAGGCAAAACTCTCTTCAGGTGAAAGCATATTTGATCTTTCCTGAAAATTAGATGAAATTAAAAGTTAGATTTAACTATGTTGTTGAAAATTAATTCTCTAAAACACACATGAACACACACACACCCGTTCCATGTAGCGTTAGCATATGCTCTCTTTTTAATTACTGTAGAAAGGGTGAAGTTGGAAGCTGGCTGCTGCATTCCTCTTTCGGTATTTTCAGTTACAGCTGCGTGTGTTTATTACCTGGCAGATCTCTTATGCTCTGACCCTGTGTGAGCTGCAGTCATTAGCAGGAAGATTAGGTGACTTAGAGGACGGTGATTGGCTGCAGCATGAAAGCAACTTAGAGGGGTGATTTGTGCAAAGCACAGAGACCTAAATCAGGTATGTCCTTACTGCCCCTGGGCTCTGTGAGGGGCTTGCTGTAGTACGCTGTCAGAAACGAGGTGTTTACATACCACTATGGAAAGATTTCGCCTGAAGAAGTTACTTGTATGTACCTGCTTATGATCTTGTGTTTTACTTACAAACCAGTTTGAATCTTTCAGAGTGTAATAGTGAAGCTACAAGAAATGTCAGGCTTAATAGCACTGGCTTAGAATAGTGATCATCATTCTCTGTGTCTTTGGCTGTGCAAGTCATCTGCTGAAAAGTAAATCCTTGCATGATGTTAGCAGTGTTGTAGCATTTTTAGTAATTATTCTGTAAAATATATATTTTTGATTAGTTGGTATTACTTTAAGTGGTTTTATATGGCTAAGGTATTAGGAAAGAAATTACTTTGTCTTAATGGTTGAATATGTTTTGAAGCTAAGCTGAAGTATTTGAGAACTCTGAAATTGCTTTCCATGCTTAATAATCATACTTTATGGGAGATGTTCCCTTCTGGGCTCTAGCCCTCCGTCTTACAGTGAAGAAATCACTTTGTGATGGGGATCGTCTGATGCTGTTGCAACAGTGGATTTTGTAACCCTCAGGTGTCAAAAGAGGAAATAGGCCGAATCTACAACTGTATTGTTAAATAACTGTTTAGCATTCCCTTCCTTAATTTTATGCCTTTGGCATTTTGTTAAAAATCTCATTTTTGATCATTTGACCAAAACAGTACAAATTGTGGATTTTGCTTAAGTAACTGTGAGAGGTAATAGTAAGGTCTGTTTGATACAATGCTTAGTTTTGTTTGATGTTGCTGGGCATTCCGACTTGTAAATTGACGTTTGATTTTATAATGGGTTAATGCTGGGCTTTTTTGTTTGTAAACTGATTGATTAAATTCCACACTGTTAAGTGCCTTTCTATGTTTGACTGTTAATTGTGCTCACAAGGAAGTGTATCCCATGTAAATTTTTCAGCCCAGTGTCTTGTCCTTTGGAACACACACAGCAGTCAGTGCATTTAACCAAGGGCAGGCCCTGCTTGGTGCTGAACAGACAGCGGTGAGTGGAACACACTGGATTCCCTTCTGCTTGGAGCTGATTGTTCAGACTTAAAAGTTAAGCAACTAGTTACATAAACATGTAATTACATGTTTAATAAATACTGTAAAGGAGCACTGTGTGTTCTTGGCCTGTATAATTGTGACCTTGCACTATTGTCTCCTGGCTAAAGAACCACAAGTTCCTTAAGCTTTGTGTGTGTGTTAAACGAGAAGATTGAGCTGGGAAAGTACTCCATACCTGTGGCGTACTGTGGTGTATGGATGGCGCCCCATCCATACCTGTGTAAGGCCTGGAATGGAGAAGATAATTCACTCACCCCTTGAAGTCTTATCATGGGGAGCCTCCCCCCCCCCCCCCCGCCCAGCTGTAAATTAATTGATAAGCTGGCAGTTTGATTATATTACAGTTTTTGATTCACTGATGTAGCCCCAGTATCTGGAATGATGCTTAGGCACATAGTGTCCACTCAGTAGGTATTTTTTGAATAAATGGATGATCCAGGCTCCTAGTCATTATTTAAGGAAATGAGACTTTTCTGTTATGTTTTCTATCAGATCCATGGGGTCAGAGTTAATAATGAGGAAAAGGGTAGGCAAATAGACCATATTTGTGAGGGGGTTTCCTGGCTCTTTCCTGTTGATTTTTCAGTGAAAAAAATCCAGTGAAATTCTAAAAATGCCTAACCCCTGGCTGACCAGAACTGGGCAGTCTTGACGGAATACCTGCTACGCCTGCTGCTGTCCGGCTTCTCTGCATGTGTATTTTCTGTCTTTGCCTGTGCATTTTCCTTCCTCCTTGTTTTCTGTGCATCTTAATTATTGATGGAGTTGACATAGTTTTTTAAAAGCTCATTTCAGAATTAGATTTTATTATTGTCATTTCTTTTAATATGGAAAAGGCAATGGCAACCCACTCCAGTACTCTTGCCTGGAGAATCCCATGGGCAGAGGAACATGGTGGGCTGCAGTCCATGGGGTCG
This sequence comes from Capra hircus, assembly GCF_001704415.2. Taxonomy (NCBI): domain Eukaryota; kingdom Metazoa; phylum Chordata; class Mammalia; order Artiodactyla; family Bovidae; genus Capra; species Capra hircus. The sequence goes on along the minus strand of NC_030829.1, from coordinate 1,747,070 downwards.
CTAAGAGTCCGACACGACTGAGCGACTTCACTTTCACTTTCTGTTAATTTATATATACTCAGTGGGCTCCCCAGGTGGCGCTAGTGGTAAAGAACCCATCTGCCAATGCAGGAGACATAAGAGATGTGGGTTCTATCCCTGGGTCGGGAAGATCCCCTGGAGGAAGGGATGGCAACCCGCTCCAGTCCTCTTGCCTGGAGAATCCCATGGACAGAGGAGCCTGGTGGGCTACAGTCCGTGGGGTTGCAAAGAGTCCGACAGGACTGAAGCGACTTGATAGCCTAAAGTAAGTTTTTTCTGTGTGTTTTTGGTGTGTGTGCTGAATTAGAACTGGAATGAAGATCTCCTCATAGCAACAGTGCCATGAGTATTTGTGATTTATAATTTCAGGTAGACCCTGAGGAGGCTTTCCATCTGTCTGTGACTCTTGTGCTTTGTATTGAAGTCTCTGACAACGAAGCATCTACTGACAGTCTCCTTTATTATTGGAGGCTCACTTGCCGACTTCATGCCTCACGCCTCTTTGAGTTCTCTTGCTCTTAGACTCTTTGACCTCTTCACTTTTTTCCTTTGTAACTTTCCTTAAAGCTCAGATTGTCTTTAGTGTTAATCATGATATGTGTTTGAAATAAAAATTTCTGAAGCTTTGTTCCAGTGTCGAAATCTCACTTCCTCCTCTGTCTGTTGACAAAGCATTTTTTTCAGGGCTTCACAATTATTTCTGTGGGAATCATGTGATTACCTGAGTTTAAAATTTGCCATGTTAAATTTCTTTAACTTTCTGTATACCTTTTACTCCTCTTCCACTTATTTTAGAGTAATGCATTAATCAAAAATGCCAAGTGAATTCTTGAGAAACTATGAATATCATTTTTTGGCTTTTTATCTTGTGAAATAGTAATCATTGATGATTTCCCCCCTTTAGATTAAGAAAGATTATTTGCTTACTCTTAAGGTTTTTGCCCATAAATTTAAAGGTTTTTAAATATTAAGGTCAACTCTTGGTGATGGGTGGGATGAGTTTGGGAATATTTGGAAGACACTTGAGTTTTGTAGGACAACATTACTATTTATATATACGTTGTTAGATTGCCCTAGGAATCCTGGGAAAATATTCTGACATACAAATCAGGCTTTAGAGCACTACTTAACAGATTTAGAGTTGCTTGTAATAGAGTGAGAGTATATAGTAACTTCACTGTTTACTTATGAACTGAAATGTATATTTCCTTTTCTGAAGGATGAAAACAGTGTGAATGAAGTGAGAGTGGTCCCTATAAGGTCTCCTAAAGTGGCTGAGGGCAGGAAGCAGCCTCTGTTGCTGTACGATTGAATATGTGAGGCTGAGGTCTGTAGCTGGAGAAGCCAGTGGCACCCCAGTCCAATACTCTTGCCTGGAAAATCCCATGGACGGAGGAGCCTGGTAGGCTGCAGTCCATGGGGTCGTGAAGAGTTGGACACGAGTGAGTGACTTCACTTTCATACATTGGAGAAGGAAATGGCAACCCACTCCAGTGTTCTTGCCTGGAGAATCCCAGGGACAGGGGAGCCTGGTGGGCTGCCATCTATGGGGTCGCACAGAGTCGGACACGACTGAAGCGACTTAGCAGCAGCAGCAGCAGCAGAGGTCTGTGACGTGACCAGGGATGTGGTGGGCAGACTGGAAAACATGGATGGATGATTGGGCTCCACCTAAGCCACTGGGTCAGCATCTCCAAGACTGGGCACAGGAAGCTGAATCTTAACAAGCCCTCTCGGTATGTGTGAATTTATTAGATAGCATAAATCCTGAAAATTTCCCAACTAATACAGTTCTAGATCCTCATAAGAGTTACTTGCCTTCTCTTGGCATTTCATCCTAGGTACTTAATGTACTTTCTATGAATAATTCTCCTAGAGGGCCGTAATACTGTTTCAGGATACATGCTGAATCTTCACATCAGTTTTAGTGAGGAAATTAATAGATACTTATTTCCGTAATTGTTAAGGTTTTCTAATTGGTCTAGTTTTAAAGCTATGGGGCCAGTGAGAGGGCGTTTTTGGTCTCCTTTCTTTGATTGGGTGAAGTGCGGGCTCTCTGCGGCTGTGCCCTTGCGCTTGGCACGTTCACATGGCGCCGCGCCTCACAGCTCCTTGCGGGGTGAGTGACCCTTGTAGATGAGGACGAGGCACGTACGTGACCTGGCTTGCAGAAGATTGCATGTTTCAGTCTGCTTCTGCACTCACATGGCTAAAATAAAGCAATAAAAAAACAAAAGCAAAACCCAGTGAGCTCAGAGGTCTGCCCTGACTGCCAGAGGTAACCAGCTTTGCTGCTGCTCGCCTGTCCCTCCAGTGCCCGTTGCGCGTGTTCAGATAGCCCTCGTCTGGGGACTCCTGAGCAGAAGCTGTGACAGCGTGCTGTACGTGCAGTTCTCTGCCTCGTGGGTGTCTCACTGTGTAATGGGTCTTAAATGTTTTCATGTCAGTGTATAGCGTCTTCGTGTTTTAGCAGCTCGGTATTCCAGAGAGCGCGCTGCCGTTCCTCTTTTAGGGACCCTGGGGGTGGTTTCCAGTGTTTTCCAGTTGCAAGCTGTAGTAAGTAACCTTGCACATATGTCAGTTCATATACAGAGAATTTAAACTTTCTGTGTGATCTTATGTGGATAATTCTTAAAGCTGTTTTCTTCTATGTTATAGAGCAGATTTATTCTGAATAATTACCTTATTTTATAAATAAAAACTTTAAGCCATGGCAAAATAATTTTCTGAAGATTAGAGTCAGACAAGCTTGCATTGACACCCTTATTCCTTTTTATTCTTCATTTATTTGCGCTTTCCCAGTGCCTTGGATTTGTTTCATTCTAGGCAGGCTTTATAAGCACTGGCTTGTTGGCTTACTCGTCTGAGGTTAAGAATGAAAACAGTTTGATGTCGAGGTGGCTCTTGGCTTTTGCTATTTTTAGTTTTCCACTATGTTCTTGAAGTTAAAAAATGAAGGAGCGTTCTTTTCCTAGATGCAGATTTAAAAGTAACTGACATGTTAAATTGAAACTTGAATTTATTATTTTTAAAAATTACCAAAATTACATGTTTATTGTAACGAAAAAGTAAACACTGTAGGATTGTCTGTTTCTGTGACACAGTGTCAGTGGCTTGATGTTTAACCTTACAAATATTTGCTATTTCCATGCATTTTTTGTATATATTTTTAAAAGGAGCAAAGTAAAACTGTATTTCATATGGTATAGTAACTTAATCTGTGGTAAGCATTATCTGGCTTAAAGCATTATCCTAAGATGGTAGAATTGAAAATGAGGTATATTTGCTTCAGAAATGCATTTCTACCTTGAAATATCAATGACTTCATTCTGAGAGATTTTTAAGATCTAGCCATGTGCACCCTGCATTTTTTAAGCAGTTTTATTGGTTTATTTATTTGCCTGCACCGGGTCTTGGTTGTGGCATGTGGGACCTTTGATCCTCACTGTGGCATGCGATATTTTCATTGTGGCCTGTGAGCTCTATTTCCCCCACCAGGGACAGAGCCGGGGCCCCCTGTACTGGGGGCGCAGTCTTAGCCACTGGACCACCAGGAAGGTCCCTGGACCCTGCTGATTTTGTTGAATTACTTGTACTATGTTGAGATAGGCAGTGTGTGTGCCTACTTAATATTTGCCTTTGAAACAAACTGCCTGACTTAGATTTCACAGTTGTTGGAAAGGAGATAACATTTTTAAGGGAAGGGAGCAATACAGATACCTGCTCCCTGCTTTTTTTTTTTTTTTTTAACAGTGTTAAGTGTTGTAATTTTTCCAGACCTCAAAAATTTTAACTTTAGTTTATTTTGCAAGTTACCTGTGAAAGCATTCTCATTGAAAACCCAAACATTAACAATAAAATAATATTCTCACTTGGCTTTCAGTTGCTTACTCAAGGCTTCACAGAGTCTATGGAAAGCAAAGTGGGTGAGCTGTGAGAAGATGAGTTTTCAGACATTCTCTGTGTTACATGCCCCCTTTTTCACACGTGGCAGTATTTTTCCATGGTAGATGTTTAGAGGTCAAAGAATATGCATATTTTAAATAAATAAATACTGTAAGCTTGCCCAATCTCAGCTGCTTCTGTGTTAGCTAATTATTAGTGGTACATCTAAACATGTAAATGCATCTTTGATAGAAATAAGAGGTTATTATTGTTGTTAGGGATGAGAGAAAAACTGTATTGTTTTGCTTCCTTGGCAGTTCTTGTGAAATGGAAGTTTGGAATGGGAGCAGTTAATCCCTTTTAGAATACTCAGAGTGTTTGCTACCTCTTGGATCATACAACTCATGTCTTTTGTTTAAGAACAGAGGTGGCTTCTTTTTTTGTATCTCCCTGCATGCTTAGTGGCTAAATCGCACGAGCTCATCGGAGGGAACGTAAAGGTTTCGTGAGTGAGGCACGCCTAAGGATGGCTGATTTACTGGTTCTTAATTCTTGTATGTGTTTCCTGCTTTAGCCTCTGCTCATTTCTAGAGGAGTGTGACTGCTGTGAGTTAGTTTAATCACACACAGTCTTCTTTAAACTTAGTTCATTACATGAAAATGTATCATGGTCTACATGGCCTGCCCCCCAATTCTTTACATATAAATCCTTAGCAAGTTATTTAACTTACGAGTTTCATGTATTGAATTGAATCCCAGTCCTTTAGAGTCATATACCTCTTGATATCCAGGTTTGTTTGATTCTGCAGTTTGGATATCTAGCCTCCCTCCAGAAATTAAGATTGGATATTGAGATCTGTGTTTTCCTAATATACTGTATCTGTTTCTGAGTTTTGAGTAGCAAGTAGTGAGGGTTTGGATAGCAGTGAATTTATTTGAAAATTTAATCAAATTGATTCAGTTCCTGAGTTTTAAGATATGAGAATTAGGACACTGAGAGTTTAGATAGCCAGGAAATAGTTGTATATAAATTTACTTTGTATGCACTGAATAAAAAGCTATACCCCAAAGTAAGATATTTTAAGGTCAAGAGTTGGATGAGACCTTGAAAGATCATTTTATCCAAGCAAACTCCAGTTTTGGTCCTTTCTGAAACACTGATCCTTCAGGTGATGCTTGGACATGGAATGTGATGAGAAGCTGACTGTGTGACGTGTCCTTCTGATCTGTTGCTCTAAGTGGAGAGGAGGCGCAGGGCAGTTAGAATAGCCACAAGGGCCATGGGGATGGTTGGGAGCTTGTCTTCCTGCTGAACTTGAAAAATATAATCTGATGCGTAAAATAACTTTCTTCTGGGAAACTAATAGTAAGTGGAATACTAACAGGGTTGTAATTAATATTATTTTATTCGTATTCAATTCTCTTATATTCATTTGCCTCTCTTGCCTACAAAGTTATCATTTAAAGCTTAAGAACCTTCAAAAAGAACAGATTACTTATTTCCTTCTTGAAGGCTTTTTTGCCAACCCTCCTGCTTCGTGCTGTGCTTAGTCACTCAGTCTGGTCGGACTCTGCGACCCCATGGGCTGTGGCCCGCCAGGCTCCTCTGTCCATGGGGATTCTCCAGGCAAGAATACTGGGGTGGGTTGCCGTGCCCTCCCCCAGGGGATCTTCCTGACCCCGAGGTCGAACCCAGGTCTGCCGCACTGCAGGCAGATTCTTCACCATCTGAGCCACAGGAAAGCCCAAGAACACTAGGGTGGGTAGCCTATCCCCTCTCCAGCTGATCTTCCCCTCTCAGGAATTGAACTGGGGTCTCCTGCATTGCAGGTGGATTCTTTACCAGCCGAGCTACCAGGGAAGCCTGGGAGGAGTGTAGTGCCTAATTTTGTCTGAACAGAAACATCGTCCATTTCCTGGTGCCCATCTTCCTCTTGCTCATTGCCCTCTTAATTACACCCGGCTCCTTTCTGCTCCTTTCTGGCTTTTTGGCCCTTTCTGGACATCCTTTTCTTGCACTCATCCCTTGCTTTGATCCTCTGACAGAGGCGCTGTGGGACGGAGTCTCTCCAGGGTGGGTCTGTGCTGAATGAGGTTCCGTGTTCTGGATTCCCGTGTACTACACACGTGCACGCTCGCTGAAGGGATCCAGGTCACGCTCGAAGTTCAGACAGGCCTTTATGACATCAGTCAGCTCTTCCTCAGAATCTCTGTCTGCCTCTTCAAAACCTCAGTGTCATCCTCTGTCGTGTATCCCAGACCCAGGTTTGCTGAGGACAGGAGGGTCCTTGTGTCCCGTCCCTGCTCCGTGTACTCCGCTCTCCATCTTCGTTACCTGAGGCTGAGCAGATTTCCCTGAGGCGCCAGAAGTGGCAGGTGGTGTCCCCCTTGTCGGCCTTGCCCACAAGAGGGGGTGCACGGTGGCCCTCAGGAGCTGTGCTGGGAGGTCTGGGGGGCCGAGGAGTGGGGGTGCACTGTGGCCCTCAGGAGCTGTGCTGGGAGGTCTGGGGGGCTGAGGAGTGGGGGTACACCGTGGGCCTCACGGGATCTCTGCCGGGAGGTCTGGGGGACCGTGGATTGGGGGTGCACTGTGGGCCTCAGGAGCTGTGCCGGGAGGTCGGGGGGCCGTGGAGTGGCGGTGCACTGTGGGTCTCAGGAGCTGTGCCGGGAGGTCTGGGGGGCTGTGGAGTGGGGGTGCACTGTGGGTCTCAGGAATTGTGCCGGGAGGTCTGGGGGGCTGTGGAGTGGGGGTGCACTGTGGGCCTCAGGAGCTGTGCCGTGAGGTCTGGGGGGCTGTGGAGTGGGGGTGCACTGTGGGCCTCAGGAGCTGTGCCGGGAGGTCAGGGGGACTGTGGAGTGGGGGTGCACTGTGGCCCTCAGGAGCTGTGCCGGGACGTCTGGGGGGCTGTGGAGTGGGGGTGCACTGTGGGTCTCAGGAATTGTGCCGGGAGGTCTGGGGGGCCGTGGAGTGGGGGTGCACTGTGGGCTCTCAGGAGCTGTGCCGGTGAGGTCTGGGGGGCTGTGGAGTGGGGTGGGGTCAGGAGCTGTGCGGAGGGGGGCTGTGGAGTGGGGTGCACTGTGGGCCTCAGGAGCTGTGCCGGGAGGTCAGGGGGACTGTGGAGTGGGGGTGCACTGTGGGTCTCAGGAGCTGTGCCGGGAGGTCAGGGGGACTGTGGAGTGGGGGTGCACTGTGGGTCTCAGGAATTGTGCCGGGAGGTCTGGGGGGCCGTGGATTGGGGGTGCACTGTGGGTCTCAGGAGCTGTGCCGTGAGGTCTGGGGGGCTGTGGAGTGGGGGTGCACTGTGGGCCTCACTGGAGCTGTGCCGGGAGGTCAGGGGGGCTGTGGAGTGGGGGTGCACTGTGGGTCTCAGGAGCTGTGCCGTGAGGTCTGGGGGGCTGTGGAGTGGGGGTGCACTGTGGGTCTCAGGAGCTGTGCCGGGAGGTCTGGGGGGCTGTGGAGTGGGGGTGCACTGTGGGCCTCACGGGATCTCTGCCGGGAGGCCTGGGGAGCTGTGGAGTGGGGTGCACTGGGGGGGGGGGGGGGGGGCTGTGGAGTGGGGTGCACTGTGGGCCTCACTGGAGCTGTGCCGGGAGGTCTGGGGGGCCGTAGAGCTCACCTGTGGGGGGAAGGGGCTTCTGCCATCTGTCTCAGCCAGTGACACAGAATCTTGTGCACACTGAGTTCATGATAAGTAGTTTATGAGTATTCTATCATGTTCCTTTGAAAGTTAAGTTAGAAGTCGAGAAGCGACATTAAAGCTAAAATTTTCTTTTAAAAATAGTCTGTGTAATGTATTACAGTAAATATGGTTAGTCTTTTTGTTGAGCAGAAAAGTGGAACAAAACTGTTCACAGCTCAAAGGTGGACTGTCCTTAGAGGCTAAAATTTGAGTTTGGCTTTTCCTTTGTAGGCAAATAAAAAGTTCTTACAACTTTGGTTCTTAGTGATTTACGATTGAAAGTGAAACATGTTAAGTCTATGGACTTATTTTTGACCATTGTACATTTAACCATAATCCAGTATCCAATACTAGTATAGGTGATTTAAGTGGGATTCTTTCTGTCTAGAATACCTAAAAGCAAAAAAAAAAAAAAAAAAAAGTGTTCTATATTGATATCTAAGGGTTTCCCTCAAACCCGATTCTCTGTAATTTCTGATTAACTTCTAATTTCTGAGAGTCATTCCACTGAAGTGAATATGTGTGCCAGTTACTTAGTAATTTCCATGGACGCCCAGAAAATCTTTGTCATTTCAGTTCTTTCCATGAGACTTTAAATGGTCTTCTGTGGATTAAAAAAAAAAAGCCTATAAACATACTTTTAAAAGAATGTAGTTAGCCACAGTATGAATTCGGTTCTTTGACAGGAAGGTCCTCTGTTACATATTTCTGGCTGTCTCAAATAACACACCTAGCAGTAGGCCCTCGGTGTATATTGATTTCATGAATTAATGAGAATAATTTCTTTTTAGGGTCCCGATGAAGAAGCTGTTGTGGATCTTGGCAAAACCAGCTCAACTGTGAACACCAAGTTTGAAAAAGAAGAACTAGAGAGTAAGTTTGTTTAAAGTAACTTTTGTTTAGCAATATAAACAGACAGTGAGTGTCTGTTAGTGTCCTTTAAGTTTTACTTATTTGTTGAAACTATTGTTGTTGTTGCTGTAGAGCATTCATTTATAAGAGTGTTCAACACTTTTCTGAACATAGTTTAATTTTTCTAAACATAGTTTAAAGAATATATTACAAAAACCTGCGCAACCACTACCCGCATCTACAAAGAGAACATTCCTTGAAACATAAATATCAGAATGATTTTCAAATTTTACTAATGGTCACCATTACTTACCTTGGAAATCGAATGCCACAATTATAAAATCAGTTAATTCTTTAAATTTTTTTTTTTAACAAGCTGCTGCTGCTAAGTCGCTTCAGTCGTGTCTGACTCTGTGTGACCCCATAGACGGCAGCCTACCAGGCTCCCCCGTCCCTGGGATTCTCCAGGCAAGGACACTGGAGTGGGTTGCCATTTCCTTCTCCAGTGCATGAAAGTGAAAAGTGAAAGTGAAGTTGCTCAGTCGTGTCGGACTCACAGCAACTCCATGGGCTGCAGCCCACCAGGCTCCTCCGTCCATGGGATTTTCCAGGCAAGAGTACTGGAGTGGGCTGCCATTGCCTTCTCTGTCTAACAACCTGGTTAACTTGAATTAAGAGCAAAATATAATGTGCCAGAATAATAAGCCACAGTTATCACTGGTGTCATCTAAATGTTCATTTTATAGGTCTGTTAATCAGCCTTTTAAAATACTTATAAAAACCTCAGCATAGAATTATGTAGCAAATCAGTTATTTGCCATTCTGTTTTTCCTGAGCTTCCCTAGTGGCTCAGAGGTTAAAGCGTCTGCCTGGAATGCCGGAGACCCGGGTTCGATCCCTGGGTCGGGAAGATCCCCTGGAGAACGAACTGGCAACCCGCTCCAGTACTCTTGCCTGGAGAATCCCATGGAGGGAGAAGCCTGGTAGGCTATAGTCCATGGGGTCGCAAAGAGTCGGACACGACTGAGCGACTTCACACTTCATTTTCCCTGAGCAGGAAGAAGTCCTGACAAATGGTTTTGTTTTTCTTTCTTTCCTTTTTTTCCAAAATAATTTTAAAAGTTACAGAAGACTTGCAAGGATAATACATGGTGTCCCCTGTATATACAGCTTTTTCTAATGTTAACATTTTATTTAAGCATAAGTTTATGAAAATGAAGAAATTTCCCCATTTTCCATAACCTTGCCACTTTGGAAGAGTAATAGTTACTAGTAGAACATCCCAGAATGTGAGTTTGTGTAATGTCCTACTGTGACGTGATACTCTCATAGGTCATAGGTGTGTGGGCAGCGTGCCACGTGTGATGGCCTCTCTCCCCTGTGGACAGGTGAGACCAGTGCACTACTGTTGATGATGTTAACCCTGAACACAGGCTACGGTGGTGATCATAGCTTTTTATGTAGATCATAAATTTTGATAGATTTATTTTGGGGTCTTTTTGAGACCTACATTAAAAAAGAAATTACAGTTTAATCATTTCGTTCCGATATTGAGACCTACACTTTTAGGTTGAAGTCTTCAGCTGAATGGAGCCACTGCTTTACAAAAAGAGTTGGAAAGAGACCCAAGTAAGTGTTCTGTACGTTTGCTTCCTGAGATGGACAAAACGCGTCTTTCAAAATTGACTTTAAAAGTTTAGGCTTGCGAGGGCTTCTGCAGAGACTTTGACTTACCTAGAAGCTTGATTCTGTAAATTGCAAGCACTGGAGAGGGTGACATTTTCAGCAATAATTTTGTTAGTTCAGGTGTACCGTGACCCACGTGGTCCGTCACTTGGCTGTCTTCCCTCATGCAGGTGAGATCCAGAGAGTGAAGAGAGCCACTTGGCTGTGGTCCTGGCCCCTTTGGTAACCCAGGCCTTTCACTCTTCACCCTTTGCGCATCTTTAAATTTCACCATAAGGTATGAGGGAGAGAGTAGGTTTATCTCAGAGTCTCACTGAATAGGGCTTTGATGAAATAAAGTTGTGATGGAGAACACGAAAGGAGACAATAAAAGCAGGAAAAATAGTAAGGCTCCATCTCCCAGTCTCTGGATTCTAGCATATTGTTACTTATTTTATCTAGTCTTTCTAAGTTTCCAGCTCAGAATTCATTTTTATCTTGGGGTGTAGGGCCTTGTATGCCAAAACCCATTAGAACTAACTGGATTAACAACTTTGTAACTCACACTGCACAGTGATACTTTAATTTCCACTTTTGGACAGTGTTCAGAAGAAAATAGTTTCACTAAAATATACTGTAAGATCACTGAGTTTTATGCCTTTTTTTTTTTTCATTTTTCTTAATTGCAGTATAATTCAACATAATGTAAAATTTGCCATTTAAAAGTGTTTTTTTAGAATATTCACTATATTGTGCAACCATCAAACCTTTATTTCCAGAATATTTTCATCATCTCCCAAAGAAACTCTCTGTAATTTTTTAAATTAATCTTCTATTGATGCTTAACTGGCCCACAGCACTGTTAGTGCCTGGTGCTCGTCACAGTGATTTGATGTGTCGCCAGATTCAGAGGGAAATGGAGAAAGTGGGGAAAACCACGAGACCGTTCAGGTATGCCCTAAGTCAGATCCCTTACGACTGTACAGTGGGAGTGAGAAATAGGTTCCAGGATGAGATCTGATAGAGTGCCTGAAGAACTATGGACGGAAGTTCTTGGCATTGTACAGGAGGCAGTAACCAAGACTATCCCCAAGAAAAAGAAACGCAAAAAGGCAAAACGGCTGTCTGAGGAGGCTTTACAAATAGCTGAGAAAAAAAGAGAAGCTAAAGGCAAAGGAGAAAAGGAAAGATATACCCATTTGAATGGAGAGTTCCAAAGAATAGCAGGGAGAGAAAACAAAGCCTTCCTCAGTGATCAGTGCAGAGAAATAGAGGAAAACAATAGAGTGGGAAAGACTAGAGATCTCTTCAAGAAAATTAAAGATACCAACGGAACATTTCATACAAAGATGGGCACAATTAAGGACAGAAATGGTATGGACCTAACAGAAGCAGAAGATTTTAAGAGTTGGCAAGAATACATAGAAGAACTATACAAGAAAGATCTTAATAACCCAGATAACCATGATGGTGTGATTACTCACCTAGAGCCAGACATCCTGGAATGCAAAGTCAAGAGGACCTTAGGAAGCATCACTACAAACAAAGCTAGTGAAGGTGATGGAATTCCAGTTGAGCTATTTCAAATCCTAAAAGATGATACCGTGAAAGTGCTGCACTCAATATGCCAGCAAACTTGGAAAATTCAGCAGTGGCCACAGGACTGGAAAAGGTCAGTTTTCATTCCAGTCCCAAAGAAAGGCAATATTCAAACTACCACCCAATTGTACTCATCTCACACGCTAGCAAAGAAAGTAATGCTCAAAATTCTCCAAACCAGGTTTCAACAGTACATGAACCATGAACTTCTAGATGTTCAAGCTGGATTTAGAAAAGGCAGAGGAACCAGAGATCAAATTGCCAACATCCATTGGATCATTGAAAAAGCAAGAGAGTTCCAGAAAAACATCTACTTCTGCCCTATTGACTACACCAAAGTGTTTGACCCTATGGATCACAACAAGCTATGGAAAATTCTTCAAGAGATGGGAATACCAGACCACCCATCTGCCTCCTGAGAAATCTGTATGCAGGTCAAGAAGCAACAGTTAGAACTGGACATAGAACAATAGACTGGTTCCAAATTGGGAAAGGAGTATGTCAGGCTGTATATTGTCACCCTGCTTATTTAACTTCTGTGCAGAGTACATCATGAGAAATGCTGGGCTGGATGAAGCACAAGCTGGAATCAAGATTGCCAGGAGAAACATCAGTATCCTCAGATATGCAGATAACACCACCCTTATGGCAGACAGTGAAGAGGAACTAAAGAGTCTCTTGATGAAAGTGAAAGAGGAGAGTGAAAAAGCTGGCTTAAAACTCAATATTCAAAAAACTAAGGTCATGGCATCCGGTCCCATCACTTCATGGCAAATAGATGGGGAAACAATGGAAACAGTTTATTTTGGGGGGCTCCAAAATCACTGCAGATGGTGACTGCAGCCATGAAATTAAAAGACACTTCCTCCTTGGAAGAAAAGCTATGACCAACCTAGACAGCATATTAAAAAGCAGAGACATTACCTTGCCAGCAAAAGTCTGTCTAGTTAAAGCTATAGTTTTTCCAGTAGTCATGTATGGAAGTGAGAGTTGGACTGTAAAGAAAGATGAGTGCCGAAGAATTGATACTTTTGAACTGTGGTATTGGAGAAGACTCTTGAGAGTCCCTTGGATTGCAAGAAGATCCAACCAGTGAAACCTAAAGGAAATCAGCCCTGAATAATCATTGGAAGGACTGATGCTGAAGCTGAAACTAATACTTTGGCCACCTAATGCGAAGAACTCACTCATTGGAAAAGACCCTGATGCTGGGCAAGATTGAAGGCAGGAGGAAAAGGGGACGGCAGAGGATGAAATGGTTGGATAGCATTACCGACTTGATGGATGTGAGTTTGAGTAAGCTTCTGGAGTTGGTGATGGACAGGGAAGCCTGGGATCCATGGGGTCGCAAAGAGTCAGACACGACTGAGCGACTGAACTGAACTGACTCATTACAAATTGATCACCATGATAAGTCTAGTTACCATCTGTCATCATGCAATCATTATATTTGTATGCTTTGATTTGGGATTTTTCTGATAATTTTTTTATAATAATTGAACATGTGTGTCAGGCAACTCAAATTCTTTTTACTCTGTGCATATTTGTAAATGACTGAGAAATCACCATGAGTATTGATTTGGGGATTACAAATAAATTTTAGTGGGTAGGCATATTTACAAATGCAGAATCCATGAGTAATGAGAATTGATTACTTTCAAATCTCATCTAAAAATAAAGATCTTGAGTTGCTTGTGTTTTTTTTTATGACCATCTTACAGAAATTATTAGAAAAAGAATGCCCTGAACAGTTTGTATTTCAACATTCACCATTTTATGTTGTAGAGAAAGCAGCTCTCTGCCAGATGGGTTTTGTACAGCTGCGGATGAGTTAGGCTTGTGGTCTCTATCCCCTTTCCCCTATCACAGCTTTACACAGGAACTTTGAGCAATTTAAGAAACCAAGTTTCTCCTTCTCAGTGTTGGATATAATGCTGTGAGCTGTCGACTGGCCTGATTGAGTTTCATTTAGTGCGTAAAGACCAGGGACTGCCTTTCATCACTTTTTTAAATTTAATTTTTTAATTGAAGTATATAGTTGATTTCCAGTGTTGTGCCAATCTCTGCTGTACAACAGAGTGACTCAGTTATGCACATATATGCATTCTTCTTTAATGTATATTCTGTTCCATTATAGTTTGTGACTGGATATTGTGTATAGTTCCCTGTGATATATAGGACCTTGTTGTTCATAACTGTTTTTTGGTCCGAATACAAAACTAGGATAATGCAATATCAGAAGTAGCTTTTTCTATTCTAACAGTATATTATAACCTTATTTTATTGCTCTTAAATCCAGTCTGACAATTTCCACCCTTTAATTAGAGTATTTGGATTGTTTAAACTTAATGTATCTCTCATTAATTTGGACCTTACTAATTTGAGATTTTCAAAACTTAATAAATATTTACCACTATCCATTTGTGAATAATCATTATTAAAGCATATCTTAAGGGCCTCTACTAAGTAGGATTGACTGTAAATGTAGATGGAAAACATTGATGTCTACATAATATGATTTCAGGTGGGCCAAGGTCTTCTTTCTCAAAATTTCTTTTGAAACTTGCACATGAATACTTACAGAATATCTAGTATACTTATATGAATATCTAGTATACTTATATATGTATATCTAGTATACTTATATGTGTATATCTAGTATGCTTGTTAGTCGATGGCATTAGCCTTTGATGTAATATTTTATGTAGTGCTCTGTAAAATAAGAGAAGCAACAAGAGACTAACATTGTTATTTACATGAACTTGTATGAAATGCTTTTTCATCAAAGTAGAATTTGGTATTCTTTTGTTTATATTCCTTTTCCCCTTTTTGGAAACCTAATACTGGCAATACTTGAAGATATTGTAAGTTTGGTTCCAGACCACTTAAACAAAGTGAGTCACAGTAATTTTTTTGGTTTCCCAGTGCATATAAAGGTTATGTTCATGCTATATCGTAGTTTATTAAATGTGCAATAACATTATGTCTAAAAAGCAAAGTATCTGCCTTAACTTACTACTACTACTACCACTAAGTCACTTTAGTCGTGTTGGCCTCTGTGCGACCCCATAGACGGCAGGCAGCCCATCAGGCTCCTCTGTCCCTGGGATTCTCCAGGCAAGAACACTGGAGTGGGTTGCCATTTCCTTCTCCAATGCATGAAAGTGAAATTGCTCAGTCGTATCTGACTCTTAGGGACCCTGTGGACTGCAGCCTACCAGGCTCCTCCATCCATGGGATTTTCCAGGCAAAAGTACTGGAGTGGGGTGCCATTGCCTTCTCCAGCCTTAACTTAAAAAATACTTTATTGCTAAAAAATGCTAACCATCACTTAAACCTTCAATGTGTCATAATCTTTTTGTTGGCAGAGGGTTTGGACTTGGTGTTGGTGGCTGCTGGCTGATCAGGGTGGTGGTTGCTAAAGGTTGGGATGAATTTCTTAAAATAAGACAACAATAAAGTCTGCCGCCTTGATTATTCATAGGTGATTTCTCTGTACCCTGCAGTACTGTGATAGCATCTGACCCATAGTAGAATGTCTTTCAAAATTAGAGTCAGTCCTCTCAAGCCCTTTTACTTTTATCAAATAAGTTGATGTAGTCTTCTAATTCCTCTGTTGTCATTTCAACAAGCTTCACAGCAGCTTCACTGAAGTATATTTCATCCAAAGAAACCACTTATTTTCCTCATCAGTAGGAAGCAGGTCTTTGTCCATTCAGATTCTATCAGGAGGTGCAGTGATTCGCTCCCGTCTTCCGGCTCCACTTCTAAACCTGGCTCTTTTGCTGTTTCCACCACATCTGCAGTGCCTTCTTCCACTGAAGGCTTGAGCCCCTCAAAGTCACCCAGGAGGGTTGGAGTCAACTTCTTTCAAAAACTCCTGTCTTAATGTTGATACTTTGACCTCTTCCCATGAATCTTGAATGTTCCTCCTGGCAGCTAGAATGGTGAATCCTTTCCAGAAGGTTTTCAATTGATTTTGCCCAGATTTATTGGAGGAATCACTACGCATGGTGACTGTAGCGTTAGAAAATATATTTCTTAAATAATAAGACTCGAAAGTTGAAATGACTGCTTGACTCATGAGCTGCAGAATGGACGTTGTGTTACCAGGCATGAAAATACCATTAACCTCTTTGTCCATCTCCACCAGCGCTCTTGGGTGTCCAGATGTTGTGTGAATGAACAGTCATATTTTGAAAGTGATTTTTTTCTGAGCAGTAGATCTCAACAGTGGGCTTAAAATGTTTAGTAAAGTGTGTTGTCCAGAGAAGGCAATAGCAACCCACTCCAGTACTCTTGCCTGGAGAATCCCATGGACGGAGGAGCCTGGTGGGCTGCAGTCCATGGGGTCGCTAAGAGTCGGACACGACTGAGCGACTTCAGTTTGACTTTTCACTTTCATGCATTGGAGAAGGAAATGGCAACCCACTCCAGTGTTCTTGCCTGGAGAATCCCAGGGACAGGGGAGCCTGGTGGGCTGCTGTCTATGGGGTCGCACAGAGTCAGACACGACTGGAGCGACTCAGCAGCAGCTGCCGCAGCCGCAGCAGCAGCCGCAGCAGCTGCAGCCGCCGCAGCAGCTGCAGCCGCCGCAGCAGCAGCCACGGCCGCCGCAGCAGCCGCCGCAGCAGAGTGTGTTGTCAACTGATGTGCTGTCATCTAGGCTTCATAAAGCCTATGATGGAAAAGGGTCTGAAGCTGTACAGCTGAAACTAGCATGCTGTTATAAGGCAGCTAGAGTTAAAGAAAATAAATAAAAGAAATGGCCCTAGGCTTTCAGATGGTAAAAGAGCATCGGTTTCAGCTTCACGTCACCAGCTGCATTAAAGAGTCAGCCAATCCTCTGAAGCTTTGAAACCAAGTACTGACTCCCTCTAGCTGTGAAAGTCCCAGTTGGGATCTTCTTCCAATAGAAAGCTGTTTCATCTACATCCTATCCAGACCACTAAAACTTTCTCCATATCAACAGTAAGGTCATTTCAGTTTCTTATCATTTGTGTGTTCACTAGAGTAGCATTTTTAATTTCCTTCAAGAACTTTCTTTTGTACCCACTTCTTGGCAGTTTGGCACAAGAGGCCTGGCTTTAGGGCTGTCTTGGTTTTCGACATGCCTTCCTTACTGAGCTTAATTATTTCTGACTTCCGATTTGAAGTAAGAGACATGTGACTCTTTCTTTCACTTGACTCCTTGGAGGCTGTTGTAAGGCTATTGCTTGGCCTGTTTTCAGCCTCGCTCTGTCTCAGGGAACAGGGAGGCCCGAGGAGGAGAGAGGTGGGGGAACGGCCACCATGGAGCCTCAGGACACACACATTTACCAAGTAAGCTTGCCATCCTGTGTGGGGCGTGGCTTGTGGCGCCCTCAAAGAATCGCAGTGACCACATCAAAGACCACTGATCACAGATCGCCATAATAAATATAACACTAGCGGAGAAGCTTGAACCATTGCCAGAGTTACTACAAAAGCCTGACCGGAGAGGGAGTCCGGAGAGGGAGTGAGCAGATGCTGTTGGGGAGATGGTGCCCATAGGTTGGCTCAGTGCAAGGTTGCCACAAACCTTCAATTTGTAAAAAGCAGGGTGACTGTGAAATGAGGCGTGCTAGTAACGTTTCTGAACGTCTTACCAGGCCATCGAGCTGTATACATCGGTGTTCACGTCCCGTTTAGTAAAGAGAGTCGCCGGCGTCACAGGCATCGCGGACACAAGCATCACCACCGGAGGAGGAAAGACAAGGACTCAGACAGAGAGGATGGACGGGAGTCTCCTTCTTATGGTAAGAGAAGTGGGAAGTTCTTTCCTGGGAAGTTCTCCACCAACGCTTTAAGGTTCTTTCCTGGAAATTTTATTTTTAAATAAACATTTCCTTTTAAAAATCGTATTTCTATAATAATTTAGACATTATATGCATTGAGGAATAGTAATTGAAGTAAGAATATTTTTTTCTTTAAGAAAAATGCTTAGTTTATAGCTTAAGATCTACTTGAGATGGGTGAAAAAAGTAAGGGATTTTGGTTTCTTTATTGTATTCTAGCCTTGGAACTGTAAATGCTGAGTGTTGGCACTTCAAATTCAGTTTAGGAGGGTTTCTCTTTCCTTTTCTGTATTATATGTTTTGTTATTTACATATGCAATGAACAAAATATCTGGAATCCTTAGGCTCCTGGAAGAGATTGAAATTTTTAAGAGTTTTCATTCTTAAGTACATCTTTTGACCAGAAGATTTTATCCTATGCTGGATTACTTGATTTTCTTTGGGGGAAAAAAAAAAAGAAGAGTGCTTTGATTAGATAGTATATCTTTAGAAAGACAAGACTTTTTGTTTGAGAGCAGAGCAATAAAGAAGTGCCAGCAGACACAGTAAATGTTGGGAATCTTACAAAGGAAAAAAGCCATATAGTAGAGAAAAGAAAATTAATATCTGATAATAATGATTGCTAGTGATTTAAGTGGCCCTGAGAGCTGGAGCGGCGAGAACCAGAAAGAGTAGCGGTGCAGCCTGAGCAGGGGCCTCAGACGTGCGCCCAGCCAACAGCCAAGGCGTCAGTGGCTTTTGAGGACATTGTGGCCCTCGTGGCTGTGTACACCATAGGTCCTGCGTGTGTGCTCTCAGGAGCCAAGTGAGCTGCACCCCATGGGCACTTGTGTGCTGTGCTAAAAAAAGGTTTTGTCGAAGAGTGTAAGAATTACTGTGTGTTATACAGCTTATGTCATGACTGAAGGAAGGGAAATACTGATGGCCTAGTAAAATGCTAACTGCTGTTTCTGTGAAGTATTCCACTGAGCCCTTGACATATGCCCTTTGATTTAATCTTCTCATCATTAAAAAAAACTAAAGATTGGTGTTATTGTTTTCATTGTATAGATGGATAAGCCTCAACTTAGAGAGGCTACATGATGGGAATCTCTTCACCAGTCCTAAGAGATACTGGCAGCCTGATAAACTGTATCAATATTAAGGGGTCGCATAGCCACAAAAGATGACGTCACTAGCAAAGGGAAAGTCGATGCTCATTTCAGAAAGGCTCACTAGTGGACTCTGATGCTGTTGGTAGTGGAGAAGTATCTTGCTGAGCTTCCCAGGTGGCTCAATGGCAGAGAATCTACCTGCCAAGCAGGAGACATGAATTCAGTCCCTGGGTCGGAACACCCTCCTGGAGAAGAAAATGGCAGCCCACTCCGATATTCTCATCTGGAGAATCCAGTGGACAGAGGAGCGTGGCAGGCTCCATACAGTCCTTGGGGTGGCAAAGAGTCAGATGTGACTGAGCAAGTATTCTATTCCATGTGACGATCCATCCAGCTTAGAGTATTTTACTTTGTGAGTAGGTGAACATGCTTTTTTATTTCATTCCGAGTAAAAAGGTGTACAGTATTTTTTAATAGAAAAGTTTTTTATTATGTTTATATGTTCACTTGGCTAGGCGATTTAATAAACTTTCAAGCTGAGTCTATATTTGAAGTCTAAATATAGTGGTTTGAAAAATATATTTGGTGGAGAAAATATTTGTAACTTTTTCATGGAGTTATTATGCCTAGAAAAGTTTTATGTCACAGAAGTGGGTTTATTTTGGTTTCAACTGCCAGTCTGCATCCTAGAAGTGGCTGTGAATGAAGTGGCTTCTTTCCTCCCCGACTCTCTAAAAAGAGATTATGCCGGTCTGCTGCTTCTGGACATGATGGAATAATAGGAATTGAATTTGCATTCCAATTTTAAATAGCTAGAAAGCTGCACAAAGTGTTTGAAATAGTAATTTTCAGACGCTGGACAACAGGTAGCATAGGACACTGAGCTCTGTGAGAGGGGAAGCGGTGAGATGGGCCCTGTGGTTCCTGAACTCATCAAGCTAGTTGGTTCCCAGGCTGCAACATGAGGAGCTGGGACAGAACCTCGCAGCTCTCAGGGTTGAGGAGGTAGGCTGGGACTGGGGAGGCCTCCGATGGTAGCATTTAAGATGTAGAGTGCCAGAGAATAGAGAGCTGCACCTAGAGGGCTCCAAAGGTCTGAAGAAGGGCACTGTTCAGTCTTCGGCTGAATACTCACGTGGGTGTGTGTGTGACGGAAAACTGTCTGGAGCTTGCCGACGACCAGCAGAAAGCAGGCGCAGGAAGTAGATCCTGGATTCCACACGAAGACTGGGCGCAGGTGTGTTCCCACCACTCTGAGGGCAGAGGCCTCAGAAGGGTATTGACTGAGGTTTACACTCAAGACTGCAGTGACTCTACTATAAAAAAATCTTTTTAAAGCAGGTCTTGAAAGAATTGAATTGACCTTAAAGTTTCTGCATGTCAGAACAAACTCTAGTACTACTAAAAGAAATACAGTAAAACCTAGCATTTAACCGTGTGAAGTGCACAATATCTGACATTCACAACTTATTTGAAATATAGTGAAGTAGGAAAGTAGGCATAACCAAGAGAAAACTGAATCCGTAGGAACAGATCCAGAAATGACAGACTTAATGGAATTCTAAAGCAACCATGTTAAAGCAGTATAATAAATGCTCTTTATAGGATCAGAGGGGGAGAGAGAAATAGACTGATGAGGAGGGAGGCTGAAATATATGAAAACCCCAAATGGAACTTCTGCACATGAAAAATACCATATTTGAAATGAATAGTACAGCAGATAAGATTAACAGATGATTTGACATTACAGAACAAGAAAGATTAGTGATTTTTGAAGAGATTGTGATAGAAACTAATCAAAATGAAACAGAAAAAAAAGCTGAAAAACCAATAAACAGCATCAGTAATTTGTCAGACAATATCAGTTCAGGTAGTCTAACATATATATAATTGGAGTGCCAGAAAAATTTCCAAACGTAATTAAAACTCTGAACTCACAGGTCCAAGGAGTTCAGCAAAGCCCAAGGAGAAGAAACACGAAGAAAACCACCCAAAGTCACAAATATCAAACTGCCGAAACCAAGATGTACCAGTCCTACATAGCTTCAAAACCCATGAAGCAAAAACTGATAAAATTGGAAAGCGAGAAATTGACAAGTGTAGTTGGAAATAACAACTTTCCTTCCTCAGTAATGGATAGAACAAGTGAACAAAAAATCAGTAAGGATGTGGAAAACCTAAGTAACACTGTCAGGCTGATAGTCACGTGCATAGAACTCAACCACAGCAAAATACATGTTCTCTACAAGTGCATATTGAGGATTTACCAAGATCATGTTCTAGGCCGTAAAACAAGTCAGTACATTTGAAAAGACTGAAAGTATATTCTCTGACCACAATAGAATTAAAACTAGAAACATACTGAGGTAAATACCCAGATATTTGGAAATTAAATGCAAAGCTTCTCAGTAACTCATGGGTTAAATGCAATCACAGTAGAAGTCAGAAAGTATCTTGAATTCATGAAAATGAAAACCCAGTATAGGCAGTAACTGAGAGGACATTCTTCAAAGTGAGGACATAGTTTTGACATGCACAGGTTTCATTTAGCATGGCTCTCTGCAAAGTGAGGATGTCTATATTTTGAAATTTGTCAGGTGTAGCTGAAGCAGTGCTTAGAGAAAAATGTATAGCATTTTATCTTCATATTAGAAAAAAGGAAAGACCTAATCAGTGATTTAAGCTTGTAACTTAAGAAATTAAAGGAACAAGTAGAGCAAATTAAACCAAAATAAGGAAATCATTGAAATGAGAGCAAAAATGAATGAAATAAAAATTAGACCAATATTAGCAAAAATCAATCAGACTGAAATCTGGTTCTTTGAAAAGATCAATAAAATTGATAAATCTAAATAGCCAGACTGATCATGTCAGGGGAAAAAGATACAAATGACCAGCAGTAGAAATTTTCAGTACAGATTCTACAGATAAGGAGGGAGTATTATGAATGATTCTATGCCAACAAAATTGATACTTCAGATTAAATGAGGAAGTTTCTTAGGATTACATGCTATTAAGCAGAAATGGGTAACTTGAATTACCCTACATGTAGAAAAAGACATTGAATTTGTAGTCTCAGATATTCCCATGATGAAAATTTTCTCCTCCGTACATAGCAACATATAAAAGCAAGAAATAACACAAACTCTGCCTGATTATTAAAGATGACAAAACTAGGAATTACAAACTAGGAATATTAGAAAACTTCCTCACTTTCCAGTCATCTTGTGAAGCCAGCATTACCCTGGTACCAGAACTTGATAAAGATGTTATAAGAGAATAAAACTGCACACTAATTGTTTCTCACAAATGTAGATTCAGAAGTCCTTAAGAAAATAAACACATCCTTTTCCCACCAATATTTAAGAGAGCTAACCCATGACAGAGTATGCTGAGTAGCGTCCCTAATGTCCGAAGTCTGTGAGTGTCAACCTTATTTAGCAAAGGCGAATTTACAGATGTAACTAAATTAAAGGATTCTGAGTAGCGGAGATCCTGCTGGATTAATGGAGATGGGCCAGATTTAATCACAAGGAGTCAGAAGATCAAAGCAGACAGCGGTGGTATTGATACAGTGGGGAGGGGTCCAGACCCCGGGAATGTAGGCAGCCTCCAGAACCTGGAGCCTCCAGGAAGAACCATCCCTATGGTTTTAGCCCTGCATACAACCCATTTTGGACTATGGTCTCCACAACTATAAGAGAATAAATTTATGTTATTTAAGGCACTGAATTTGTGACAATTGACTATAGCAGCAATAGGAAATCGATAAACAAGTGGAAATTCAGGGTCGTTTTTAAAATTTAAACATCTGTATCAATGTAAACTTATTAATAATATAAAGCAGAAAACCCCTATGTAATCATATCAATAAGACAGAAAAATTCCACCCCCCATTCATGATAAAATTCCCCTAACATACTAGGAATATTAGGAAACTTCCTCAGTGTGATAGGAGCTTCTAGAAATGCGGGTGGGAGACTGAATTTTCTCCCCATGAATTGGGAAAAAGCAGGCTGTCCTCTCTTGCCACTTCTGTTCAGCATGGTACTGGCACACGTCTCCAGCAGAAAAAGGGAAGAGAGAAATTAGATACATCCAGAAGATAACCGAAGATGTAAAATTGTCTTTATTCACAATTACAGAAACACATATGTAGCAAATCCTAAGCAATCTACAAAGCTACAAAAATACGTAAGTTTAACAAGGTTGCAGGAGACAAAATCAGGGTACAGAATCAACTGTATTTCTGTATAAGAGCAATGAGCAATCAGAAAATGAACTAAATACTGACACAGTAGCACCAGAAAGACTATTTGGGGATAAATTTACAAAAGATATGTAAGACCTAACTGTTGGAAGACTCAGGTGTCGGGAAGTCCAGTCACACCATGGTTTTGCCGTGTGTTGGTCCCAGGATACGCCTTCACTGTGAGGAGCCAGGCCGTGTGCTCACTGTGCAGGTTTGCATCTCGCGCTCCTCTTCCCCATTCATGTTCCCCTCTTCCGGTGTTTCTCCTGTTGACTAGCTTGCTCTGTGTTCTGTGTCTCTTAACCTCGTGTGTTTTTGTCTTGTCACTGACGCATTTCGTATAACCTCCTCCTTGCATCTGACTTTTCCTTCAACAGTGCTACTTCTAATCTGCTTTGTAGCCTGTTTTAATTTCCCTGTTCGGGTTTTAAATTCCTGGAGGTTTGTTTACTTAGATGTAAAATTTGAATTTGACATCCTCTCTCATATTTGGAAGAATTTGACTTGGCTTTTAATTGATGCTTGTTGTTGTATGCTTATGTATTTATCCTGGAGTCCCTGGGCTTTCAGCTGTTCTGGGCTAGAATGTATGTTAATTTCTTGGTTGGGAATCCTGTACCACACAGATAAACTCAGAGGCCATGAGTGGCAGTGGCCTGTCCTACGTCTCTGGCCTCAGAGACAGACTTGCTTTTCCATAATAGTAAGAAAAGGAGTTTTGCGTTTTCTCTTTTTTTTTTGAACTCAGGGATTTTTTTTTTTTTTTTAACTTTGGACCTTTAATTAACTATTTTAAATGTTGTATGTTGTCTAACATTTCCATCTGTTTTTGGTGAGGGAAAAGTCCTGTTTTTATGCAGAGTGTTTTCTTGGTTTTGGATGTTGCTTACTTTGTTTTTACAGAAGTTTGTTGAAGATTAGTGTGAGTTATCTTTAACATACAGTTTTTCTTTTCCATCTGTAGAGGTGATCTTTCTGTGAAATTCTTTTGTTCCAGATTGTTGGCCCTTATTTCCTTTCAGAATTGTATTCTTTTTATTATTAAATTGTATTATTTTATTATTATCAGAAGAAATTTGTTTTAATGGAATATATTTGTAACAAAACAGTGAGTAGAGAATTTCCTCACTTCTGGAAATTCTGTATTTAATTGACCTTTGTATTAATTGAGGGAGATTTTTGAGTGTGTGTCTTTAAATTCTGATTTTTGTCAAGACACACCATCCCAGAGAGTCCAGTTCATCCTCGGCACCGAGGACGACGATGAAGACCACATCCCGCACGACCTCTTCACGGAGATGGACGAGCTCTGCTACAGAGACGGGGAGGAGTATGAATGGAAGGAAACTGCCAGGTGGTGATGCCCTCGACGCTTTCAACTGCTGCTACTTGTCTTCTTTTAGCAATGAAAACATAAAATTGAAATTATGAGACACACAACGCTTTAAAACAATGAGCAGAGAATTTCCTTGTGTCCAGAAATTCAGTATTTAATTTTTCTCTTTATTCTCATAATTTGTTTCATTAAATAATTCTTAATACCGTAATAGAACACGAAAGGAATTATGTTAACTGTAGATCTTCATGTCTTTAATGAGAGAAAAACTCTGAGAAGACATTTGGCATATTTAAAGTTTAAAATAAGATTGGAAGTTGACACGATGGAATTCCAGAGTTTGTTACTATAGACTTACTATTGTGGTAGCTGGAATAGAAAGAGGAACTGCCAAGATCTAGTGACTCTCAACATTACAGACCATTAGCTTAATTTGTAAAAGTGTGTAGAAAAATTTTATTTTCGTGATGGTGATCTTTTTTTCTCTTTATAAGAATATGCTTGCATTTACCATATTTAACAGAATCACCACTGTTTGTAACATATTTGTATACACTATACATTTCAGATGGCTGAAATTTGAAGAGGATGTTGAAGATGGCGGTGACCGGTGGAGCAAACCTTATGTGGCAACTCTTTCTTTACATAGTCTTTTTGAGCTGAGAAGTTGCATCTTAAATGGAACAGTCATGCTGGATATGAGAGCAAGCACTCTCGATGAAATAGCAGGTGACAGCAAAGTGTCTTCTTAATGTTTAAATTGCAGTGAAGTTGAGATAAATAAGGAAAACAAAGTGGGATTCTAGACCGTTGATTTGATGGTTACATGTTGAGCTTCCATTCTGTGCAGGGCAGTATGAAGAGATAGACGTAAATAACCCTTTTTATCCTTGGTAAGTTTGGAATCTGAAAGATGGACTGAGACAGATGTAGCTACAGTGTCAAGAAGACTGACTCGTGCCATAAGCAAGATCCGGAGTCTGTTCTTTGGCGGTGCAGAGGAAGGAGCTTTTCGTTTCCTTGTTTCTGGGCCATGGTATCTGGGGAGGCCTAGAAGGTACATTAACTGTACAACGTATCCATAGAATGTGAACACGTGGCAGCAAGGGGAAGGTGTTGTGAGAGGAAAGAAAGTGTTGTGAGGAGGAAGAGAAAGAAGAGAAGGCTGGGAAGTACCAACAGGTATGATCTCAGGAAGGTCAGTTCTCTGTGAGTATACAGATTTCTTGAGATTTGCGGGAAAATAAATTAGAGGTGAGTTACAACTATCCTTGAATTACTGGGTTAAGAAATTGGGTTTGATTTGATAACCATTTTGGTTCTCAGTGATTTTTAAGTACGAGAATATTACCAGATGTGCAACAACTGACTGGTTCAGTATTGGGAATAGGATACAACAAGGCTGTATATTCTCACCTTGTTTATTTAGCTTACGTGCAGAGTACAGCATGTGAAATGCTGGGCTGGATGAATCACAAGTTGAATTTAAGATCACCAAGAGAAATATCAATAACCTCAGATATGCAGATGGAGAAGGCAATGGCACCCCTCTCCAGTACTCTCGCCTGGCGAATCTCATGGACGGAGGAGCCTGGTGGGCTGCAGCCCATGGAGTCGCGAAGAATCGGACACGACTGAGCGACTTCACTTTGACTTTTCACTTTCACTTTTCACTTTCATGCGTTGGAGAAGGAAATGGCAACCCACTCCAGTGTTCTTGCCTGGAGAATCCCAGGGACGGCAGAGCCTGGTGGGCTGCGGTCTATGGGATCGCGCAGAGTTGGACACGACTGAAGTGACTTAGCAGCAGCAGCAGATATCCAGATGATAACACTCTAATGGCAGAAAGTGAAGAGGAACTAAAGAGCCTCTTGATGAGGGTGAAAGAGGAGAGTGAAAAAGCTGGCTTAAAGCTCAACATTCAGAGAACTAAGATCTTGGCATCTGGTCCTACCACTTCATGGCAAGTAGAAGGGGAAAAAGTGGTGATAGTGACAGATTTGATTTTCTTAGCCTCCAAAATCACTGCAAACAGTGACTGTAGGCATGACACTAAAGTGTGTTTACTTGGAAAGAAAGCTTTGCCGAAAAGGTCTGTCTAGTTAAAGCTATGGTTTTCCCAATAGTCATGTATGGCTGTGAGAGTTGGACCATAAAGAAAGCTGAGTGCCAGAAAATTGATAATTTCGAATTGTGGTGCTGGAGTAGACTCTTGAGAGTCCCTTGGATTGCACGGAGATCAAACTAGTCAATCCTAAAGGAAATCAATCCCTGAATATTCACTGGAAGGACTGATGCAGAAGCTCCGATACTTTGGCCACTTGAAGCGAAAAGCCGACTCATTAGAAAAGATCCTGATGCTGAGAAAGATTGAAGGCAAAGGGAGAAAAGGGTGACAGAGGATGAGATGGTTGAATAGGATCACCAACTCAGTGGGCATGAATTTGAGCAAACTCTGGGAGATAGTGAGGGACCGGGGAGCGTGGTGGGCTACAGTCGGTGAGGTCGCAAAGAGTCGGACACAGCTGAGGATGGAACAGCAACAGTGATCTCGGTGTGTGTCCGCAGGGTTATTCTGGGAGGGGGGGTAGGGTGGCTTTGGGTTAGAACAGGTTAGAAGCCAGGAGGTTGTTTATTCTCTCGGAATGTCTCAGCAAGAAATGCCAGCGGCCTAAAGTGTGGCAGGTGGCACCAGTGGAAATGGAGAGAGAGAGCAAAAAGGTGGCTGTGATGAAGCTACCTGGTCACTAGCTGAAGTTGCTCAAAGCCAAAATCAAGTTCAGTAGTGATAAACTTTATAGTGGGATTGACTACCAGTATAGTCACCTCGATAAAAAAAGAAAAAGCTATCATATTTGATTTTCAAGAGAACCGTAACTTTGTTAGAATTTCTCAGGCTGGAAATACTTTGATGTTACCAGATTGTTAATTTGACCTTGTGCTGCAAACCTGTAAGTTATCAGAGTCTTTAGCTTTCTTGCCCTCTATGAATGACTAGGAAAGCGATTTGGGAATTAGAAATACTCAATTTAGGTGAATGTAGTATGTCTTACCTTGGCTTTCCGGTGACCACATAATACAGTATATTTCAGTAAACGCATAGTCCAACTCTCACATGGATGGCAGCATGTGGTTGTGGTCTTACTGTTAGAGTTTACCTGCTCGTTGGATCCCTTACAGTTTTCTCTGAGGAATCTTACAGATTAGAAGGCTTGACTCTTCCTTCAAGTTAGTGGCGCTTTTAAAAAATATTTATATCAGTGTGTACTTTGTAAATTAAAAATAGTCCAGACAGCACAGTAGCATATAAAATGTCCCCACACCCCCCTCACAGCCTGATACGTACATTTTCCACAGAGTTACTACTTCGTATTTTATCTGTTCAGTTGCTCACCGGTTTTCTACCTCTGGATGAGTGAGAGCAGAAGCTCAGTCTGCTTCGTTAATTGCTGTGTTGCTAACACATAATAGGTGCTCAGTAAATAGTTAATTATTGAATGAATGAGTACAGATATTCATCTACAGTTTTGGAGAAAAATATGAGATGAAGCCATAAAATTCCTTCATTTCTTAGGAAACCAGTATTATTTAAATATCCAGTTTAACAGAATTTATTATATACGTATCAGTAAAGCACCTTCAGCTATATAGGAAGGCTCTTGGTGTGTAACAATAGCTTTTTAGTAAATGATAGTATTTATTAAAATCAAAGTCTCTATTAATATGTCCACTTTTGTTGGATAGTGTTCATACTTATCATTATGCATCCGTTATTAAATGTTAGAAGGGAATAATGCTTTTGAGATCCATATTTTCCTGGTAAGATTTCATTTACCATTTATTATATGTTACAGTCATCCAGGTGCTAATTTTATTTAGTAACGATTGTTATCTGTGTATTTTTCTTTGCCTAGATATGGTACTGGACAACATGATCGCCTCTGGCCAGTTGGACGAATCCATCAGAGAGAATGTCAGAGAAGCCCTTCTAAAGAGGCACCACCATCAGAATGAGAAGAGGTTCACCAGCCGGATCCCCCTAGTTCGATCTTTTGCAGACATAGGCAAGAAACATTCTGACCCTCACTTGCTTGAAAGGAACGGTGAGATAAGTTGTGGTGTCCAATTTTTCTAACACTTTACTAACGGCATTCCAGCTTGTTAGAGTTAGCATTTGGGAAAAGAAACTCATTTTTTGTAGATAATTACGTAGGTCTTTTATCTTTTTAATTCTTTTTTCAAAAAATAATAGTAGTATTTGTGCATTTAAATATTTCATTTCTGAAATGTCTTTATAATGTGGCAGAATTATCTGTAGAAATTACTTAGATAAGAAAATTAAGCATTTATTCTGTTAAAATGGGACATTGAAGTATTGGTAATATTTAAACACTACTGTAGGCTTCCCTCATAGTTCAACTGGTAAAGAATCTGCCTGTAGTGCAGGAAACTCCGGTTCGATTCCTGGGTCAGGAAGATCCCCTGGAAGGGATAGGCTACACACTCCAGTATTCTTGGGCTTCCCTTGTGGCTCAGCAGGTAAAGAATCTGCCTGCAATGTGGGAGACCTGGGTTCTGTCCCTGGGTTGGGACGATCTCCTGGAGAAGGGAAAGGCTACCCACTCCAGTATTCTAGCCTAGAGAATTCCATGGACTGTATAGTCCATGGGGTTGCAAAGAGTCGGACATGACTGAGCGACTTTCATTTTCTTTCAGACACTACACTGTACATAACCCTGATTACTCTCCTCCTTGCTTTTTTGTTTCTGTTCAAGAATTCTTGTATGGTTGGTATAAGAGCTGTAAATTGCTATCTATAAATTCAGTTTAATCTTTTGAAAATTCAAAGTCTTGTGTTTGGACCTTTAATATTAGATTTTTCCTAAGTTTTTTTTTTTTTTCTCCTGAGTAGACTATAATTGCTGGGTATAAACAGTATTTTGGAGCTGGTTTGCTTTTAATTTTCCCAGCTTTTTATTGACCTAACCTGTAAAAGGTTTTTGTACTTGTTCCTATTGTATGATGTCTTCAAGTCACGGAGAGTGGCACAGACCCACGTCCACTCACGCTTCAGCAGTGGGTTGTGGGGACGTGGGGAGACTGTTCGGGTAGCTGCTCCCCTCTGTCCTGTCTTAGAGCTGGCCTGCTGTCACTGGGGCTCTGTTAGGGTCTCAGAAATGGCTGTGATGTGATAGAGCACTGGGGTTTGTCTCAGGGTCACTGCTGTGTCGAGCTGCCCCTGTTACCCAAGGCACATGAGAGTTACGGGGAAGAGGAGTGGGGGGTGGGCCACAAACCTTTCCGCTCATCTTTCTGTCTCTGAAACACGAGTGTGGCCCTTGGGTGCTACAGGCACACTCCCGGGGGAGGACTCACCACATGTACAGTGAGTGGTACTCAGGCTCCTTCTGTGGCTCAGCCTAAGATAATTAAGTCCATTTTCTTCTGAGTAAGTGATCATTAAAACTCTTTTTAATCTATTTAAGACTGCCTTTCTATTTTCAAGGGACCTTAAGAATAAAAGAAATCTCTTCCGGGCCTAAGTTGAGTTTGAAAGCAAGCCGTCCATGTCCCTGCTCTTTCATCTTTCCATGTATTGCATATTTTCCAGTTCAGTAAAGTGAACTCATTTGCCCAGAGAGACCACATTAAATCCTTCTCCCCTGTACATAGTGGTTCCTGATTATCCTCCAGTTGTCAGTTGGTTCCTTTTAATCATAAGACATTGGCTGTTTTCTTGTAGATGCCATTTTAGCATGGGCATTCTTTTGTTTTGCTGTATTACTATAGTTGTAATTTTAACAGTTTTTCTGCATCTAGCTTATTTTTTACCTAAATAGTGGTGGTTTATGGAATAATAGTTAATATGTGTAATATTTTGGGGACCTCTTGAGCATGTAGTTTTTATTCCTTATATCAGTAGTCCCCCACCTTTTAGGCACCAGGGAACTGGTTTCATGGAAGACAATTTTTCCATGGACCAGGGTTGGGGAGGTGGTTGAGGATGCTCCTGAGATGATTCAGGCATGTTACATTTATTGTGAATCTTAATTCTGTTACTACTATATCAGCTCCACCTCAGATCATCAGACATTAGATTCAGAGGTTTGGGACCCCTGACTTAGATCAGTTGGGATTGTTCTATTTCTCATGCTTTTCCTAAAAAAAATATTGTTCCACTAAGCTACTCTTCATTAAAATAACCTGGTGTTTGAACTATAAGTATACATGACCTTTTGAAATACTCTAGACTTCCTTATTATTGTTGTTGGTAAGAAATACTTTATTCTTTGCTAGTTAAATTAGACATCGTATGTATTTGTTTTAATTTATCTGCTGCATTAGCTATGGAAGCATATCTTAGGACATTTGTTAATATCAGTTAGATAGTGAGCTCAAGAGTATGTATCTTTTAAAATTAACATGTTTCTGTTTTGAGAAAAAATTCCTATGACTTGCCTTATGTTTTAAAATTTTACTTTGAGAGTTCTGTCAGTAGATGGTGCCCTGTTGGCTTAATGTTATAAAGATTTGATACTAACTTTAAGTTAGGAATCACTAGAGACTGTTAATGTGGGCTCTGCTTGTGAGAGAATATGTAGCAGTTTGGTCCAATGTAGATAAAATACACTGAATCTAAGCTGTCAGTGCTGGTAAGTTTTGTTTGGGGTTCTAGTTCTTAGATTATTTTTGTGCTATATTTTCATTTGCTATTTACCAGCTTTGCATTGTTATTATTCTTTGTTTTTAAAGCCACACTGTTGGCCTTTCTCATTCCTAACAGAATATTGTCCTTCTCCATCTATCATTACCATTGTTTTTCATTTTTTGTTCTGAGTTTTGGATGCAGCTTCAGAGAACTAATTATAGTTTAAGCCATTTTTCAGTGATTTTCTCATATTTAAAAATCAGATTGTCATACTAACCCTGACAGCATGCGTTTGAAATTTTGGACCTTGTTTTAAAGCTTGCGGTTTACAGTGTAAATTGATTTTTGTGTGTCTCGTTTGCCTTCTGCGATAAAACTTCATCACTTTTCATTTGTTTGTTTTATCTCAGGGGAAGGCCTCTCAGCCTCCCGCCACTCTTTGCGAACAGGTCTGTCTGCCTCAAACCTTTCCTTGAGAGGAGAGTCGCCTCTATCTCTTCTTGTCAGTCATCTTCTTCCTTCTTCGAGAGCCGGGACCCCCGCGGGCTCGAGGCGCACAAGCCCCGCGCCCACCCCTCAGAGCAGCCCTCCTTCCAGCCCTGGCCTCAGCCGCCTCCACGCCAGCCCTTCCGGGCAGAGGCAGCCGCAGGCCCCAGAGCTCCTGGTGCCGCCTGCCAGTGCTGCCGTCCCCACGGTAGTAATCCACCCGCCCGAGGAAGACTTAGAAGCGCCGCAAGGCCAGGAGCAGAAGAGCGAGGAGAATGTTGGCGTCGCTGCAGGCAACTGTCCGAAGCCCTCCATGTGTGGTGCTTTCTGCCTCTGGGCCACTCGCACTTGGAATGCCTCTCAGCACATAGCTTTATCAGCATTATGTAGATGACGCTTGCAATTTATTTTGACTTCTGCATGGTTTTTTTTCTTTGTAGTGTATTATAGAGAAGGATAGAATTATTTAAAAATTTTAAGTTTTACAAAGATTTCAAAGGAGCCTACACATAATTTTAGCCCTTTCAAAATTTTTTACTGAGGTTTTGCAGGTCAATACATTTGAATGGCTCAGACAAATGTAGACATTTTTATAAGTCATCTTTTAATTTGCCATGATTAAAAAAAAATGGTGGCTCTTCTTGTGCGTTTCATTCCATCAAGTGAATGAACACATGCTTTACATAAAGTGTAGTGAGAAGCCTTTTATCTACTGTTTGTGCTTCTGTGTAAGGAATGCAGTATGTTTTCACCTTCCTGACAAAGGCAGAATGTTCTTTTTCTCATCTTGTCTCTGAGAAGATTGAGGGTCACTGTTGACTGCCTGGAGTCATCATCATTCCCAGACTAGTTTTATAATTTGGAGTTATCTTTTATTTAATGTTGTATCTATCTTTAATCTGAAGTCACCTTGGAATTTTTAGAAGTAGAGTTCCTATAGTTGCAGATAGGATTTATTTCTACATGAATTAAAAAATTATGTCTTAGTGGATAAAAGTTTTATAACTCACTTAAGGGTTGTTATATCTCTATTTGATGAGTTTATCTTATCACTGTTTATACAGTGAAAAAAATTAAGACTTAGAAATGTTAAGGTTAGACTATAAATGACCAGATAAAGGAACTGAACCCAGAACTACCTACAACAAAATCTATAGTGTAGAATTTCATTGTAAATTTTAATACTTTGTGGAACAGATGTATTATAATGACGTAACTAAACAAAAATGGAGGAAAGATACCTAGAAATAATTGCTCAGAAATAATGAACACTTTTACTTCATTAAAAAGGACTAACAAAATTGACTATTTTTCTTGAACAAAAATAACTTTGAAGTTACTTCCCCTTGCATTTGTTTTTACCTGTATCTGTCAGTAATACTGACTATCTCTTGTTTTACCAGCTTCAATCTAATTAATGATAAGAGACTGTAAACTTTGTATGAGAAGAAAGGGACATACAGGTTCCCAGCGACTTATTAGGTCACGTTAAGAGGGTGAAAAGAACAATTAACTGAAAATTGAGGGACACAATTAAATTTTTCCTCCCTCTGCTGTGAAGTATGCCATGGGATTTACCCGCCTTTGGGAAAAAAAGGAACTAGAGTGCAGGGAAGAGAGAGGATTTCTGAAGACAAGGGAGGGCTCATAATTGCTGCCTAAGATGAGGTTGTAGAAGGAACGTAGTCACAGGAACAGGGCCAGCTCTTCATTAGTCCCGCTGCCTAGAGTACCTGGAAACCCTGCTGTCTTTTCCTGAAGTCTGGTGAAGAAGGTGGCCTCAGCACCATTTCTGAGAGACCAATGCCAGAGATTTTTTGTGTCATGAGGTCACAATATGTGAATACCTTTAGGAAAGGAAAACAAAGAAAGCAGTGTTTCCCGTTAGTTATTTTTTAGAGAATACTTACGTAAAAGACATAACTCACTTTTAGTGTTTGAACTGTCTTCTGACTCGGTGTTTCTTACCCTCGGCAGTACTGGCATTTTGGGGTGACGCTTCTGTATGGTAGGGTGTCCTGTGCCTTGTCAGCTGTTGAGCAGCACCCTTGGCCCACACCCACCAGCTGCCAGCACATTCATAAACTTCCATGGATGGGAACTGCTGCTCCAGAAACTTCTGCTTTCAAATTTTTAATGACAGGAAACTTCAATATCTTTGCTTAATTTTTCTCTAGGTGGATATGCTATTTTGAGGGGAAAAAAATGGAAGGGCAAAATAATAGAATTACCAGAGGATGACTTAAATCCCAGGATTGATTTTAATACATACATTGCTTTTTCTTTTGCTTAAAGCAAGTAAATAAAGTCCTTCCAGGTTTTCTGTGCTCATTATAGTTTTAATTTGGGGGAATTGACTCATTTAATTCTGAGCAGTAGGAGTTTACTGTAGGAGCAAGGACATCTCCTTTACCTTTCCAGGATATAGCTTTAGCTTAGCTGGCATTAGGAAAGCCTGCGTGGAGAAGGTGGCAGTGGGAAACTTAAGTGTGCCCGGCCTGCCCGCCTGAACACGCTCAAGGTGAGCAGGTGAGCCCCTGACTTCCTCGCGCCCTCTCTCCTGACTTTGTGGGTATCGAGTTGCAGGTTGTTTCTTCTTCCCGTTCCTATTGAGCCTTCTCCACATCCCATTCTTCTCCCCCAGATGTGGTGGCTAGGACTGTTCTGAGAAACTGTCTGTGTTTTCTGTGGTTACGTGTCTGCAGGTTGGATGCAGTTTCTAGTTAGCAGCGCGTGTGTGTTGATGGCCACTTGTAGTTGCTGCCAGGGCATCAATGATACTCTTCATTCTCTTGTGTGGGAGTTGGTGGAAACCACTGAAAAATACTGCTTAACTCTTTCTTCTTCCCACTTGGGCATGTATTTTAATAGAGGAATGGATTCTATTATGTAAGTTTAGGGACGAAGGTCAAAGAAGAGGCTAAAATGGTGAAAAATGAGTTCAGTTTAGGGAATAGTTTTTATTTCAGAATTGTTTACAGTTTCTAGGGAACGGGTATATGGCTGAGTGGACTGAAATTTTGGGTCACAGTGGCATCCTGGTGTAGGTGTTTAACAGAGAAGTGGGCGTCAGGAAGGTCTTTCACGGAATTTAAGCTGTAAACTCAAACAACTTAGTTTCAGGTTGCTAGTTAGTGTATGTTGTATTCTATAAAAACAAAAACGCATAGACTATATCTGATATGCTTAAAATTTTAAAATTTAATTGCCACTGTTTAAAGTTTATAGGCTCTAACCACACACAGTGTGGTGGTGAATTTCTGTGGGTCACTAGGTTGTTGCGAGTGGCAGAGTTAAAACTAGAAGTGAAGTCTGTTGCAGTTGTCTGCTGCATTTTCTCCTGTGACATTCAGTGTTTTGGGTAATATGTTAATATTGCTATAATATTACTAATTAGTAATTATAGTTATATAGTTATAGTTATATATTGATTACTATATTCTTGAACTAGAAAGTTTGGGTGTTTTGAAAAAATCAGGTACATTTAATGGTAGATATCTGTGTTATGTACTCTAAAATTTTTGTAACATTTGAACTGTTTGCAAAATACATAGTAGTGATGATTAATAATATGCTACTAGGTGTTTTTAGGTTATTTTTGTGTGTGGCTTGTGGCTGCTGAGTTTTAACTTGAACTGAGTATACCATGCATCAGTTGTATCACCTGTAATCCAGACAAGCTAATTCAATAGAATGTATATCATTTCTAATCCAAACAAACAAATTTTATAGGTTGAACTGTCTGTGTCTTAGAGGTTGAGTAAGTTTCTTAAGGTCATACACATAGCTACAAAGTAGCAAAGAGTACTTATTTTAACATAGATCTGTTCCCTTATAAGATCCCTATTCTTTGTATTTATATCATAAAAACATTGATATTGTATTTTAACATAGTCCTTAGGAATAATGACAATAGACAGCACATGAATTTTACCCAGGAGAGGTGAAAATTCATGGGGAAACTCGTCTGATTATGAAGGATTATGGCAAAATGAGTATATATTTCCTTGATATAGCTCTTGCATTTTCGTTTAGGGTTTATCAGAAGTGTTACAGTGTTCCTGATGTGAGTGTGCCAAGTGTGGTTAGGCACCTCTGAGTTCTGCAGCTCACATGTCTAAGGGCACAGTGACAGTGGGTGTGCTAAGCGTTTACAGTGGTGATCATACCCAGGTCTTCCACCTTCTACTCACTTTTTCTCTTTTTGCAAAAGGCCACCATTTTTGTAAATGCCAATTATATTATTTTAAATGTTAACATGTGGTAGCTTCATTATTGCTTAAAATGTTATTCCACTCTTGCTGGTATGGTACTAACACTTGGCACTTTTTTTTTTTTTTTTTTTTTTACCTAGCACATTTGCTTTTAGTAAACCCATCACTTTCAGGATATGAGCAAATTCAGGTTGCAAAGTGAATTTTCTTCTTACTACTTTGGAATTTGTTTGTTCTTAAATACAGGTATTTTGGCCTCTCCACAGTCTGCACCTGGAAACTTGGACAATAGTAAAAGTGGAGAAATTAAAGGTAATGGAAGTGGAGGAAGCAGAGAAAATAGTACTGTTGACTTCAGCAAGGTAATTTTTGTTATTAACTATACATTTTCATAATCATGCTTACTGAGACGATTGCTAGCAATGTGACTGTATTAACAGTGGTTATAATAATTTTTAATAACCAGCGCTTGTAAACCTGATGTGATGCTTGTGATGTTAACTTAAGATCAGAAATTGTGGAAAAGTAGCATAGCATAGCATAGCACTTGAATAATGTCGTATTTTACTAGTGTTAGAAATTCTGACAAAAGAATATGGGAATAATGTGGTGTTTCCATCTATACCTGTACATAGATATCATGAACCACAGGCATTTGTTGTGGAGCTGCCACTACTGGAAAGATAATTCTGGGAGTGATGTTACAGCGATAACAATTCCGCCTTTTCTCGGCTGTAATGTGACCCCAGAATTACTGTCTTGTGGTGTCAGTGCTTTCTGGAATGTAACTGGGAAACATCGGTGCTTCCCCATGGGTAGGTAAAGGTAAAGACATGGATTGAAAAATAACTCGCCTGTCTCAACTGTGATTTTTAATTTTCATAGGTGAGTGTTTAAATGAAATGTAAAAAAGAGCTTATTTCAAAAGAACAAAGCAAAAAACTGCAAGTTCAAATTACAGTTGAATTTAAAGCATACTTTATGAGCACTACCTCTGAATAATTGATTCTTGATATCCATTGCAATTTTTTGATGGTGTTGGATGGTGTTTACTATAGGTTACAAAGTCAGACTTCTAATTAAATGCCATTATTTCAAGTAAGATTCGATTTTTAAGCCTTTATGATGCGAAGTCTATAGATCACGTTTTGTAGAAGAGGCACTTAAGTGATGATTTGCATTATAGCCTTGCTGAGCTTCGAGCTCTAAAATTAAAAGCCTTGCGTTTGGGACGTCGCACTGTCGTTCTGCTGTAACTTGGTCATATCTTGACGGGTGCTCCGGTTATTCCAGACGAGTGTCG
The DNA here is from genome assembly GCF_001704415.2 of Capra hircus. NCBI lineage: Eukaryota > Metazoa > Chordata > Mammalia > Artiodactyla > Bovidae > Capra > Capra hircus. Next base: position 1,710,218 of record NC_030829.1, on the reverse strand, counting down.
AGTTTTCAGCAGCGGGACTGCTGTGAGCAGACTGCTGTGATTTATATCTCAGATCTCCTCTAGACGTGGCGGGGGCCCTTTGTTTTGTTCCCCTGTCACAGCTGTGCTTTCTTTCACTTGGTCCATCCTTGTGCACACCTGCTTGCCCCCTGCCGGGCAGGACTCTGCCTCCTGGCACTGTAGTTGTGGCACGCTGGGTGTGGGACTCAAGAGGCCCGCTGTAAGTGCTGGTTTTATGTTCTTAGAAGCCCTGTTAGTGGTTGTTCAGTGACTTGTGTGAAGCTGCATACAAATGAAGACATTCCTGTACTCTGATATTATGTCCGTAGCCTTTTCTCTGTAATTATACACAGACAACCTAGTTCGGTCATACAGCGCTACCATACACGTATGCCAGTTATGACTGCTTTAGTTGTGAATGGAAATAAAAATGATTTTTCCCACTTACTGAAAATACTGGGGAATGCCCATAGTTCATTAAAAAGGATTTATAAAATGCAAAGGAACTACTTCATGTCTAAGATTGAACAATAGATAATGACTAAATGAATATTTTTAGAACTGTGTATAATTTCATGGACCATTGTTAGTTTGTGAACTATATTTTTGTCTTCAATAGTTTTTTAGTGAATAGTGCTGTATAGTCATTGAAACTTTTCTCTAGTCTGTTTGGTAGTTTAGGTCTCTGCAGTAGTGAAGATCATGCCAGTAATCCAGCTGGGAGTACTGTTTGGTAGCTGCGTTTTGCTTGCCCTTTTGTATTCGTCAACTTCATTCTTTGTGCTTGTGAGAATTTTGGCAGTTACACATTCTTTAGATCACCAGTTTTGATTAGCGAATAGTAGTCTTAAAGCATCTTTTTCCTGTTTCCTTCTAGACTGGTTAGTACCATGTACACTTTATTTTAAATTATTATTTATTTGTCAATAGGTTGATATGAATTTCATGAGAAAAATTCCTTCAGGAGCTGAGGCGTCCAATGTTCTGGTGGGAGAGGTGGATTTTTTAGAAAGACCTATAATTGCGTTTGTGAGGCTGGCTCCTGCTGTTCTTCTCTCTGGGCTAACCGAGGTCCCCGTCCCTACAAGGTAAGGCAGGGTTAACTGCAGTTGATGTCCTTCCAAAATGTCCCAAGTCTAGAGGAACATGTTGCTCTATGTAATGAAAGCTCCTTTTAATGGTTAGTGGTGCCATCGCCCCAGCACCTTGGCTGTTAGAGCATTAAGGATTCATCTTTCTTTCTGGGACTTAAAAGCGTCCTTTAAACCTGCATCGCATTTATGTTTTTATAGTAAAGTTCTGTTCATAGTATGGTCTGTGCAGGCACTGAAGTCAGAGAGCGTGGAGTGGAATCCTAGCTCTGCTGCTTTTTGTGGGATGGTCAAGCCAGACTTCTGCTTTCTAAGCTTTACTTGTAAAATGAGGGTAACAGTACCTCAGGGTTGATTAAATGTAATAATGCCCCTTAATTAGGCAGAATGCTTTGTTCTGACCTGATCCAATCTTCTGTTCAATATACATTAAGGATAATTAGCAAGTTGTGTTATTAGTATAAAGTGCCATCAGTTAGCTACTGATTATATGAACTTAATTACAAATGAGAATAATTAAGAATATATTTTTATAGTAATTAATATGAAGAATTAATTGCAGCCTGATTGAAATGTACATGCTAGTTTTTTAATAAGCTTTCCTGAGTTGCATTAATGGTACAGTACTGAGATAAATGAGAAAAATAATTCATAGATTCACATTTAAGTTCTTATAAACCAGGAAGGTGAATACTTCCAGTTTGGATAAGTATAAATATTAATATTTCAGTTCAGTTCAGTTCAGTCGCTCAGTCATGTCTGACTCTTTGCAACCCCATGAATTGCAGCACGCCAGGCCTCCCTGTCCATCACCAACTCCCGGAGTTCACTCAGACTCACACCCGTCGAGTCGGTGATGCCATCCAGTCATCTCATACTCTGTTGTCGTCCCCTTCTCCTCCTGCCCTCAATCCCTCCCAGCATCAGAGTCTTTTCCAGTGAGTCAACTCTTCGCATGAGGTGGCCAAAGTACTGGAGTTTCAGCTTTAGCATCATTCCTTCCAAGGAACACCCAGGGCTGATCTCCTTTAGAATGGACTGGTTGGATCTCTTTGCAGTCCAAGGGACTCTGAAGAGTCTTGTCCAACACCACAGTTCAAACGCATCAATTCTTTGGGGCTCAGCTTTCTTCACAGTCCAACTCTCACATCCATACATGACTACTGGAAAAACCAAAGCCTTGATTGGACGGACCTTTGTTGGCAAAGTAATGTCTCTGCTTTTCAATATGCTATCTAGGTTTGTCATAACTTTTCTTTGAAGGAGTAAGCGTTTTTAAATTTCATGACTGCAGTCACCATCTGCAGTGATTTTGGAGCCCCCCAAAACAAAGTCTGACACTGTTTCCGCTGTTTGCCCATCTGTTTCCCATGAAGTGATGGGACCAGGTGCCATGATCTTCGTTTTCTGAATGTTGAGCTTTAAGCCAACTTTTTCACTCTCCTCTTTCACTTTCATCAAGGCTTTTTAGTTCCTCTTTACTTTCTGCCATAAGGGTGGTGTCATCTGCTTACTGTATGTTAATAAGAATATAACTAACTAGGAAGTTAAATAACTTTTATTTGGGTTTCCCTAGTAGCTCAGTTGGTAAAAAAAAAAAAAAAAGCTGCCGGCAATGCAGGAGACCCTGGTTTGATTCCTGGGTCAGGAAGATCCTCTGGAGATGGGATAGGCAATAAGAGGTTGTTAAACAATAAGAGGCTGTTAAATAATAAGAGCTGTAAATAAAATGCTTTAATTCCAAAAGGGTTAGTCCCTTATTTTACCCTATAGTGTCTTTATCCAGATTGTAGTTTGAGGGACCATGAATTTCTTATGAATACTCAACTATTTTCTTAAGCCAAAGTAAGTACTGAAATGGGATTGGTATTCACTTTACTTATTTACTTCTTTTCATCAGAACAGACCAGAAAAAGTTGTTTACTCAAAATTCGAAAGGATATAGAAGACGGGGCACCGTCTTTAATATAAAACACTGATTCCCTAAGTACTTTTTCACTCTAAGAAAGATGGAGAGTAATAGCTTGGCAGAACTTAATTATGAGTGCCGTTTTTAGTTTTGTGATTCGTCTGGATAGAGTTGCCATCCTTTTTGCAGCCATTAGGATGTGAGGATGAAAAGGAGGTCTGAGTAATGTTTCTGCGTTTACATTTGTATGATTTCTTTATGATTCGTAGACTTATGTCTGTTGTTCATGTTTCAATCTCTCTGTCTTAATGTTCCCTTAGGTTTTTGTTTCTGTTATTGGGGCCTGCAGGCAAGGCGCCGCAGTATCACGAAATTGGAAGATCAATAGCCACCCTCATGACAGATGAGGTAATGAACCTGCCCCTTGACGTGGACACTGATTGTGAAGCACATAATGCTTATTAAATTATAGACTCTCACCTTCTTTGGTGATTTTAAAGTATATTTTATGGGTCTTTCTCTACAATACTTTGCTCTGTGCTATCAGTAATATGCAGATTTGAAAAAGTCATCTCCTTGATGTAGATGTATCAACGGCATCCCTGTTGTATATTTGTTTAAGCTCTTCACTGTTGCCTTAATAGAGTCTCATCTCTGTGCCTTTTGAACTCTATATGCTGTGACTGGCTCCTTTTCTCTGCTGTTGGCCCCGTCCACTTGGACTTCCTTTCTGCGCCTTGGATATACGATGCTCACGGCGGCCTCTGGACGCTGAGCACTGCCTCCACCCCTCGCCGCACCCCTGCATGCTGCACCCCTCATCTCAGCCAGATTCCTCCTGCAGTGTCCCCTCCTCTGAGACATCTTCCTCAGCCACCCTGTTCCCCATCCGTTTCCCTTCCTTTACCCTGCTTCATTTTTATAGGAGTTTTGTCATCCACCTGCAGGAGTGTATTCACGTAATTGCCCCTGAGTTCTTGAGTGCAGGGACTTTGACTCATCTGCGTTGGGCCTGCCAGAACTTCCCTGGTGGCTCAGTGGTAAAGAATCCGCCTGCCAACGCAAGAGACATGGGTTTGTTCAGTCCCTGCTCCGGGAAGATCCCACGTGCTGTGGAGCAGCTAAGTTACGACTCCTGACTGAGCATTGCTCTAGAGCCGGGAGCTGTGCGTGCTGAGCCCATGTGCCCGAACCATGGACGGCTGCACACTCCAGAGCCTGTGCTCCACAGCAAGAGAAGCCTCCACAGTGGGAACCCACACACCACAAACAGGGACCAGCCCCTGCTTAGCACAGCTACAGGAAAGCCTGTGTAGTAGTCAAGGCCCAGCCCAGCCAAAAACAAAAACAGAAAAAGCAAAGAATTGTGCCTTCCAAACAGTAGGTGCCCAGTCAGTAGGAATGGTCAGATTAATTAACTGTTTCAAGTAAAATTGTTATCCTGCCTCATGATTATTCCTCTAGGACAAATGACATTAAAATGTTATTTCCCAAGTAAAATTTCCTCTTTCTAAAAATTGGTGTGTATTAACACATTACTAGTTTCTTTTGTTGTTTGTTTTTTACTGTTAATTTATCTGGTAATACTAATAGTGAGTTATTCTTTTAAGTTGTTATCGCAGGCGGGGTCAAGAGTTTAAGTAATTACCTTTATGTAGACTTAGTTGTGGTATCAAAAGTGGCTTACTATGTATGGAATTTTCTTTCAACTTTAAAATCCTTTTACTCAATGTGTTTATTTTTCTTTAGATTTTTCATGATGTAGCTTATAAAGCAAAAGACAGAAATGACCTCTTATCGGGAATTGATGAATTTTTAGATCAAGTGACCGTCCTGCCTCCAGGAGAGTGGGACCCTTCCATACGCATAGAGCCCCCAAAGAGTGTTCCCTCTCAGGTGAGGATCTACACAATGCTTCTTTGAGTTCCTTTTTAAAAATTTTTCATTAAACTTTTTCAAGTAGTTTATACATTTTCAAAACTCAAAACCGTGTGAAGAGCTGCGCCTGGAGTTGTCCCCCCGCGTCGTGTCTGCCGTCCCACCCCGTCGCCACCGCTTGCAGGTCATCACTTGCTGTTCGTTTGTTGACATTCTTGCTCTTTTTCTTCAGTACAGGGAAATAGGAGCATGTAGTCTTGTTTTCTCCTCTCTCTTACCAGACATGGACATCCTGTACGGAGCGCTCTGCACCTTGCCTTCTTCATGTAACAGCGTTTCCTGGAGGTGTGACGGTCTTCCTCACAGCTCTGTTGTGTTCCTCCATGGATGCACTGCAGTCTGTCCTGCCTGGTGCAGGCTGTCTTCAGTTGTTTGCTGTTACAGACCACATCGTAGTGTTCGCCTGCCATCCTAGTCTTCGGCAGATGCATCTGTAGGATAGATTCCCAGGAATAAGATTCCTGGCTTACATGGGAATTGACTTACAGTTTTAGCAAATGTTGCCAGAATCTCCTCTTCTTGGGTTGAACTGTTTTGGACTCATTTTGGTGATGAATGAGAATGCCTGTTTCCCTGCAGCCTCACCAGCATGGGGTCTTGTCACACTTCTGGATATTTGTCAGGATGATACGTATCATTATCTTACTCTGTCAGGCACTTCAATGTGATTTTAATCTGTGTGTCTGTAATTAGTGAAGTTGAGTATTCCTGAATGTTTGTCCATCACCCTCCACCAACTTTTTTTTACCATTTGAGCTATTCATCTATCCTTCTGCGTTTATCATGACTTGCTATGTAGAGAATGCTTGCAGTCTATCTTCTTTCTAAATTGAAGTCTGTTTGTCCCAGTTTATTAAAAAGTTAAGCATTTTTCTGTTTGCTTGGTGATGTTGTCTTTATCATTTACTAAATTTCCATAGTCAGTCAAGTCTCTTTCTGGGATTTCTTTTCCATTGATTGGTCTAGGCATGGACCACTTACACACTTTAATTTCTGGGAGTTTTTAGTATATTTTAATATCTGGTAGATCTGCATTCTTTCTTGACCTCTCTCTTACTCTTGTTTTTCTGAATTTGCTGGGTCATCTTTGTATATTTATTTTCATACTAGCTTTAAAATCAACTTTCTGTTTGAAATAAAGTGTGATTTTTAAAAAATTGTGATGGAAATTAAATTTCTAAATGAATTGAGGGAAAATTGAAGTCTTTTCAAGAACATGGTATATCTTTCCCCAGTTGTTTTCCTGATTGTTTTCAAGTCAGTTTTTGTGTCCTTAAGGAATATTATAAAATTCTCCTTATGGGCGCCTGACACTCCTCTTGGCGAGTGTATCCATAAGTATTTTATCTTTGTTTCTGTTATAATTGAGGTCTTTGTGCCATTATATTGGCTGTTGCTTTCATATATGTGTGTATACACATGAAGACTGTTGATTATTGTGTATTTCTTTTGTATCCTGCTTAACATGTATCCTTCCTTAATTCTTTTGTTGTGTATAGTCATGTGATCTCCAGTAAAAGGTAATATTATTCATTTTCTAACTCTTACACCTTTACCATGTTTTCTCTTGCCTAATGGCATCGACTAAAGTCTCTGATAGTTTCACATAGTAGTTGACTTTAAAGGGTATTTCTTAATTTTTTCATAATTGTAGTCAGAGTCTTTAGTGTTTCCGTCATTAAGTTACTATCATTGGTGCCAAAATACATATTTTATCATATTAAGAAAATACCCTAATTTCTGTTTTATTGAATTTTTAAATACAAGTGAATGTTGAATTTTGTCAGAGGGCTTTTTAAGCATCTCTGGAGATGACCATGTGAATTTCACTTACCAGTTATTATGGTAAATCATGTTAATAGGTTCTTTAATCTGAAGACACTCTTGCATTGTTGGAATAACCCATCTTAGGCTTTGAAGTGTCTGTAGTCTTTGTCTAATGTCTCATTTAAGTTGCTTCCATCTCCATTTGTAAGTAGATTGGTTTATAGATTTTTGTGGAGTGTTTACATTTTGGTGTCATTAAACTTGTTTCATAAAAACAGATTTGTAACTTTTCCTTTTTCTGTGCTTTAAACTTTAAGTGGCTTATAATACTTTGATTCTAGAAGTTTGGAAGATTTTTTAGTAGAATTTTCTGAGCTTGACTCTTGTATGGTAGACTTCAAGGCTTGTTATTTCTTCTGTGGAAATTGGTTTGTGTAAGCGTTCTCTCTTTTTCTGGAGTCAGTTTTGGTAAGTTATATTTTCCTAGAAAATTACCTATTATACTCATTTTTGGTGTCAACTTTGGGAAAATTTTTTTTAAGTATAGTACCCATTTTATCAAGTAGTCTGTCTCCCTCATTGTATATTTATATATTGTATATAAATAAAATGTGTGACTTTGCTTCCTTGTCTTATCTTTGGTTGTATATCAGCTGATGATTTAATCATATTGTTCTAATAGAGCAACTTTTAGCATCTATTTCAGTTCTCCTTTTTAAAAAAGTATATTGGGTTTTGTAACTCAGCTTCTGCATTTAGCTGTTTTCTTTTATTCCTTTTACTTTCCTTCAGGAAAAACTTCTTTTCACACTTGGTGAATTAAATGCTCAACACATTCATTCGTGTTCTTTCGTTATTCTTAGTCTAAGAGCTGCTCTGCTTTCTTGGATGATGCTTTTGCTGCATCGCATCAATTGTGAGGGACAGTATTTTCATTAGATTTGTTTTGTGGGAGTTCAGTAATTTTGTTTCCTCTTTCCCCTTTGAACTGTGGTGTAAGTTAGTTTTAATCTCGACGTTTTCAGATGGTAGTTCTAGGATTATGGGTAAGTCGTGCTGCTTTGGAAACACTGAGCATGGGGCCCAGGGGGCTCCCTGCTGTGACAGGTCTGGGGCGGCCCTGGGAGGAGCACTCCCCCACCCCGTGTTTTCCTCCCCCCCCCTCTCTGTCTCCCTTCTCTCTGTCCCTCTATTGCTCTGTTCCCACTTCACCTCTCCCCCAACCCACTTTTGTTTGGTCCAGTAACCTCTGACCTTTGGAGGTAACAAAACTTGCTCCCTGAGGAGGAGAGTATCTTTTATCATGAGAATAGTACTCTTGAATTTGTAATAAAACATAATAGGGAATTGATTTTTATGAAAATTTATTTGATGACTCATGCTGCTTACATCTTACGTATTTAATAAGAAAAAATGGCATTTACTTTTTTCTTAATGTAAAGTATAAAGTGCATTTTTTCAGTAGTAAACATGAATAAGGGATTAAAATTCTAGTTGAAGAGATGTTTTATTGGATTTTCATGTCCCTGTTGCTGAGTAGTAATTTGAAATGATTTGTGTGAGTGTTCTATAGTATATTTGATGTTAGATTATAAAATGGAAAATGCCAGTATAAATTTGAAATATTAACAGAGACAAATTTTAGATTCTATTTCAAAGTGCAGTGTCTTTAAAGTGGAAGTTGATACTAGGAAGCATTTTTCTTTCGAGGAGTATCGGTTAGACATATGTAATCAATGGGAGAGCTCATGTTCCCTTTAACGAAGATGCTATTTTGGCTTCCTTAATACAGGATTCTGAAAGATGTGTATGTGTTGTTGTTTTTCTTTTTTTGTGAAATGCAGGAAAAGAGAAAGATTCCTGTATTTTCCAATGGATCTGCCCCCAGCTCGGGCGACGCCCCGAAGGAGGCAGCGCACCACGCGGGGCCCGAGCTCCAGAGGACTGGACGGTGGGTACAGACGCTGCTTCCGTGCGGGCGTCTCTCGGGGGTAGAGACTGATGTGATGGACAAGGCAGAGACATGCTTTTTCTTTGCAAGTGTTTGGAAACTAAGTTTGTCTAGTATTTTTCCATATTTTAAAAAATGTGTATTGTTTTCATAGGCATATAATGTTAAGGATAATTACTATGCATTTAAAAATAGTTTACTAGAATATATTGGGTTCTGTATACTAGGATTTAATTTAAAACAAAACCATTATGCAGCATATATTAAGAATACTGTAGTTCTGTAGTAGGTTAATTTAATTGGCTGCACACACAGAAGATTTCTTGAGAAAGTGTGGTGTCCTGTTGCCATTCCCATAGAAAGTCAGAGCAATGGGAACAGAGAGGAACCGCAGCCGTTGTGTTGTGTGTGTGTGCAGAGGAGTAACACTCTTCCGTGAGCAGCATACCATGAGATGGTGTGAAAGCAGGCAGACAAGCATATGCTCTCTGGAAACCTAGTTAGAAAAACTGTTGCAGAAGTAAATTGTTGGGATAAAAAATAGAAATATGGCCAGGTACAAACATTGTCTTAGAATTTTTTGTAGAGATAGAAAAATACCATGGTATTGCCATAGTACAGAAGAAAGCATGTGGATAGTGATAGTGTTTGCCCATTGGTGCTCCCTATGAGCTAAAGATCTCGGATCTTAAATAGTAGTAGTCTCTGAATATACTAGAGTAAGCCTCTGCCCCCATGCGAAAGGTGCTCATTTGAGTTATTAGTATTGTTCTTCAAACTGAGGTAGGGTTAGTCTCTAACAAGTACAGAGTCAGGCCCCTACTGATCATGTTACCTGAGAATCTCATATAAATTTTTGACTTCATGATATAGTTTCATAAACTAGTTTATCATTGGCACCATTTTTATTATAAGTTGGCACCCTTTGCTTTATAGATTTTTTAGTCCCATTGCTGTCATATTATTTATAGGATAACTTCTTCCAGCTGTCAGTGTATGTTTAGGTTTATTTCACTATTAACTTTGGAAACTACTGGAATGGTAAAATTTAAAACTAGAGCAAGAGTCCCCAGCCCCGGCCCTGGTCCATGGCCCGTGAGGGGCCAGGCCTCTGAGCAGGGGAGAGCGGCGGGTTTACAGCTGCCCCTCGTCCCTCACATCCTCCCAGGCTGTGGAAAAAGTGTCTTCCATGAAACTGGTCCCTGGTGCCAGTAAGGTTGAGGAATGCTGACCTAAAGCATTTGAAAGCATAAAATTAACTTTTTCGGCGTATTTTTCTGCAGTAGGGATTTAAATGATCATGCATTTTATAAGTCACATAATCTTTGAGAATTACTGGTTTGCCACCAGTGTTTACTGAGTATCTGCTGCTTCCCAGGCAGTATTCTAAACCCTGGAGAGAATAGCAGTGAAGAAGACAGGGTCCCTGCTCCTCACAGAGCTTGTTTTGTAGTGGAGTGCTTTCAGATCAGGTGTATCCAAAAGTCTGATTGAAGAAACATTGAAATGAGAAGGATTTGATGCACAAATATAGATTTAAATTTACTAATTAAAACATCTTTATTTTATTAATATACACACTGGTTTGACTACATATACAGTAAATTACACACACTGAAATAGTTTTTAGATTTTTTTCTAGACCAGAAATATTTATGTGTTTGGAGTATTAATTTTAAAAGTAAAATTATTTACTTCACTCCTGAGTGAACCTAAGCACAGGTACTTAGTAAAGGGCATTTGGGGACTTATGATTTATATTATAATTGCATTCCTGGTATTTGTCACACTTGCCTTTAAGATTTATAATGTAGATAATGATTAATAACATTGCTCACACACATTTTCATAAATGGGCATTAGGTCCTATTTATTTTTATTGTGCATTTCCTTGCACGTTTGTGTTTGATATTTTGCATTTACTATTTAAGTTGCTTGCCTGTAGCCTTTTCAGTGTATAGTCTGTAAGATATAGATGTTTGTGTCTCTTTTAATTTAGTGAGATTTACCTTTCCACTGTCAGTGGACTAGATTAAATGAGTGTGTCTTCTAAAATTTGTACCATTATTTATATAGGATATTAATTTTTGTTGACAAATGCTAGGCACCAGCAGTTTTATGTAGCCCATAGTTTTAGTGTGAACAGCCAGAATCCTCTAGTGTACAGTTTGACGAGTTTCATCTCACCTATTTAGGCTTTTTGGTGGTTTGATACTTGACATCAAAAGGAAAGCACCTTTTTTCTTGAGTGACTTCAAGGATGCATTAAGTCTGCAGTGCCTGGCCTCGATTCTTTTCCTATACTGTGCCTGTATGTCTCCTGTAATCACTTTTGGAGGGCTGCTTGGAGAAGCTACAGAAGGCAGAATAGTGAGTACAAAGATTGGTAGTGGCCAGGCTCTTAGCTCCTCGGAGGCACGTGTCGGCGTGCATTTGTCTCACGATTCCTACTTTTATTTGAAGAGTCTACCCACAGCATGATTAACCCGTCCCAAAGCAGACTTCCCCCAAAGGTAATTGCTGTGGAAAACATGGGGAAGCCATTTGAACAGGAGAAGATGCACAGTTGAGGTAAAAAAAAAAAAAGAAAAGTTTCTCATGGCTTGCTGGATGAATGGTTTGATCTCCTGAGTAAAAGGCTTGTATTGTCTTTGTGGGGGGAGAGGGTGGGGGTGTTCAGATGGACTGAACTCGTCCCGGTGGGTCGTGGGTGGGAGAATTTATCGGGGGCGGGGGGTGGGTGCCCCTTGTCCTTCAGGGTGTCACAGGACTAGGTAGAGCCGTGTGATCACCAGCGACTCATCTGCCCTGGCGGGTCCACCGGGCAGACCGTTGGGGAAAAGGGAGCATGATTACGGACAATGATGGATTTTGAAGTGGTGTTTCCTTTAATTTTGCTGTTACTAAACTTGTGTGAAAGCTGTCAAAAGTGTTAACTGGGAAGTATAACTGAAAACGACATCTGTACATTGACACAACTAGAATGAAATCGTTTATGTTTCGTTCTGGGTAATTCCATGCTGGGCTGTGATTATAGAGCCGCACCTGGTGCTGTGTGAAACTGAGAAAGTGACTTCTGTTGCTGTTTATATACATTTTAATGGCATTTAAGTGAGACAGTTTGTGATTCCTAAGTGTATTTTGTTTAATGATATTTACTCTTTGGAGAAAGTTTATTTTTTATAGATCTTAAGCTTTTTAAAAACCCACCAAACCTAAGTAGGAATTGCTTATTTCAAGTATTTCATAAGCTGAACATGAGGTAAACCTGACAAGTGAAATTTCCTTTCAACTCAGTTTACTTTCTGTTATTTAGATTAATTTACATTGTTCTTTTATATTATTATATCAGATATATATATATATTTAGTAAGCTGCTTAAAGCAGCTGTCGCAAGTTGTATGTGTATTTCTGCTGGTCCCCAAGGACGTGTGTCTTGTCTGTCACCGTCACGGAAATTCTGCTTCTTCCTCTTGGACTGTCACTCGCTGGCTCCCCATCTCATCCTGCTCTTTAGTACCCCGTGTGTGTGATAGCACTCTAGACGTTGGAGGAGCATGGGCGCGGGTAAGGCACGGGCGCGTGTCTTCTGTCCTCTGGGCCCTAACCGAGAGGAAGATGAGGCAGTGTATGTGCAGTTGCTCTGTCGCGGTGCGCTGGGCAGCGCGAGTGAGGTGAAGGAAGAGCTAGAGAAGCTGTAATTACAGAAGCAGGGAAGTCAGAAGGATTGTGGAGGGGCATGCTACGGAGATGACGTGTGTATTCTGATGCGTTATTGGAACTTCAGGTAAAAGTGGAGATGTTAGGAAGTGTAGATCCGGAGTTTCTGGAGTGATAGGAAAGAAATACAGAGTGGGAAGCTGAGATAGATGAGGTTAGCACTTTAAAGGGAGAGGAGAAGTGGGAAGTTATCCCCATTTGTGGATTGGAAGAAGGAGGGGAGTGAGGAAGTGGCCCGGCAGATTAGACATAGGCACAGCCGGAGCTTTGAGCGAGAAATCAGGACAGTATGACTTTGCAGAAACCAAATCAGGGGTAGAGGAAGAGGCGACAGGAGCAGGGGCTGTCCCGCCCTGCAGTGGAGCGGGTGAGGGGGTGCTGAGGGTGGGCTCCTGCTGGGCGGCGTGGAGGCTGAACGCGGGTTGGGGGAGGCAGCAGAGTGGGGCTGTGATTTCTCTAGGGAAAGATGGGCTTTGGTTTGGCAGTGAAGATAGAAATGGTTTAAAACTTGGGAAAAAGGAGATCAGGGTAGAGGAACTAGCGGATGCGGCAGTGAGGGGAACGCTGAGGAAGGTCTCCACCGGCAGAGTCTGCTTTTTCCACACAGCACTGGGGGGAGTTCATTCTCCACACCCCCCAGCCCCCCTCCCCCCTCATTAGCGTTTCTTTATCTGCCATCTCCTTGTTTCTGTTTCCCTGCTTTCTATTTCTCGGTGACGTTTAGACATTTTTTCCCTTTGATTTGAGCTCTAAATTCATTCCTAAATATGCATACTGTAATCGAACCAAGGATTTCATAACAGCTTAGTAGTGTTTTTTGTCTGTGGGCAAGAAAACACATTTATCTCATACAACTCATAAATATATTGTTAACATGAACTCTTCCTCATTTTGCCAAAAGTGAAGTCTATATGTGGCTTTGATCCTGTATTTATACTAAGAGTTGAATGTCTCATTCGCGACATAACTGTTTCTGCTGTGAGTTAGATTTTGACATGCTGTTAGTACTGATGTTGAGAGCTGCTACCATTTGTTGAGTGCATCCCATATGCCAGACTGTGTTCCTGCTGGTGTTTTCAGAAACACTGCTTCATTAAGCTCTCCTGGCTTTCATCACCCACATTCAAAGGTGAGGAAAGGTGGGCTGGGTGAGTTTGAGATGTGGCCATGGTTCAGCAGCTCAGCTCACAGGAGGCGGTCTGCTTCCTCAGATCTGGTCCGCTGGAGCTCTGATCTCGGCCCGCTGCTCGCTGCCTCCCGGTCCAGGAGGGCTGTCTCTCACAAGCGCCTTCTCTTTGCTTTCCCGATGCTAGGCTTTCCCTTTTCCTGGTCAGTATTCCAGCTGACCTTGATGTTTGTGAATGGAAACTGCTTTCTTTCAGCCCCTACCTCCCTGTCCAGTGGCAGAGTCTGTATCTGTACCCTTTCCCAGCTGATCACCTAATGAGTTAGGGTGTGACATTGGTTGCGAAATGAAACTGGCCTACTAGCTCTTAAGATTTTTGTGAGTCTTTCATTTTATCATTTTAACCCAACTTTAATGGGTTTTCCTTTTCTGTGGTTTCCAGGAGATTTTTCATTTATTTGTGTTAAGCATTTCATTTTTTATATTTATTGGTTAAGCCAGTCATATTAGAAAAATTTCTTTAAAATGTGTGGGAAATTGTCTTTGGAAATCAATTTGAGAACAATAGGACCACGTGATATGTCTTGTTCATCTATTTGAAGGAGTAGATTTTTTTTTGGAACACACTGTATCAAATACTTCAGATACTTTTTGTTTTCTTAAATGAACTATTTTGGACATGCCAAAGTATTGAAAATAATATATGCATCTTTGTCCCCCCCATGGGCTTCAGAAGTAAACCATGTTGTGTAGAGGGGGTTGAAGCCTCTTGAGTCCGTCTTCCATGTACCCCACTCTCCCTGCCTCCCACAGTGTTGAGCTTTAAATTAAGGTTGATTGCAAAAGCTCACCTCTAGTATGCTAAAGCAAAACAGTTTTGTAGTGTATTTAAAATATGTTTTTAACTTTCCTTACTTAAATGTTAAGTTTGAGATTTAAAGTTGCATTTGCTGTATTTTTTTAAACCACTTGATTAATGTTTTTTTTTGCAGGTGTCTTACATGTACTACAGTAGGTTAGAGATGTGTTCACGATGTATTACTTTTATTCATTTCTTCTTTCCTTGAACAGAGTGCAATAGAGTCTCTTTTTGGAGCATCATTAACTGGGATTGCCTACTCGTTGTTTGCTGGGCAACCTCTCACAATATTGGGGAGCACAGGTCCAGTTTTAGTGTTTGAAAAAATTTTATTTAAATTCTGCAGGTATGTAACAGCTCTCCACTTTTCACATGTGTTTACGTAAGTGTATATTATATATTATTGTATTAGCTTTAATTAAAAGTTCTCTGTATATTTATGAATAGCTGGAAAAGAGGCTCTGATCAGTGAGTGTATATTATATATATATTTTAATATATAATTCTCAGTGTTTGGGGCTACTGTGTGGCAGACACTCCTCTGGCTCCTGCTGCCACCCCAGGCACCTTGAGTATAAAGTCCGTGCATTTGAGTTCTGATAAGCATGGCACGTGAGGGACAATAAAAATCCTTTGTGTTAGCAGATTTCAGCCTAGTAAGAATGTGTTAAATCTGAATTAGGTATTGTACAGTATGCCGGTCTTATTAGGAAGTTTAGAAAGAGGTGCGTCTAGGAGGCTGATGCTGGCTCTGCCAGGCAGCGGGTGGGGGTTGTTCACGCGCGGGGTCGGTGCAGGCCTCTGGCCCATGGTCCCAGAATTTGACCCAGCAGTACTGTCCCTTTTGTGAGAGCAATGCAGCTGGATGTTTAGCCTGGAACAGCTTGATGCTGTTACATGTTTGATTCACCTAATTCCTCTTGTTCTGGTTCTTTCTTCCCTGAGCAAGCTGATTCGGATCTGGCATGATACGCACATAAACAGAATGTAGTGGCCTGACCTGTTTAAGGCTCACTTATTTGAAACTGAGTTGGAAAATGAGTCACGCTGTGGGTGGCGCTGGTGGTGGCAGAGCTAGTGGTGGGGAAGGTGTGACGGCGGGGCAGGGGTGTGGCTGCCCTGTTCACACTGGAGCCCCGGGTCTGCAGAGAGGGCAGCACACATCCGGGTGTCCTGGAGGCCGGCTTCTGTCACTTAAGCCTCATAACTGGTTTCTAAAGTGAGCTCTTTGTTTTTAAGTACATATTGCCTGGTAGGTTTTCACTGTAGAACTTGTATAAGTAAAATATAACCGTTAAGTCTAATAACAAGCTAGTCTTCAGTTGAAGCAAAAAAAAAACACATAGAGCTTTCTCTGGTCATTATTTTGTTATTCCGTAATAAGCTGTCTTTTAGAAATCTCAGGTTTTTGTACTGTTCTTACTGCTTATTATGGAGATTTTAAGTACCAGTACTGTTTGGCATGTATATGTTGATCGTGTCCACATTTACTTTTCTTTCCAAACAGAGATTACCACCTTTCCTATCTGTCTCTGAGAACCAGTATTGGTCTGTGGACTTCTTTCCTGTGCATTGTTTTGGTTGCAACAGATGCAAGCAGCCTTGTGTGTTACATCACGCGGTTCACCGAAGAGGCTTTTGCAGCTCTCATCTGCATCATATTCATCTACGAGGCTTTGGAGAAGCTCTTCCATTTAGGAGAAACATATGCCTTTAATATGCACAACAATTTAGAGCAACTGACCAGCTACTCGTAAGTGTCTCTATTTCCCCTAATATTAAAATGTATTTTTGCAGACGTTTCAGAGCAAAAGAAAACAGATTTTTTTTTTTTTTGCAACGTGATGCTCACTGTATATCAAGCTATAACTACCCAGCTGGCAATACGGAGGTTGACTTGTTTGTTACAGGTGAGATCTTACCAAAGCGCTCAGTGAATATAAATGTGACTGAAGAAATTCAGTCACTGTTATTCCATGAAACAACTTGTCCAGGTGTATATATTTTTGATTTCATGTTTAAATTGGATTGGCCAATTTAAGTTCAGTTGTTTGGCAACTGCCCACCATCTATTTAAATATTGTTCATGTTGTGCATTTTCATTAATTTTTGTGGATGTTACTTTAAAATTTCAGTATACTGTTGTATGCTGTTTCGTGGATTATTTTCTTTGTGATAAAGCATGAAACGAAAATATTTTAAGACTCAAAAATAAAATGGGATTTGAGAAGTAATTATAATAGTTGCAAACGGTTGGCAGACATTTAAACATCACGAAGGTTATTAAAACTGACACGTTCTGAGGTGGATGCCTGTATTTGCTGTCCTGCACACAGTTAATATGAGCTTGAGCCTACATTTGGTAAACTGTCAGGGAGGAAGATGGTGACCAAAACCCTTCCTCCTCCTGCCCCCCACCCCGTGCTGCGGCGTCACACTTCTCCTCCCCCACTGTCCTCCACACTCTCAGCTTTGATGGACAGAGGACGGAGGAGTCTGCAACTTCCTGTAAGATACTGACCTGTTTGAAAATATTAGCGACCCTTCGATACCAAGTCTATTTTGTGTCATCTATGTTCTCAAACTAGTTATTTTTTTTAATGTAAGTTTTTGTCTTCTCTCTTTCCCTGTTACTCTGATCTTTAAGAAGTGTGAGCATGATTTTCATAGCTCGTGACAGCAGCTAGAGGATTGTTCCTGTGTGTGCAAGTCCTTTGTTCAGCTGACATTTTCTGGCAGACACTGTGTTGAGTGTTGCTTAATATTCATATCAGTATTAGTCATTCACGTCTTTGTGAGTTATTCGTGTCATAGCCCCTTTTGTGTATGAAGAAACTGAGGCTCTTTAAGGGTAAAACTTGACTTGGGTCAGATAGCTAGTAAATGACAGAGCCTCCGTGAATCCAGAGTCCAGCCTCCCACCTTTTCTCAGACAGCTCATGGTCCAGTTGAGAATATTTTTGTTTGTTCTTTTCATTTTTTAAATCAATATTCAGAGATTTGTTTTCTCATGTGTGTGTCTCTAGCTTTTTCAGGCAGGTCAGATAGTTCTGGGTATGAACTGAATTCTGATTAGTTAGACTCTCTTAGTACGGTCCTGAAAAATGAGGTTTTACCCATTACTTTAAGGGTGACTCTTAAGATGAATAAAGGAATTGCTAGAATTCGTGGAATTAACAAGAGTAGAAGTTGTACTGGTTCCCAGTGCCTGTTGTGTGTGTGGGCAGCGGGGTGGCAGCAGCTCCATGGGGTTAAGTGATGAGATTCAATGGAGGCTGATCATGTTAAATGTGATGTCTTCCCAGATTTTTAAAGAAAATAGTTCTGCCCCAAGGGATGTGTCCAACTAGTTGCATTAAGTAAGCATTTTCTTTATTTATGTAAGCCAAACTTCATTCCATTCCATTGTTTCTGAAATGTTTTCACTTTTTTTCCATGCATAACATGGAATAAAGAAGTTAAAAACTACTCCACTATGTGACTGGTTTAATACAGTATAAACATGAAATTCAGAATCCTTAAAACTGTGTCCAATTCTGATTTCTCAGATGTGTGTGTGTTGAGCCTTCTAACCCTGGCAATGAAACGCTGAAGATGTGGGAGGAAAAGAATGTGACAGCCCGTGACATTCCCTGGGGGAACCTCACTGTGTCTGTGAGTATAAATGAAGCGAAGGCTAGTGCAGACCGTTAACCTCGTTCTTGAGCTTTTTCTGAGTAAAATGAAGTTGCTCAGTTGTGTCCGACTCTTTGCGACCCCATGGACTATACAGGCCAGAATACTGGAGTGGGTAGCCTTTCCCTTCTCCAGGGGATCTTCCCAACCCAGGGATCGAACCCAGGTCTCCCGCATTGCAGGCGGATTCTTTTTACCAGCTGAGCCACCAGGGAAGCCCAAGAATACTGGAGTGGATAGCCTATCCGTTCTCCAGTGGATTTTCCCGGCCCAGGAATTGAACTGAGGTCTCTTGCATTGCAGGTGGATTCTTTACCAGCTGAGCTACATGGGAAGCCCGTTTCTGAGTAAACCTATGTTTTCTTTTTGATTGATGAATATCGTTTTCAGAATAGTGTTGTGTTGACCAAATGAGAATTATCCCATTTTTAAAAACCATATCCTGAAGTGTAGAAGCTGAAAAAAACGGAACCTGAGATCAAGGGAAGAGAGATCAAGATGGACTATGTTTGGCTTCCAGGATACTGAAAAAAAAAAAAAGTGAAAGTGTAGTCGCTCAATTGTATTGACTACTGTAGCCCTCCATGCCCCTCTGTCCATGGAATTCTCCAGGCAGGACACTGGAGTGGGTAGCCATTCTTTTCTCCAGGGGACCTTCCTGACCCAGGGATCGAACCTGGGTCTTCTCTGTTGCAGGCAGATTCTTTAACATCTGCAGCACCACGGAAGCCCTCCAAGATATTAATTATTGGAAAGATGTGAATATGCTTTCGGGTTTCTAGTTCCTCTTGGATTCACATGCTCATCGGCCTGTGGTTGCAGGTCCTGAAGTTAACAGTTCAGCAGCCCGCACTCGTCCTGCCTTCTGTTCAGTCTATCTCTCTGGGACCCGCCTGTTCAGGAGATCGGGAATGCTCAGACTGAACCTGTTTACCTTGAAGAAACTAGTCTGACTTGAGAACTGAGAGAAGGAAAAGGAAGAAGAGTAGAAATGTGTAATGAGCACCTACTGGGTGCTGAAGACTGTTACACACGTATTTTTGTATTGTTGGGAAATACTGTCCTAGCGCTAGAGTAGCTGTTTCGGTCACTTCCCAGGTTGGGATTTAGAAATAAAGGTGTCCAGTGACGCTAGCAGTATCAGTGAACACCCGCCATCCCCTGAGCTGCCTACTCTGGTGCTTTTTGTATCGTGTAAGCAATTGTAGGTCACTCCTTTCCCTCGTAGGGTGACAGTTAGCTCCTGAATATGCAGTTGCAGGGATTTCGTCTGCAGTGTTACCCACTGGTCCTTGACATCTGCGCTGTGCGGTGCAGCAGTCACTGGCCACGTGTGTCTGTATTTAAGTGTACAGTAGAGAAAGTTAAAAGCTGGGTTTCTTGGCTGCACTAGACGTGCTCCATGTGCTCATCGCTGTCGTGTGACTGGCTGCTGGCTGGTTGTATGGGCGGTATAGATTTATGATAGCTTACCAACACGGATGGTTCTGGGCACAGTGTGGACACAAAAGCACGGTGTCAGTAAGTCATCAGCTTAGAATAGTGCTGAACTATTGTGTATTGAACAAGTAATTTTTGTTCTGAAAGAGAGTTAATAGAGGTGTTCAGATGAAAGTGATTTGTTAAAAAAATAGAAACAAAAATACTCATTTCATGTTGAATAGGATGTCCTAATATTTCAGATTACTTATATGGCCTGTTCAGTGTGGTTTTTTTTTGATACCCAATAGGGCCATGTTCAGTTTCTTTGTATAGCTGTAGCTTTTATTTCTATGATCCATGTTGTAAACTGTAGGGTTACTAATGTTAGCACACAGAAATTGAGAATAACGGACTCTCAGTTTGGCTATCGAGAATACATCAATGGATTCTCCTTTGGCTTTTTTTTGTTTCAGTAAACCTGATTTGTTATGTTTTGAAAATGAATCTCATTAGAATATAAGAGAATATAAGAATATAAGTTGTTTTCGTTAATCTCTGGTTGTCTTTCAGTTATTCTTTTCCCTCAAAAGGAAAATCAAGTCAATATATTTCCATAATTGTGCTATATTATTGATTATATTATTGATTTTATTAATGGGACTATTTCAGTGGTTCACTTTACTGCTTTAATCTCACCTTTAGAAAAGTCAGAAAAAAGTCAAAAAAGCCAAACAGTTTTTATTATTGCGTTGAATTTAGTATTATAGCCATCTCTTATTCAGCATTGTAAAGGCAGAGTAGTAATTTTCTGACTTTTGATTTTATTTTAAGCAACTTGTTCAAAAATAATGGAAAGATAGTAAAATTGCTGACCAGTGATACAAACAAAATATTTGGGAATTAACGCTCAATAGATAAACCTTTCACTAAAGGAAATAAAGAGTTGAAAGGAGGGGGTGTCTGACATAGTAACTTGACAGAATACATTGTTTCATTTCAGTGATTTCTAAGGGGCACAGGTTTGTCAAATCATTGCCTCTCTGAACTCAAGATGTGTTTAAAAATTGATTGTGTTTTAACGTTGACTTGATGGTGAGTTTTTCTAAGTGAAACAAAATAATGGCATGTCTTTTGATAAGTAGCATCTTACAGTCAAAGAAGCTCCTCATTAATTTATTGGATCTCTGAGAATCCCCTTTATCCCTCCCTTTTCTGTTTTTCACCCCTTTTTTTCAGGAGTGTAAAGTCTACCATGGTACATTTGTAGGATCAGCGTGTGGTCTCCATGGACCTTATATTCCAGACGTGCTCTTTTGGTCTGTCATCTTATTTTTCACAACGTTTTTTCTGTCTTCATTCCTCAAGCAATTTAAGACCAAGCGCTATTTTCCTACCAAGGTAATTGGGGTTTAATTTTGGAGTTCTTGTAATTCTCATGTTTTTAGTTTTCATTTCCTTGATTTATTTCAAAACAATAAGATACTGTTTGAGGTTAGTAATTTTATGTCAAGTAGCTGTAAGGAAATTATTCACAGTGAAAAGTGTAGCAGACGGACACGTGGACGTAGGGCGGAGGAGGAAGGTGGGACGAACTGAGCGCAGCACTGACATATATACCACCACATGTAAAACAGATAGCTAGTGAGAAGCGCAGCGTGCCGCGGGGGCCGGCGCAGCGTGCCGCGGGGCGGCGCAGCGTGCCGCGGGGGGGCGCGGGCGGGGGGGCGCGCGGGCGGGGGGGGCGGCGTGCGCGGGGGGGGCGGTGCGCGGGGGGGGCGCGGGCGGGGGGGGGCAGCGTGCGCGGGGGGGGCGGCGTGCGCGGGGGGGGCGCAGCGTGCGCGGGGGGGGCGCAGCGTGCCGCGGGGGCCGGCGCAGCGCCCTGTGGCGACCTGGAGGGGCTGGGTGGGAGGGAGGTGCAAGAGGGAGGGGGCGTATGTGTATACTGGAGTTAATTCACTTCATTGTACAGCAGAAACTAAGACAACATTGTAAAGCAATTCTATTTGAACAAAACTTTAGAGGTGTGTATTCCCTGTCTGAGCTAACAATAGAAAGACAGTGGCATCAAGGGACGTGATAGGTTAGTTGTGAAATGCGTTTCTTATCTTTTGTAGAAAATGTTAGTTATAAATGTGTTTCACTGATGCATCATCACTAATTAAAAAGCTCATTCACACTCTCTAGTGGCGTATTTAATCTGTAAAGGGTATGAATCATTTAGAAAGGACTGATTTCTGTGTCTGCACTAACATAACCCCTTTCCCATAGGTGCGATCGACAATCAGTGACTTTGCTGTGTTTCTCACCATAGTAGTAATGGTTGTGATTGACTACCTTGTCGGAGTTCCCTCTCCTAAACTTCATGTTCCTGAAAAATTCGAGGTAAGGATTAGAACACTTGGCTATTTGTTACTGGGAAATACCAGACTACTTTAAGATACTGCCTCTTGGGTAATTATTTTTAAAATATGCACATTCTCTGTAAGAGCTGATGCTTTGAAAGGAAAGATTGTATATACGTTGCACAGATATAAACAATGACAAGATGAACGGAGACAAGTGAAGATATTGAGGAGATAAGCGAGAAGGTATCAAATCGAGCCCATCACAGAGAGTGAGTGGAAATACTCATAGTGAGGAGACCAGTGTCCTGCCCTCGTAGCTGGAGTTCATGATACCCTCTCCAGGTGAAAGAAACATTCTTTATTCCTTTGTGAAAAAGTAACTCAAGCTTGAATTTATAAGAGTAGCAAGGGGATCCTAATTTAAATTTCTAGAAGAGTGATTGAGACATCTGACAGTAATTGGAAAGTGTCTTGTAACATTTTTCAGCAGAATCATGAAAGAATTTTTTTTCCACAAGAAAAATGGTGCTTAGTCTGAGGAACCATGAACTCTTTGGTTTCATTAGAACTGAAAATCTTTTGTACTGTTGTTGTTCAGCACTCAGTCATATCTGACCCTTTGCCTACCCGATGGCCTGCATAACGCAACATCTGATACTTATTTTCCCTTCTAAGTTGGAGATGGTAGGTTTTAAATAGTTTCTGGAAATTTTTAATAGTCAAGTATTTGTGTCATTGCGTGTATTTACATTTAACAAATTATATGACTTCTTTGAGAAGCAGAAAATTTAAAGGGGATTAGAAATAAGGAATATAATGAAGATAAACTTAGTCTGTTTTCTCTCTCACTGGGGTTAAAAAATAGATCATTTTTAAAACCTGTGTCCTCTAAAGTAGAATACTTTGTGGAAAATGATCCTCAAATTATATGGATCTACTCATATTTTATCTAAAAATTAGAAACATTAAACTTTATAATATTTATGATACAAATTTCACTATAAAGGTAATTGTTAGTAATGTAATGCATAAGTGAATATAGAATCATTTGGGTAAATAAATGTCTTTTTGTTGCTAAGAGTATATAAGTTAAAAAGTTTGGAGACCTTTGTTTAAAAGCATAGATATTGAGCCACTAAAACTTTTAAGTCATTAGATATGACTGTATCTAAGTCATTCTGTGTTTACCAAGTCTTACAAATTGACAAAACTGTAAATTATATTAATGTAATTTCCTGTAATCCTGGTCCCATTTCCTTATTCTGGTTCCAAATATATCTTTGTTACTTATTTATCTAGCTTTGAAGTATCAAACTGATTTCAAGGGTTATTAAATACACTTGGGGAAATAAACAGTTAAGAATATATGCATTATATAGATAAAACATTTTTATCCATGTGCGGTATTGAATGTGAAGCGTTGTCATGTGTATCAGTGTGGGGAAATGATAATATTTGAATTTGAAAATGTTTTAATTTCCCTTTTATGTTGACAAATGTTTTCTTGTAGAAAAAAATAGGCTTAATATAAAGGCTAAGTAATAGAAATATATCCAGTACCCTCTAAGAATAGATTCTTAGGAGCTTTAAAACGTTTCATTATAAAGCAGATTTTATGTTACAGCATTGAAATATGTTAGTATCTGATAACGTGTCAGGGTTTTGTCAGTCCCTGCTTTGGAAGAACAGTGGCCCGAGGCCCCGTGGGGACTGAGCGCTGCCGCTGCCACGGTGACTTGTCTGTAGGATCTTCCAGGCAGTTTATTAATAGTTTTAAGAGTGACCTCATAGATAGTCTGACTTCACTTTATATGGAGTGGATAGGCGTGTGTTGAAATGAAAGTCTGCTTCACTGACCTATTTCTGCATAACAAATCTCCTAAAACATCATATCCTCAAACAACAGTTCTTTTTGTTCATAAATCTGTGGTGTTGGCCCTAGGCTAAGGTGGGGGTGGTCTGGTCTCCTGGTGAGGATCTTTGGGTGCCTACTGTCTTTACTGTCTTGGTGGGGGCATGTCTAGGAGCTCAGCACAGAGGCTGAATGAAGGGACTGGTAGCTGCCTCCTACCCGTCTCATCATCCTGTGTCTCATCCTCCAAAGCTCATCCAGGCTTACTCAGAGCTTAACCCCGGGGCTCCAGGAGGCTAGCAAAGTAGCAGCAAGGTCCTTCCACGCAGGATCACAGGGTCACCGTGGCCTTGTTCCCAGGTCCAAGGGGAGGACGTAGATTCTACCTCCGGATGGAGAGGGTGGCTCAGTCACGTGCGCAGGGACCTGCCTCGGGGACAAGAAAGTCCCCACGAGCGTCGCTGCAGATAATTCACGAGAATCCAGTGTCCAGTTCTTTCCAACGCCTTGGCATTTCTTGAGGGTAGACACAGTCTGTGCTGTTAGAAGGAAACCTTTCTTTCTTCCTTTGAATTTTTTGATGTTTTAACAGCCTACTGATAAAAATAGGGGCTGGATCATAAGCCCACTGGGAGAGAACCCTTGGTGGACCTTATTAATAGCTGCCATTCCGGCTCTGCTCTGCACCATTCTCATCTTCATGGATCAGCAGATTACAGCGGTGATCATCAACAGAAAGGAGCACAAGTTGAAGGTAACTTTCAGAGCGCGTCCCGAGAGTTGTTTCTTTGAGTTGGAGGTGGTGAACACGAGTTCCCTCTCTCTTTATGAGTAGTGCAGACTTTGAACCTGAAAGAACAGTATGTGCTGACGGATCCTCGTGTGTTCCCCTTTTCAGAAAGGAGCCGGCTACCACCTGGACCTGCTCGTGGTCGGTGTCATGCTGGGGGTGTGCTCTGTCATGGGCCTTCCATGGTTTGTGGCTGCAACAGTGTTGTCAATAAGTCATGTCAACAGCCTGAAAGTGGAATCTGAATGCTCTGCTCCTGGGGAGCAACCCAAGTTTTTGGGCATTCGTGAACAGCGGGTGACAGGGCTAATGATTTTTATTCTAATGGGCCTGTCTGTGTTCATGACTTCAGTACTAAAGGTAAAATCTCTTTGTTACAATGTTTTAAAAACCTTTTTTGGTCATAAAATTTATATTTGGTGGTATGAAAATGAAACATTAAAATATCTAAAATAGTTTCATTTCCTAGACTTTACTTGGAAAATAAAATGTTGGAATGGTAGTTGCTGTGGTAAGCATCAGGGTTAGATTGTATCCTTTTGAAAAATAATGTGAAAGGGTACTATTAAAGACTAGAGTTGGAAGAAGTTCATCTGTGGCTTAGTTATAATCTAAAGGAAGAATATACCTAGAGAATTTTATAAGCATATTAGAGGAAGTATTATTGAAAGGTGGATGAAATAGTAATTTAACTGAAATGTAAAAAAGAATGCTGCTATTAATTGAATTAGTACATTCTTCCTGATGAGCTAAATGAGATATAAGTAGTACCACTCATATCTTTTAGTCACATCTGAGATTTACTGTACATATTCTACTGAATCTGGTAATTTAACAAAAAACAGTCATAGCAAATATAATCTGGTATTTTCTGTTCATCATGGAAGAGCTCAACTCCATTATTTAGTTTGTTTGTTTGTAAACTATTTATAAATTACGGTACAAATGTGGAGCATTATACGCATGTGTGTTACGAATTAACTGAAGAAACTGTTGTTAGTACTGGAATTCTTTGGCCTTCTTTTGTGGAGCCAGCTAATTGGCCAAATATTTGTTGAGTACTTTCTGTACTGTTAGTTACTGAGGAAATAATAACAAATAGGACAGTGTCTGCTTTGAAGAATTTGGCAGTCTGTCTGGTGAAACAGATAGACAGATGGGCAGTTTCTTCATGGTGGTGAGTGTCTTGTTAGAACAGCAAGAGACGAGAAGCGTGCGGTGCCGTCTTGTGTGAATGCTGCCCCCTGCTGGCCAAGGTTGCCCTTTACGTGTTTTTTTTTTTTTAGTAGTTTCAAACATTTTAAAGTATTAATTGCATATAAGCAGAAAAATTCAAGTAGAATATCAAGAAAGCTCTAAAATGAAGAGCTTGTTTTCTCACTTTCCAAAAGCAACTCTCTCCACGTTAACTTTTTACTCCTTTGTTTTTTAAGATATTTTGTTAGTCAATGCCATTACGGTTCTACATACTTCTATAATGTTATTTCTAACTTTATTGTCTTTAATGAAATAGTGAAAATAGTGACTCTCACTGCCTAAGAGAGTGATTCTTAAAGGCTCTCCCAAGGACCTCTGTCTGGGGTTGCAGGGGCCGCGCTTGCCCAGGTGTGCGCCTATGTGAGTCGGGGTTGTCCTCACGGCCTTTGGCCAGAACCGTGTAGGCAGCACGCTGAGCTAGATGCGGGCGTGAGAGTGGGGTCCTCTGTTACCACCCACTGAAGGATTTACAGGGACACGGAGGAGTGCTGCTCTTCTCGCTTAATCTTATGTTCTTTGGAAATGACAGCTTTCCAGTAAAAGTATATTCTTTATATTACCTTGTAAGGCGTTTATTATTTTGAAATGAACTAACTATTTAAAAGTTTTCTTTTAATTTCTAATGTGGTATCTATTTCCAATACAACTACCTGCTTATCTATTTATGTATCTCTCCAAGTATAGAATCCGCATAGGCAAAAATATTTGGGAGGAGGGTCCTCTGTACTTGTTAGGAGTGAAAAAGGGTCCTTAGACTAAAAAGCTTGAGAGCCTCTGAACTGAGGTTATATCTTTCATGAGGATTTACCCCCACATCCCCTTTTCCCTTTCATCACTTGTTTTTTGGTTGGCTGCATTTTATTATTGTAAAGGTTGCCCACATCTACACTCTTTTTCCTTTTTTTGTAAGTTAAATTATAGAGATGTAAACCTTCGGGGGACGTGTAATCAGTGTTATGATGATATAAAAATACTCGCCAAGGACTAAGCAGTGAGATCAGCCTGTGTGGAGGCAGAAATACACCTCATTTCCCAAGTTCCTACTGTTTTAGAATTATAGCCTGATAAGTTTTCTTCATATCTGTTAACTTCTCTTTTTAAAAAAGTACATGTTCCACTTTTTCTTGTATTGCTAAATTTTTTTTATAATGCTAAAGGAACTCCTTGAGTAATTTTTGCATGTATGGTTCCATAATTAGTGAACTTTCAGAGTTCTTACATATTTCAAATTCCTCTCACATTTGTTTAATAGATGGGTATTCATTTCAGGGTTCAAGTGTATTTTTCTTTAAGTCTTAAAGTTGTTGCTGCTTGAAGATCAGTGGTTCTGATAAGAGATCTGATGTCTATTTGGTGTTTGTATCTTCAGAAGCATTTTTACCATTCTCAGTTCAATTCAGTTGTTCAGTCGTGTCCGACTCTTTGCGACCCCATGAACCACAGCACGCCAGACCTCCCTGTCCATCACCAACTCCTGGAGTTTATCGAAACTCATGTCCATTGAGTCAGTGATGCCATCCAGCCATCTCATCCTCTGTTGCCCTCTTTTCCTCCTGCCTTCAATCTTTCCCAACATCAGGGTCTTTTCAAATGGGTCAGCTCTTCAGATCAGGTGGCCAAAATATTGGAGTTTCAGCTTCAACATCAGTCCCTTCAGTGAACACCCAGGGCTCATAGTGTTTTGCAATTTCATCGTGGTACTTAGGTAGATAGATAGGTATTTTTTAGTTTACCCTGCTTGTCTCTCTGTGCATCCTTTTGCTCTGGAAACTTGGGCCTTGACTATGTGAATATTCTTTAGCTGTTTATTTCCCCTTCTGTTTTCTCTTAGATGTTTTCTCACTTTCAAGTAGACAGATGTTAGACCTTCTGGATACATAGTTACATTCCTCCTCTCTACTCTCACTGTTAAAATTTCCCCTATTTTCCTTATCATTTTAATGATCTCTTTAGTCTTGTCAAAATCGTTATTCTAAAATTCTTTCAAATTATTTTGATAATTATATCTTTAATTTTTTTCATTCTGGTTATTCCTTTTTCCCTAGCATTCTAAAGTTGCTTTATGCATTAAATATTACCCTGGGGTTCCCTGAGGGTGCTGATGGAACTTTTGGCGTGTTTTCTTGTCTTCCGCTGTCCTTAGTTCAGCACATACCAGGCTGTGTAGTAGGGAGTGAGCATGACTCTCCGTTGGCTGGCGGTTAGGTCTCCTTTCCCCAGTGGGCTCTCCCTGGGTGAGTGTTGACGTGGTGTTTGCGTCAGTGTTGCTGGCCTTCCTGTGGAAGACCTGGACATGGGCTCGTAGGCAGTTTGGGATCCCACTTCCTGCTGAAGTAATGAGAACATTCTTTTGGGAAGTGGTGTTTATTTATTATACACATTCAGCAAATGGCGCTGCTTAACAGTCCTTGTAGGGGTAGTGACAGTGATAATCATGGCTAATGCTTTTTGAGTGGTTTAATATGTACCTTGTGCTTTTCTGAGTGTTCTATGAATTTGAAGTTTTTAACCTTCAAGCCAGTCTGACGCAGAAGCTAAAAGAAAGAGAGGTTAAGTTTCAGTAAGAGGCTAAGAGGGCTTTGAAGCCAAACAGTCTGATTGTGGTGCCTGTCCTCTTAACCATGGAACATAGTCCCTTCTTAGAAGAGAGCATTGGAAGATGGTTCTTCAAGGTTATTGTATGCTAGCGCTTTGCTTGTTCATAGAAAAGTTCAGTGTCATGACTGAAGTGTGTGTGATCACCATTATCACAAGTGTCATCACTGACTGCGGAGAAGGCGATGGCACCCCACTCCAGTACTCTTGCCTGGAAAAGCCCATGGACGGAGGAGCCTGGTGGGCTGCAGTCCATGAGGTCGCTAAGAGTCGGACACGACTGAGCGACTTCACTTTGATTTTTCACTTTCATGCATTGGAGAAGGAAATGGCAACCCACTCCAGTGTTCTTGCCTGGAGAGTCCCAGGGACGGGGGAGCCTGGTGGGCTGCCGTCTATGGGGTCGCACAGAGTCGGACACGACTGGAGCAACTTAGCAGCAGCAGCAGCATCACTGACTGTGAAGCTCAGTCGTGTCTGACTCTGTGTGACCCCATGGAGTGTAGTCCTGCAGGCTCCTCCTTCTGTGGGACTCTCCAGGCAAGAAGACAGGAGTCGGTTGCCGTTTCCTGCTCCAGGGGATCCTCCTGACCCGGGGACTGAACGTGCATCTCCTGTGTCTCCTGCAGTACAGGCAGATTCTTCACCAGTGAGCCATCGGGAACTCCCTGTCATCACTGAAAGATCTTTCAGATCTATCTCGTAGGAACTCACAGTGTGCTTATGTATCTTTTATGTGAAATTGCTTTAGTTGCATGATTTCTAATTGTGGTCATTTTACTTCCAGTTCATTCCAATGCCTGTTCTATATGGTGTTTTCCTTTATATGGGAGTTTCCTCATTAAAAGGAATCCAGGCAAGTCGCAAGCATTTAATGATTTTGTAGAAAAACTTAAACATTGTACATTTTCAAAGATTGTTTTTGTGATGGTAGTGATGTATTCTCAGCTTTGATATTTTG
The DNA here is from genome assembly GCF_001704415.2 of Capra hircus. Lineage (NCBI taxonomy): Eukaryota > Metazoa > Chordata > Mammalia > Artiodactyla > Bovidae > Capra > Capra hircus. The sequence continues at coordinate 1,680,960 of NC_030829.1, read as the reverse complement.
GCAAATTAACTATTGACTTTAAGTCCACATTTTCTAAATAATTATTGTTGTACATTTTTTTCCCCTGAAAGTGACATCATGACCTATGTCCTTACATATTTTAATGGAAGCTAATGAAAAGTAACTACCAATGAAGGCTAATATAGTAAGAGGGAGGATTAAAAGGATTGGAATGGGGGGAAAAGGGTATCTCTGGCATGTTGGAACAGCAGTTTGAGTTGCTGAAAAAGAAATGTAGATATTAGTTTTCTATAACCATGGCAACACCTGCCGTTTGTGTGGGGCAGTGCAGTTCATAGAGCCTGGTGCTGTTATCCTCAGAACAACCTTGGGAAGCAGGAAAGGAAGAAATGCTGATTTTGTAAATTGTGACGCAGAAGCACTCACTGAAAGTTTTTCACTGAGCAGTGGAGCACAGGCTAGAATCCAGTGCTGTCACCGCTGTTTTGCTCATTTGCAGCCTCTCTTGGGCAGGCTGATGGAGCACGTTAGGGTTTGTGTGGATGCAGCCGTCATGCAGGACGTGCAGCTGCCCCGGCGGCACTGGCACCACTCCCGGCCGCAGACAGCGTGCGGTCCTAGCGCCAGGGCGCCGGGCGCCTCGGACGCAGCAGCCTTGCTTTCTCACACAGTCCAGGCTCTGCCTTCCTGTGGTCAAAAGACGCTCTCATTAACTCACTTTATTGTTTTGCAACAATTTTGTGAGGTGTGTAGGGCTGCTCTTATTCGCAGTTTATAAAGAAGCCCAGGAAACTGCTCATGGTTTCTGCTTCATTTGGTGAAATATTGGTGATTGTTACCTCAGGTTATTTTCATAGAAATTGCTCGTGTTAGATCTAGAAAGAACTCTAGGAGATTGTTACTCTCTTATTTTACATATTAGATAAAGAAGTTAAAGAGATTAAAGGAGTTGTGCGTTTTTTTCATAGATAAATTTGTGAAGCTAGTTTAATTCCCCAATTTAAAACATGTTGACTTGAGTTTCTGATTCATGAAATCACGTTCGTTCAAATGGTTGCCTTGCTTTTTTTCTCCTGGATGAAGATGATGTCAACTGAAACACTGTCCTGTGTTATCAGGACATCTTAGCACCAGGGAAGTTACCCTGAAGTAGATGCAGTTTCTTTTCCTAAGTAGCAGAAGTGTGCTTTCTGTTGAAACCCTCCTGTCTTGTTTCCCACCTGACGCCAGCTCTTTGACCGCATCAAGCTGCTCGGCATGCCGGCCAAGCACCAGCCCGGCCTGATCTACCTGCGCCACGTGCCCCTCTGGAAGGTGCACGCCTTCACCGCCGTCCAGCTCACCTGCCTGGTCCTGCTGTGGGCGATAAAAGCGTCCGCGGCTGCAGTCGTGTTCCCCATGATGGTGAGCCTTTTTCCCGGAGTTTATTACCAGCTATTAATAGTGATGTCTTTGTGTGTTGATAGCAGTTGTCTTTTATTAATATTCATAGTTAACTTGCAGAAAAGGATTTTAAGAACCTCAGATGTTTTGAAATGTGAATTAGCCCTTTCTGGCTAAGAAACCCATCGTTTTCAAAGTTAAATTTTGCTTGTCATTTTCTAATTTTATTTTTATTTTTAGTCCTAGGGTATAGAATACTGTTTTGTATTTTTAAACAACTTCAGAGTTTAGGACGTTTATGAAACAAATATTAGCCTGACCTAAAAGCTAGAGACTATTTGCAAATATCCTTTTGCAAATATTATGTAAAAGTTGATTTATATACACAGCAACAAAGAAAATCTCTGAAAATTATACAGGTAATATTCCCTGATTGCAGATAATTAAATTACAAATGAATATTTAAAAGCCACTAAGAAATATTCAGTATTTAGAGACTAAATTCTAAAATAAGCCCGGGGTGGAAAACTGAGTTTAATGACCCAGAGAGATGTTATGGGGAGGGAGGTGGGAGGGGGGTTCATGTTTGGGAACGCATGTACACCCGTGGTGAATTCATGTCAATGTATGGCAAAACCAATACAGTATTGTAAAGTAAAAAATAAAATAAAATAAAAACAGAGTACTCTGAAAATTAACCAGTGGCGGGGGGGGGGGGGAGAACCATTGAGGAGATATTGAAATGAATAACTTTTTATCTATGAGACAGAGCTAAAGTTATACATGTAGGAAAATGTACACTTTTCATTGCCCTTATTTTTCAAGAAGACCTAAATGCAACTAAGTTTTTATTTGTAAAAATCAACAATGGATAACTCCTTTATAAAAGTAAAATATACAAGATTAAGAAAGAGAAAAAATAGATAACCACAGCTGTGATGTGAGGGGTTTTAAGACAATAGTACATGAGTCTATACCAGTATATGAGCATCTAGAGTAGAAGTCAGTAACCTTTTCTATGTAAAGAACCAACTCTGAAGGCCTTTGGACTGTTATGTAGTCACTTATATAACAGGAGGGACATTTCCACAGTTTTTACTGATAAAATTCAAAACGTAGTTGTACAGCTTTTTTTTAAATGAAAGACTGCCAACGAGAAGAAGAGAATTTTTCCTTTGGAACAATATCTCACTTAATTGGAGTTAGTTAAAAGTTACTGTTCCTCTCATCAGATTAGATCTAAATGCTCATCTGTAAAAGCTATTCTTAGCTCATAAGCCATACAGAACAGGCGGTGGAAAGGATTTATCCCAGGGTCTTGTGGTTTGCCTACCCCTGACCTAGAGGGAGAAGCCCACTGTTTACTAGTGTTAACGGTGTGAATTGCAAGTTCTGACTGTGGTATAAGAGTAATATAATAATTGGTATAATGACACGATAGCATTATTTGTATATGTATTAGCCCAAATGACTCAAAAAAGACTAAAATCTCTTAAAAGAATTAGAAAGAATTTTGTTAAGGTAGCTGGATATAAGAAAACATGATAACCAGTATACAGGCTCTATCTTAGTAACAATACTAAAAATTGAAATGAAAAAAATTTTACTCATAATGGTGACCAAAAACTATAAAATAGTTAATAAATTGAAAAGGAGATACTTATTTAAAGAGAAAAAAAAGTATAGTAATATTTGTATTAGTTTTAGAGCTGGTAAAGTATCACAGACTGATTGGCTTAAAGCAGCAGAAATTTGTGTCACAGTTCTGGAGGCCAGAAGTCAGAAACTGAGGTACGGCCAGGGCCCTGCTGCCCCCGACACCTGAAGGGCAGTCCTCCTCTGCCTCTCCCTGGCCTCTGCGGACAGCCTTTGGCGCCCCTTGGCCTGCAGTTGCATAACTCGGGTCTGTCTCTGTGATGGCTTGTGCCGTGTGGTCACTGTGTCGGCATATGACCGTTTCAGCACAGTGCTAGGGTGCTGCACAAGGAGCCCTTTCTCTCCAGCGTGATCTCTTCTTAATTAATTACAGCTGCAGCAACCCTGTGTCTAAATAAAGTCTCATTATGAGCTACTAGGGGCTGGTACTTAAATGTTTTCCAGAGGGACACAAGTCGACCCTTAACAATACTGCAGGACATAAAATTAAGACCTGAACAGATAGAAACATACACCATATTCTTTGTTTGAGGTACTTATTAGTATTATTAAAATATCACTTCCAAGTATGAAGTTTACTAATTTTATTTGCATGTATATTTGTATCTTTGGGGCAGAAGGGTGGTATCAGTGAGAACTGGGTAATTTTAAAGTTCATAGAGAAAAATAGATGCCAGAGCCACAACATGGATGGTGGAAATACTCTGTGTCCTATTGGGGCGTGGGTTACAAGAGTATATGTATTTTTCAGAAGCATCAAACTCTATATATGATATTTTTAGATACGTAAATTATATATTAAAGGAAAATATAGTTGTAATTAATAACAGAGAATACACGAAACAATGGTCGTTATAATTCATAATTCCTGTTTGGGTTGAGGGTTGAAGGACTTGATTCTGTGCTAAAGCCGTAGTGTTTTGATAATGAATATTTACAAGTTGCCATCAAGTCAGCATGGCTAACACAGTATGAAATCTCATAAGAATTGACAAATAGATCTGAAAACAGGACTAATGACTTCAGAAATTTATCAGAATAAATGAGAATTTACCACCTGAATATTTCATTAAAGGCAGTAAATTCACTTAAATGGAAAAATAATAAAAGATTAGACTACATACTGGGAGCTAAATAAAGTTGCTGAGTGAGTGAGTGAAAGTTGCTCAGTCATGTCCAACTCTGTGACCCCATGGACTGTACAGTCCATGGAATTCTCCAGACCAGAATACTAGAGTGGGTAGCCTTTCCCTTCTCCAGGGTATCTTCCCAACCCAGGGATTAAACCCAGGTCCCCCACATTGCAGGCAGATTCTTTATCAGCTGAGCCACACGGGAAGCCCAGATAAAGTTGCTATGTAATATCATATTCCAAAAGAAATAGTAAATCAATTCATGATTTAAATTTTTTAAAAAGTTATAGTAAAAATTTAGAAAATTATTCATATAACTGAGTGGTTGAAGTTAAGTTTTCAAAGAAGGTAGGGAAATCTAACAGTGAAAGAAGATGATATTTTTGACCACATGATATTTGTTTTGTATGTCCTTAGTAAAACCAGATTGTGAACTGGGACAAAATATTTGTTACATATAAAACAGAGAGTTTCTATCCAAACTCACAGAACTTGTTAGGAATTCATGAACAGAAGTCAGTTGAAAACCAACTGGAAAAAAAGGCAAAAGGTAAGAAACAGTAAGAACAGAAGATGGAAAACTAGGCAGAATGCTCTTTGACATAAATTGCAGCAATGTCTATTTAGATCCACTTCCTAGAGGAATGAAAATAAAAACAAATAAACAAATGAGACCTAATCAAACTTACAGACTTTTTAACAGTGAAGGAAACTATAAACAGAAACAAAAAGACAACCCACAGAATGGGAGACAGTATCAGCAAATGATGTGACTGTCAAGGGGTTAACCTCCAGAGTACCCAAACTGTTCATGCAACTCAATTTCAAAGAAGCAAACAACCCAGATCTAAATAGACATTTCTCCAAAGAAGACATGTCACCAATGGCCAAAAAGCACATGGAAAGATGCTTAACATCGCTAATTATCACGTTGGTGCTCGGTTGTGTCCGACTCTTTGTGACCCTGTGGACTGTAGCCTGCAGGGTCCTCTGTCCATTGAATTTTTCCAGCAAGAATACTGGAGTGGGTTGCCATTTCCTGTTCCAGGAGATCTTCCCGACCCAGGGATTGAACGTGGCGTCTTTTGCATTGGCAGATGGATTCCTTACCACTGCACCACCTGGGAAGCTAATTATTAGAGAAATGCAAATCAAAACTACAGTGAGGTATCTCCGCACACTGGTTAGAATGGCCTTTATCAAGAAGTCTCCAAACAGTAAATGCTGGCGGACTTCCCTGGTGATCTAGTGGTTTAAAAAAAAAAAAAAATTCACCTGCCAGTACAGGGCATGTGGGTTCAATCCCTGGTCTGGGAAGAGGCCACATGTTGCAGAGCAGCTGAAACTCGTGCGCCACAACTTCTGAAGCCCTCTCAGCCTAGAGCTCGTGCTCCTCAACAGGAGAGGTCACTGCAGCGAGAAGCCCAAGCACCACCACTAGGGAAGACCCACGCACAGTGACAGAGACCCCACGCAGCAAGAAATAAATGCATTCTCAAAGCCTGCTGGAGAGGGCGTGGCGAGAAGGGCCCCTCCCTGCAGTGTTGATGGGAATGTAAGCTGATGCAGCCACTGTGGAGAACACTATAGAGATTGCTTAAAAAACCAGAGCTACTGTATGAGCCAGCAGTCCCACTCCTGGGCGTATATCCAGACAAAAGCTATAATTCAGAAAGATACATGCCACCCCTATGTTCATAGCAGCACTGTTCACAGTAGCCAAGACGTGGAAACAACCTAAATGGCCATTGACAGGGAAATGGAAAAGAGGATGTGGTGTGTATATACAATGGAATATTATTTAGCCATGAAAAGAACAAACTAGTGCCATTTGCAAAAACATGGATGGACCTAGACATTATCATACTTAGTGAAGTAAGTCAGAGAGAGTCAAATATCATAGGATATCACTTATTTGTGGAATCCTAAAAAAAAAAAAGATACAAGGAAACTTACTTACAAACCAGAAACGGACTCACAAGCATAGAAAACAAATTTACCGTTACCAGAGGGGAAAGGTGGTGGGGAGGGATCAATCAGGAGTTCGGGATTAACATATATACACTACTGTATATAAAGTAGAGAAACAGCAAGGTCCTATTGTATAGTACAGGGAATAACTCAGTATTCTATATGGGAGAAGAATCTGAAAAAAAAATAGATTCTCGTATATGTATAACTGAATCACTTTGCTGTGCACCAGAAAATAATACAGCATTGTAAATCAACTCTACTCAAATATAAAATAAAAATTGTTTAAAAGTTAAAAAAAAATAAAAAATTCCCAATGAACATTTGAAAACATCTTCAACCTTTAGCCCACCAGCCTCCTCTGCCATGGGATTTTCCGTGCAAGAATACTAGTGTGAGTTGTCATTTCCTTCTTCAGGGGATCTTCCCAGCCCAGGGTTCCAACCTGCATCTCCTGTGGCTCCTGTATTGGCAGGCAGGTTCTTTACCAGCTGAGCCACTGGGGAGGCTCTTAGCAGCAAAGAAAAGCAAATTAAAGAATATTGTGTCTTTTTCACAAACATAATTTGTAGAGTAAAACCTAATGTGGGAAAGTGGGTTCTCTGATGCCTTGTTGAGATTTTAAATATTATATCTACTTATATAAAGTCATCATAAAATTGTTTGTGAAGATAATCATGTTAATCTGCTTTATAATTTTATACAGAATTCAAGGGACTTATATAGGAAAAGGCTAAAAATATCATTTTCTTTATATCTTTGAGCAGAAAGTTGAAAAAGATAAATAGGTGACTAAGTTTCTTGGAAATAAGATGATGTATAAAGTAATTTTAAACTCTATGAAGTGCTTTTTATTTATGCTTTGATAAACACTTTTTCTCCAGGTGATATAATTTATATATTTTTAGATATTGCTGAATATTCTTTCCCTTACTTTTTAAAGGTTCTTGCATTAGTCTTTGTTCGCAAACTCATGGATCTGTGTTTCACAAAGAGAGAGCTTAGTTGGCTTGATGATCTCATGCCAGAAAGTAAGAAAAAAAAAGAAGACGACAAAAAGAAAAAGGAGAAAGAGGTAAAAAAAAAAGAATTTCAAATGTACACTATTCACTTACTGTTTAATATTGTATACCAAGTAGTAAACACTATTATAGTCACTTCAGTGGGAATCAACTCTTTCAGTCCCCCTAAGAACCTTATTATTAAAAAGTGTTCAGTCGCTCGGTCATGTCCGACTCTTTGCAACCCTGTGGACTGCAGCACGCCAGGCCTCCCTGTCCATCACCACCTCCCAGAGTTTACTCAAACTCATATCCATTGTGGAGAAGGCAATGGCAACCCTCTCTAGAACTCTTGCCTGGAAAATCCCCCTGGATGGAGGAGCCTGGTAGGCTGCAGTCCATCGGGTCGCACAGAGTTGGACATGACTGAGTGACTTTACTTTCAATTTTCACTTTCATGCATTGGAGAAGGAAATGGCAACCCACTCCAGTGTTCTTGCCTGGAGAATCCCCAGGGACAGGGGAGCCTGGTGGGCTGCCATCTATGAGGTTGCACAGAGTCAGACCTGACTGAAGCAACTTAGCAGCAGCAGCAGCAACGTGTCCATTGAGTCAGTGATGCCATCCAACCATCTCATCCTCTGTTGTCCCCTTCTCCTCCTGCCTTCAATCCCTCCCAGCATCAGGGTCTTTTCAGATGAGTCAGCTCTTCGTGTCAGGTGTCCAAAGTATTGGAGTTTCAGCTTTAGCATCAGTCCTTCCAATGAATATTCAGGACTGATTTCTTTTAGGATGGACTGATTGGATCTCCTTGCAATCCAAGGGACTCTCAAGAGTCTTGTCCAACACCACAGTTCAAAAGCATCAATTCTTTGGTGCTTAGCTTTCTTTATAGTCCAACTCTCACATTGATACATGACTATTAGAAAAATTATAGCCTTGACTAAACGGACCTTTATTGGCAAAGTAATGTCTTTGCTTTTTAATATGCTGTCTATTTGGTCATAGCTTTTCTTCCAAGGAGCAAGCGTCTTTTAATTTCATGGCTGTAGTCACCATCTGCAGTGATTTTGGAGCCCCCAAAATATAAAGTCTCTCACTGTTTCCATTGTTTCCCTTTGCCATGAAGTGATGGGACCAAATGCCATGATCTTCGTTTTCTGAATGTTGAGTTTTAAGCCAGCTTTTTCACTCTCCTCTTTCACTTTCATCAAGAGGCTTTTTAGTTCCTCTTCACTTTCTGCCAGAAGGGTGGTGTCATCTGCATACCTGAGGTTATTGATATTTCTCCTGGCGATCTTGATTCCAGCTTGTGCTTCATCCAGCCCAGCGTTTCTCATGGTGTACTCTGTATAGAAGTTAAATAAGCAGGGTGAGAATATACAGCCTTGACATACTCCTTTCCCAATTTGGAACCAGTCTGTTGTTAGATGTCCAGTTCTAACTGTTGCTTCCTGACCTGCATACAGATTTCTCAAGAGGCGGTTCAGGTGGTCTGGTATTCCCATCTCTTGAAGAATTTTCCACAGTTTATTGTGATCCACACAGTCAAAGGCTTTGGCACAGTCAATAAAGCAGAAATAGATGTTTTTTCTGGAACTCTCTTGCTTTTTCGATGATCCAGCAGATGTTGGCAATTTGATCTCTGGTTCCTCTGCCTTTTCTAAAACCAGCTTGAACATCTGGAAGTTCATGTTTCACGTATCGTCCAAGCCTGGCTTGGAGAATTTTGAGCATTACTTTAAAAAGTGTGTGTACTTTTATTATTTCCAGTTTACAAATAAGGAAACAGAGAGATTAATAAGTAAACTGTCCTAAACACAGGCTCTTACCCATTTTACCAACTTGCCCTCAGCCCTTACACAGAGATACTTCAGAAAAATTACATATGATATGTATGTAAATCAACAGTCAGAAGAATTTACCAGTATTAAAACATAGATAGCACAGAATAATTCTACATCACAGTCTTCCATCTAACATAACCTTAAATATACATGAGTACAAAATTTTAACCGCATTTTAATAATCTGGCATATATAAGGACAAAAGTGACATTAAGTAGATATCTTTTTATAGAAAATGTAGTAAAATTTTAGTTTTTATATTCAATATTATGTACCCTTAGTTGATTTGTATACTGAGATTTACCTGAATACTCTATACTGAATTTGAATTTTTTAACAACCAGCTCAGTACTGCAACCAATTATGAAGGGCACATAGACACTTGAGTTATGTAGCATAGATGATTCTGTTGAATTCAGTGCCTCAGTTCATTTGCCCAGTCAGAATATTGTTTGAAAATTAAAGATAAGATAATATATTTTTAAAAGTTGTAGTCCTATTTAAATAGATCTCAAAATTGCTGGGGTTTTTTTTCCTAATTTTTGAGAGAAATTAGCACAATTTATAACTTGTTTTGCATAGTATTTATGAAAAAGCATTTACTAAAGTTGCAGACAAATGCTTTTAGAAACTTGTTGGCATTTTTTCATGGTTTGATTATTCAGTGCTGATTTATGGCAAAATTCCTGGTTTTATGTTTACTTTTAAATAAAAATTGTGACTTTTTAATGAGGATATTAATTGTGAAACAGTTAAATTGAGTCTACAAAATTTTTAAGAATTTTGTTTCCTTCAAGGCTATATATATATATATATATATGTAAAAATAAGCTTTTGATGATTTTTCAAATAGGATATAATTTATTTATAAAATAGGTAAAATTGCTTGCTTATTACTTCCTATGTCGCTTAGAATAAGGTCATTTGCATATCACAGAACAAAAGTAGAGCTGCCTTAAACACAAGAGTTTTTTCTTTTTGTCCTGTAAAAGGAATCTTGAAAGTTAAGTGACCTTGTGTGCTGGTTCTGCAGTTGTCAGGAACTCTGTTAGTTTCTCCCAGCCCAGCGTAGACTTTCCATCCTCAGCATCCCGCGATGGGTCAGAGCGCCTGCTGAGCATGAGCTGCATTAGCAGCAGAGTCAGAGACAGTGGGAGGCAGTGGCGGCGGCCCCACCGTGCTACCCAGAAATGGCATCCAGGAGGTTCCACTGGCACCCCACTGAGCTGCAGGGAGTGCTGAGAAATTTAGGTTTTATTGGTTTTTAATCTTACATTGTTTTTGTTAAAACCAGGTGCATTGTCACCCCCAAGCTGTGGGATTTCTTTTAGTAAGACAGGTGCTCTCTCCGCGTCTCCATCCTCATTAGGATTGTGTCATGATTTGGGTTCATGTTTCTTAGCTTAGGTGTTCTTGACTTGAGGGGATGCTCAGAAAAGGGGCTGCTGCTGGCAACGTATGGCCTGTTGTACCTCCACCATAGACAGGACTGGCTCCCAGGACAAGCAGTTGTTTGGCTCTTAATGTCAGTATTGCTGAGACTGAGAAACCCCATCTTATCCAGGTGAGGTTTTGCTTATATTGTATTGTAATGAGAGCCATGAGATTTCGCACAATTCTGTTGCTCATTGTACATGGCGTGTATGTGCTCAGTCATGTCTGACTCTGCAACCCCATGGCCTGTACCTGGCCAGGCTCCCTTGTCCATGCAATTTTCTAGGCAAGAGTACTGGAGTGGGTTACCAATTCCTTCTCCAGGGGATCTTTCCAACCCAGGGATTGAACCCCCATCTTGTGTCTCCTGCATTGGCAGGCAGGTTCTTTACCACTTGCACCACCTGGGAAGCCCCCTCTCATTGTATACCTGTGTAATAGTTGATAATAAAGTTTATGGCGACTTGCCTGGCAGTCCAGTGGTTAGGACTCTGCACTTCCAATAGTCAGAGAACTAGGATCCCATGTGCTATGTGGAGTCGCCAAAAGTAATGCTAATAAAATTTATGTAGCTAAATTGATATTTAAATAGTTCTAAGAGACATTGCTGCATGGCATCACCGACTTGCTAGATGTGAATTTGAATGAACTCCGGGAGTTGGTGATGGACAGGAAGGCCTGGCGTGCTGCGATTCATGGGGTCGCAAAGAGTTGGACACGGGTGAGTGACTGAACTGAACAGACATTTCTTTGCCAACAAAGGTCCATCTAGTTAAGGCTATGGTTTTTCCAGTAGTCATGTATGGATATGAGAGTTGGACTGTGAAGAAAGCTGAGCGCTGAAGAATTGATGCTTTTGAACTGTGGTGTTGGAGAAGACTCTTGAGAGTCCCTTGGACTGCAAGGAGATCCAACCAGTCCATTCTAAAGGAGATCAGCCCTGGGATTTCTTTGGAAGGAATGATGCTAAAGCTGAAACTCCAGTACTTTGGCCACCTCATGTGAAGAGTTGACTCATTGGAAAAGACTCTGATTCTGGGAGGGATTGGAGGCAGGAGGAGAAGGGGATGACAGAGGATGACATGGGTGGATGGCATCAATGACTCGATGGACGTGAGTTTGGGTAAACGCTGGGAGTTGGTGATGGACAGGGAGGCCTGGAGTGCTGCGATTCATGGGGTTGCAAAGAGTCGGACATGACTGAGCGAATGAACTGAACTGAACTGAATGATTAACTCCCAGAGATGGAAGTTATAACCCTTAAAAATTAATCTTTACAAGTGATTGTTTTCACCTTGTGTTACAAGTATGTGTTCATAATAATAAAATGAAATTTTCAGTCATGGAAAGTTAAATAGTGTCAATTTGGTTGTCAACATATGTCAATATAGATGTTGATATATTAATTGGTCCTGGAAATATTCTGGGAAAAGTCACCTCTTCACGTCTGTTCTTTCAAGGAAGCTGAGCGAATGCTGCAAGCTGGTGAAGACACTGTGCACCTTCCATTTGAAGGGGGAAGCCTCCTGCAGATTCCAGTGAAGGCGCTAAAGTACAGGTGAGATGCAGCTTTGCATTCTAGAATGTGCTTCATTCACACAACAGGTGCATGAATGAGCCATGCGGTGTGTCTCTACAGTCATGATGTCTGGTTTTAAACGATGACAAACACTGCACCTGGCGTGTAGGCTGAAGGAGGGCTTCCTGCAGGTGGAAGAGGAAGTTGCTCCCTCCTTCCCCTCCCGCTGACAGCAGCAGGATAGAGCTGGTAGGGAGAGACCTCGGCCTCCACGTCCAGCAGAGATTGTCCTGTTGTTCTCACTCCTTCTGTTTCAGTGAAGTTTAATCCCAGTCTTAGGATACTCCCATGCTCTCAGTAGTACAACTTTATTTTTTTCCCTTGCCCTCATTATGACGGAGGTTGGTGCGTGCTGGAAAATAACGCTTGTAATCCATCTTTGGATGACCTTCCCACAGGTGACAGTGTTTAGAGGCCCTGGAACTCTCCTTCGGTTTTCAAAGGTATCATCTGCCCATTGCCAGTGAGGGCTCATACTAGGGAAAAATTAATGTTTATCATGTATAGTTTATCATACATGATTTTGGCAATTTGTATTAAAATCTATGAACTAAATATAGAGGTTGGGAAATGTAAGCTTTTTTTTAGCTTTAAAAACTTCTATGATTAATAAATTTATTTATGTTAATTGGAGGCTAATTACTTTTTAAATATTGGTTTGGCCGTACATCAACATGAATCCGCCATGGGTGTACACATGTTCCCCATCCTGAACCCCCCTCCCACCTCCCTCCCAGTACCATCCCTCTGGGTCATCCCAGTGCACCAGTCCCAAGCATCCTGTATCATGCATCAAACCTGGACTGGCGATTCATTTCACATATGATATTATACACGTTTCAATGCCATTCTCCCAGATAATCCCACCCTCTCCCTCTCCCACGGAGTCCAAAAGACTGTTCTATACATCTGTGTCTCTTTTGCTGTCTCACATACAGGGTTATTGTTACCATCTTTCTAAATTACATATATATGTGTTAGTATACTGTATTGGTGTTTTTCTTTCTGGCTTAGAGGCTCCGGTTTCATCCACCTCATTAGAACTGATTCAAATGTATTCTTTTTAATGGCTGAGTAATACTCCATTGTGTATATGTACCACAGCTTTCTTACCCATTCATCCGCTGATGGACATCTAGGTTGCTTCCATGTCCTGGCTATTATAAACAAGGCTGCGATGAACATTGGGGTACATGTGTCTCTTTCAGTTCTGGTTTCCTTGGTGTGTATGCCCAGCAGTGGGATTGCTGGGTCATATGGCAGTTCTATTTCCAGTTTTTTAAGGAGTCTCCACAGTTCTCCATAGTGGCTATACTAGTTTGCATTCCCATCAATAATGTAAGAGGGTTCCCCTTTCTCCACACCCTCTCCAGCATTTATTGCTTGTAGACTTTTGGATAGCAGCCGTTCTGACTGGCGTGAAATGGTACCTCATTGTGGTTTTGATTTACATTTCTCTGATAATGAGTGATGTTGAGCATCTTTTCATGTGTTTGTTAGCCATCTGTATGTCTTCTTTGGAGAAATGTCTGTTTAGGTCTTTGGCCCATTTTTTATTGGGTCATTTATTTTTCTGGAATTGAGCTGCAGCAGTTACTTGTATATTTTTGAGATTAATTCTTTGTCAGTTGCTTCATTTGTTATTATTTTCTCCCATTCCGAAGGCTGTCTTTTCACCTTGCTTATAGTTTCCTTTGTTATGCAGAAGCTTTTAATTTTAATTAGGTCCGATTTGTTTATTTTTGCCTTTGTTTCCAATATTCTGGGAGGTGGGTCATAGAGGATCCTGCTGTGATTTATGTCAGAGAGTGTTTTGCCTATGTTCTCCTCTAGGAGTTTTATAGTTTCCGGTCTTAACGTTTAGATCTTTAATCCATTTTGAGTTTATTTTTGTGTATGGTGTTAGAAAGTGTTGTAGTTTCATTCTTTTACAAATGGTTGTGACCAGTTTTCCCAGCACCACTTGTTAAAGAGATTGTCTTTTCTCTGTTGTGTATTCTTGCCTCCTTTGTCAAAGATAAGGTGTCCATAGGTGCATTGGTTTATCTCTGGGCTTTCTATTTTGTTCAGTCGATCTATATTTCTGTCTTTGTGCCAGTACCGTACTATCTTGATGACTGTGGCTTTGTAGTAGAGCCTGAAGTCAGGCAGGTTGATTCCTCCAGTTCCATTCTTCTTTCTCAAGATTGCTTTGGCTATTCGAGGTTTTTTGTATTTCCATACAAGTTGTGAAATTATTTATTCTAGTTCTCTGAAAAATACTGTTGGTAGCTTGATAGGGATTGCATTGAATCTATAGATTGCTTTGAGTAGTATACTCATTTTCACTATATTGATTCTTCCAATCCATGACCATGGTATATTTCTCCATCTATTAGTGTCCTCTTTGATTTCTTTCACCAGTGTTTTATAGTTTTCTATATGTAGGTCTTTTGTTTCTTTAGGTAGATACATTCCTAAGTATTTTATTCTTTTTGTTGCAATGGTGAATGGAATTGTTTCCTTAGTTTCCCTTTCTATTTTCTCATTATTAGTGTGTAGGAATGCAAGAGATTTTTCTGTGTTGGTTTTATATCCTGCAGCTTTACTATATTCATTGATTAGCTCTAGTAATTTTCTGGTGGAGTCTTTAGGGTTCTCTATGTAGAGGATCATGTCATCTGCAAACAGGGAGAGTTTTACTTCTTCTTTTCCAATTTGGATTCTTTTTATTTCTTTTTCTGCTCTGATTGCTTGCCCAAAACTTCCAAAACTATGTTGAATAGTAGTGGTGAGAGTGGGCATCCTTGACTTGTTTCTGACTTTAGGGGAAATGCTTTCAATTTTTCATCATTGAGGATAATGTTTGCTGTGGGTTTATCATATATAGTTTTTATTATGTTGATGTATGTTCCTTCTATTCCTGCTTTCTGGAGAGTTTTTATCATAAATGGATGTTGAATTTTGTCAAAGGCTTTCTCTGCATCTATTGAGATAATCATATGGCTTTTATTTTTCCATTTGTTAATGTGGTGTATTACATTGATTGATTTGCAGATATTGATTAATCCTTGCATCCCTGGGATAAAGCCCATTTGGTCATGGTGTATGATCTTTTTAATGTGTTGTTGGATTCTGATTGCTAGAATTTTGTTAAGGATTTTTGCATCTATGTTCATCAGTGATATTGGCCTGTAGTTTTCTTTTTTTGTGGCATCTTTGTCAGGTTTTGGTATTAGTGTGATGGTGGGCTCATAGAATCAGTTTGGAAGAAAAACTTCTGTGATTTATTTACACTTCTGATTCATCTGTATACTTATACTGTTTACAAACAGCCATATATAGTACAGAAATCAGTTTTAGAAGGTATATAGGTTCCTTCCTTGACCAGTGAATGGAAAATGTTGTTAATATCTAATTATCTTGCTTCAACCTTTTTTCATTTTTAACTTTATAGTCTTTACAGAGGTCACATTTGGACTCTATGTGTTGATTAGGTTTGGCAATGAATTCACAAGCATTTTTCTCTAATACTTTTTACTATTAATTTTTATCATGGGTATCCTTTGTCACCTTTCATGATTTTCCCTCAAATTTGTATGTATCTTAAATGCCAAGTATAAACATTTTGCTATATCCATGTTTAGTGCTCTGCTTCTCTAGATTCTGTAAATGTTTGTTAAATGAATCAACGTATTGACTTTGTGCCAAAAAGAGTGTGCAAGTGAAAGTGTTAGTTGCTTATTTGTGTTTGACATTTGCAACCCCACAAAGTGTAGCCCACCAGGCTCCTCTGTCTATGGAATTCTCTAGGTGAGAATACTTGAGTGGGTTGCCATTCCCTTCTCCAGGTGATCTTCCTGACCTGGGGATAAAATTCAGGTCTCCTGCATTGGAGGCAGATTCTTTAGTGTCTGAGCCTCCAGGGAAGTCCAAAAAGAGTATAGAAACTGCCATGGTGGTTACTGGTGACTCAGCAGTTTGCTGAGATGCTGGCCACTCAATTTCTGTAGGATCTACATTAGCTTTTCCTTATCATGATCACACATGGACTTTGACAGATATAAGTGGAGTCCATACTTATACTTTCTGATATTTAACAAAAAGAATGGGTATACGTGCGTACATTTACTTTGTCTAATGATGACATGAGCCATGATTAATGCCATTTTGCTTAAAACTTGAACATCCAGAATGCCAGGAATTGGCTGACCTGTTTGTCTGCCAGGCCTTTAAGGCTGCCTGCTTTGGATATGTTTGTGTGTGTGTTAGTCACTTAGTCATGTCCGACTCTGCAACCTCACAGACTGTAGCCCGCTGGAATTCTCCAGGCATGAATACTTTGGGTGGGTAGCCATTCCCTTCTCCAAGCTTTGGATTATATGCCGTAAAAATGAAGTAAGATAACTTAGCAACATAGGAAAGCATTTGGAAACCGTAAAGTCCTACAAAATATGAAAATAATTTATTGAATGTAGACAAAATTTTTTCCATCTAGTTTTTACTCTGGAGGAAAACAAAATGTCTATTTTCTTCAGAGGGGGAGTCTCAATTTCTACTAATGGGAAAGTAGAGAAGAAACATTTAGAACCTAGAAAGTGTTTCAAGAATTTCTCTCTTCAATTATTGGAAGTTGGCAACTGGGCAAAGAAACATTTTCTTGGGGTAGACCGGGTCTCAGGTACCGCCATGGTGAATCTGGGTGTCCAGATGTGTGTGCTTGTAGAAACTTGTTAAAGTGGCCTTGGAGACTTTCCAGTGATTCTGTCACTGATTTTTAGTCTTACATCATCAATGATATGCAGACTTAACGTGTGAACAAAGGACTGCTCCATAGCCCTTTATAACCTGGCTGCCACCACAGTGTTAATTTAACATCTGTTTTGACATTTGTATTCATTGTTTGTTTGCATGAAATATTTTTCTTTGGGTGAAGAAAAAGGGCTTGCAAGTGTATTTCTATTAACTTCCTAGTATTTTCATGTTACTTGCGACTGACAGCCTTAAGCTCCAATTTATTTATGGATGTCTTCTTTACTGGACTTGGGGCTTTGAGGTAATTTTTGCAGTATTTCATAGAGACACAGTATAATTACATTTGTTTCTTACAATGAAAGAAGTATTTTGTTCTTTGGATTTTGATAAATTTTATATATTAGTAGTAACACTTTGAGGCTACCATATTACTGATATGGTAATAAACAGCTAAAAGTGGTACTGACAAACCTTTTGGTATTTTATCTTCTGAAGCATTTTAATTTCTAATTTTAAACCATCCAATTTCCCAGAATTCTTTTTAATGATTTGTAAAAACTTTGAAATTTTAAATCCTAGTTGTCACTTTTCTTGATGTACTTTAGATAGTTGTTTGCTGCAACTGAAATTTGTGCAGATTATAAAAGTTTTCTAATTGACTTGACGCTGTATCACTTTTTATATTTAAAAGCACATTAATATATTCTTTCTTGTTATTTTAATAGTATACTTATAGCCAGGATAATCACCTTTGAGCATCATTGCCAAGTTAATTAGTGTCAGTCCTAGTTTTGATTATAAGGAAAGATGCAGTTCCTCATGAGACGTTTATGATAGAACTCCAAAGTAGTGATATCTTGCTGGACCTTGGTTTAAGTGCATGGCAAAGACTTTTCTCAGTTTTAAGTTGATGAAAGCAAATATTATGTAGATAATAAGAATGACAGTATTAATGCTTTTGCAAGTACTGAATACTAACCAGAAAGTGTGTTTGTTCTTCAGTGTTGATCCCTCAGTTGTTAACATATCAGATGAAATGGCCAAAACTGCACAGTGGAAGGCACTGTCCATGAACACTGAGAATGCCAAAGTAACCAGACCTAACCCGAGGTAGCCGTAACAATTTATGCATTTTCTAACTGTAGTGACTTCTAGTTTACTTATGGATAGCTATTTAGGAAACCATTCAATTTAACTCAGTTTACGTAATTTATATTCTCCTTATTTAACAAAACAACATTTTTTTCTTCTTCTCCTTCTTCCTCTGTCCATCATTTTACTGTGTACTGGAGCAGATATGGGTACTGACTTTTTTGTTGTTATTTTTTAAATTTATAGTTACCGGCTTCAAAAAAAAAGGAATTGGCGTTATATTGTAACAAAAATAAATATATACATATGGAGTAAATATATAAAATATCAGAAACCATATAAAGAAAAAGAATTACTAGGGGTTGAATACTAAAATAGAATGCTGCCTCAGTTATGCTCTGATGGTCCCCCCAGAAATATACCTTGTTTTGCCTTGTTTCAGCCTGCTATATCTTCTGATGAGGTAAACCTTTTCCTAGGAGATACTTGTAGGAAATTTAATCCATGATTGTGAAGGGCATTTAGTTTTATAGTGAACCATGTATTACACAACTGTTTCATAACCCCTTATGTTTCTTGTTATGTAATAACTCTTGTTTTCTTTCTCCCTCACTTTAAGACCTAAACTTCAGGAATTCTGACTTGATAATCATTAGTACTTTAATCCCTCATGTCTCTGGAGAAATTAGGTATTATCCTGTAGAATACTCAGTCATTCAGAGTCAACAGAAACTTACATTGTGTATACTGTGTTCCAGACACTGTGTTAGACGTATATGCTGTGTTAGACTGTATATGCAGCTTGGTGTCAGATTAAGACTTCCAGGCAAGCAGTCACAAATTTTTCTCCATCTTTCTCTGCCTCCTTTAGAATTTTGCTTCTGCTTAATCTTTGTTACCAGGTTTTTTTTTTTTTTTTTTTTTTTTGCTTTTCTCCCATCATTTCTTGAGTTTTAATTCTCTAAGCTAGACTGTTTCCTTCACTTATATGTATGATCTCAAAGTTTTAAAGTTAAACTGTTTGTCATTTTGGATTATTTCATGCAACCCAAATTTCACTAGATGCTCTTTTAGCTTTTAGCCATTTTCAACTCCTGTCAGCACCCCTGGCCCACAGCGTTAGTATCAAGACCTTAGACTAATATCATTTTGTCTTTTGTAAGTACTTCTGCCTTTCATTCAGGTTGCCCCTCAATTCAAAATAGCTTAGGAGGAAAGAGAATGTTTTGTTATGTTGTTCAACAGAAGAATGCTTGATGTGTCTTCTTCAGTTTTGTCTGGAGAAGGCAGCGAACCATAGCATGTTTCTATATTTTGAAAAATTTTCAAAGCCCAGATATTCTTGTTATAATTAATCAGTTAAATCCATATACACATATCATTGTTTTTGATATTAACTTGAAAATGTGGAATCTTGTATTTGTGAACTTTGGGGAGATAAGATTTGGAAATTTGTTGCATTTTGCAGGAAATAATTGTTTAAATTATTTAAATTTGATTAAATAATTTGTCAGTAAAAGTCAAATGTTATAACTGTTCATGTATAAAGTAAAACTATTAAGCATAGTCATCATACCCTAACCAATTTTAGCTTGTAAAAAAATGTGAATTTCAGTGGCAAAAATATCTATTAAAAAGCTAAGACTTTTAAATATTTGCCTTTGGGCATCAAAGTTTACTAATATGAAAAGAAAGCAGTAAGATAGTATTGGCAGCTAGTATGTTTATAGTATTAATAGCTATCTCAAAGGTATTATGGTTGTTTACTGTTGGCCATGTGTGAATGTAATATTTGACCATTTCAAAATTACTTATTTTCATTCTTTGTTTTAAATAGCCCTGAAAAACCTGTAAGTGTGAAAATAAATTTTGAAGATGAACCAAGAAAGAAATACCTGGATGCTGAAACTTCATTATAGATTTGAACCAAGAGGAATTATATATACAGATAGATTAGATACATACACATATATGTGTGTATGTATATATAATGTGTGTGTTTCGTGTTGCTATATATAACAATATCGTATGTCATGCCCCTTATGCGTGACTACTGAGGTTTTTGTTTGTTTGTTTGTTTTCGAAGTAGTGTCTGAAGTTTGTTAGGAGCACCATGGAGACTGTGTTTATAATGAAATAGTCTCTTGGAAGTGAGGTACATGGTTCTTACTAATCAAATACTTATTTTTCTGTTGGAAGCTTTTTTTCTGTTCTGCAGTAGAAAAATGTGGGAAAATCCATTGTCTACTTTTCTTTAAATCTGTTCTTTAAAAAAATAATCTTTAAATCTATTTAAATCAGTGGCAGTTCATACCAACCTTAAGTGATATGTGTTTTGTCCATATTTTTAAATTTCTTCCTTGAGTTGCTAGAAATGCTCCCATATGACTTGCCTTCTGCTAGTGCACTGAGGGGAGAGCAGGGCACTCTGCCTGTGCGGGGGCGCGGATGCCGCTGCGTCCCTCGTCCCCTGCGCATCCGTCTCGTTTCACAGCTGGTGGGAACCTTCTGGCTGCAGAGGTACAGCAGTGGAAACTTTCTAGATAAGACCTACAGTTTTGACCTTTATATTTTTGAAATGTGTTTTAAACCTTAAAACCTCCACATCTAGGTTTCCATTCTGATAAACAAGTAAAATTGCAAGTGATTTTATAATTTAACCCTCATACCAGTCATTAGTTAATGAATTTTAAAAGCTATAAAATACCAGTTTAAAGTAGTTAAACTTTGTTGCCTTTATAGAATGTTTTTTCTGAATCCTAATACCCTTTTAGAGCTCCATATGCCCACTCTGTTCTCTACCTTTGCTGTCTTTTATGTAAAATGTGGTTAGTTTGTATCAGGTTCAAGTTCTTGATTATTTTTCTGTAAGTATGATTAATCAGGAGTCAGAATTCTCTTAAGTGGGTTAATGATCAGTATTACTTTATTAAGAATTACCTTTCATTTTCTCTTTACATTGTTCTTTCTGTTGTATAGGTAATGTCTAATAGATTGCTATCTGTGATTTCATTTTAAGATATTTAATTTATTTTAATTGATATGATGCTTAAATGTTATATAAACATTTGAAAAGATGACACCTATAGAGTAAGTTTAATGTAGATAGTTGGTGCTCACTTGCATTTATGGTTTATTATCTGAAAGCAGTTGATAGATTTTACATCTTTGATATAAACACTGCCATATTTGTATTTTAAAAGAAATTTTAGACTTACTATGTGTATAGCTCAGATTGATGACATTCTTCCTAGCTTGTGTTTGTGTGTTTTATTTAGATTTTGATTTTCTGAGCTGTCTTTTTAACTTATAGCAAATCTTTTTAGTCATCTTTTATATACTTTTTAGCTCCTTATGAAATAAAAAAATATTGTTCTTGTTAAGCCTGTAGGACTGGATGAATGGGGAACTGATTTGGCAAAAGGATGATTTCTAAAAACCAAATGAGTATTAAGAAGCCACTGAAGTACTGAAAATGATAACATGAATGTTAGGATGAAAATTTCAATGAAATTCCAATGCTCTCTTTAATCAGTTCTAATCAAAGTACAAAAATATGAAGACTTGATCTTATAGAAGATCATGAGCGATGCCCAAAGCTGATGTTTTAGCAATTCTAGCAATCCATTCCAAACTACTTAACATGAAATTTCTGCATCTAAGACCATGTTACCCAGTTCTAGTTAAAATAACGGATTCACTTTCTGCCTCATGGTAGGCTGGAAATGTAACTAATTTTCTTTAGAAAGTGTAGCTGGCATCTTTTGGTGCTGCCTGAAGAAGAGAGATGCTGTGGTACTTGGTGAGAGAATGTTACCCATGGTGCTTGTTAGTGTTATAAGCTTCCAGTGAGTGAGTCCTTTTTGTTCATAGCAGCATAATCCTTTCCAAAGACCCCAGTATTTGCTGCTATAATTTTGTAAACTGCCCTGATTAACCTGACAAGACGATTTCCTCACATCATTTCCTTGGGTCTGGACGTCATAGGGTTAACAAAATGTGCATATTTTATAGGAAGTAATTTTAAAATTTAAACTGAAAACTCCTTGGGATCATAGTGTTTATGTGATTTTATTTAATTATGAAAACTGGCTATCCAGTGCCAGAAAAACCATGACTTGCAGAATGCTTTGCACTCCATGTTTTTTACTGTTTTAATTGTAAAATAGTGTCTGCTTTCTTTTGACTACTTGACTTACAAAATGATCTGATATGACTACTCCATTGAAAAGCAAAGCTAATTCATGTTTAAGTAATAGCTTGTTTTATGTCGCTATGATATTTTCCCACTGTTTTTGGAAAATAACCATCATGGATAGCGTTCTTTGGAAGATAGTGAAAACTATAATTTAATAGTTATATTGATTTTTAAATGTTGCCTTAAACGCATATAGATGAGCAGTAGTGATTGCTATGTACTGATTTACCTCAAGGTGCAAAAGTATTAATAAACCTGTGCATATTCCATTTATAAAATAAAGTTATAGAAACAGCCCTGCTCTTCCTCAGGTGCCTTGGTCTCCAGGACAGAGCTCAGAGCTGCTGAGTACCCGGGCTGTGGGGCTGCTCAGGACACTCTTTCTTCCACCGGTTTTATTTATTATAGACATCTGTTTACAGAGGCTAATACCATCCTCATGTTGACCATCTGAAATTTAGTTTCTTTTGAATGCTATTTCACTCTAAAATTGCAGCTTTGGGGAAGACAATGAACTTTAGTTACTTCCTTGTGATAAAAGGATGATGCTCTGTAGTCTCTAATATTAGATACACAAAGTGAGGTGCATGATCTGTCTAATGGATGTTGTATGTGTGAGTGTGCCTGTGTGAATGATGTGGTCAATCATAAATCTCTCAAGTTGTTTTAAAAAGCTGTGGCATATCATTGTTCATATTTGCCAAGTCTATAGGGTATGTAGAACAACGTTTTATGTGCTAATGCATGTATTTATAAAGCAGATTTCTTTTCCACTCAAAATTACTAACTTTTGCTTTATCCATCTAAAAAACCATATCTGTTTCTTTCACATATCCAAAGTTTATGTATATATATAATAGCTTTACAGCCTTTTCCTTTCGCAAAAAGTAGGTTCAGATTCTGTAAAAAGAAAAATGGTTTCTGAAACAGAGGTATGACACCAGAGCTTGCTGTTTTTAAAGGATTGTATCATGTGCAACAGTTATGCAAATGTGCTCAACAGTGTAACATGTGAGTCCTGTTTTAAAGTGCTCCGATTTCGGATGTATAAGCCATTGGTATAACATTGTAATTCAGAAATGTTTAAATTAAATAATTTAATGTTTTAAATTTATTTATGTAGATCACATTGTTATCATATGCAGTAGAACTATGTGAACTGTTTTTTGGTTTAGTCCAACAACTATTTATTTTTTTAGAAGGTTAAAGACTTTAAGGACATTCAAAATTTTAAATAGTGTTCATAATTCAGAACTTGGCATTTTTAATGTAAAGTTGGTACTTTTCTAACTTCAAAAAGTAAGTGTCAGTAGTTGGAAATGGAATCATCTAAAGATCATTTTTTAAAATTTAATTAGCATAGATTGACTTCTGTAGTTGACATAGAGTAATTGTTAACAGTTGTTTTTTAAATCAGATTTTTGTGCATTGATTTTTGTGTTGTGGTTTTCCTTTTGTTACTTTCATATTAAAAGGTATTTTTTTGTTTTGTTTTGGGGGGTTTATCTTCCAGTGTTTACTCCATTTAAATAAATAGACATTGAATTTTATTGTTCATTTATACAGTATTTGATAGCTTGGTATAATAAGAACAGTACAGTTCTAATTTTTATGACTTTTATAATTATCAATACAATGATATTTTCTATTATAATAAAATCCAAAGTAAATGAAACATTTAAAATGTAGAACTGATATTTTTAATCTATATGAAGTATAAGTATCTACCGGTCTAGAATGTGAATAATCCTGCTTTTCAAATCTGTCTCATAATATCAGAAGAAAACTATTTTTTGGAGATGTTATTGAAGTTGAAAGAGCAATAAAAGTCTACTGAATCAGTCGTTGAATATTGTCTTTACTTTGGTATTAGAAGAGCCCCCCACCCGCCGCGTGAGAGGGGATGGAGAAAAAGCAAGTAATTTCTATTTCCTGCCTCCTAATTTTCCTGTGCTTTAGTAAGCAGGAGACAGAAAAGAGGAAACAGTGAGAGAAGAAATGAAACAAAATAGTGTGTCTTTCCCAATGATTTTGTGATATTTAAGAAATAATGAAATTAAAGTCCTTTAAGATAGGCTGGTCCAGTATATTCCCTATTTTAAGACACATCTCTTTAGAATGAGAATGTAATAAACACACATCACATTACATGATGTGTAATGAGCATGTTGATACTTAACACACACACTCAGGCGTGCTTTTCTTTTTTGTTTTTAGTGATTAATTTTATTATGAATTTTTTTTTTAGTAATAGCCAATGACGAAGTTTGGTCTGTCTTCCATTAGGCACATATGGAGCGCTTCTTCCTGTGTTTTCTAGACTTCTGATTTCTGGTTTCTGATTTCCCACAATGAATCTGATAACCTTTGGGAGTGAGATGGAAAAAAGCGCTTAAGGTTTTGGAAGCTTCATTTGAAAGTTCTGTTTACATTTACTTGAGGGAAGAAATATTTTCTGTCAATTTCTTATCCCCAGCTACAGAGCTTTGAGATTTTGTGGGCATTGAGGGTGGGGGGAACAAAGGAAACAGTGAGTTTCCCACTCAGTTTTGTTTGCTCTTGCTCCTTGAGGCAGGTCTGATCCTTCCAGCATCAGTTCTGTGACCTTCACATCACTAACTCTGTGCTTTTCATGAAAACACTCCTATTGTTCGGAAAACCTTCTTTCGTCTTTCTCTGCTGTTCTTTCAAAGCTCAGTGTAAGTGGCGCCTTTTCTTCCAGTTGTCCTCTCCCGTGTGCTGTCTGCTGTAAGAGCATTTTCCTGCCTCCTCTCAAGCGTGTGTGTCTGTGTTTAAAATACCCTCTTATTGTTTTTGTTCTTTTCCTAGACCAGTGGTCTAGGGGCATTTTAGAAAGTTGGGGAATTGTTTTCTGTGTGTGTTCTTGTTGATTCTGAATATTTATTTCAATATCTATTTAAGGTACATTTCATTGTTCCATATGTTAGCTATGACATTATACTATTTTACTTTTGAACATGTGATTTACATGACCTGTGGATTCACATTAGGATAGTGAAAGGGGTGTTCAAAAACACCAGTAGGGGATTTGAAGTCTTACAAACTTGGGCTCGATCACATCAGCCGCGACCTTGTGTCCTCACCTCAGCAGCACAGGATGGGGGGCCCCACGCAGGTGGCTGTGCTGCTCCTCTCCTCCACAGCCCCTTGTGACCCAGGCCTCTTAATCTTCTATGTGACTGTCAGTTACATTCAGGGGAAGCCGAAACATTAAGATTTTATTTTAAGAAAGAGGAGAAAGATGGGAAGCTCACTGAGTATTCTGATGAAAGTTCAGAGGAATACTTCTGTCGTTTTAATATTTAAAATGTCTCTAGAGAATCCATCTGCTCGGCATCCGTCTGCCTTGTCTGTCACCTTTTTGTTTTGATTGGTAACATTATTTCTGCTGATGGTATGTTCTCTTCCGTTTAATTAGTTCTGCTACATTCCCCTGAGTTTGCTTTTCATCTCACCTCTCTGTATTTTCCAAAATGGTGCCTTACTATTTTAGTTAGTAAAAAATATCTTCAAGTAATGAGATCAAAATATCATTACTCTACTGGGTCTACCTTCATTATTATTTAGAGCAGAAAAAAAATCAGGCTAAGCACTCACTGTATTCATTTTAAATCAAGTTTTGGGAGATTTAATCACTGCACTAATTGACATCCCCATGGGGCTTGGAACTATATTAAGATAAGATTGAATTGTTCAGGGAGCAGCATGGTGGTTAAGGCTGGGCTCTAGATTGGAACTCTTAAGATCTCCCCTGCCTCCATCAATTACCAGCTCTGGGCTATGGGCCTCCTGGCTCTTAACTAGGATGAGAAATAACCAGACAGTGTGAAGAGTAAGTCAAACAGAGGAAAGAGTTTGGAACAGTCCCTGGCACAAAATAAATGCCATAAAGCTTCATAATGTGTGTACATTCATCTCATGCTAGTAAAGTAATGCTCAAAATTCTCCAAGGCAGGCTTCAACAGTACGTGACCATGAACTTCTGGTAGTTCAAGCTGGATTTACAAAAGGTAGAGGAATCAGAGATCAAATTGCCAACATCCTTTGGATCATCAAAAAAGCAAGAGAGTTCCAGAAAAACATCTATTTCTGCTTTATTGACTATGCCAAAGCCTTTGACTGTGTGGATCACAATAAACTATGGAAAATCTGAGAGAGATAGGAATACCAGACCACCTGACCTGCCTCTTGAGAAACCTGTATGCAGGTCAGGAAGCAACAGTTAGAACTGGACATGGAACAGCAGACTGGTTCCAAATAGGGAAAGGAGTAGGTCAAGGCTGTATATTGTCACCCTGCTTATTTAACTTTTATGCAGAGTACACCATGGGAAACGCTGGGCTGGATGAAGCACAAGCTGGAATCCAAATTGCCAGGAGAAATATTAATAACCTCAGATAATGCAGATGACACCACCCTTATGGCAGAAAGTGAAGAACAACTAAAGAGCTTCTTGATCAAAGTGAAAGAGGAGAGTGAAAAGGTTGGCTTAAAGCTCAACATTCATAAAACGAAGATCATGGCATCTGGTCCTGTGGCAAATAGATGGGGAAACAGTGGCAGACTTTATTTTCTAGCGCTCCAAAATTACTGCAGATGGTTTTTGCAGCCATGAAATTAAAAGACGCTTACTCCTTGGAAGGAAAGTTAATGACCAACCTAGATAGCATAGTAAAAAGCAGAGACATTACTTTGCCAACTAAGGTCCATCTAGTCAAGGCTATGGTTTTCCCTCTGGTCATATATGGATGTGAGAGTTGGACTGTGAAGAAAGCTGAGTGCCGAAGAATTGATGCTTTTGAACTGTGGTGTTGGAGAAGACTCTTGAGAGTCCCTTGGACTGCAAGGAGATCCAACCAATCCGTTCTGAAGGAGATCAACCCTGAGATTTCTTTGGAAGGAATGATGCTAAAGCTGAAACCAGTACTTTGGCCACCTCATGGGAAGAGCTGACTCATTGGAAAAGACTCTGATGCTGGGCAAGATTGAAGGCAGGAGGAAAAGGGGACTACAGAGGATGAGATGGTTGGATGGCATCATTGACTCAATGGACATGAGTTTGAGTAAACTCCAGTAGTTGGTGATGGACAGGGAGGCCTGGCCTGCTGCAGCCCATGGGGTCACAAAGACTCGGACAGGACCGAGCGACTGAACTGACTGAAACTTTTTCAGGGCAAGTCCATTTAAGTTTCTCCTTTATAAAATGAGACTTGATCCCACTCTGGTTTTGTTTCAGTAGGCTGAACACAGCTACCTTATTACTAATTTTTCATTATGCATGTTCCTTATCCATTTATGCATGGATGTGCAACCTTAGGAAGGATTGTATATCCTATCATTTATAATAAATTGTTCCATAATGATTTATCCTATGAGTTTTTCTGATGTGAATTTGCTATATAAGAAGATAGTGATGGAAATTCTTTTCATGGATAGAAAATTCAGAAACCAACTTCATAAATTACCTTATTTCATGAGAATGGCCATGAAACAACATTGAAATCAGTAATGTGATTTATGCTGCTGCTACTGCTGCTAAGTTGCTTCAGTTGTGTCTGACTCTGTGCAACCCCATAGACGGCCCCACCAGGCTCCCCCATCCCTGGGATTCTCTAGGCAAGAATACTGGAGTGAGTTGCCATTTCCTCCTCCAATGCACGAAAGTGAAAAGTCAAAGTGAAGTAGCTCAGTCGTGTCCGTCTCTTAGCAACCCCATGGACTGCAGCCTACCAGGCTCCTCCGTCCATGGGATTTTCCAGGCAAGGGTACTGGAGTGGGGTGCCATTGCCTTCTCCAATGTGATTTATAAGTACCCCTTGAAGAGTCCAGATACAATGCTGGAGTCACTTTTCTGTAAGCATTGAGTACAAATAATTTTGGGTTTATTTTTACCTGAAACCTTCTCTATGATCATAAGATAAAATGAATAAATAAATAAGAAAATTGTGAAAGAAAATAGAACACAGGATTAAAGGTTTCAAACAGTTATGAAGGAACTAGCTGAGTGGAGGAGAGAAGTTTGCCTAGGCAAACCTGTGGATAAGAGTAGACTTACCTGATGTCTCATGGGAAACCCTATGTTTCAGGAAGTCAGCACACCCAGTGTGATTATATATATATGGCTGTGCAAAATACCAAGAAAGGCTTCCCATGTTCCTAGGAAAGCTGTATTTGGAAATATGTAAATTATGTAAATCATGTTACATAAGGAAGTCCAATAGGAAGAAACCTCTTAAGTGATGTTTTTAAGTATTAAATAGTTTATTATGTGGAATCCAGAAAAAAATAGCCATATATATATATATAAGTAATATTTGCCCAGTCTTTCAGAAATAAATATAATGGTAAATATACTCAACAGTGTGAGTAAGGGGAAAGGTAGTGAAAACACTGTCCCAACAACTGCAGTTGCCTCTCTTAATATAAGGTGTGAAAAGAGATGAGACATTAGGATCCTCTGGTGGGGAACATTCCAGGAGGTCACAAGAACTTAAAGCCGTCCAGCTACTCAGGAAGGTTCCTCATACAATGCCAAGGCCAGCAGCAATAGAGGGTGCACTTTTTTCCAGGGGAATTTCCAACACCCATGTTTGTTTGAGTGACAGACTTTTGAATCACAGCTCATGTTTATATTGATGTTCTGAAAATTTGTTGTCCAGCTTCTTCCTCAGCACAATAGACCACTTCTCAAATTCTTTCCTGATAAGGTTGAGGAAAACAGACCACCATTTTTTCTTTGCTTTTTTTTCCCTGTTTTTTCCTTTGTCCCTGATTTTGCATCTTTATATAGTTTCAGAAAGACACCATTGGTAGTATACAAGAATAGTTTTAATGTAAACCAAGATCACTTCATGAGAAATAGATGGGGAAACAGTGTCAGACTTTATTTTTGGGGGCTCCAAAATCACTGCAGATGGTGACTGCAGCCATGAAATTAAAAGACGCTTACTCCTTGGAAGAAAAGTTATGACCAACCTAGATAGCATATTCAAAAGCAGAGACATTACTTTGTGAACTAAGGGTCCGTTTAGTCAAGGCTGTGGTTTTCCCTGTGGTCATGTATGGATGTGAGAGTTGGACTGTGAAGGCTGAGCGCCAAAGAATTGATGCTTTTGAACTGTGGTGTTGGAGAAGGCTCCTGAGAGTCCCTTGGACTGCAAGGAGATCCAACCAGTCCATTCTAAAGGAGATCAGTCCTGGGTGTTTGGAAGGAATGATGCTAAAGCTGAAACTCCAGTACTTTGGCCACCTCATGGAAAGAATTGACTCATTGCAAAAGACTCTGATGCTGGGAGGGATTGGGGGCAGAAGAAGGGCATGACAGAGGATGAGATGGGTGGATGGCGTCACTGACTCGATGGACGTGAGTCTGAGTGAACTCCGGGAGTTGTTGATGGACAGGGAGGCCTGGTGTGCTGCGATTCATGGGGTCGCAGAGTTGGACACGACTGAGCGACTGAACTGAACTGAAAGATCTCTGAATCTCTTTTTCTATACATACGTCCTGCCTCTAATACTACATTGTGTGGGACACCATACTCTTAGATGCCTTTTTCCACTGTGTCTGCCTCTCAACACCCTTTTACGGGGATATCTATTTCTCTTCTGTGTATCTTTCATTTGTTTTCTGAAGTTTGGTTCCGCTAATGAATTTTACTTACTGTTTTTTTTTTTTCTTGCGGTTTTTGTTCCTCAGTTCAGTTCAGTTCAGTCACTCAGTCGTGTCTGACTCTCTGAGACCCCATGAATTACAGCACACCAGGCCTCCCTGTCCATCACCAACTCCCGGAGTTCACTCAGACTCACGTCTATCGAGTGAGTGATGCCATCCACCCATCTCATCCTCTGTCATCCCCTTCTCCTGCCCCCAATCCCTCCCAGCATCAGAGTCTTTTCCAATGAGTCAACTCTTCGCATGAGGTGGCCAAAGTACTGGAGCTTCAGCTTTAGCATCATTCCTTCCAAAGAACACCCAGGACTGATCTCCTTCAGAATGGACTGGTTGGATCTCCTTGCAGTCCAAGGGACTCTCAAGAGAGTCTTCTCCAACACCACAGCCTCACAAAAGTGAATTCTAATGCATTTGCCTAATTTTCCTGACCCTTTTCATGGGCAAGTCCATTCAAAGTTTTTCTGAAATGGGGCTATATTCCACCCTGGTTTTAGTTCAGTAGTTTGAGCACAGCTCCTTCATTACTGTTTTTTTCATTATTCATGTCCATTACCTATTGATGCATGGATATGCATCCTTAGGAAGGAAGTTCAGTTCAGTTCAGTCGCTCAGTCTTGTCCGACTCTTTGCGACCCCATGGACTACAGCATGCCAGGCTTCCCTGTCACCAGCTCCCGGAGTTAACTCAAACTCATGTCCATGGAGTCCATGTGATGTTGAGGTGTTTTTTTTTTTTTTTTTTTTTTTTTAAGCTGTCATAAAATTCAAACATTTTTCAATAAAAAGATTCAGGCTCTCACGAAAGACGGTCAAACCCACAAGACGAGCTGGTGGTAGGCGTCCACGCGGCTCACACCATGTCCCCATCTCCTGCTGCGGGCTGGAATCGTTCAACGTGTCTTCACGTCACACGGACGCTCCTCAGCAGGTTGCACTGATCCTTTTCACAGTAAATCTGCTTTGAAAGGTAGTTGATTTTTAGTTCATACCAGTTCTGGAAATTAAGCATCCCAAAGTGAAGCTGCTCTTTCCCACCAACTTTTATCTCAAACGCCGAAGGTTGGTACCCGAGTCCACAGGAGCCGGGCGGCACCGAGAGGTCCCTCAAGCCCCACCTCCCCGCCCGCGCGGCGCCGCGGCGCCCTGCGCGTCCTCCGCTGCTACGGCAACCTGAGGCCGGCGTCCGCGTCTCCACGGCCGCAGCACGGCCGCAGGTGACTGGCTGAGACGCCCGACGGGCGGAACAACAGGCGTCGGCATTGGCTGAGGCCGCGACAGTTGGCGGCCTGAAGGAGGATTTGGCTGGAGCACCAACGGTGCTGCTGGCAGCGGTACCCCTGAGACTGAGGGGACAGGGCGTGAGGTGGGGGCTAGGAGGACAGGCCCCCGAGCCAGAGCAGCGTGACCGCCGCAGACACGATGAGATGCGCCTCGGCCTGAAGGAGGGGCCCTCCCTCGGGCGGTGAGTGAGTCGTAGACAAGCCTCCCTCCGCCGGCTCGCGGTTTCAGCAGGGCCTCCAGAGAGATGCCCGCGGGTGCTTGCGGAGCAGCCTGCGGCCTCGCAGTGAGCGCTCCTCGGCAGAAGGCAGGGCAGAGGGTGCGGGCTGTCGGGCTTGCGGGAGTCACTGTGAGCCTGTCTCTTAGCAGACGGGTGATGTTGGGCGGAAGGATGCCCGGTAAGTGTCATCGACGATGCGTGATGGTCCTTTCAGGTCCCTAAAGTACTTACTCTGTTTACAGGAAGCCTGAGTGTGTCTCTCCCAGTTTGCTCCTAAACCTCTGGAGACTCCTTCATAAAACCCTTTACGGGCGTCGCTTCTCTGCCTTCCCCTTCTATGGTGCTGTTCTGACATTGCCTCTGCTTCTCTGCTCTACGGTGAGCCTGTCCAGTTCCATGCCTCCAGGCAACACATGTCTACTGATTCCTTGAAAACCTCCACCTTCAGCCTAGGCTGCTCCAGTCGCGCCAGACCCCAAAACCCGGCTGTGTGAGTTAGCTCCACACGTGTGCAGGCTTAAACATCATCTTCCCGGTTCCCACGGAGTGTCTCGCCTTTGGATTCCTTATCTGGGGCACCAAGACACCAAAACCACATTTGGACAATTGACATTTACTGCCTCTGCTTCATTTCCACCAGTTATCAAGGCGGTGCCTTCTTCATAGCTGGCAAATCAGTTCCCACCTCACTGTCGCCCTTCTTGCGTTATCATTTCCACCAGTGTTTTGGTTAAAATCAGCAAGGGTCCACCTTTCCCGACTGTCCCTATCTCATCCATTTTTCATCTATTGTTAGATTGATGTTTCTTTAAAAACATATAAGGGCATTTCACCTCCTGCCGAGACTGCCTGTCATGCCATCCAGACTTCCTGCTTAGGCCTTCGCTCAGCAGTTCTGCCTTTGATCCTAGAACAGCTGCCTCTTTCCGGTGTGTGCTGATTGACCTGCTGCTCTCTGCCTGCCGTGGACTCCACTTCTGTGCCTTCCCCAACCCTGCTGTCACTCCCCAGTCACTCTGTGTGTGTCATGCGTCTGCTTCCTCCTCTAGACACACACTCGGAGGGCAGAGGCAAGGTCTGTCCTACTCACCATTTGTCATATCTGTCAGAGTACCCTGCGTGTAGCAGGGGCTCGATAAATACTGGTTAAATGAATGATTCTCTAAAAGGAGAAGTTACTGTTTTTCATGGCATCCAGTAAAGCTTTTACCTGTGAAAGATGAATGCTGAATTTACAGGTTTTTCTTTGATTTCAAGATCCTTGGTGTTGAAAACTATTTCAATTCTCAATCTATATTTCATGCTATAATCATATTAATGGTAGCTGCTGTTATATGACATAAATTTAACATGGAAAACAGAGTACAGCGTAGTTTGCAAGAGATGGGCTTTTTTAAAAATATAAATCTATTTATTTTAATTGGAGGCTAATTACTTTACAATATTGTATTGGTTTTGCCATACATCAACATGAATCTGCCACGGGTGTACATGTGTTCCCCATCCTGAACCCCACTCCCACCTCCCTCCCTGTACCATCCCTCTGGGTCATCCCCGTGCACCAGCCCCAAGCATCCTGTAGCCTGCATCAAACCTGGACTGGCGATTCATTTCATATATGATACACAAAAATAAACTCAAAATGGATTAAAGATCTAAACATAAGACCAGAAACTATATAAAACTCCTAGAGGAGAACATAGGCAAAACACTCTCCGACATAAATCACAGCAGGATCCTCTATGACCCACCTCCCAGAATATTGAAAATAAAAGCAAAAATAAACAAATGGGATCTAATTAAAATTAAAAGCTTCTGCACAACAAAGGAAACTATAAGCAAGGTGAAAAGACAGCCTTCAGAATGGGAGAAAATAATAGCAAATGAAGCAACTGACAAACAACTAATCTCAAAAATATACAAGCAACTCCTGCCGCTCAATTCCAGAAAAATAAACAACCCAATCAAAACATGGGCCAAAGAACTAAACAGACATTTCTCCAAAGAAGACATACAGATGGCTAACAAACACATGAAAAGAGATGGACTTTGAATCAGATATATTCAAACCCAGGTATATGGCTTTGAATCCTGGCTCTAACCATTTGGCTTTGTGACCACTTGTCTATGGCTTCTTTATCTGTGCAATGGGATAATAGTAACACTCACCTCATAGGGTTATTTTAAAGACTAAATGACTTGATATAACCTATATCAAGTGCATAGTGCCTTAGCTTAATAATTTTTCACATGGGTAAAAAATGGAAGCACTCACTGCTATATAACAGAGGTAGCTCAGCCTGCTACTCTGTGGCAACCTAGAGGGGTGGGATGGAATGGAGAGTGGGAGTGAGGGAGGTTCAAGAAGGAGGGGACGCATGTATACTTATGGCTGATTCACGTTGTTGTATGGCAGAAATCAACACAACTATAAAGCAATTCTCCTCCAGTTAAATTTTTTTTTAAATTAGAAACATTCACAAGGATGTTTGTAGCTGCTTTAGTCACAATTACCAGATATCTGCAAACAACCAAGGTGTCCTTCAGAGAGGGAATGGATAAATTTATTGTGGTGCATCCAGACAATGGAATACTATTCATAGCTAAAAAGAAATTCAGGGACTTCCGTGATCTGGTGGTTAAGAGTGTGCTTGCTGGTGCAGGGGACATGGGTTCAGTCCTCGGTGGGAGACGATCCCACATGCCTCGGAGCGACGAAGCCTGCACACCATAGCTACTGAAGCCAGGCGCCTAGAGCCCATGCTCAGCAACAAGAGAAGTTACCACAACTAGAAGCCTGCCCACACAGCTGGAGAGTAGCCCCCACTCACCACAACTAGAGAACGCTCTCGCATAGCAACAAAGACCCAGTACAGGCAAAATAAAAAGAAATAACTATTAAACCATGAAAAGGCACAGAGGAACCTTCAATGCATATTACTAAGAAGAGTAAGAAGCCAATCTGAAAAGGCTGTATACTGTATGATTCCGACTTGATGACATTCTGGAAAAGGCAAAACTATGGGCACAGTGAAAAGATAATTGGTTAGCAGGGGTTAGCAGGGGATGGGGTGGAATAAACAGGTAGAGCACAGAAGATTTTTAGGGTAGATTTTAACATACTCTGTATGACATCATAATGGTGGATACATGCATTATGTCCAAACACATAAAATGTACAACACCTAGAGTGAACTCTAAAGTAACCTGTGGACTCTGGATGATAATGATGTGTTAATGTAGGTTCATCCTTGGGAATAACTGTGCCATCTGCAAGTAGTATTGATCATGAGGGAGGCTATGCTAGTGTGTAGGGGGGTACATGGGAAATCTCTATACCTCCCTCTCAAATTTGTGGTAAACCTAAAACTGCGCTAAAGAATAAAGTCTTTTAAAAGTAGAACAAGAAGCACTGAAGTTTGGAATTGTGAAATTTCCATGGTCAGTTCACAACAGGTAAAAATCAGCTAGTTCAGTCAAGTGCAATTTCTAGGACATCATCCTATAACCCAGTCACACCATACTGCTTGGATGTGTACATGGTGCTAAGTCATTTCAGTAGTGTCTGACACTCTGCTACCCCATGAACTGTACCTGCCAGGCTCCTGTGTCCATGGGATTCTCCAAGCAAGTATAGTGGAGTGGGTAGCCATGCCCTCCTCCTGGGGGTCTTCCTGACCCAGGGATCCATGTACATCTCTCATGTCTGCTGCACTCGCAGGCAGGTTCTTTACCACTGTGCCACCTGGGAAGCTCACACACTAGACTGCACTACTTGATCACAAACTTCTGTGTACAGCAAGAGCTCTGATACAGGTAAAGGGCTCAAGTGAGAGCTTTGTGTGCATTTGATGAATCCAAGGTGCTCTGCCAGATAAGGATGGGGCAAAGTAAAGTATAACCAGCAAAGTCTCAAGTAGGTAAAGAAAGGCCTGGAGTGTCACCCTGCCTGTCTGAGCCAAACAGACTTTGAGGACAGTCAGAGTAGACTGCATGGAGCCCTTGAAGAGGTGGAGAGGAGATAAAAGTTTTCTGGGTGTCCAGCAGGGAGCAAAACCAAGACCCTGTGCTTTCAAAGCCCAGTTTCCCAAGGGTGGTAGCTCAGAATCTGTAGAACTCAGAGTCTCACCCCAGATGCCTGGGTTCAAATTCCAGATCCACCACTGCTGTACACAGGGCCTCTGCTGTGTTACTTAATCTTAGCACCTCAATTTCCTTGCATGTAAAATGGAGTTGTTGTGAGCCTTACATGAATCGGTAGAGACAAATTTCTTGGAACTATGGTGGGTATCATGGCATCCAGTCCCATCACTTCATGGCAAATAGATGGGGAAACAGTAGCTGACTTAAGTTTTCTGGGCTCCAAAATCACTGCAGATGGTTTTTGCAGCAATGAAATTAAAAGACGCTTACTCCTTGGAAGGAAAGTTATGACCAACCTAGACAGCATAGTAAAAAGCAGAGACATTACTTTGCCAACAAAGGTCCATCTAGTCAAGGCTATGGTTTTTCCAGTGGTCATGTATGGATGTGAGAACTGGACTATAAAGAAAGCTGAGCGCCAAAGAATTGATGCTTTTGAACTGTGGTGCTGGAGAAGACTCTTGAGAGTCCCTTGGACTGCGAGGAGATCCAACCAGTCCATCCTAAAGGAAATCAATCTTGGGTGTTCACTGGAAGGACTGATGTTGAAGCTGAAACTCGCAATACTTTGGCCACCTGATGCAGAGAGCTGACTCATTGGAAAAGACCCGTGAGGCTGGAAGGGATTGGGGGCAGGAGGAGAAGGGGATGACAGAGGATGAGATGGCTAGATGGCATCACTGACTCAATGGACATGAGTTTGAGTAAACTCTGGGAGTTGGTGATGGACACTGAGGCCTGGTGTACTGCGGTTCATGGGGTCGCAGAGAGTCAGACACGACTGAGTGACTGCACTGAACTGAACTGATGGTGGGTATGTAGAAGTTCCATGTACATGTTGGCTGAGCCAACTGAGCAGTCCCCAACCGTTTTGGCACCAGGGACTAGTTTCATGAAAGATAATTTTTCCACAGACTGGGCAGCAGTGGGGGAGGAGCAGGAGATGGTTTCAGGATTTATGATGTCACTGCTGATCTGAGCAGAGGCGAGCTCAGGTAGTAAGGGAGTGATATGTAGCGGCTGCAATACAGGTGAAGCTTGGCTAGCTCTCCCGTTGCTCACCTCCTGCTGTGCAGCCCGGTTCCGGACAGGCTCCAACAGGTACTGGCCCATGGCCTGGGGGTTGGGGGCCCTGTGTTAGCTGTTTCTATTATGCTTTGCTTGGGAGAGAGAAATAAAAGATGAAAATAAAGCAGGATGTGGGGGATAGAAAGTGTCACCATGGGAACAGGTTATATGGCTTGAATTTGGAAATGATTCTTACATTTTTGAGACCTGGTCTTCCACAGGAAAGTGAACTCTACCTATACTCATATATCCGCCTGACATGTGTGATTAAAAAAAACCATGAAAATGAGCACTGAATAAAATAGATGGTTTCTCATTTGGTAAAATGATGCTCATCCATATCTAGAGGTCAGAGTTCCCTTCATCTCAGCTGAAATTGGCAAGTCATCATAAAGGTCATGCTCTCACACCCATGAGGCCAGCTGAATTCAGAGCTTATTCAGTCTTGTATTAGGAGTAGTTACAGTTGACAAGAAATCTAGCTTTATAACCCCCAAGAGAATCAAAACAACAAAATGACCATCAAATGGCACATATCTAGACAAGAGACTTAAAAACCCTTCTACAAAAATTGAAATAAAAGCAAGAGGCGGACTGGATAACGCACAGCAGCCTTGACATTGATCCTGGGCCATCAGGAAAAAGTCACACAATATTTAGTGTATTTTGCATAAATGACAGGGAATTGTTAATTGATTTGAGAAAAATGTGTCTGAAGTAATATTTTATTATTAAGGTGATAATCATTTACCTGGAAAATTCACTTAGGCAAATAGCAGGATAGACGCAGCCAAAAGGAAGAGTTAGTATAGTTAATAGGGAGGGCCCTGCCTGGCCTTAAGTTCCTGCTCATCCACCAGGGACTTACAGCTCTGTGACTCCAAGAAATTACTTAACCTCTGTGGGCCTCAGTTCTTTCATCTGTGAAATGGGGACAGTACAGGTAGTTGCCTTATAGTTTTGTTAGAATTGTATTAATATTGGTTAATGTATGGAAGCAGAATGGTCCTGGCACAGGGCAAGGCCCCATAAACATTTGCTTTTATTGTTGTTACTGTTACCAGATATGAGATCTTGGCCAAGTTGCTGAAACTCAGTCAGTTCTATCATCTGTGAGCTGGAGATACAACTAGCCTCATCCCAGGGTTGTGTAAGGATTAAATGAATACAGCAAAGTGCCTGTAATAGTAAATACAAACTAACATCAGAAGTAACAAAGTGAAGGCTATTTGTGGCATTAAAAACAGTGGGTTTTTTTTTTTTTTTCATTTTATGTCAGTGTTTGTCATTTGTGAACCAAAGTCAGTGAATACAGGTAAATGACTTCAAATAAGCATGACAAGCTCCTCAAGTTGATGTAGTAGTAATATTACCAATAACAGTATTTAGAAAAACTGTCATAACAACAACTGAGCTAGCTACCAATAGCTTCTCTAGTTTCGTTTTGTTTTGGGCCCTACCGTGCAGCACACGGTAATCTTAGTTCCCAAACCAGGTATCGAACTTGGACCAACAGCAGTGTAAGCACTAATCTTTGGACCAGGGAAGTCCCCTAGACAATTTTAAAAGAGTTTATTTTTATTTAATCCCGACTACCATCTTATAATGGGGATATTATTGTTTCTATTTTCTTGTAAATGAGGCAACTAATCATCAGAGAGGCCCAGGGACTTTCTGAGGTCACTCAGCGGGCAAGTAGACACCAGGTCTCCTCCACCACCGCTGCATCCCAGTCATGTAGCAAGAAGACTTCACCTCCCCAAGCTTGTTAGCACTCATCAGTGGAGACCACGGCATTCACACGATGTGTGTATGCGTGTGCGTGGGCTACGCTTGACATCAATGCCAATATGCATCTTTCCTGTAGGAAGTGTTATCTTCCCATTCGTGTATGTTTGAGGCAGCTCCTATTTAACACTATTTTGTGGCTTCCATGTGTTTTTAAAGAGACTTTGGTAAAACCTACATTCTAGAACTAGACGCTGGTCAGCTAGGGCAGGCATGTCCTTTGCGAGAGTTTTTTCATGATCTTTATTCTCCGTCTATAAACAGCGGTCCTCCAGTTACACCTGGAGCTTCCCAGTCGCTTTCACTGGGGATTTGTCTGCGCATTCATTCATTCAGCAATCATTTATTGAGCGCTTCCATTTTGTTATAAACCAGCAGCGCTGTGCTGGGTGCTGTGGGTGAGCAAACTCTCTGTCACTCACATCCCTGACTAGTATATAGTAAACTCAAGGAGCCAGATATGCATCTTTATTGAATTATTGCTGGAATCTGCCTCTTTGTTAAGAGCTTCAAGGCATGGAGATAAGAGAAAATTCCCTTGAGATGGATGAGCCTTCCAGGTCTTTGAGCACTAATCTGACCCTTCAGTCCAGGAAAAATGGGTCTGGGCCCAGGTCTGAGTGGAGCGTGGAACTATTGGGAGCTGAGGCTTCATCTCATAGGACACTCTTTATGTTTTGTTTTTATGCTGAGAGAAATGGGAAGCCCATGAAGGCTCAATTGGTCAGTTTTATACCAAAAAAAAAAAAAATGCTTTTGATGCTATGCAGAGAACAGCCTTGTTGTTGGGAAGAGAGAGAAACTGGAGGTTGGGAGTCCGTTTAGGAAGTGGTTCCTGCAGTTCAGAAACCAGGGGGTTCCTGCAGGGGGTGATGATGCGGATGAGGGTGTAAGCGGTGAGGATGCAGAGACGCAGGCAGACAGGAGCCACACTGAGTAGAAAGGTAGAGACTAATGAGTGAGGGCCTGAGGAAGAGGAAGTGTCATTCTCCCCAGGTTCATGCCCAAGGGCTGCTCTTGATTTGAGGCTATTTGAGTCTTCTGTTTCAAGTGTTGGCTATAGCCCAGGAGGTCAGCATCAGCTGTCCAGCCCAGCTCATCTGCTCCCTGTTATCCCCAACCCCACCCCACCCACCACCCCATGCTCCAGACCCATCACACACAGCTTTCCAGAGCTCTTTCATCAGCCCCCACTGGGCTTTCTTTCCCTTAAACTCATTCAATTTATAACCTCCTTGAGAAACTAATTTTCTCTGCTTTTTGACATTTCTAGTGTTCCTATTTACTTCCATGCATTAGGCTGAACCATAAGAAATTGTTCTTTTTTTTTTTTTAAGGCCCAAATATCAGCAGTTGCACCCCACTCCAATACTCTTGCCTGGAGAATCCCATGGGCGGAGGAGCTTGGTGGGCTACAGTCCACGGGTCGCAAAGAGTCGGACACGACTGAGCGACTTTGCTTTCACTTTCATGTTGCTTAGCCTCCACATTCCTGATTGCCTGCACATGCTGAGTTATGGACAGATGCTTTTGAAGCCTCCAGTAGTGTCTTGTGCACAGAGCACAAAAAATTAAATATGCACTTAATAAGGAAATATGATTAGATGAAGCAATTTTATTTTGTGGCTCAGAAAGTAATTCAGTGCTGCCGTTTGTTATGAACATCGATGTGTTCATCTGGTATTCTCTTTATTCTTTGAGGGTCTGGTTGGTTGGGCTGAATGCACACTCACTTATTATCATGATTTATTTCCATGAAGGCTGACTTTGTGGGGGAATGCATTTTTTTTTTTACCATGTCTTATTCAATACAGTAGCCTCAGTGTCTGCCATATAAAAAGAGATCAAAAATTATTTCCTGAAGGAATGAATGAATATCATTGTCACCTTTCTCTATCACACAGTATCAGATTTGAATGTAATCTTACTATGTTTGGAGGTCAGTGAATAAAGAGAAATTTGACGTGCTGCTTTAGTTGTTTTTATCGACTGGTTAATATAAAGTCTTTCTTCAAACCACCTGGACCTTTTTCCCTTTACAGTGTCACTACTTAGTACATGGGTCTCAGGCTCACTTTCTCTAACAGAGGCATCTTCTGCACTGTGTCCCAAGTAGGCCTGTGTGAGCAGCCACACAGGCCTGAGCACCGGCACAAATGCCACGCAGGGGCAGTTGAAGGGACCCATAGGAGCTCTGTCCCATCTGTAGCATTGTCCTTTGTCACAAAAGGCTTACTAATAAAATGGGAAATAGGAAAATGACACTGATGTCTGTTGTCATATATTCCTGTTAACTTTTTAAAAATTGGGATATAATTGCTTTACAATGTTGTGTTAGTTCCTACTGTTCAATAAAGTGAATCAGCTGTATATACACATATATGCCCTCCCTCTTGGACCTCCCATTCGCCCCATCCCCCCACTCTAGGTCATCACAGAGCAGCGAGCTGAGCTCCCTGTGCTTACAGCAGCTTCCCACTAGCCAGCTAATTTACTCATGGCGGTGTATATATGAAACAGCACTCTCAGTCCACCTTGGGTTAGATTCACCAGAAGAAGATGAAAGCAGACACTTGGAGTCGTGTCTAACCTATGATGTTGTTTAGTCGCTCGGTCGTGTCCAATTCTTTTGCTCCTCCCCATAGAGGGTAGCCCGCCAGGCCCCACTGTCCCTGGGGTTCTCCAGGCACGAACACTGGAGTGGGTTGCCGTGCCCTCCTCCAGGGGATCTTCCTGACCCAGGGGTGGACCCCGTGTCTCCTGAACTGGCAGATTCTTTACTGCTGAGCCGTCTAACCTCTAGCAGTTGCTCAGTAAACATTCGGAGGAGTAAGCGGGAGGTAGTGGGGATGTTCTTCTTATTTTTGGTTCTTTTATCCCCCAGGCGCTTGTTTAAACAGAAAGCAGAAGGTTGTTTAAAGAACAAACTGTGCTAGGGAAGCTGTCAAGCCTGCTGACCCGGGAGCAAGGCCCTGACAATACTTGCCTTTCACTGACGCCACTTCGGCCAATGGCAGTTCTGTTATAACTGCACCTTTGGCACCGTGTGATGGTTAAACTCACCACCTACCTAGTTCTCATGAGCGAACCTGGATGAATAGGTGCATGTTTGTAAGCACACCAAAGTCTAGGAGGCGAAGTTATGCAAGCATCGTTTGTTATGTGTCAACCTTTGCTCTCATCTAAGGGCCAATGTCAACAAATTCTCCTTTTCCGTCTCCCTCTGAGTTGCCTTTAATAATTAGACCCTGAAGGTGAGCTGGACTTTGTTCTGCTTCTCTTCCTAAAAGTGCCTTATGGCCTCAGACACATTTTCCCTCTCTGAGCCTCTGTTTCTTCCTGTGTTCGATGAAAGGCACTGAATCCTGATTGGCACCAGGGGACCTATAGGTCTGTTTTGCTTGTCCTAGACCGGTGTCTTGTTTTGCTTCATTTAAACAATATATTTATTTTATTTACTTGGCTGCTGGGTCTTAGTTGCAGCATATGAATCCTTAGTTGTGGTATGTGGATTCTAGTCCCCTGACCACGGGTCGAATCTGGGCCCCCTGCACTGGAAACATGGAGTCTTAGCCACTGGACAAGGCCCTGTTCTGCTTCATTTTTAATGTGCTTTTGAAACCCTTTAAGGAGGACGTACCTCTCAGGCCTCGCTGACGCTCTGCTGCTCCGTCATCTACTGTGCAGGAGTCATTCATTTAAAGGTGTCCCTGAGCCTGGAAGGGGAAGGTGCCATACCCCTGATACTACATGTTCCAGGAGGGCCTGGTGATAACTGTCTGTTCTGCCAACTCCACCCATATTTCCCACTGAGGAACCATAACAATATGATACAAGAATCAAGCCCACAGTTTAGAGACTCCCTTTGTGAGCTACAGTAGGTAGGAACAAGTCCTATTTCTTAACAGTTCTTTTGCTTTTTGATCACTATTAACATTTCTGGGTGTGTTTTATTTTCCGGTGGTTTGTCCAACATAACCTGATGCTTTCTGTGTAGTATTTATAATTTTCTAAAGACCAAGCTCCTATATCTGTGAGGTTAAGTATAATTATTCTTTGTAAAAAGAAATGCATTGTCTATTCTCAGAGCACTTTACTAAAATAAACTGCTCAAGTGGCCAATACACTGGTTTTTCTTGACTGTGCCACGTGGCTTGTGGTCGGGATCTTAGTTCCCCGATCAGCGACACAGTGGAAGCATGGAGTACTAACCACTGGACCACCAGGGAAGTCTCCCAATGCACTTTTAATGTTTATTTTGAAATAACTTGAGAATTGCATAAAAGCTGCAAAAATCATACAGTGAGTTCCCATGTACCCTCCACTCAGCTTCCCCTAACGTTAGCAGCCTGTGGCACCATGATACAGTTGTCAAGATTGAGAAAATATCATTTAACCAGTACATTTGAACACATTTTCCTTATTTTTGGTTGGTCTATGTGAATTATATCTTTTTTGAATCCTATCTTCTTTTACGG
Organism: Capra hircus; assembly: GCF_001704415.2. Taxonomy (NCBI): domain Eukaryota; kingdom Metazoa; phylum Chordata; class Mammalia; order Artiodactyla; family Bovidae; genus Capra; species Capra hircus. Next base: position 1,638,303 of record NC_030829.1, on the reverse strand, counting down.
AGAAGGGAATGGTAACCCACTCCAGTATTCCTGCCTGGAGAATCTCATGGACAGAGGAGCCTGGTGGGCTACAGAGCATGGGTTCACAGAGAGCTGGACACGAGTGAGCAATTAACACACATACACATTTTAACCACTTTTTTCCCTCAAATTTTTAAAGGGACTTTAAGAAAATATGTGTATAAGTAAAGGAACTGGAGCAATGATTTCTCACTTTGCATTTCCAGCTGTTTGTGGGACTGAAAGTTCTCTGTTTTTAATACCTCCCTGAGCACAGACAGACTGCATCTTGACATCTGACATGGAGGTTAGCCGTCATTCTGTCAAGCAAAGAAAGAAAGACTTCCTGTTGTTGGCACAAGTAGTTCTGACTTCCTTTTGTTAGAGGGGTTCACTATACTTCTCAAAAAAAATGAACTCTTAGTTTATTATTAGTTAGGCCAAACTCTTACTGCTGTTATGTTCTAAGTACTATTTGTTTTGTTTGTTTTTTTAAAAACTGTCCTGATAGCTCAGTTGGTAAAGATCTGCCTCTAGTGCAGGAGACCCCAGTTCAATTCCTGGGTCGGGGAGATCTGCTGGAGAAGGGATAGGCTACCCACTCCAGTATTGTAGCCTAGAGAATTCCATGAACTGTATATGTATAGTCCATGGGGTTGCAAAGAGTCAGACATGACTGAATGACTTTCACTTTCTTTCAAAAGGCAGTAAGGGCTTCCCAGGTAACTCAGCTGGTAAGGAAGCTGCCTACAATGCAGGAGATCCTGGTTCAATTCTTGGGTTGGGAAGTTCCCCTGGAGAAGGGATAGGCTACCCACTCCGGTATTCTTGGGTTTCCCTGGTGGCTCAGATGGTAAAGAATCTGCCTTCAAGCGGGAGACCTGGGTTCAATCCCTGGGTTGGGACAATCCCCTGGAAGAGGGCATGGCAATCCACTCCAGTATTCTTGCCTGGAGAATCCCTATGGACAGAGGAGCCTCACGAGCTACAGTTCATGGGGTCACAAAAGAGGTGGACATGACCAAGTGACTCAACACAAGCATAAAAGGCAGTAAGTAAAATGGAACAATTTACAAAGATGCAACCTAAGTGATTAGAAGGAAAAGCTTCTATTTGTGGGATTTGAAGATATTTCCTGAAATGAATCAAATGAGGCCATGTAAGGATCTCTCAAGCAGTTAAAGGAACTGGGGAATAATAGAATTTCCAGGCAGAGAATCTGAAAATCATGTCACAGATATTCACCATGTTGTTCAATTAGTGGGCTTGCATTTGCACAATTTACATTAATTACAATCAATTTTACTGTGGCATGGGTGTCTCTGTCATATGTGTTTGCCCTGTAAGTACTAACTGAGGTGTGTGTCTTTGATGTCTTTCTTTTAGTATTAACCCAAATTTCAGATAACAGGAGATAGGAATTACTTTTGAGAGTTTCTTTTTAAAACTGGGTTTAAAATTCAAAAATGAGTCAGAACTGTGATTATGCCCATAACTGACTAGGGCTGAGAACCCCAGACCATTTGACTCTCCTATAAAGTATGGAATGCTTTGTCTCTCTGATCTGAGTTAATATTTGGGTTCCATGGCTGATAGGTACAGAGGAAAGATATGAATGTTTCTGTTCGTAAAGTAATATGCACTTGTACTATGTTGTTCGGGTTGTGTCCGACTCTTTGCAACCCAATGGACTAGCCCGTCAGGCTCCTCTGTCCATGGGATTCTCCAGGCAAGAATACTGGGGTGGGTTGCCATTTCCTTCTCCAGGGGATCTTGCTAACCCTGGGATAGAACCCACATCTCTTATGTCTCCTGCATTGGCAGGTGGATTCTTTACCACCAGTGCCTCCTGGGAAGCCCAAATATGCACTTGTATTTTATATATAATCTTTCATTTCTATAACCCATTCCCCCTTTTAAGAAAAAAATACTAAATTTCATCTTTTCCATTTAGAATTAAAGGAAAGTCCCCATATGAATACATGTATTTGTGTAGCAAGTATTATGATCTCTGGCCTCATGTATAAAATAAATATCGGAAAATGAGTGGTTTTCTATTTTTATTTTTAGCACAGGAAACTTAAAAAAAATGAAGCTGTACACAGAACCCAGAGAAATAGGATTTTGGGGCCTCAGCAAAGAGCCCACACCCAGCCACTCTCACCCTCCCCTGGTTGTCCTAGAATTGACAATGGCTGAGTTAGTCCTTTCAGGCACCACACGGAGGGCAGTGGTTTTCAGAGAGTCACCGAGCATCACTGTGAAAACAAGATTGTTATTTGAAAGGAGAGACCTCAGTTACCTAGAACAGTGCTAGTCAGGTGGTCTTTTAGACTAGTATGTCCACAGGAGAGAAGTACAAAATTGAGAGCAAGCGTTGAGAAATATTTATGGCAATTTGACATTGCCATGCTGTCCGAGCACATGATCAGTGATGGACTTATTTTGCTGAATAAGATACGTTGCTCAGTCAGAAGTGTTGGCCCATAATAAATTGCAAATTAAAAACAAAACAAAACAACTTTATAGATAATTTGAGAAACATTGCTCATGAGTATTATCTTATTTGTTGTTGTTCAGTCCCTAAGTTGTGTCCGACTCTTTGCTGGACTGCAGCATGCCAGGCTTCCTTGTCTTTCACTATTTCCTGGAGTTTGCGCAAACTCATGTCCACTGAGTCAGTGATGATATCGAACCATCTCATCATCGGCAGCCCGCTTCTCCTTTTGCCTTCAATCTTTCCCAGCATCAGAGTCTTTTCCAATCAGTCAGCTCTTGCATCAGGTAGCCAAAGTATTGGAGCTTCAGCTTCAACATCAGTTCTTCTAATGACTATTCAGGGTTGATTTCCTTTGGGATTGACTGGTTTGATCTCCTTGGTGTCCAAGGGACTCTCAAGAGTCTTCTCCAGCATCACAATTTGAGGACTCTAATTTTCTTCCTAAAGGTTGAATAAGTCAGATCAGAGGTACCAGTCTATGGCCTGTTAGGAACTGGGCTGCCCAGCAGGAGGTGAGCTGCAGACAGGCAAGTGGAAGCTTCATCTGTATGTACAACCACTCCCCATTGCTCACATTGCTGAGCTCTGTGTCCTGTCAGATCAGCAGTTGCATTAGATTCTCATGGGAGCCTGAACCCTACTGCGAACTGTGCACATGAGGGATCTGGGTTGTGTGCTCCTTATGAGAATCTAATGCCAGATAATCTGATTCTATATTGTACCGTTTAATTATTTCATTATATATCACAATCTAATAATAATGGCTTAAAACTCAACATTCAGAAAACGAAGATCATGGCATCTAGTCCCATCACTTCATGGGAAATAGATGGGGAAAAAGTGGAAACAGTATCAGACTTTATTTTTGGGGGGCTCCAAAATCACTGCAGATGGTGACTGCAGCCATGAAATTAAAAGACTTGTACTCTTTGGAAGAAAAGTTATGACCAACCTAGAGAGCATATTCAAAAGCAGAGCTATTACTTTGCCCACAAAGGTCAGTCTAGTCAAGGCTATAGTTTTTCCAGTAGTCATGTATGGATGTGAGAGTTGGACTGTGAAGAAGGCTGAGCACTGAAGAATTGATGCTTTTGAACTGTGGTGTTGGAGAAGACTCTTGAGAGTCCCTTGGACTGCAAGGAGATCCAACCAGTCCATTCTGAAGGAGATCAGCCCTGGGATTTCTTTGGAGGGAATGATGCTAAAGCTGAAACTCCAGTACTTTGGCCACCTCATGCGAAGAGTTGACTCATTGGAAAAGACTCTGATTCTGGGAGGGATTGGGGGCAGGAGGAGAAGGGGACGACAGAGGATGAGATGGCTGGATGGTATCACTGCCTCGATGGAAGCGAGTCTGAGTGAACTCCAGGAGTTGGTGATGGACAGGGAGGCCTGGCGTGCTGCGGTTCGTGGGGTCGCAAAGAGTCGGACAGGACTGAGCAACTGAACTGAACTGAATAATAATGGAAATAAAGTTCATAATAAATGTAATATGCTTGAATCATCCTGAAACCATCCTCCCACCCCAGTCCATGGAAAAATTGTCTTCCACAAAATTGGTTCCTGGTGCCATAAAGGTTGGGGACTACTGGGTTAGGTCATTCCTGAGTATGTTCAATAGCATCATAACATTACAAATACTTATCAATCCATTTGGTTTACAAGGGAGTTTTATGAAAGAGTTTTGAACTAAAGGGATAATTACATTGGTTTTCTAAAATGACTTTTATTTATTCATCCATTCGTTACTTTTTTTGTTTAATAAACATTTACCATTGCCTACCATGTGTCTGGTGAACACGGGAGGCCCAATACTGCGTCATGGCGTTGTCAGGCCATCATCATGCTTTTGGCCCAGGTCTGCAATGTATGGAGTAGTTGCAGTGCGCTCTGAGGAGGATCACCAGACTCAGGCCTTGGGACTCATGGGGGGCTCTAGTTCCAGAATTAACAATTGTTAAAAAGTAAATGCTTCCCAGGTGGCATGGTGGTAAAGAACTCGCCGGCAGTGCAGGAGATTCGGGTTCAGTCCCTGGGTTGGGAAGATACCCTGGAGGAGGAAATGGCAACCCACCCCAGTATTCTTGTCTGGAAAACCCCCCATGGACAGAATAGCCTGGCAGGCTACAGTCCATGGGGTTGCAAAGAGTTGGACATGACTAAGCAAATGAGCATACCGTGCACAAAAAGCAAATAATTTGTGAACTTTGGTAAAAATGCCTGAGCCACTTGTTACAGATTGTGGCACAAATACTTTCTGATTTCACACACTGTGCTTACCCTGTGCCGTTTGTCTGGTGTGTGGGGATAAAGCGGACGTGGTCCCTGCCCACATGGGGCACAGAAACCACTGACTGGCTAGGAGTTCTGATGTCGATGAGCCCCATGAGGGGCTGAAACGGTGGAGTGGTGAGAGTGTGGGGTGAATGGGTTGCTGGGGAGTCCTCAGCAAGGAAGGGACATATGAATTGAGGCTGAATGACCCAAAGAAGCCCGTGGGCAGAGGAGAAGGGAGACCTGGAAGGACTCAGAGAAGTCAGTCTGAGCAGGAGAGGTGTTAGCTTGGCAGCTGGCAGCCACGGCCCCCGCCTCTGCTCCATGTGCTCCTGAAGCCTGGCCCTTGAATCCCCATCAACCACACTGATCTGTGGGGGATGTGGACGTCTGCAGAGTCCCCATCTCCAAGGATGGTTTGTGCCCACGTATTGGCTTCAGAGTTTTGCTTCTAGCAGCCAGCTTTGGGACCTTTTTCGGGAGAATTTTGTTTAAGCTACTGGAGTCTCTTTGCCCCAGTCAGCAGTGCCTGTGTCACAGAACGAAACTCAGGCCCACTGGCCCACGCACAGTAAAGCCAATCTACTGACATCTAGCTGTGGTGAGTGAAAACACTGGCTTAAAACTCAACATTCAAAAAACCAAGATCATGGCATCCTATCCCATCACTTCACAGCAAATAGATGGAGAAACAATGGAAACAGTGACAGACTTTATTTTCTTGGGCTCCAAAATTACTGTAGATGATGACTTCAGCCATGAATTTAAAAGATGCTTACTCCTTGAAAGAAAAGCTATGACAAACATAGATAGTGTATTAGAAAGCAGAGACATCACTTTGATGACAAATATCCATGTAGTCAAAGCTATGGTTTTTCCAGTAGTCATGTATGGATGTGAGAAGTGGATCATAAAGAAGGCTGAGTGCTGAAGAATTGATGCTTTCTAACTGTGGTGTTCGAGAAGACTCTTAAGGGTCCCTTGGGCAGTAAGGAGATCAAGCCAGTCAATCCTAAAGGAAATCAATCCTGAATACTCATTGGAAGGACTGATACTGAAGCTCCAATACTTTGGCCACCTGATGTGAAAAGCCCACTCATTGAAGGAGACCCTGATGCTGGGAAAAACTGAAGGCAGGAGGAGAAGGGGACGACAGAGGATGAGATAGTTGGATGACATCACCGACCCAATGGACCTGAGTTTGAGCAAACTGAGAAACAGTGAACGACAGGGAAGCTTGGCATGCTGCAGTCTGTGGGGTCGCAAATAGTCGGACACGACTGAGCAACTAAACAATAAGCTATGGTGAAGGACAGTGCAGCCTTTCCTGCAGGGCCCAGCAAGGAGTCCAAAAAACCTGAACTTCCTGATGCCTTTTAGCAAGGCATTTTTATTTTATTTATTTTTAAACTTTTAATTTTGTATCAGGATATAGCCAATTAACAAACAATATTGTGATAGTTTCAGGTGAACAGCAAAAGACTCCATTATACATATGCATGTATCCATCCAGGCTGCCATATAACACCCTGCAGAGTTCCATGTGCTATACAGTAGGTCCCTGTTGGTTATCCATTTTAAATACAGCAGTGTGTAGAAAGGCCAGGTTGGGGAGTCCGTGGATCCCAGGGTGTGAGATCAGCTCCTACATAGTCATAGTTGGTTGATGGTGAGGTTACAGAGCATTAGCATCATCAGTCTTCAGGTGCCAGTAGGTGCTTATCATCATCAGCTAGTTAATTTCTTCTTTATTATGTAGTTTTAATATCTGTAAAGCAACTCAGGAAATGTGCATCAAATGCTATTATCTAGGTACTTCAGAGAGGAGCTACAGCAGAGGGTATGTGGGAGGGGTCTGTCCCAGGAATGCCCCCTAGGGCCCTGTTCCCTTACCCTGAAGGCTAGGATCTCCCTCAGGACCCAACACCAACCACTCTTCCCTCAGGTTTAGATGCTGGCTCTGAGGCGAACTCTGCCTGCAGGACTCTTGCCCTCACCCCATCTCTGAGAAACACTTAACTCAGAAAGTTGTTTGCTTCCAGAAAATGACTTAAGATGTGAACCGCCCTTTTCCCCACCCCTCAGTTTTGAATTATAGCCCTCTCGTTGTTGTTTAGTCATCGAGTCGTGTCCAACTTTATGCCACACCAGGATGCCCTGTTCTTCACTGTTTCCCACCATTTGCTTAAATCCATGTCCACTGAGTCTGTGATGCTATCTAAATAGTGTTTGGTATAATGTTAATTAAATAAGGGATTAAATTAAATGTCTTATAGTATTTCCAACTTCTTGAATTTTTTTTTTTTCAGAATAGTTTCCATTTTAACAGCCACCAAGTGGAAAGAATTTTCTTTTTTGTCCTAAAGGCAATTGCCTGTTTCTTCTGATTCTGGTGAATTTGTTTACCATTTAATTAAGAGAAACATTTCTAGAGAGTTATCTATTTTCACTCTTCCAGTTCACAGAGTAGAAACTAATTTTAAACTGATAAAACTATTAGAGGATTATTTCCTGTTCACCTACCAGTCAATAAAATCACAGAGATTAAACCACAGAATAAGACAAGACATTTAGCAGTAAGATTGTGGCAGATGTGGTCCTCTACCTTCAGAAGCCCAAGAGCTTTTCCACACATTTTCACATGCTAATCACTGTGACTTTTACATCCTGTTTCTAAAACAGGCTGGAGCTATGGTTTGAGCAGAGTTTGAAGCCAACAGGCCAGTGTATCTGTATGGAACTTTCCCTCTGTTCTTGAAGGAAAGGTGAAGTTAGATTATATTTATTTTGACTGGATTTTAATTTATTTTAGAACTTTCGGGGCATTTTAATATTTATATATGAAAAGCATTTGGATCTTTTGCTGTTGAAAAATTATGTACAGATCATTCATTCTTCCTTTTTCCCTCCCTACCTTGCCCTTTATTACTCCCTTTCTTCTTTCTTTTAAACAGATGCTAAAACAAATCTTTATCTGAATATCTCACAAAACATAGTTTAAAGTTCCTAAGTGGGTTTTTCTTTGTTTGTAGTAGAAGCCTATATCTGAGATAGCCTCTTTTATCTTTAGTAGTTTTCAATCTGAGATTGAACATAGTACACATTCAATAAATATTTCTTGAAAGAATAAACCCATGGCTTTAGGTCCTGGGCACAATCCTAAAATACTGTTATTGTACTTTGCTTGGTGTGCATCTGTGATGAGAACCTTGGTCTTCAGCTCAATTCCAGATGGACTATTTGTCACAAATATGCAACTATACTGGGAAAATAATTTTAAATCCTTAGATATACTGTCTTTGTTCATTTTACAGAATTAAATGAATTTTACAGAATTTTGCTCATTTCTGTTGCAGTAAAACACCCACTGGCACATTCCTTCTGCCTCTAAGTACTTTTGAATCACTTGGATTTTGACCATCAATTCTATAATACATTAAGGCATGCAATTATAGGACAACAATGCATACTTTTTTATGCCTGAAAAACACTCTGAAGTCAAGCACTAGCACTGAAGCACAACTGGAAAATTTTGTATGTTCCATGTAATTGAAAGTATGGGTATCTACAACTATTTTTTGGTTTCTATTCTGGAAACGAAAACAACTTAATCAGAAATTGATTACAAAAGGGTTTTATTAACAAATAAATTATTCTCCATTGTTGAACTCATACTAACCTTTTGAGTAGTGGTGGAAAGTAGTGTTAAAGCTTATCCTAGGAAAGTGAAGTCACTCAGGTGTGTCCGACTCTTTGCGACCCCATGGACTGTAGCCTACCAGGCTTCTCTGTCCACGGGATTTTCAGGCAAGAATACTGGATTGGGTTGCCATTTCCTTCTCCAGGAGATCTTCCTGACCCAGGGATTGAATCCAGGTCACCTGCATTGCAGGCAGGCACCACCTGATAAGATCCTAGGAAAGGGTGACCACAATGATGACAAAGCTTAATTCAGAAGAGTGAGGTGCCTACTGTCTTGTATTCCCAGGCTGGATGCCCCACTGTCTGAATTGTTAAAAACAAAACTCAATCGAGTACATTTTAAAGATCTTATTGGCTTTACTCAGCAATTAATGAACTGGGCAGAACTCAATCTAGCAGATAGAAAGAAGCTCTAAGGAACCGTACAAAATGAAAGACTTTTATAGGCAGAAGAAGATAGGAACAAAGTTATACTAGTCAAAAAGCCGATTGGTTATTGCAACGTTACTTTTCCCAAAGAGGATGGAGGGTTTTATCAGGCTGCTTACCTAACGAGCACTAATCAGGAGATTCCTGATTGGCTAGTTTAAGTTTCCATTTTGGGAAGAGCTGAAATTGTAATTTAGTTTGGCTGACCCCAGGGTTAGCATGAGTGACTCTATTTTGATTGTGAGCCCATTGTCTTGTTTTAATCAGGATGCTTAAGTGAGTTCAGGGACTGTGCAAGTCTGGCCCAGTTCTGGCAGAAGAGGTTATGGCTGGAGTTGTCCCATGTGGGGATTCAGCCTGAAAGTTTTAGGCATTCTGGAAACCCAAGGATATTTTGTGTGTTGCTCTTGACACTGTAATGCATTTGCAAGTGCAATGCATTTGGTGGAGCTTCCTCTGGAATTTTTAGGGACATGACCCACACTGAGAGAGGAGCTCCCTAAACTAGCAGCATGCTGTTAAGGAAACTTACTGAGAAAGACAAGTAAGATGGCATAAAAGGGTCAGTGGGACACTTTTCCTGGCAAGCAGAAAAGTACTTGTTGGGGTAATGAGTCAGAATATTTGAAATCAAGAATGACTCAGAAAATATAGGCTTAGGTACTACTATAATTGACTTCCCTTGTGGCTCAGACAGTAAAGCATCTGCCTACAATGTGGGAGACCTGGGTTTGATCCCTTGGTCGGGAAGATCCTCTGGAGAAGGAAATGGCAACCCACTCCAGAATTCTTGTCTGGAAAAGCCTATGGACAGAGGAGCCTGGTAGGCTACAATACATGGAGTTGCAAAGAGTCAGACACGACTGAGCAACTCACTCTCACTTTTCACTACTATAATTATAAGTGGGTGTTTTACTATGCCCTAAATGTATCCAGAGGCCTTTGAATGATAAATAGTAAATGTTACTCATATTAACATTTTTATTATTGTATTAGAAGTAAATGTTAGTTTGTGCAAATTTAAATAAATGTTTTAAGTGGATTTGCATTAATTGAGAATATTTTGGAGCACCCAAGCCAACTAAAGTTTTTCCTTCCAGTTTACTTTGAAAGGAATGCGATGTTAATTCTGGGGCATTGATGGTTTACAATGCCTGATCAAGACAAAAAAGTGAAGGCCACTGAAAAATCAACTGATAAAAAACAGCAAGGAGTCACCACCAGGTAACACCATACTAAGTTTTTGCTTATTATTCGTGACCAGCAACCCCAGTGTAGATCCTTGACAACTGCTGCTCTGGGGTAGAGTCTTCACTGAAATGTTTGCCCTTTTCCAGAGTTCTAAGGAGATGTTTAGTTTGTATGTTTCAGTCTATAAAAGCAGGCCTCCAAGTGGCAAGGGTCCATGTTACTGGTGGGTAACGCAACTAGCTCACCCAGAGTCTCCTGTCGGTTGACACTGTGCTATTCTTTCTCCTAGGGACTATTCAGATCTTAAAAGACTTCTGTGCCTTTTGAACGTTCAATCAAGCAAGCAACAGGTAGTGTTTTCAAAGAATGCGCGTCCATTAATGACAGAGAAATCACGTTTCCAAAGGATCCATTTAACATCTTATGAACGATACATCTATTTTCCTTTGTTCTTTCACGTGTTCCATCTTTCTTCCAGTTGTTTCTCCCTCACCTGGTTCAGGGTCAGGAAGCAGGACTATGCAACCACAGCATTTTCATTCCTCTGCTCTCATGCCTGGTGCTAACCTGCAAAACGCATCAGTATGGAAAGGATACATTCTTCAGTTGAATGCTCAGTGTCTGACCCTGCAGAGCTCTAGGGGAGTTGATTTCTCCAAAACACTGTACATCCCGTTTTCCTTCTCCCCTGCCCTGCTTTTCAGGCTGCCCAACTGCTACAGCACCCTTCTTGACGCTGGCTGCAGAGTATATCGCACCAAAAATAGGGGAAATGAAGGAGTGAGTTTTGACTATTTTTACAATAGCATTTTTAATTTTTTTTAATGGAAAGAATGGTACTGCCATTTGAATTTATCTCTAGACTTTTTTTGGTTTAGCTTCTGTAAGACTTTGGAGAAGTGTGAGATTAGAGGCTATCCGTGAAGACCTGGGGAATAACACAGAAATGCTAATAGCAATAAAAACAGCAGATACTTATTTAGCATGGTCAATTAGCAAATGACAGAGCTGGGATGTGAACCCTGGGAGCGAGATTCCAAAGTCTACTGTGGTAAACTTGTTTAAGCAAATTTGTTTATGAGCGTATGTGGTAATGCAGCCCTACTGGCTTTTGTTGTATCTACTAAACTTACCAGAGAACTATAGCATTAAAAATTTTTTTATTGAATTATAGTTGATTAACAATATTATATTAAATTCAGTTGTATAGCATAATGATTCACTCTTTTAAGATTATACCCCATAAATCTTTTAAGATTTATATTCAGATATTGGCTATATTTCCTGTGCTGTATAATATAGCCTATTAGCTTATTTGTTTTATACATAGTAGGTTGTACCTTTTAATCGTCTACGCCTATATCACCCCTCTCCATTCCCCTCTCCCCTCTGGTAACCACTAGTTTATTCTCTGTATCTATGAGTCTGTTTCTGTTTTGTTATACAGTAAGTCTCCTTCAATGAATGAGTTATGTTCCCAGAATGCATTCATAAGTCCAATTTGTTCGTAAGTCCAACGAAATTAGCCTAGGTACCCAACTAACACAATTGGCTATATAGTACAGCGCTGCAAGAGGTTTATAATACTTTTCACACAATTAATACATAAAAAAACAAACACACAAAAAGAAAACATTTTAAATCACACAGTACAGTACCTTGAAAAGTGCAGTTGTACCGGCTACATCACTGCTGCTTTCACACTTGCTTCTAGACTTCCTGGGCTTGAAATAAAGATACTGTATCACTGTCCCCTATACAGTACTATACAAAAGCACAACCGCTTGTAGAAGATGCATACCTGCGATAATGTGTGCCAGACATGTGAAATAGCTGTATGTGACTGGACATGCGAGCATACATCCACATTTTTGAAAGTTTGCAGCTTGAAGCTTTATATATAGAGGACTTACTGTATTCATTTGTTCATTTTTTTAGAGTCCACATTAAAGTGGTAACATATAGTATTTGTCTTTCTCTGATTTATTTCACTAAGAATAATAATTTCTAGGACCATCCATATTGTTGCAAATGACAATATTTATTTTCCTTTACAACTGAGTGAATTGCAGTGTGTGTGTGTGTATGTGTGTGTGTGTATACATTAATCTGTTGGTGGACGCTTAGGGTGCTTCCATACTATGGCTATTGTAAATAATACTACAATAAACATTAGGGTGTATGTAGCTTTTCAAATTAATGTTTTCATGTTCCTTGGATATGTACCCAGGAGTGGAATTTCTCTATCATATGGTAGTTCTGTCTGTAGCTTTTTGAAGAATCTCCATACTGTTTTCCAAGGTGGCTGTACAGATTTACATTCCTGCCAACATTATTCCCTTTTTCCCACATCCTTGCCAACATTTGTTGTTTGTTGTTTTTGTCCTGAGAGCCGTTCGGATGGATGTGAGACGATATCTCCTTGTGGTTTTGATCTGCGTTTCCCTGGTCGTTAGCAAGGTCGAGCATCTTTTCATGTGCCTCTTGGCTGTCTGTGTGCCTTCTTTTGAAGTATGTCTATTTAGGTCTTCTGCCCATTTTTTAAACCAGTTTTTTTAATATTGAAGTTGTATGAACTGTTTATATATATTGGATATTAACCCTTTACTGACCATCATCATTTGCAAATATTTTCTCTCATTCAGTAGGTTGTCTTTTAATTATGTTGATGGTTCTCTTTGCTGTGCAACAGCTTTTAAGTTTAATTATGTCCCATTTATTTTTTTCGTTTCCTTTAGGAGACAGAGCCAAAAAATATTGCTACAATTTATGTCAGAGTGTTTTTAGGAGTTTTATGGTTTCCAGTCTTACATTTAGATCTTTGATCTATTTTGAGTTCATTAGCGAATGTATTCTAATTTCATTCTTCTACATGTACCTGTTCAGTTTTCCCAGCACCAGTTACTGAAAGACTGTCTTTTCCCCACTGTATATTCTTGTTTCCTTTGTCATAAATTAATTGATCATTTAAGTGTGTGGATTTTTTTCTGGGTTCTTGATCTATGTGTCTCTTTTGGTGCCAACAACATACTATTTTTTATTAATTTTATTTATGTATTAATTGGTAGAAAATTGCTTTACAATTTTGTGTTTGTTTCTGCCTTACAACAAGGCAAATAAGTCATAATTGTATGTATATCCCTTTCCTCCAGAGCCTTCCTCCTCTCCTCCCATCCCACCCTTCTAGGTATCACAGAGCGCCAAGCTGGGCTCCCTGTACTATTTAGCGACTTGTCACCAGCTATCTGTTTTACGCATATAGTGTATATATGTCAATGCTACTTTCTCAATTTGTCCCACGCTCACCTTGCCTGCTGTGTTCACAAGTCCATTCTGTACTAAGTTCATAAATACATTTTTCTAGATTCCGCATATACGTGTTAATATGTGATACTTGTTTTCCTCGTTTTTACTTACTTCATTCTGTATAAGAGGCTCTAGTTTCATCCGCTTCACTACAACTGACTTGAATGCATTCCTTTTTATGGCTGAGTAATATTCCATTCTATAAATGTAGTACAACTTCTTTATCCATTCATCTGTCGATAGACATCTAGGTTGCTTACATGTCCTAGCTGTTGTAAATATTGCTTCAGTGAACATTGGGGTACATGTGTCTTTTAGAATTGTGGTTTTCTCAGGGTATATGCCCAATAATGGGATTGCTGGGTCATATGGTAGATTTATTTCTAGTTTTTAAAGGAATATCTATACTGTTTTCCATAGTGGCTGTATCAGATTACATTCCCACCAACAGTGCAGGAGGATTACCTTTTCTCCACATCCTCTCCAGCATTTATTGTTTGTAGATTTTTTAATGATGGACATTCTGACTCATGTGAGGTGACACCTCACTGTAGTTTTGATCTGCGTTTCTCTAATAATGAGTGATGTTGAGCAGCTTTTCATGTGTTTATCGGCCATGTGTATGTCTACTTTGGAGAAATGTCTGTTTAGGTGCTGCCCATTTTTTGATTGGGTTGTTTTTCTAATATTGAGCTATATGAGCTGCTTTTATATTTTGGAGATTAACCCTTTGTCAGTTGCTTTGTTTGCAATTATTTTCTCCCATTCTGAGGGTAGTCTTTTCATCTTCTTTATAGTTTCCTTTGCTGTGCAAAAGCTTCTAAGTTTTATTAGGCCCCATTTGTTTATATTCCTTTTTATTTTCATTAGTCTAGGAAGTGGGTCAGAGAGAATCTTGCTGTGATTTTTAACAAAGAGTGTACTGTCTATGTTTTCCTCTATGAGCTTTTGTAGTTTCTGGCCTTACATGTAAGTCTTTCATATACTTTATTTTTGTGTATGGTGTTAGAAAGTATTCTAACATATAGCTCTCCAGTTTTCCCACCACCACTTGTTGAAGCTATCTTTTCTCCATTGTATTTTTTTGCTTCCTTTGTCAAAGATAAGGTACTCACAAGTATGTAGGCTTATCTCTGGGTTATCTATCTTGTTCTGTTGGTTTATATTTCTGTTTTGTGCCAATATCATACTGTCTTGATGACTGTAGCTTTGTAGTATAATTTGTAGTCAGGGAAGTTGATTTCTCCAACTCTGTTTTTCTTTCTCAAGATTGATTTGGCTATGCAGGGTCATTTATGTTTCCATACAAAATGTGAAATTTTTTGTTCTAATTCTGTGAAAAATTACCTTGGTAATTTGATAGGGATTGCATTGAATCTGTAGATTGCTTTGGGTAGTATAGTCATTTTGACAATATTGATTCTTTCAGTTCAAGAACATGGTATATATCTATCGATCTATTTGTATCATCTTTAATTTCTTTCATCAGTGTCTTATAGTTTCCTGCATACAGGTCTTTCGTCTCTTTAGGTAGGTTTATTCTTAGATATTTTATTTTTTTTGCAATGGTGAATGAGACTGTTTCATTAATTTAGCTTTCTGATTTTTCATAGTTAGTATATAGAAATGCAAGGGATTTATGTGTATTAATTTTATATCCTGCCACATTACTAAATTCATTGATTAGCTCTAGTAGTTTTTTGTGGCATTTTCAGGGTTTTCTATGTATAGTATCATGTCATGTGCAAACAGTGAATGTTTTACTTCTTTTCCAATCTGAATTCCTTCTATCTCTTTTTATTTTCTGGTTGCCATGACTAGGACTTCCAAGGCTATGTTGAATAACAGTGGTGAGAGTGGGCACTGTTGTCTTGTTCTTGATCTTAGAGGACGTGCTTTCAGTTTTTACCACTGAGAATGATATTTGCTGTGATTTTGTCATTTATGGCCTTTATTGTGTTCAGGTATATATTCTTTCTGTGCCTACACTCTTGAGAGTTATTATTGTGAATGGGTGTTGAGTTTTGTCAAAAGCTTTCTCTGCATCTATTGAGATTATCATATGGTTTTTATCTTTCAATTTGTTAATATGGTATATCACATTGATTTGTGTATATTGAAGAATCCTTGCATCCCTGGAATAAACCCCACTTAATCATGGTGTATGATCCTTTTAATGTATTGTTGGATTCTGTTTTCTAGAACTTTGTTGAGGATTTTTGCATCTAGGTTCATCCATGATATTGAACTGTAATTTTCTTTTTTTGTGATATCTTTGTCTGGTTTTAGTATCAGGGTGATGATGGCCTCATAGAATGAGTTTGGGAGTTTTCCTCCCTCTGCAATTTTGGAACAGTTTGAGCAAGAGAGGTGCTAGCTCTTCTCGGTACCTTTGATAGGTTCTCCTTTCTTCAGTCTCTCACTCTTAGTCTCTGTGTGTCCCTAGATCTGACATGGGCCGTTTCCAGACAGCATGTATATGGGTCTTGTTTTTGTATCCAATCAGCCAGTCTGTTTCTTTTGGTTAGAGAATTGAATCCATTTACATTTAAGATAATTATTTTAATATATGATATATATAAATACATAATTATATGTATACATATATATATATATATATTAGAGTCAGACACGACTGAGCAACTTCACTTTCACTTTTCACTTTCATGCATTAGGGAAGGCAGTGGCAACCCACTCTAGTACTCTTTCCTGGAGAATCCCAGGGACGGGAGCCTGGTGAGCTGCCGTCTTTGGGGTCGCACAGAGTCGGACACAACTGAAGTGACTTAGCAGTAGCATACATTTATATATAACAATCATTTATATATATGATATATATAATATATATGATTTATATATTATATATATGATAATTATTTTATATATGATTTATATATTTTTTTATATATGAAAAATATTTTTATATATGATATATATTACCATTTACTTTATTGATTTGGGTTTGTTTTTATAGGTCTTTTCTTTCTCTTATGTTTCCTATCTAGAGAAGTTCCTTTAGCATTTGTTATAGAGCTGGTTTGGTGGTGAATTCTCTTAACTTTTGCTTGTCTGTAAAGCTTTTGATTTCTATGCCAAATCTGAGTGAGAACCTTGCTGGGTAGAGTAATCTTGGTTGTAGGTTTTTTTCCTTTCATCAGTTTAAGTATAGCTTGCTACTCCCTTCTGGCCTGCAGAGTTTCTGAAAGATCAGTTGTTACCCTGATGGGGATTTCCTTGTATTCCCTTGTTGCTCTTCCCTTGTTTATTCTTTGTGTTTAATTTTTGTTAGTTTGATCAATATGTGTCTTGCTTTGTTTCTTTTTGGGTTTATCCTGTATGGAACTCTCTGGGCTTCCTGGAATTGGGTGGCTATTTATTTTCTCCTGCTAGGGAAGTTTTCAACTATAATCTCCTCAAATATTTTCTCATATCTTTTTTTTTTTTCCTTTTCCTACTGCTACTGCTGCTAAGTCGCTTCAGTCATGTCCGACTCTGTGCGACCCCGTAGATGACAGCCCACCAGGCTCCCCCGTCCCTGGGATTCTCCAGGCAAGAACACTGGAGTGGGTTGCCATTTCCTTCTCCAATGCATGAAAATGAAAAGTGAAAGTGAGGTCGCTCAGTCATGTCTGACTCTTCGCGACCCCATGGACTGCAGCCTACCAGGCTTTTCCATCCATGGGATTTTCCAGGCAAGAGTACTGGAGTGGGATGCCATCACCTTCTCCTTCCTTCTCCTGAGACCCCTCTAATTCAAATGTTGGTGTGCTTAATGTTGTCCCAGAGGTCTATGAGACTTCTCATTTATTTTCATTCTTTTTTTTTCAATATTCTACTATGCTTCAGTTATTTTCAACTTTCGCTCTTCCAGCTTACTTATCTGTTCTGCTACTGATCCCTGTAGTGTATTTTTAAAATTTTATTTCAGTTAGTATGATGTTCATTGTTGATTTTCTGTTCTTTATTTCTTCTAGGCTCTTTTATTTATTTATTTATTTACTTTACAATATTGTATTGGTTTTGCCATACTTCAACATGAATCTGCCACGGGTGTACACGTGTTCCCAATCCTGAACCCCCCTCCCACCTCCCTCCCATACCATCCCTCTGGGTCATCCCAGTGCACCAGCCTCAAGCATCCTGTATCCTGCATCGAACCTAGACTGGTGATTCATTTCTTATATGATATTATACATGTTTCAATGCCATTCTCCCAAATCATCCCACCCTTTCCCTCTCCCACAGAGTCCAAAATACTGTTCTATACAGAGTGATGTAAGCCAGAAAGAAAAACACCAGTACAGTATACTAACACATGTATATGGAATTTAGAAAGATGGTAACGATAACCCTATATGCGAGACAGCAAAAGAGACACAGATGTATAGAACAGTCTTCTAGGTTCTTAAATGTTTCTTGTATCTTCTCAATCCATGTCTCCATTCTGTGTATTTGTGCCTCCATTTTATTTACAAGGTTTTGAGTCATCTTAACTGTCATTACTCTGATTTATTTTTCAGGTAGATTTCCCATTTCCTCTTCACCTGTTTTGTCTGGTGGTTTTTACCATGCTCCTTCATCTGCTGCATGTTTCTCTGTCTTTTCATTTTGTTTAATATATTGCATTTGGGGTCTCCTTTCCACAAGCTGTAAGGTTGTAGTTATTCTTGTGGAGTCCACCCTCAGAGTGTGGGGTTGGACTTGGTTGGAGGAGGGGGGCTAGTTCCTGTGTTCTGGTGGGTGAAGCTGGACCTTGTCTCTCTAAATGCAGTGTTGGGCCCAGTGGTATGTTATGGGGTGTCTGTGACCTTGGTATGATGTTGGACAGCCTGTCTACTAATGGGTACAATTGTGTTCCTGTTTTGCTAGTTGTTTGGTGTGGAGCATGCAGCACTGGAGCTTGCTGACCTTTGGGTGGGGCCAGGTCTTAGTGTTAAGATGGAGGCCTTTGGGAGAGTTCTTGCTGATTAGTATTCCATAGGGTTGGGAGTCCTCTGGTGATCCAACATCCTGGACTTGGGTCTCCCACCTTGGAGGTTCAGACCTGACCCCTTGCTGGAGCACCAAGACTCTACAAGTCACACAGCACAGAAGGGAAAAAGAAAGAATAGGGGAAAATCAAACCAAACTACTACTAATAAAAAAAAGAACAGACAGACAAAACCCCAACAGAAAACCCCACATTTGCAGGTGTGCCCATCTCTGGGGTCATAGACTACAGCCAACTCATCCCACTTGTGAAGGCTGGGTCGTGCAGGCTGGGAGCCTGTGGAGTTAGAGGGTCCCCAGGAGTCTGAGGGTCCCTTTGACAATGGTCTCTTGCCTTTTTGGTAGATCCAGGCTTTCCCCTGGACTCCCTGACTTGCATTGTACTAGTACCCTCAGAGGGAGGCAGAGTCAACCCCAGTCCTTCATAGGAGTCAACCCCAGTCCTCTCCCTGGGGTCGGTCTCCCAAAGCTTGAGCCTCAGCACCCAGCCCTGACTCTCTGTGGTGGGTGTCCAAACAACTTCTCTGCTGGGAGATGCCAATTGGCATTGATCTTTGTGCCAAATTCTCTGTGCTTTGTCTTCTGTGTACTTGTTGCTGCACTCCCCTCTGAGGTTCCAAAACTCCCCTTGTCCCCATCTGTGGGGGGGTTTCCAAGTGTGTGAAAACTTGTCCTCCTTCACAGCTAACTCCCCATGGTACAGGACCCGTCCCTTTTTCTTTGTATCTTTATTTTCATGCCCTTTTCCTACCACTTTATGCGAAGTTTAGCTTCCCTTTTTGGAAGTCTGAGGTCTTCTGCTAGTGTTCAGCAGCTGTTCTGTAGGAGTTGTTCCACAGGCAGATGTATTTTTTATGTATTTGTGAGGAGGAAGATGATCCACATCTTGCTTTTCCACCATCTTCAACCCCCATCCATACTACTTTGATTAGTTGTATCTTTGTAGTATCATCTTAAGTCAGGGGCTATGATCCCTTCAGCTTTGTTCTTTTTCTTTTTTTCTCAACATTGCTTTGGCTATCCAGGGTATTTTATAGTTCCATATAAATTTTAGGATTATCTTTTCTAGATCCGTGAAAAATATTATAGGTACTTTGATAGGGATTCCACTGAATCATGTCCAACTCTTTATGACTCCCATGGACCATAGAGTCCATGGAATTCCCACAAGGGGCTTCCCTGATGGCTCAGCTGGTAAAGAATCTGCCTGTAATGTGGGAGACCTGGGTTCAGTTCCTGGGTTGGGAAGATCCCATGGAGAAGGGAACAACAGCTAGTCACTCCAGTATTCTGGCCTAGAGAATTCCATGGAATATATGGCCCATGGAATCGCAAAGAGTTGGATACAGCTGAGCTACTTTCCCTTTCATTTTCCACTAAATCGTAGATTGCTTGGGTAATAAGTGCATTTTAACAGTATTAATTCTTACAATCCACAAACATAGCATATCTTTTCATTTCTTTGCCTTTAATTTCCTTCATCAGTATCTTGCAGTTTTCAGAGTAATGGTTTTTTACCTCCTTAGTTAAATTTATTTCTAGGTATTTTATTCTTTTTGATGCAATTATAAATGGGATTTTTTTTTTGCTTTCTCTAATAGTTCATTATTAGTGTATAGGAAAGCAACAGTTTTGTATATTAATTTTATATCTTAAAACTTTACTGAATTCATGTATTAGTTCTAATAGTGTTTGGTTGGAAACCATAAGGTCTTTATATATATATATATATATATATATATATATACACACATACATATACATATATATATATATATAAATAATGTTATCTGCAAATACTGAAAGTTTTATTCTTCCCTTCCAATTGGGATGCCTTTTATTTCTTTTTCTTGTCTGATTACTGTGGTTAAATGCAGGTGAAGGGAGTGGGCACCCTTGTCTTTTTCATGATTTTAGAGGAAAAACATTCAGTTTTTCATCATTGAGTATGATGTTAGGTGTGAGTTTGTTATATAAGTTCTTTATTTATGTTGAGATATGTACCCTATACCAACTTTGATGAGAATTTTCATCATGAATATATGTTATTTTTCAAATGCTTTTTTCTGAGTCTTGAGTCTACTGAGGTGATCATACAATTTTTATACTTCCTTTTGTTAATGAGATGTGCCACATAAGTTGATTTGTGTATTTCCTTGTGACCTTGGGATGAATCCAAGTTGATCATGGTGTATAACAGTTTTATGTATTATTGAACTTACTTTGCTAATATTTTGTTGAAAATTTTTGCACCTATATTCATCAGAGATATTGGCCAGTAGTTTCTTTCTTTCTTTATTTTTGGAGTGTCTATTTTTGGTATCAGAATAATGGTGGCCCTATAGAATGAATTTGGGAGTGTCCCCTCCTCTTCAATCTTTGTGAATAGACTGAAAAGGATAGGCATTAGATCTTCTTTGTAAGTTTGGTGTTAATAGAATTCTCCTGTGAACCTGCTTGGTCCTGGACTTTTGTTGGCTGGGAGATTTTTAAACTATTAATTAAATTTCACTGCCAGTGATCTGTATATTCAGATTGTCTATTTCCTGATTTGATCTTAGAAGATTGCATATTTGTATAAATATATCCATTTCTTCTAGGTTTTCCAATTTTTGGCACATAACTGTCTGAAATATTCTCTTGGGATTTTTCTGTCTCTTTAATATAGGTTGTTATTTCTCCTGTTTTATTTATTATTTTGTTTATTAGAATCCTCTCTCTTTTCTCTTGGTGAATCTAGCTACAGGCTTATCAATTTTATCTTTCCAAACAACAGCCCTTAGATTCATTGATGTTTTCTTTCTTTTGGTTGCTATTTTATTTATCTCCTCTCTGATCTTTATTATTTCCTTGGGCCTTCTTCCTTCTTCCTTTTCTAATTCCTATGGATGACTAATTAGGGTGTTTATGTGAGTTTTTCTTGTTTCTTGAGGTAAACCTATATCACTATAAACTTTCCTCTTTGATCTGCTTTTGCTGCATCCTGTATAGATTTTGGAAATTTGTGTGTGTGTGTGTGTGTGTGTGTGTGTTTTTCATTTTTCTCAAAGTATTTTATGATTTCCTCTTTTTTTTTTTTGCAGTGACCCATTAATATTTTATTAGCATATTTTTTTAGTCTCCAGTGCTTATTTTTCCATTTTTCTTTCTGCAAGTGTATTTCTAGTTTCATGCCATTATGGTTAGAAAAGAAATGCTTGATGCAATTTCTGTCCTCTTAAATTTATTCAGATTTGTTTTGTGGCCTAGTATATGATCTATCCTAGAGGATGTTCCATGTGTACTTGGAAATCATATATATTCCAGTTTTTGGATGAAGTGTTCTCAGTTCACTCAGTTGTGTCAGACTCTTGGCAACCCCATGAGCATACCAGGCTTCCCGGTTCATCACCAACTCCTGGAGCTTACTCAAACTCATGTCACGATCGAGCTGGTGATGCCATCCAACCGTCTCATCCTCTGTTGTCCCATTCTCTTCCCACCTTCAATCTTTCCCAGCATCAGGGTCTTTTCCAAAGAGTCAGTTCTTCAATTCAGGTGGCCAAACCACTGGAGTTTCAGCTTGAGTATCAGTCCTTCCAATGAATATTCAGGACCGATTTCCTTTAGAATTCACTGGTTTGATCTCCTCACAGTCCAAGGGACTCGCAAGAGTCTTCTCCAACACCACAGTTCAAAAGCGTCAATTCTTCAGCAATCAGCTTTCTTTATAGTCCAACACTCACATCGATACATGACTACTGGAAAAACCATACCTTTGACTAGATGGACCTTTGTCAGCAAGGTAATGTCTGCTTTTTAAAATACTGTCTAGGTTGGTCATAGCTTTTCTTTCCAGGAGCAAGCATCTTTTCATTTCATGGCTGCAGTCACCATCTGCAGTGATTTTGGAGCCCAAGAAAATAAAGTCTGTCACTGTTGCCGTTGTTTCCCCATCTATATGCCATGAAGTGATGGGACTGGATGCCATGATCTTACTTTTATGAATGTTGAGTTTTAAGCCAGCTCTTTAACTCCTCTTTCACTTTCATCAAGAGGCTCTTTAGTTGCTCTTCACTTTCTGCCATAAGGGTGGCATCATCTGTGTATCTGAGGTTATTGATATTTCTCCCACCAATTTGGATTCCAGCTTGTACTTCATCCAGCCCAGCATTTCGTATGATGTACTCTGCATATAAGTTAAATAGTCAAGGTGACAATATACAGTCTTGACATACTCCTTTCTCAATTTGGAACCAGTTGGTTGTTCTATGACCAGTTCTAACTGTTGCTTCCTGACCTGTATACAGATTTCTCAGGAGGCAGGTGGGTGGTCTGGTATTCCCATCTCTTGAAGAGTTGTCCACAGTTTGTTGTGATCCACACAGTCAAAAGCTTTGACATAATCAATAAAACAGAAGTAGATGTTTTTCTGGAACTCTCTTGCTTTTTTCAATGATCCAATGGATGCTGGCAATTTGATCTCTGGTTCCTCTGCCTTTTCTAAATCCAGCTTGAACATCTGGAAGTTCACAGTTCATGTACTGTTGAAGCTTGGCTTGGAGAATTTTGAGTTACTTTGCTAACATGTGAGATGAGTGCAATTGTGTGGTATTTTAAACATTCTTTGGCATTTCCTTTCTTTGGGATTGGAATGAAAGCTGACCTTTTCCAGTTTTGTTGAGTTTCCTCAAATTTGCTGGCATATTGAGTGCAGTTCTTTAATACCATCATCTTTTAGGATTTGAAATGGCTCAACTGAAATTCCATCACCTCCACTAGCTTTGTTCATAGTGATGCTTCCTAAGGCCCACTTGACTTCGCATTCCAGGAAGTCATGTCTGGCTCTAGGTGAGTGATCACACCATTGTGGTTATCTGGGTCATGAAGATCTTTATTTGTATAGTTCTTCTGGTATTTTTGCCACCTCTTCTTAATATCTTCTGCTTCTATTAGGTCCATACCACTTCTGCCCTTTATTGTGCCCATATTTGCATGAAATACTCCTTTGGTTTCTCTAATTTTCTTGAAGAGATCTCTAGTCTTTCCCCAATCTGTTGTTTTCCTCTATTTCTTTGCATTGATCACTGAGGAAGGCTTTCTTATCTCTCCTTGCTATTCTTTGGAACTCTGCATTGAACTGTGTAGGGCCACTCAATACGGACAGGTCATGGTAGAGAGTTCTGACAAAATGTGGTCTACTGGAGAAGGAAATGGCCAACCACTTCAGTATTCTTGCCTTGAGAACCCCATGAACAGTGTGAAAAGTCAAGAAGATATGACACTGAAAGGTGAACTCCCCAGGTTGGTAGGTGTCCAATATTCTACTGGAGAAGAGTGCAGAAATAACTCCAGAAAGAATGAAGAGACAGAGCCAAAGCAAAAACAACACCCAGTTGTGGATGTGACTGGTGATGGAAGTAAAGTCCAATGCTGTAAAGAGCAATAATGCACAGGAACCTGGAATGTTAGGTCCATGACTCAAGGTAAATTGGAAGTGGTCAAACAGCAGATGCCCAGAGTAAACATCAACATTTTAGGAATCGGTGAACTAAAATGGACTGGAATGGGTGAATCTAATTTGGATGAGCATGATATCTACTACTGTGGGCAAGAATCCCTTAGAAGAAATGAAGTAGCCTTCATAGTCAACAAAAGGTTTGAAATGCAGTACTTGGGTGTAATGTCAAAAAAGACAGAATGATCTCTGTTCATTTTCAAGGCAAACCATTCAAAATCACAGTAATCCAAGTCTATGCCACAACCACAAATGCTGATGAAACTGAAGTTGAACAGTTCTATGAAGACCTACAAGACCATCTAGAACTAACACCCCAAAAAGATGTCCTTTTCATCATAGGGGACTGGAATGCAAATGTAGGAAGTCAAGAGATATTTGGAGTAACAGGCAAATTTGGCCTTGGAGTACAAAATGAAGCAGGGCAAAGGCTAACAGAGTTTTGCCAAGAGAACGAACTGGTCATAGCAAGCACCCTCTTCCAACAACACAAGAGAAGACTCTATACATGGACATAACCAGATGGTCAATAGTGAAGTCAGATTGATTATATTCTTTGTAGCCAAATACGGAGAAGCTCTGTACAGTCAGCAGAAACAAGACCAGGAGCTGAGTGCTCAGATCATGAACTCCTTATTGCCAAATTCAGACTTTAAATTGAGGGAAGCAGGGAAAACCACTAGACCATTCAGATATGACCTAAATCAAATCCCTTACAATTACACAGTGTAGGTGAGAAATAGATTCAAGGGATTAGATCTGATAGAGTGCCTGAAGAACTATGGACGGAGGTTTGTGACATTGTACAGGAAGTCGTGATCAAGACCATCCCCAAGAAAAAGAAATGCAAAAAGGCAAAACAGTTGCCTGAGGAGGCCTTACAAACAGCTGAGAAAAGAAGATAAGCAAAAGGCAAAGGAGAAAAGGGAAGATATAAGCATCTGAATGCAGAGTTCCAAAGAATAGCAAGGAGAAGTGTCCTATACATATCTATTAAGTCCAGCTGATCTAAAATGTCATTAAGACCACTGTTTCCTTACTGATTTTCTGTCTCGTTGAACTGTCCGTTGTTGTAAGTGGGGTGATAGAGTTCCCTACTGTTACTGTATTATTTTTAACTTCTCCTTTTATGTCTGTTAGTATATTTTATATATTTGTAAGCATCTGTAATAGGTAAATATATGTTAATGAGTTTTTATCCATTTCTTATATTTGTCATTGTATAATGCTCTTTTTTGTCTTTTGTTATAGTTCGTTTTGAACTCTACTTTGTATAATATGAATGTTGCTACCCCAGCTTTCTTGTCATTTTCATCTGCATGAAATATTTTTCCATTCCTTCACTTTCAGTCTATTGGTTTCTGTAGCTCTGAAATGCATCTCTTGTAAGCAGCATATAAATGGGTCTTGTTTATTTTTATCCTGTCACCCACCATGTCTTTTGGTTGGGACACTTTTGACTGACTCTTAAAGTGATTATTGATAGGTGTGTACTTTTGGTAGTTTGGTAGTTCTGTGTTTTCTTTTTGTCTCTTTCCCTGTGGTTTTACAATTTTCTTTAGTATTATATTTGTGTAACTTTCCTGTTTTTGTGCACTTATTGTAGGTTTTTTATCTGTGGTTACCATGGGGTTTATATATATGCTGACTTATAACTATACCTTTTGATATATTTGATGCTTTTGATCTAATTGATGCTTTTGAACTGTGGTGTTGGAGAAGACTCTTGAGAGTCCCTTGGAATGCAAGGAGATCCAATCAGTCCATCCTAAAGGAAATCAGTCCTGAATATTCATTGGAAGGACTGATGCTGAAGCTGAAACTCCAATACTTTGGCCACCTGAATTGAAGAACTGAATTATTGGAAAATACCCTGATGCTGGGAAAGATTGAAGGCAGGAGGAGAAGGGAACAACAGAGGATGAGATGGTTGGATGACATCACTGACTCTATGCAAATGAGTTTGGGTAAGCTCCAGGAGTTGGTGATGAACCAGGAAGCCTGGTTTGCTGTAGTCCATGGGGTCTCAAAGAGTCAGACACCACATAGTGACTGAACTGAATAACTATACCTACTTGTTTCAAAGTATAGTTATTTAAGTTCAAACATATTCTAAAGGAAAAAAAAAATCTCTGGGTTTTTTTCTCCTCTCCTGTATGTTATGTCTTTTTAAATGTTATCTTTATTTTTATCCCTTAACAGTTATAACAGTAGTTATAATTAATTGTACTTTTTTTTTCAAATCTTCATACTTGCTTAATTAAGTGGTTGATCCACAGCTTGTACTATATATCTGCTTTTACTAGTGGCATTTTTTTCCTTTCCTCTAAATTATTCTCTCCACTTAAAGAAGACCCTTTAATATTTCTTATATGGCCTTTTTAGTGCTGATGAACTCTGATAGTTTTTACTTGTCTGAGAAGCTCTTTATCTTTTCTTCAGTTGTGAATGATAACCTTGCTGGGTACAGTATCCTAGGTTTTAAATGCTTACTTTTTCTGCTGTTTAAATATACCTACCACTCCCTCCCGGCCTATAAAATTTCTACAGAAAAATTAGCTGATAGCCTTTATGGGGGTTCCCATATTCTCTTGCTGCCTTTTGAATTTTCTCATTCTCTTAAATTTTTTTGCCATTTTTGATTATGGTAGGTCTTGGTGGAAGTCTCTTTGGATTCATCTTGTTTGGGACCCTTTGTGCTTCCCAAACCTGAACACCTGTCCCTTCTAAAGGTCTGGGAAGTTTTCAGCCATAATTTTATAAAATACATTTTTACCTCTTTCTCTCACTCTTCTGCATCTAGGAGCTCTATAGTGTGGATGTTACTATGCTTGATGTTGTCCTAGAGGTCCTTTATCCAATTATCACTTTAAAATTTGTTTCTGTTTTCCTGTTCTGACAGGGTGATTTCCACTATTCTATCTCCCAGAGCATGTATATGTTCTTGTGTTGCTTACTCTGTTACTTACACTTGTATTTTTCACTTCAGGTATTGTATTCTTTAGCTCTGACTGGCTCCATTTTCTGTGTTCTAGTTCTTTGTTAAGATACTCACTGTGCCCATCTAGTCTTTCCCCCAGTTCAGTTAGCATTCTCATTAATAATGCATTGAACTCTTGTTCAGTCGCTAAGTCATGTCCAGCTGTTTGCAACCTCATGGAGTACAGCATGCCAGGCTTTCCTGACCTTCACTGTCGCCTGGAATTTGCTCAAACTCATGTCCGTTGAGTTGGTGATGCCGTCCAACCATCTCATCCTCTGTCTCCTCTTCTTCTCCTGCCCTTAATCTTTCCCAGCATCAGTGTCTTTTCCAGTGAGTCAGCTATTCACATCAGGTGGCCAAAGTACTGGAGCTTCATCTTCAGCATCAGTCCTTCCAATGAATATTCAGGATTTATTTCCTTTAGGATTGACAGGTTTGATCTTCTGGCAGACCACATGACTCTCAAGAGTCTTCTCTAGCACCACGGTTTGAAAGCATCAATTCTTCAGTGCTCAACCATCTGTATATAACTACTGGAAAAATCATAGCTTTAACTATATGGACCTTCATCAGCAAGTTGTTGTCTCTGCTTTTTAATATGCTGTCTAGGTTTTTCATAGCATTTCTTTCTAGGAGCAATCATCTTTTAAGTTCATGGCTGCAGTCACTGTCTGCAGTGATTTTGGAGACCCTAAAAATCTTCCACTGTTTCCACTTTTGCCCCATCAATTTGCCATGAAGTGATGGGACTGGATGCCATGATATTAGTTTTTTGAATGTCGAGTTTTAAGCCAGCTTTTTCACTCTCCTCTTTCACCACCATCAAGAGGCTCTTCAGTTCCTCTTCACTTTCTGCCATTAAACTGATATCATCTGCATACTTGAGGTTGTTGATATTTCTCCCTGCAATCTTGATTCCAGCTTGTGATTCATCCAGCCAGGCATTTCACATGATTTACTTAGCATGTAATTTAAATAATCAGAATGACAGCCTTGACTTACTCCTTTTCCAATTTGGAACCAGTTGGTTGTTCAATGTCTGGTTCTAACTGTTGCTTCTTGACCTGGGCATGGGTTACTCAGGAGACAGGAAAGATGATCTAGTATTCCCATCTCTTTAGGCATTTTCCACAGTTTGTTGTGATCCACAGTCAAAGGCTCTAGTGTAGTCAGTGAAGCAGAAATAGATGTTTATTTGGTTGGTTTGGTTTATTTGTTTTTTTCCCTTTTTCCTCTGCCTTTCTCTTCTCTTATTAGCTATTTGTAAGGCCTCCTCGGACAACCACTTTGCCGTCTTGCATTTCTTTTTCTTGGGGATGGTTTTGATCAATGCCTCATGTACAGTGTTACAAATTTCCATCCATAGTTCCTCAGGCACTCTATCAGATCTAATCCCTTCAATGTGTTCACCACCTCCACTGTATAATCATAAGGAATTTGATTTAGATAATACTTGAATGGTCTAATGTTTTCCCCTACTTTCTTCAATATGAGCCTGAATTTTGAAATAAGGAGCTCCTGATCAGAGCCCCAGTCAGTGCCAGGTTTTGGTTTTTGCTCACTGTATAGAGTATCTCCATCCTTGGTTGCAAAGAATATAATCAGTCTGATTTTGGTATTGACCATCTGGTAATGTCCATGTGTAGAGTCATCTCTTGTGTTGTTGGAAGAGGGTGTTTGCCATGACCAGTGTGTTCTCTTGAGAAAACTGTTAGCCTTTGCTCTACTTCATTTTGTATTCCAAGGCCAAATTTGCCTGTTATCTCTTAACTTCGTACTTTTGCATTCCAATCCCCTGTGATGAGAAGAACATTTTTTTTTAAATGTTAGTTCTAGAAGGTCTTATTGTCCTCCATAGGATCAGTCAGCTTCAGCTTCTTCAGCATTAGTACTTGAGACATAGACTTGGATTACTGTGATATTGAATGGTTTGCCTTGGAAATGAAACTAGATCATTCTGTCATTTTTGAGGTTGCACCCAAGATGCATCCATTAGATGCATCCACAACTGGGTATCATTTCCACTTTGGTGCAGCCTCTTCATGCTTTGGAGCTATTTCTCTGCTCTTCCCTAGTAGCATATTGGACGCCTACCAACTTGGGAGACTTATCTTCCAGTGTCATATCTTTTCACCTTTTTATACTGTTCATGGGGTTCTTGAGGCAAGAATACTGGAGTGGTTTGCCATTCTCTTCTCCAGTGGACCATATTTTGTCTTAACTTTGGAAATTACTTGGTTAGTTATTTACCTCTTTCATTAGTTGTTTTTTTTTTTTTTTTCTGATTGTTTTTCTTGTCCTTTCATTTGGAACAAATTCCCGTGTCTTCTTATTTTGTTTTACTTTCTCTGTCTCTATGGATTTCTGTGAGTCATTTACCTATTCAGTCTTGAAGGTATGTTCTTGTGTGGGAGAGGACCTGTGCAGTCTGCATGTGCCCAGTGGCTTTGGTGGGAAGGCTGGATCTGACATGAGCATGATGTCGTGTCTTCCCCCAGGTGTTGGCAGCTCTCACTATGGTGGGAGGTGGGACCAGAGACACAGGGCTCAGAGTCAACGCCAGGTGTGACCTGGGCTTCTCCTGTGCTTAGTGGCTCTATCAGGGGCAGTGTGGGGCCCAAGTTGCTAGAAGAGAAGCCCTAAGGGTTGGATCTGAGTTTGATCCAGGAAGGCCGCTCTCAGAGTTTGGATGCTGTGATAGGTCCAAGCTGGCTCTGTCCCACTCCAATGTGCACCCCCTCAAGTATAGCAGCCCTCAGTCTAGTGGGGGACTGTTCTGGGTCTAGACCGGCCAGAGCAGGTGCCCAGTGTGGGCTGGGCTGTGACTAGTGTGGTCGTAGGAAAGCAGTCAGAGCCCCAGGCAGTGTCAGTTTGCTTCCTTTGCCTTGTTCCCACCAGTAAGCAACACATGAATGCTCTTCATGGGCAGAGCCTTGGTTTCTCACAACCCTGTTGTAAGTCCTGCTGAT
The DNA here is from genome assembly GCF_001704415.2 of Capra hircus. Taxonomy (NCBI): domain Eukaryota; kingdom Metazoa; phylum Chordata; class Mammalia; order Artiodactyla; family Bovidae; genus Capra; species Capra hircus. The sequence goes on along the minus strand of NC_030829.1, from coordinate 1,608,463 downwards.
TTTCAAATCAGCTAAGGGAACTCATCTTTCTAGTGTTGGTCCCTGAGCCAGGGTGCCCAATATGTGGTTCAAACCCCTCACTCCTCAGGAAGGATCTCTGAACCTGTGATATTATCCCTCTCTTCTGTGTCTCCTCTCAGGGCCACAGATCAACCCCATCGCTTCTCCTCCAGTTGAGGCACAGAGAAGTTCAATGGCTTTCTCAAGGTCATATAGCCAGCTAATGGTAGATACAGGTCTAACCAAATACTTAGTCTTTGCATTGTGTACCTCTGAGATATCTTTAGACGATATGGAAAGTTAAATTTTTTTAAAAGGCTGGATGAGCATTGATTTGAAGAAATATGGCTTTAAAATATGTTTTTTTCCCTCCTTTTCCTTTTCTGCTTTTAAGCCTATAACCCCACCCCCACCCCAGGAACACTTTTATCCTCACCAGTCTGTTTTAGCATCACTGACTCTTTTTCTATGCCTACATGGCTGAGAAAGTCTTCCTGGCCCACTGCTCACTGATCATTGTGAGTCGGTGCAGCACGTCAAGCCCACTCTGTCTTAGTAAGAGAAACATGGTGACTGAGCACACAGTTGGTTGTGGTTTTCATTCTTTCTCACCATACATCCTAAGATGTAACAAGAATGCCAAATATTTCCACTTCTTGCTTTTCCTCACATTTGTTATTCTCCTAAATTTCTTTTCTGTAAAATCTTACCTATTTATAAGACCAAGAGCTAATGATAACACCTCCAATAGAAAGCTCTCCTTTATCTTCCATTTCAGAAAGATCCTTCTCTTTCCAGACTACCTTCTTTCAACACTGTAGCATTATTTTCTTCTGTGCTTTGGAAACACTGAGAGATTATATGTTTCCAACTTTGACTTTTGCTTCCAGTTCACCATATCCTCTATTTGGTGAGTTCTTGATCAGGTTTTGCCGAATTGAACAGAAACTTAAAAATTAGATGACCTCATGGGTATGTATAACTGCCTGGACAGTGTCAAAGAAACACCAGTGTTGGGTTTGGGCTCTGCTTATCCAGCTTTGAAGAGCATGCTCTGTGGATCTCTGTGCCCCTTCTCACTTCCTTGTTAACGCCTGGCAGCGTAATTAAAGTGAACTTAAGAATTTTCCCCCTTTAACCAATTTTAGAATTTGCAATCTGTTGTCTGACAAGTTCACACGGCATATCTTTTTGTAAAATATTTCACATATTCAAAAATGCATGTCTGTATTGCTTTAATTATTCCGAAAGTAGATAGTTCTAAGAAAAAATGAAAATAACTGCTCATTTATATAAATGTCTTGAGAGTCACAAAATTCATTCTTAATTCTGTTTATAAAAATTTCATGCATTTCTAATTTTGAAATAGTATACCTGAACACCCTATTCTCCTTTCTGTAAAATAATGAGGAGCCATTTATAACAGCAGAAAGATATTGGAGAGTGTAAATCAAGACTTTGTTTATATCTTGATTGCTCCAGAAAGACTGTAAAGTGGCTTATGAAGATATGTAAAGTACTCAGATTACCATAAAAGTTAAACAAGGTTTGGGGGCAAGGTGTGGTCAGAGTCCAGACGAAGTGCCTGTGAAAATACACAAGTTGGCCACACATTAGGTGCTGAGATGTTTAGCAGTCAGTTTGAAAGAGGAAGTTTGGGGATTAATGCCCACTCACCTGAACTTCTTTTCTAACAAGTCCTGGCCTGCCTTTGCAAATGAGTCACGATGGCCAATTAAGTGGTTGCAGAGGCAAGTGTACTTTGTGGTTTGGGCAGAGAACTGCAGGAACTGGATGGCCTTCATTCAGATCTCTAATAAGCCAAGCCCTCACTCACCCTTGCGTCTGTTCCCGTGTTCCACTTGCCGCTTTCGCTGTTTGCTCTGTGTGTCTCTGTGTTTCTTGTTTCATCGCCTTACTCTTCTGAGGACAGTTCTGTCCTGACACAAGTGGAGACAGAGACACACTGAGGCGGAGAGGCCCCTTGGCTGTGAGCAGCCTAAGAATAATCATAATCCAGTAAAACCAAATACTTCAAAAAGAGAATCGCCCCATGTTTGTTGAAGCAAAGTAAAATCACAAAGCTGGCTGGAAGTTTCACCAGAGATATGCATAAATCTCAAAGTAATTTGACTTGAGCTGGAATTCAGTATTTTTTTATTTTATTTTTACATTTAAAGCTATAGGGAGCTGAGAAATTGGCTTCAAATTGGGGGGAGGAGATGAAAGAAAGAAAGAGAAATGAATCATTTTAGGCCCATTTGTTGTTGTTGTTTTAGTCACTAAGTCGTGTCTGACTCTTTGCCACCCCATGGACTATAGTCCACCAGGCTCCTCTGTCCTTGGAATTTCCCAGGCAAGGAGAGCCGAGTGGGTTGCCATTTCCTACTTCAGGGGATCTTCGCAACCCAGGGATCAAACCCATGTTTCCAATTGCCTTGAAATAAAAGAAGTCTTGGTAGATGCTGTGGAAAGAGAAAGTCTAAGGTGCTGTTGCTGTGCTCTGAGACAACAGGCCTAGGAAAGCAGTCGTGGCCCTGGCTGGTCGAGACACTTATCCTGGAGGAGTGGCGCATGTGGTGGCTGAAGGGCTCCCGGGGAGGAAGAGCATCAGAGGGGAGGGGATGGCTCCTGGGAAACCGGCTGGCCGTTCTGTGGCAGAATCGATAGGAAAGACAGCCTGGGCGAAGCGAGTAAAATAATCAGCTATCCGAGGGGAAGAAAATAACACTCACTTAAGCAAAATGGTGACTAGACGCTTCTATTGGCAGTAGAAATAAATAAAGCTGTAAGAAGCTGTGCAGTGTCTGAAGGCCCGTCTACACATTTTGTGTCTATCACAACAGAGAAGGTTGAAATTTCCAAGCGGAAATGACATGATCAAATTTTTAGAAAGGCCCTTTGCTTTACTCTTGGGTCTCTTCTTCTCCTCATGCTGTTCCATCTGCACAGGCCCCTGCCACATTCTGGATCATTGTGTGATAACCTGCCTGGAATCTTGTTCCATGACCCACCCTATCTCTCCTGTACTTTCCACCACAGCAAACCTTTGTCCACTCATTTTGCTGCACGTTTTAGTGCCCCTGCCCCCACTGGACCATAAGCTTTCTGAGGAGGGAGAGGCCAGGACGGTCCTGCTCACTGTGCACCTGCTGTGTCTGCAAGTGATGTGTCTGCAGCACAAGTGCTAAGTGATGGACTTGTCTGGAGATGAATTCGTTGAGCAAAGAGACTGGATGAAGTGAGTGTTCACTCTGCAACTTCCCATGAAAATATCTACTGTGTGTCATGACCTGCAAGAGGTGCTTAGAACACAAAGGCAGATGGAGATGATGCTGTCCTCAGGGTGGTCAAACTCAGGGGCAAAGGTTAATGTTCTATCTAGACATCATACGAGGTTGTGATGAGTGCTGTAAGAGAGGCTGGCCAGTAATGCCCCAAGGGAGGCAGTGACCGGCTCCACCAGGGAGGCTGGGGCAGGTGCTCCCAGGAGGCTGTGTGTGCTGAGCCTGAATGGAGGTCAGCAATGCAGCTGCAGCGTGTGCCCGGTGGGAGTGGTCACCTACTGCTTTGCTTTCTGGGATGAGTGACCTGTTTAATGCACCTACAACTTGGGGAGTTGTTTTTGTTCACCCTATATTTTTGGTTTGTTTATTTTATGTGGTGTTGTGAGTGTGCTCACTCAGTCGTGTCTGACTCTTTGCAACCCCAGACTCCTCTGTCCATGGAAATTTCCAGGCAAGAATACTGGAGTGGGTTACCATTTCCCACTCTAGAGGATCTTCCCAACCCAGGGATCAAACCCGCATCTCTTGTGTCTCCTGCATTAGCAGGCAGATTCTTTATCACTGTGCCGCCTAGGTAGGTAGGTTTCGTCGCTCAGGCGTGTCTGACTCTTGTGACCTCATGGACTGTAGCCTATCCAGTTCCTCTGTCCATGGGATTTCCCAGGCAAGAATACTGGGGTGGGCTGTCATTTCCTTCTCCAGGGGACTGTGCCACCTGGGAAGCCCTATTTTATGTGGACTTATTGTCAAATCAAATCAAATATTGTAAAAGGAGATGATGCTGGGCTGAAAGCCAGGGAAAGAACACAGGGGGACAGATTTCCCTCTCAGCATGAAGGAAATCTTGGGCAAGGGTAGGACTCTGAAAAGCAAATGGGCTGACTCAAAACAGTGCTTCTCATCATTGATCAGTACACCAGTAGATGCTGGAGGACTGAGTGTTGGAGAGGGAGGGAGATTGCCTGGATCTGAATCTCAGTTCTGCCCCTGTGAGCTCTGGGCCCTAAGTCGGTCAGCTCTCCATGACCCAGTCTTCTCATCATAAAATGGTATTTACCTCATAGGGTCATTATAAGGATTGAATGGATTTAAACCTGCAAAACACTTAGAATAGTGCCTGGCATGTCTGTGGTGATGGTAATGATGATCACATTGAGGATAACGACGATGACGATGGTGATTGTGGTGGTGATGGTGGTGGGATGACGGAGAGGATGCTCATGATGGTGGTGATCATGATGATGAAGGTGGTGGGGATGGTGGTGGTGGTGGTGACAGTTGTGATGATGATGATGGTGACGATGATGATTAGTGGCTGAATCTTATGCCTTTTGAGGAAGTTTTAAAATCTGAGAGCCAAAGTCCTTCATTGCAGGAAGGGACACACATTGAAATTATCTCTATGAATTTGTGTCATGCTAAATTTATGATGCTGGAAATTCAGATTCTGGGTTGCCCAGAATAACCTGTCAGACGTAGTGCATTGTAACAGAACCAATGGCTTAACGTGACAGAAGTCTGTAAGGGGCTGTTGGCCTGGCCCTGCCACTCTGGATACCCTGGCTGTGGCTGTTCCAGGCTGTAGACCGATTTGTGTGGGAGATAGAAGATTCGCAGAGAGCCTAAGGAATTGGGAACCCAAGAGAAAAGGCTCTTAGCTTGAACTGGGTTTCAGACTTATACTTTTCTTTGAATAAGGCTGGTTGCTTCAAGATTCTCTTAAGTTCCTGGTCTTTGCAAGCTATGGATGTCAAGTCCATCTCATCCACTGTGTGTCCATGGGTGGATTCCCAGCACCTGCTCTGCTGCCAAAGGGAAGGGCTACAAGCTGCCTCTGCTTCCCACCCGCCCTCTCTCTCAAGTGCGCTGGGCTGTTCTCTCTCTGCTGGCTCTTGCAGCAGTGTTCTGGAGGTTGGGCTGATGGCAAGGGGCTTTGAGAGCTCTTGGACCTGGAAAGCCTGCTTCTTGTCTGCTGCGTCATTCCATGTTCTGAGTAACACAGGACAATTTGCTCATCGTTGTGACCTCATGCCTAGCATCATTTGGGTTATCCCATCTCATCATCTAATTTGGAAGGACAAATCTCATTTATTTATCAAATGCATCTGTGCAATGGGAACAATTTTGAGGATTAAAACAGTATAAAGAACTGAGAACTATCCCTGGCAAATAGCAAATGCTTTATAAATCCTAAGTCATTTAGTTTTCACGATAACTCTGAGCTCCATACAATTATTATCTCCATTGTGATGATGTGGAAACCAATGCCCAGTGAGACTCAGTAACTTTCAAGATCACACAGCTATCTAAGAGTAGTTTTCAAGCAAGGGGATCTGGTCTGGAGTTCATTCTCTTAACTGCTAAGCATTGTACCTCAAGGGGCTGTGGCCTGTTGTCTTGTGGTGGTTGTGGATTGGTTGGCTAAATAAACTGAGTTAGACGTGGTTTTACAGGATATAAGATTTATTATTAATCTTTTGAGAATTCAGCTATGGCTGGCATTTGATGAAGAAGGGTTTGGGGGATTTTGCTAGCCATTAAACAATGACCCTATTAGAATGTATTTTTGTTAGCTGACTGCCTTGTGGGCAGTCTGGCATGTTCTCGTTAGATGAAGAAATGGCATCTTTATGCAGGCTTCTATCAAATGCTTTGATGAAATAAGGTAATAACACAGCATATTGTAGCATTATTTGATGATTGTATGGAACAGAATGATTATGGAAAATAAAAGTTTATTTTGTTATATTATGCTTTTCTTACCTCATCTGTAGTAACTTAGCTAATTATAGAACATTCCTTATTTGTACTTTGGAAAAAATAGAGTATTTGCACCTTGTTCAATTTTATTGTGGTACAAGAAACAGTCCTCAGGGTTATCCCAATTACCGGTAAGAGAGGCAACTTGAATAGTGATAATATCAAAATTTACTATATAAATAATTACTATTAAAATTATAAAGAGGGGCATAGTCAAATTGTTTTAGTTAATGTAAGCAAATTTTTCCCTTCCTTATGGTTAATTCTGTAATATGTTTTCATGACTTTTGTGAACATGATTGAGGAATCAGGATGTTCAGACTGATTAAAAGGATAGAATCTCTTTGCCTTCATAGCTCTAAGAGTTGGCATTCAGTGTGCATGATTGGTAAATATGAAGGATGAGTGAAGATGACTCATTCTCAATCCTCTAGACCAGAGTTTCTAGCTGGATCTGCCAACTCTCTGCTCTGACTGCACTCTGGAATCACTCAAGAAGCTGCAAAAGTAGCCAGTACCCAGGCCTCCCCAGGTCTAGATCCCCAGCACAGTGGGAACTGCTGGGGATACAAAGCATGGGCAAGCTCCTGCTGTGCTGAGCTGACAGTGTACTCAAGGGAGACTGAAAACATGTAAAAACTGTAGGATATGACAGGTGATGTCACAAGCTATGAAGAAACAGCAGCATAAGGTGGAGAGAGTAGATGAGCAGAGAGAAGTCGAGGGTGTCTAAATCTTGGGAAATCCAGACATCTGACACAGTTCTCATGTTAATTGTTGGCTTGGGGCACACCCATTTCCTTCACCCACCCCTCTGTTTTTTGTATGACTGTCTTTATCCTGAGCTGAATTGTTCTCCTCAAGTCCTCTGTGCTTCTGTTTCTATAGCTTCCAGCTATTAACTTCGATAGCGCCCAGAACAGCATGATGAAGTCTGAGCCTGCCATCAGGGCAGGTGGGCACAGAGCTCGAGGTCGGTGGCATGAGTCCACAGAAGCTGTTGAACTGGAAAATTTTAGGTAAGAAATCCAGTATGTTGCTTGCCTTCAGCAGCCTGGGTTGCTAATTAGCCCAAAGACTTATTTAAGTCTGTCACAGGGGCTAAAATGGAAAGTCCATTTTAAAATTTACCATGGGGATTTTGAATTCAATAATTGCAGTTAGCCCACTCCCGGAAGTGCTGTGTGAGGAACAGACTGTCTGGCTGCAGGTGGAAGTGACCTGGGAGCTTCGGGACACCCGGCTGACATACATTTGGCGTTCACTCCATCAGCTTGACCTGGCGAGGCTGATAGTGAGCTTTGTCTTTAGCTTTTGGTGGGTGCATATCTCGCCTGCTGTGAGGAGGCATGAAAGCCCTTGCTGTGAGCAATCATGATGGCTGAGGACGTGGTTGTCAAAGTGCTCAGGCTTTCAGTTGAAATATTGCTCACCTTTCACGTTGAAAGTGCCAGCCCATGGTTCGCTCTCCTGTTGCCATGGAGACCTCTTAGCAGCTGTATGCTGTCATGGGCCACCCCTGTTCAGGGAGCTGGTTCTCTCCAGCTCTCCCTGTGGTAAGGTCATTTGACACTAAGTACCATGTAAATAATGAATGACATGAAATACCAATATAAATATTCTAGAATGATCTTTTTTATTTTGGCCTAAGTCTTGTTTCCCTGTTATTTTCTGACAGTGAATTTAATAGTCCACAAACATCACATGATGTTACATGAGTTAATATTTTTAAAATACGTGTTTAGTGAGAAATGCAGAAGTCTTAAAAAATTGTTACATATTCAGTCTGCCCATTCTGTGCACTAAGAACTGTGACAGACCCCCTCTACTATGGGCTAGATTAGGGGGCACAGTCAGTCCCATGACCTCTGACACTGCATGAGGGTAGAGCAGACAAATTGACAATAATAAGGCTACAAAAGCTGCCTCTGAGGTGGTGTATTTATGGAACTCCAGTGTATTTAGCCTAGTTCTAAAAATTGGTCTATTTGAATGTACACTAAATATCATATTATATATTCCATAGCAGTGGGATCCTTTTAAAGGGTATGGCTTTGGGATATTTTTAACCTCTCTTTTGGCTGTAATATCAGGAGAGAAAAAACTGAAGCTACAATACCTCACTGCTTTGTTGTAGTCACACACACCCCTGCCCCCCGCCCCTCGCCACACACACACAATCCACAACCACAAAAGCTCTCACAGTTGAAGGGCTGTTGACCATAAGGAGATATGCATGGTGTCCAGCGGTGTTAACAGCTATAGCGGCCACAGCCGTGGCAGGTAGTGAGGAGAAGGGAGCAGGCCTTGTCTGCCTGTTGCACGGCTATCTAGATCACGCACTCTAGCATGCTTTCTTTCCATGTGGCCTTTTCTTCCCTCTCACAAATTTTAACTATTAAGTGTTTATAGGGAATAATATAATGTAATAAAATGAAATATATATGCTTGACTCTAATCTTTATTATTAACTCTATAATTTAATTTCCATCTCCTATTTCAACAGCTGATACTTGCTTTGGCAATTCACTGGATTTCAAGAACCCTTCAACATTTGCATGCATATAGGTGATCTTCCACTGCACTGGTAATTTTGAGGCAGTCTAAATAATTTTTATTACAAAATGCTTTTCTGTTTGTTTCATCTTAGTATTAACTACAAGAATGAGAGAAATTTCAGCAAACATTCCCAGCATAAACTATTTCAGGAGATATTTACAGCCTTGGTGAAAAATAGACTCATATGCAGGTAAGACTGTCCCAGAAAGAAAAAGACATTTACTCAAGAATGGCATGTATTATGTATCTTGTTTCTAGCGTCCGGTTTGAAGCAGTTTTTTTGAGCATGAACGTAACATGCTCAAAGGATAAAACAGAGCAAAGACCATTTCAAAGGAGGTGAATGAATCATCATTGCAGATGATCTCATTAAAATTACTCTGGTTAGGCCTGAATTTAGCTGAATTTTATGATAGACAAGGCAGAATGGGAACACACCCAAGTCACGCTGTTTTCCTTGTCTTGAGTTTGGATATTCAGGAGGCGTTTATTGCAGAGACGTTGGGTAACACCATGGCCAGCATCCTCAAAGTCCGGATTTGCAGTCAATCCAAGCACTGATTAACTGGGCTGCTGCAGCCTGGACCTCAGGGAAAGGATGGGGTGAGATAACCAGTTACAGCCTGGGGACGAGATTTCTTTTCAGGACCAAGTCAAATGTTCTTTCCTTTGCTCTCCTTTGTCTTAAGACTGGTGCCCTGTGGGGTGCAGGGAAGGGCTAGCTGGCCGGCCCTCCAGATTCCCTCCTGAAAATACCAGGGGTTTTCAGTGAGCCATTGCCTGGTGCCGGATTGCAGTCAGGAGTGACCTTTCTCTCGGTCCTGGGCCACTTGCAGTGGGAGCTGTGCTGCTGTCAGACTGGAAGGAGTCTCCCAGCATCCTACATGGTTGGACCAGCCTTCTACTCTTCCTGAGAGGCCCAGACTTTCTCCCCACAAGCACTAGCAGAAAAGCCCAGGGAGAACCTTGAATCTTCCCCATCATTCTGAAACTTGATTGAGATATCTGAATTCTGTCCCAGTGAGATGGGAAAGATTGCTCTTATTCTGGAAAATAGGAAGATTACTGAAAATTTAATGACTGACTGAAATAAGACTCTGACTTGGTCCAGTGCAGTAGAATAGCATCCCTAAACAGAGTGTAAGTGGTAGTTTGAGGATTTGATCTTTTGGAGGGGTTATTTAGTATTGCAAACTTAAGTATTGACAGTGACTACCAAATAAATTGGTTTAATTTAAAACAATCTAGGGTTGGGATTGCATGTGGCATGGCTTTGTATGTAGTTTAAACAGAAGATCGGTAGACTGGCTCAGATGATACAAGATGCCTAGAATCTTAACCAAGGTTATGTAATTGAGTTACAGTCAGTTGTTGTCAATGTCCTCAAAAAATTGTTGAAAGATTAATGACCACTGCAGAGAACCTGAGGTTGTCTAGACTGTTCTTGTGCTTGAACAAAGTAAGAGCAATGTTAGTAGCACAATAATTATGCCTGAAATGGTATTATTGGAAAATTGAAGTTCTTTAATTTGTTTTGAAGATGGTAATCATAGTCTCTTTAGGGGATGTCCAATAGGTCATTTGTTGGGTTGGTACTTTGGGGAAGGCAGAAGTTTTCCTGTATTGAGTATAGAGATCTTACTATCTCTCTGCCCTGCCGACACCAGGTACAGGAATCATCAGGGAAGATAGGCAGGTGAGGGCTGGCCTCCAGCAGCTGAAAGAGATCTTAACAGTTCTGAGGTCAAGAGATCTCTTGTGAAGACATTTTCAAATTCTTAGCGATTATTGAGGCATCTGACATTGGACGGAGTTATTGACTTGCAACACAATCAGTTCTTGGAAATCTTTAAACCAGGGAGAGATGATTATAGATATCTTTGCTCTCATGGGAGGAGAAGGAATTTAGGAATGTTGAACATCAAGAGCATCCTTTCATGTCATCCTCTCACTGCTGACAGATTGTTACATCCAGTTCTATTCTAAAAGCAGGGTTGGGTAAAATATGGATTAAGTATAAAGGTCTTCCATTGTTTCCTGCCCCATATAACCTCATTTGTTTGGCCAGAACTACCTGTTTTTTTCTTTCCTCTCTAACTTTAGTCTAGTAGAAATACATCTCAGGGCCTTTACTGGTATGGTTTCCTATCCGTTTTCTTTGCGAACATCAGATTTGATGTTGACTGAAAGGCTTGGATTCAGTTCAAGAAACAAACTATTGAGCCCCACCATGTACATGTCAGAGAGGGTGAAAGTACAAAGATGACTAGGACACATGATCTCTTTCTTCCTAGGGACTCACTCTGGTGAGCTAGTTACCCACATCTCAATACAAAGAGAATGTGACAAAAAGTAAAGTATATTAAGACAAACATAGGATGGATGAAATTGGAGGGCTGTGGACTTTGGCCTTTGGTCCAGCTCTGGTTATATATAAGATTGGGCATGTTTCAGATACTATGCTGCTCAAGTTTACCCTGAGAATATGGCTGACTGGGAATTTAGTCTCACCTATTTACACCCAGCTGACATTCTTCTTGTTTGTTCCTCTTCTATTTCATTTTCACCAACAACATTCACCTCTAAACCACACTTCTGGATACCCTGTTTCCTGGGTTGTTTTCCTAAGGTTGACTTGTAATTGCCCCTTTGTTCTCAGAAATAACATTGCCAAGCAGCATCTGAAATGAGACAAGAGTTGTTACTCCAGAGTCAGATGAGGCAAACACTTCACGGTAGACCTCAAAGGGCAAACGAAAATGTCTCTGAACCTGAGGTCACTCTGGGTTGTACATGGCAATAAACCTTGATGTGTGGCAGGGGATGTAGATGAATTTTCATCTTCCCACTTTTCCTTCTACCCTGAGATCATTTGTCCTCAGTAGAATCTGCTGTTTGAAAATGCATCCACCTCTTTTTCATCTTATTTGCTGTGCAAGAAAGCACAGAGTTATGAGATTGTGTAGGGAAGTAGAAACTGTTACAACACTGGCACATTTAAATCAGAAAGAGATAATTACATATGTCTTTGCTTTCATGGGAGGAGAAGGAATTTAGGAATATTGAACATCAAGAGTATCCTTTCATGTCATCCTCTCACTGCTGACAGATTGTTACATCCAGTTCTAGTCTAAGAAGGATTGGGCAAAAGATGGATTAACTGTTGATCCGTGGATGGATTAAAAGTTAACTGACCGCTTATAAAGTCAGCCTCTACTCCAGGATCTTTTCTGTGTAACTGCTCCTCTGAGGCACCTCTGTTGGTCTGTTCCCTGCTGATTGCCAGATGATGTGAAGATTCTATAACATAATACAAATAAGACATAACCTAACTTGTGAAACTGGCTGAAGGTGTAGAATTTCATGCAGTTATTGCAAGTGATGGTGCTGAACTGGTAGGACCTGATTGATGAGGCCCGGGCAGAATCAGACCACTTGATGATTGTAGAAGAGAGTATTAACCAGGGAGGTGACAGGGTGAAATTTAGAAAAGCATGTTTCGTATAGCAAAGACTAGGAGAAGCCATTAGGAGACACGGATGGATCTTTCTAATATATTTGCAAAAATGAACCTGTTTTATGCTGCAGAAATAAAAAGTGAATTCAAGGAAATTGGATCATGTTATATGACTTTGTCAGAAAATATATGCCAAAAAGTGTCAGCCGAACCCATTCTTGCTTTGTTATAGTTATCAGGTCAGCGTTGCATTATATGTTAAATTTTGTTAAATGTAAAATAAAATATATCTAAGTTTCATGATTTATTTGTTAAACTATTGGGTTGGTCAAAAACTTCTTTCAAGTTTTTGATAACATCTTACAGAAAAACCTGAACAACCTTTTTTAGTCAACTCAATAATATTTTAATTATACCATGTCCCCTTCTCTTTAATGGGAAAATTGGGGTTATTTTAAAGTAGGTTCTCAGGAATTCCCTTGTTGCCTAGTGGTTAGGATCCCAGGCTTTCACTATGGTGGCCTAGGTTCAAGCCATGGTCAAGGAACTGAACTGAGATCTCACAATCCACATGTCACAGTCAAAAAAATAAAAAAAGAATAAATAAATAAAGTGTGTTCTCTTTTCTCTTCAAGAAAATTAGAGATACCAGGGAACATTTCATGCAAAGATGGGCACAATAAAGGACAGAAATGGCATGGACCTAACAGAAGCAGAAGATATTAAGAAGAGGTGGCAAGAATACACAGAAGAACTATACAAAAAATATCTTCACGACCAAGATAATCATGATGGTGTGATCACTCACCTAGAGCCAGACATCCTGGAATGTGAAGTCAAGTGGGCCTTAGGAAGCATCACTACAAACAAAGCTAGTGGAGGTGATGGAATTCAGTGGAGCTGTTTTAAATCCTGAAAGGTGATGCTGTGAAAGCGCTACACTCAGTATGCCAGCAAATTTGGAAAACTCAGCAGTAGCCACAGGACTGGAAAAGGTCAGCTTTCATTCCAGTCCCAAAGAAAGGCAATGCCAAAGAATGCTCAAACTACTGCACAATTGCACTCATCTCACACGCTAGTAAAGTAATGCTCAAAATTCTCCAAGCCAGGCTTCAGCAGTACGTGAACCATGAACTCCCAGATGTTCAAGCTGGTTTTAGAAAAGGCAGAGGAACCAGAGATCAAATTGCCAATATCTGCTGGATCATCAAAAAAGCAGGGGAGTTCCAGAAAGACATCTATTTCTGCTTTATTGACTATGCCAAAGCCTTTGACTGTGTGGATCACAATAAACTGTGGAAAATTCTGAAAGAGATGGGAATGCCAGACCACCTGACCTGCCTCTTGAGAAACCTATATGCAGGTCAGAAAGCAACAGTTAGAACTGGACATGAAACAACAGACTGGTTCCAAATAGGAAAAGGAGTATGTCAAGGTTGTATATTGTCACCCTGCTTATTTAACTTATATGCAGTGTACATTATGAGAAACGCTGGGCTGGAAGAAGCACAAGCTGGAATCAAGATTGCCGGAAAAAATATCAATCACCTCAGATATGCAGATGACACCACCCTTATGGCAGAAAGTGAAGAGGAGCTAAAAAGCCTCTTGATGAAAGTGAAAAAGGAGAGTGAAAAAGTTGGCTTAAAGCTCAACATTCAGAAAACGAAGATCATGGCATCTGGTCCCATCACTTCATGGGAAATAGATGGGGCAGCAGTGGAAACAGTGTTAGACTTTATTTTTTGGGGCTCCAAAATCACTGTGGGTGGTGACTGCAGCCATGAAATTAAAAGATCTAGGTTATGACCAACCTAGACAGCATATTCAAAAGCAGAGACACTACTTTGCCAACAAAAGTCCGTCTAGTTGAGGCTATGGTTTTTCCTGTGGTCATGTATGGGTGTGAGAGCTGGACTGTGAAGAAGGCTGAGCGCTGAAGAATTGATGCTTTTGAACTGTGGTGTTGGAGAAGACTCTTGAGAGTCCCTTGGACTGCAAGGAGATCCAACCAGTCCATTCTGAAGGAGATCAACCCTGGGATTTCTTTGGACGGAATGATGCTGAAGCTGAAGCTCCAGTACTTTGGCCACCTCATGCGAAGAGTTGACTCATTGGAAAGACTCCGATGCTGGGAGGGACTGGGGGCAGGAGGAGAAGGGGACGACAGAGGATGAGATGGCTGGATGGCATCACTGACTTGATGGACGTGAGTCTGAGTGAACTCCGGGAGTTGGTGATGGACAGGGAGGCCTGGCCTGCTACAATTCATGGGGTCGCAAAGAGTCGGACACGACTGAGCAACTGAACTGACTGAACTGATCCTAGTAACTGCCAGGATATCACCTCTTCTTCCACCTGTAATTATTTTTTTCCAGCTGTAACTTTTATAGAAGTGAGTGTGTTCCAGGTTCTTTAAGTTCAGTTAAAAGAGAACCACCTGATCTAACTAAGCATGACTTTTTTTTTTTGTCCATAAGTGCAGTCACTTTTCTGATAAGAACAAGTTGGCATTCTTATTTTACATCACATTTCCTGAAATACATGCTACAAACTTGAAGTATTTTGGGAATGCATCTAGGAAGTCTGGATTGGGAAGCTGTTTGTGCTCTCTACAAGAACTGCTCAAGAGCTCAAGAACTGCTTGAATTAGGGAAAAATATCTGGTCCAAACCGTCACAATCCAATCAACAACGCTGTAGAGTGCTCTGTGACCTTCCCAGGGACCTCTAGCCCAGGAGACCTGTGTAGTTGCTTGTTTGCTGCTCACACCTCTGTTGTCCACATCCACACTGGGATCAAGGCCACAAGGCAAGTGCACCTTCTTTGGAGCTTTGCCTAATCTTCAGCCTCAGCTCTCTACAGCTATCATGGGGACCAAAGGGTTGGAAGAAACAGCAATCTCATTAAGTTCTTAAAATAGACCAAGGTGGTGGAGAGATGCTTTTCTTTTTTAAAATAATTTTTTTGGCTTTATGGCATGTGGGATCTTATTTCCCTGACCAGGGATCAAACCCGCATGCCCTTCACCACAAGTTCAAGTCAACCACTGGGCTACCAGGGAAGTTCCAAGAGTGGCTTTTTCTGTGATTTTATCTCATCAGGTAGTAGAGAGGCCAGTAGGAGCCTTTGAAGACTTCTTTCTCCTCCAGGAAAAGAGAACCCTGGTCACTTTGGTGAAGTGCGCAGAGAGCTCAGACCTCTCTAGAGAGGTCTTCATGCCAGTCCCAGAAATTGGACAGAGAGAAAGGCTCATTAAGGTCCCCAACACATTAGGTTTGGGTCTTTACATACCCCCCCCCCAAAAAAAAAGTCTGTTAGTCCAGGTAAAACTCCAGTTCCTTTCTGGTTCACAGTTTCCTCTGAGGTCTTCTTCCTCCTTTGCCTTGTCTCTCACTCCTGCCCAGCACATCCTTTGGGCTCACCAAGGTCAGACTGCACCCTTTGTTGTTTCTTGGGAAGTTTCTCTCTCTCTCTCTCTCTCTCTCTCTCTCTCTCTCGCCTCTGAGCCTCAGGCCCTGCCCATCCTTGTCTGAAGCCTGCCACCCCCACCTCTTTGCCTTTCTGGCTCTTCTGGCTCAAAGGACCCTGTGCCCATGCTCCTGCTACATGCTGAGCTGGGCTCCTCAGGAACAGAGCTTGGGTCTTTTATTGCCAACTCAAGCCATTGATGCTGGTTTTACTGGAGATGTGGAGACTGAGAGTCTTCATAAAGTGGAATTTCTTTGCATTGAATTTTTTTGATTACTATAAAAATTTGAAAAACACAGAAAACTATAAAAGATGAAAATTTACCCGTTATACCACCCTGGAAACAGCTACATCAACTCTTTTTTACACGATGTGTTTATTTTTGTGGCTGTGTCGGATCTTGATGGCAGCACTCAGGATCCTTGACCTCGCTGCAGCTTATGGGAGCTTTAGTTGAGGCATGTGGGATACCTCCCTGACCAGCTCCCTGCACTGGGAGCCCAGAGGCTTAGTCACTGGACCACCAGGGAAGTCCCAGAAAAAGCTACATTAATTCACATTGTATTTCCTGTAATCTTTTTAAAACTCTATATGCTTGTTTATTTCATTTATGTGACAGGTTATTGTTGTTCAGTCACTAAGTCATGTCTGACTGTGACCCCCATAGACTCCAGCATACTAGGCCTCCCTGTCCTTCACCATCTCCTGGAGTTTGCTCAAACTCATGTCCATTGAGTCAGTGATGCCATCCAACATCTCATCCTCTGTCACACCCTTCTCTTCCTGCCCTTAGTCTATCCCAGCATCAGGGTCTTTTTCAATGAGTCAGATCTTCGCATCAGGTAGCCAAAGTATTGGAGCTTCAGCAACAGTTATTCCAATGAATATTCAGGGTTAATTTCCTTTAGGATTGACTGGTTGGATCTCCTTGAAGTCCAAGGGACTCTCAAGAATCTTCTGCAGCACCACAATTCAAAAACATCATTTCTTCAGCACTCAGCCTTATTTATGGTCCAACTCTCACATCTGTATGTGACTACTGGAAAAAACCATAGCTTTGACTAGATGGACCTTTGTCACCAAAGTGATGTCTCTGCTTTTTAATACACTGTCTAGGTTTGTCATAGCTTTTCTTCCAAGGAGCAAGCATCTTTTAATTTCATGGTTTCAGTCACCATCTGCAATGCTTTTGGAGCCCAAGAAAATAAAATCTGTTACTGCTTTCACTTTCCTCACAAATAGAATTTGCCATGAAGTGATGGGACCAGATGCCATGATCTTAGTCTTTTTGAACATTGAGTTTGAAACCAGTTTTTTCACTCTCCTCTTTCACCTTCATCAAGAAGCTCTTCAGTGTCTCTTTGCTTTCTGCCACTAGAATTTTATGTTAATTTCTCCTAAAATGTTATTTAGAGTTTACCTCAAGCTTAAGTTGTTTATATATGCACACTATATGTACACACACACACACACACACACACACACACACACACACACACACAAGAGTCATCCAGGTCTCTAACAGGCAGAGAATTAAAATCATCCCAACTTTTCAGGAGAGGACCACTCCTTGTTTGTCCACACATAAGCACCAGAGCCGGTTTTAAACCTAACCAAGTCAGTAATTGACAGCTTCCCATCAGTGCGTAAGCTTCTGAGAACCAGGCAGTAAGCTAAAGCACATTCTGGATCCCCCTTTACGTGGCCAAAATCAGTCAGTCCCGAGGACACCGCCCACTTAGGAAAGTCACCCGTTTCGGACGTTCTCTGTCAGCTGTCCTCTGAGAGATGGCAAGCTCTCTCCTGCTATAGTCTTTTCTTCACATGTTGATTGGTAGACTTCTTTGGGCCTCAGCATCGTCGTGCCTAAAGCGGGACTCCTGATCTCTCTTACTCGCCTTGCCTTCCCCTCAGCTCTAGTCTCTCCCACGTATTGACCTGTCCTAGCTGCACAGTCTCTTGCACTGACCACGATCCTGGCTCTGACCGTGACTCCCTGTAGTGTTCCGAACAGCACATCCCGAAGGACCTCTTCAGAGTCTCTGTCACGTGATGTAAGTCCTGTGCTTAAAGGCTGCCTGTGACTTTCTGGAGTAAAAAGTCCAACACCCCTGCTCCTAGTCTACAAAGACCTGCAGCACTGGCTCTTCATCTCTGTGACGCCAGCTCCCATGACCCTGTCTTTGCTCTTCTTGCCCAGCCCTCAAGGGCTTCCCTGCACAAATCAGTGCACACACGCTCCCGTCTTTGGCTGTTCAGACCTCGACTCATTGCTGAGTTCACTCAGATGCCACTTGTATCGGAAAGCGTCTCTCTGACTCTCCTGAAAGAGCATTCCCAGGCCTCCCTCAACCTTTAGCTTTGTTGTCTTTCCCTGGTCACCAACTGATGTGCAGTTTTGCTTGTGTGTGGGTTATTGGTTTTCCTTCTCTTGATGGTAACCTCTATGAACACCAGGGCATAGTTGTGTCAGGCTGCAGCCCTGGGCATGTGGCAGCGTCTAGATCCTGGTAGGTGATGACAGTAGCTATCTGAAAGCATTCAATCTCTGAGACTTTCACCAGTCATGCAGAAGAAACCGCTAGGACAGTCGTTTCTATTCAAAATCTGGCTCCTAGTCCCCCAGCTCCTGGCAAACAGAGCTCTGTATCACCTTACAGAACATGCCATTCCCCAGGGGCAGCAGAGCTCCAGCCAATGGGCCCTGTCCTTGAGCGGGGTGAAAGGCTGGGAGCCACGGAGGGAACAAGTGCTCCTCAGAGGTCAGTGCTCAGGGAGGATGCCCCGCAGGGCCCAGACACCAGGAATTCTATTTACATCGACAACAGCTGAGGGCAGAATCACATAGAAATATTAACAGCTTCAGGCCACAGTCCCTAAATTGCAGGACAAAAAAATGCCATTTGCTTGGAACAGAACTTTCAATCCTGAGGTTTTCTAGAATTCTTCATTTATTTGCATTCCTTTAATAGGAAAACAAGACAAAAAGCTATTCTGGAATTCTTTTTTTTTTTTTTTTTTTTTTTTAGAGGTGAGAAGGAAGAGCAAAAAACCTTTTCTTATTGATTTTAATATGAAAAAGCATTGGAAAGCTCATGGACTTCCCTCATGAAGGCTGTACGTTCTTAACAGGAAAAATTCCAGGCACACACAGATTTGTCATGAGTCACCTCCCAGTGTGTCCCGTGGCTTCTCCTCTTAAATAATGAAGAGCAGCCAGCATTAAACCTCAGGAGGCTGCCAGCAGCTGTTGCCACTGGATTATTATTCCCGTTAGATCTTTGGGGTGTAGTGTTGGCTGCATGCTATCTTTAGCTGACCCCAGCACCTGGAAGGGAAACCAGTCACTCGCCATCCCCCTACTTATGAGATGAAAGGTTTTCTGTCTCTAATAGGAGTCTCAGAATAACCACATCCTGACAAGGGTTCCCAGAAGTGATTGTTTGAAATTCAAAATGTACTTCAAATTTGCATTATTTTCCCCAATGCAGGAAGTTAGGATGAACTATAGTGCATCTTCCCACTGTGGCCTTGGATAATTCTGTCTGGCTACAGCCCTCGGAGAGGGTTGCATGTGTGTGTACTAAGCTGCTTCAGTCTTGTTCGACTCTGCGACCGCATGGGTTGTAGCCCGCCAGGCTCCTCTGTCCGTGGGATTCTCCAGGCAAGAATACTGGAGTGGGTTGCCATTGCCTCCTCCAGGGGATCTTCTCAACCCAGGGACCGAACCTGCATCTCTCGCAGCTCCTGCATTGCAGGTGGATCCTTTACCATCAGTGCCACCTGGGAAGCCCCAGAAGGGTTGAGTCCTGTCTTTATTTTCAGAAGAGACTGAACTTTGCCTCCAGTAGCAGAGGTGTCGTAGTCAGGGTGCCCAGATTGAAGGAGGGCTGTGAGGTGCTGGCACCTGTGGCGGGCAGCTCTTGCCAGGGGCCTTGGTGATGGCAGGAAGAGTGGTTCTCAGCCAGCAATCTTCTTGAGACACTGTGTTCAACGTCCATCTACAGAGGCAGGCCTCTTGTGGGGACTCTCATTTATAAGATGCAGGCAAACATCCTTGGAAATATAAGGCTGTGGGAAAAGCATATTTCCAGCTTCCTTCATGTGAGCTGAGTCAGTGGATGGAAGGAGCGAGTGGCTTGGGGTGGAGAGTAGTGGTTGGGCTGGGGTGATACCTCTGGTGGAGGAACCACAGATGCTCCATCTGCCTTCTAGAAGGTATGTTTCTTGCACTCAGGTGTGAGGTGTGCAGGTTTGGGACAGAGTTGAATTTCTCAGGATCGAGAAACAGTCAACTGTTTTCCAAACTGAATTCCACTGTCCCCCCGCCGCCAACAAAGGTCAGGGGTCGATGTCAGACAAGCTGGGCAAGGGCTGTATTGGACTGCAGTTCAAGTAAATGCTCCTCTCGGGCTAGGGGGCAGATGTTTAAAGCACCCTAACTCTGCTGGATGTACTCACTCAGCTGTGCAGGTGGGTGGGAGAGGGTGGGGGAATTATGTGGATTCTGGTCCGAAACAGCTTTGTCTTCCTCTGTTGTTCTTGGCTAGGCAAGAAATAGCAGACACATTTTGTTTTTTTTGCTAACACTCGCGTCACATTGGACTGATCTGGAGGGCAGTGTCACCTGTCAGGGGGCATCTTCCGGTGATGCAGGCAGGTCCGGTGCTCGGCAGTGCTCAGCGTCCCTTCCTCACCTCAGGAGCCTAGGCTGTGCTGTGCTGACGGCCTCCACACTGTGACATACACTTTAGTTAGAACAGCTACATGTGACTGGCCTCATATCATGTCAGAGAACATCTATCTAATTGTGTGGGAGGTTCCAGTGTTAAAATGTTACCAACGCTGCTTCATAGAAAGGAGCAAAGGCAAGGCTCCCAGCCCAGCCCTGTTGCGAGAGGGTCAGTGAAAAAGGTGTGGGGAGGCCAGTGTGACTGGGAGGGCACACGTGGGGGCAGTGGGGGCAGGGCGGTGAGGCCCAAGAGGCAGTGGAGAGGCCAGGCTTCCCAAGGAGCCTGTGGGCCACGGGGCCTGAGTGAGAGGAGAGACTCTCAGGGCCAGGGCAGAGAGGGTGTCTGTGGATGGTCTCCTTGGCTGGTATGCGAAGACTGAAGTTGGAACAAAGATGCAAGCGAGGAAGGCAGGTGGGGAGGCTTTTGCAACAGTTTCCACAGGGACTTCCTTGGCAGTCCAGTGGTTGAGACTGCATTTCCGCTGCAGGGGGCATGGGTTCAATCCCTGGTCAGGGAACTAAGATCTCACATGCTGCAGGGTGTATCCCCCACTTTTTAAAAAATACAAATAAATAGTTCAACAAAGGATGATGGAGGCTTGAGCCGGGGTCATAGCGGATGAGGGAGTGAGAAGCTGATCTCAGACAACAGTGAGTGGTCTTGAAGCAGGATCTTAGTTCCCCTTGGTTCCTTGAACCTGAATCCTGGACAAAAGCCAGGAATCCTAGCTGTGACTCCACCAGGGACTAAGACTAGAAGCAAAGCCAACCAGGCTCTTGCCTCTGTTTGAAAGTAAGAATGATTTAAGGAGATAAAAACTGCAAAAAAATGGGTTCAGTTCAGTTCAGTTCAGTTCAGTTGCTCAGTTGTGTCTGACTCTTTGCGACCCCATGAACTGCAGCACGCCAGGCCTCCCTGTCCTTCACCAACCCCTGGAGTCCACCCAAACCCATGTCCATCGAGTTGGTGATGCCATGCAACCATCTCATCCTCTTTTATCCCCTTCTCCTCCTGCCCTCAATCTTTCCCAGCATCAGGGTCTTTTCCAATGAGTCAGCGCTTCACATCAGGTGGCCAAATTATTGGAGTTTCAGCTTCAACATCAGTCCTTCCAATTAACACCCAGGACTGATCTCCTTTAGGATGGACTGGTTGGATCTCCTTGCAGTCCAAGGGACTCTTCTCCAACACTACAGTTCAAAAGCATCAATTCTTCGGCACTCAGCTTTCTTTATAGTCCAACTCTCACATCCATACATGACCACTGGAAAAACCATAGCCTTGACTAGACAGACCTTTGTTGGCAAAGTAATGTCTCTGCTTTTTACTATGCTATCTAGGTTGGTCATAACTTTCCTTCCAAGGAGTAAGCGTCTTTTAATTTCATGGCTGCAATCACCATCTGCAGTGATTTTGGAGCCCCCAAAAATAAAGTCTCTCACTGTTTAGACTGTTTCCCCATCTATTTGCCATGAAGTGATGGGACCAGATGCCATGATCTTAGTTTTCCAAGTGTTGAGCTTTAAGCCAACTTTTTCACTCTCCTTTTTCACTTTCATCAAGAGGCTTTTTAGTATCTCTTCACTTTCTGCCATAAGGGTGGTGTCATCTGCATATCTGAGGTTATTGATATTTCTCCCAGCAATCTTGATTCCAGCTGTGCTTCTTCCAGCCCAGCGTTTCTCATAATGTACTCTGCATATAAGTTAAATAAGCAGGGTGACAATATACAGCCTTGATGTACTCTTTTTCCTATTTGGAGCCAGCCTGTTGTTTCATGTCCAGTTCTAACTGTTGTTTCCTGACCTGCATACAGATTTCTCAAGAGGCAGGTCAGGTGGTCTGGTATTCCCATCTCTTTCAGAATTTTCCACAGTTTATAGTGATCCACACAGTCAAAGGCTTTGGCATAGTCAATAAAGCAGAAAGAGATGTTTTTCTGGAACTCTCTTGCTTTATCCATGATCCAGCGGATGTTGGCAATTTGATCTCTGGTTCCTCTGCCTTTTCTAAAACCAGCTTGAACATCTGGAAGTTCACGGTTCACATATTGCTGAAGCCTGGCTTGGAGAATTTTAAGCATTACTCTACTAGCGTGTGAGATGATAGCAATTGTGTGATAGTCTGAGCAGTCTTTGGCATTGCCTTTCTTTGGAATTGGAATGAAAGCTGACCTTTTCCAGTCCTGTGGCCACTGCCGAGTTTTCCAAATTTGCTGGCATATTGAGTGCAGCACTTTCACAGCATCATCTTTCAGGATCTAAAATAGCTCCACTGGAATTCCATCACCTTCACTAGCTTTGTTCGTAGTGATGCTTCCTAAGGCCCACTTGACTTCACATTCCAGGATGTCTGGCTCTAGGTGAGCTAGGGTACAAAGTTTATTTTCAGAGACATACCACCACATGTGGGAGAGCACAGAAAGAAACTATGTATTTAGACAGAAACAAAGCAGGAACACCCACCCAGACAGAAAGGGTCCCCTGTGATGAGGAGGGTGGTAAACCATTTATATGGGGCAGTTCTTCTGGGTCTTTGTTCTCCTCTGGCCAATTATCTTGTTCCTTTTCCCACACCTGCCCTGCCCTTGGGCCTTCTTCATATGCGTCTTTTTGCCAAGATGGATTCCAGCACAAAGGCTAATGGGAGTATGACAACGTTTATTATGGAGTGATGCCTACCTTTTCTGATCCCCAAGGATCCTTCCTGCTGGTGTGGAATTGGGAAGATTTCCTTTACCTCAGGAGTGATAGACACGGGCGTTTTCTCTGCTTCCTCTCAGAGCTCACTTCCTGCCTCTAACTCTGTTCTTGGGTTGTCAGGAAAAACAAAGCTCCAGTCTACTCTGCTTGACAAACTGCAGCTGCTCAGCCCAGAGGCCCATCTATCTCCTGCCTCAAACTTGTGTGAATGGAGAGAGATTTTAAAGGTTGGAGCAGACAGGATGTGCTGAGGGATTGGACGAAGGGTGTGAGTGAAGTAGAGGAGACAAGGAAACACCGGGGCTGGAAGCCTGGAGTGATGAAGCCTGTGTGCTGGAGGCCGGGGGCGGGAGGGGCATGCACTGAGTTTCAGATGTGCTGTCAGCGGAGACTTGGGAAGCTCTGGGTCCGAGCCTCAGCCTGGGCTATGTTCCTGAACGTTCTCGGCAGATGGGTCTTCCCTGAGTAACATGAGAAAAGTCTTCAGCAGTATTCACACTCGGCAGCCTGGGTGCCCCCGTGGCAGCGGACGAAAAAAGTTTTCCGGTAGAATTCATTGCTTCCTAAGTCTAACTGGTGCAGCAGTGGGGAAGGGTGCTGGGTGTGCAGACGACACCTCCTCCCCAGAGTGGTTGGAGAGCTGCCCAGAGCCCGCAGGCAGGGTGCTGCGCCCACCACTCTGCTCCCTCCAGCCGGAACCCCCTGAGGCATCCGCGCTCCCACTGACACGTTGGTGATGTGGCTTCCGGGCGGGACTGGCCAGTGGCGCCTGTGTGAGAGGCTGGGCCCTGGCACCACCCTTTGGCTCTTTGCGTCCACGTTGCCCACAGGCCCAGAGGGCAGCAGTGCCCCCTCCCCACCCGTGCCCTCCGTGACAGCTGTTTTGGGAGCAGGGAAGCCCAGGGTGCTTGCCTTCACGGGGGTCGAGGGGTCAGTGGAGGTTCAGCTGGCACAGCAGACCCCTGCCTGCTGGGTCTCCCCACTCCCCCTCCCCTTCTCCCCCTTCCCTGACTCCTGCCCCTGCCCCTCACCCCGACTCCAGGAGGCCTCCTGGCGTCCTTAGTCACTCAAGTGCGCACCAGTATTCACGCAGGAGTCTGCTTCCGGGGAAAGCGACCTGAGACCTAAGAAAATGCTTTATCCCCACGTTTCCCACAAGGCGCGTTGAAGCGCACCGGGGGCTGATTGGAACCCCCAGGGGTGCCACGGGATATGTTAAAAACTCAGGGAAAACAGTGATGACACACCATCTGGCGGGCACTGCGTAGACTGCTCTGGGTGATTACAGCTTCCATGTTAGGTGTACTGCCTTCCCTTGCTGCTGCTCGTTCTTCTGTAGCTGAGTCTTCAGTGCCACTGTCGTCAAAAGCCAGTGCCCTGGGGAGCCAGGTGGAGGAGGAAATGGAGGTGGTGTTGGATTCCATTCCAGGACTGGAGAAGTTGTTTAGTGTCCACACTCCATTAGAAAGTAAATGTGATTAAGAATAAAATACAAATAATTTTCTTCTAGTGTATATGTATTATCTTTTTTTTTTAATTGGATGCTAAGTCTTTTGAAGTTGAACCTGTTAGCTATTTCTTGTGATCAGGGGCTGCCCTTTCTTGGGACAGTCAGGGCCCATGAACCTAATAATTTGGGGGCCTCAATTTTGTAATGACAGTGTTTTCCATTAAAATTGGTTAAGTGTCATATAACAGTCCCCACTGCAGACTGTTTGAGGCCAATGAGTGCTCTGCCCGGAGCTGTTTCCTCTTCTCCTTCCTAGCGCTGCGCTGTTCATGAACTGTCAGGTTCATTGGTTTTAAACGTGAACAAACATGTTCTCTCTTGTTTTATTTCAGAGAGTGGGTTGATCGCGCTCCATCTCTTCATTTTCTGAGAGTGTTAATTTGTCTGAGACTCCTGATGAGGGATCCATGTTATCAGGTTGGTTGCAAAAAATAAAAATATTTTTTACTAGTTTGAAGATGAAATGAAAACTGGTGGGCTCTTTTCTGAAGCACAGCATGGTAACTTTTTATCCTCTCTCACTATTCAGTAGCTTCCACGTTTGGGAAGTATCTTACCTGCTATTGAAATCGATAGGAGAGAAGTGATTTAGTGGGGACAGAAATATCTCTCCATTTCCATTCTGTTACCTGTGGGATGCAGTGGACTGACTTCTGGTCTGTGTTTGGATCGTCTCTTGGCATTTTAAACCATAGACAGCTTGGAGAAGGGTACACTGGGCCACGCTTTGGAGCATGTTGATGCCAAGCGGCCAAAGTGAACAGCGGCAAGCAGGGACTTCCTTAGGGGGCTCCAGGGCCGACAGGGGGAGCGGCCAGGCCTACACATGGTAGCTGCCCCAGACGCATGCACTCCCCGGAGGCCAGCCTCAGAGCCTGAGTTACAGGTGGGCACGGGGCTCCCCCTTGTCTCAGAGGAGGCGCTTGTCGGCAGGAGTCTCCCCTCCTCTTACTGGTCAGTCAAGCATGATGTCTCTGGGTTAGTGCCTCTCAGACTTTCAATCACCTGGGGCTCTTGTACGTGCAGATGTGGACTCCATAGGTATACACAGAGGCCCAGGGTTCCGCTGAGGCCACCGGTCCAGGGCCAACACTCTGAGTAGCAAGCACTTACCTGACACCACCTGGTCTGTGAAAGTTGTTCCTTCCAGACCCAGCTGCTAAGATTCCTGCTTCTATAAAGCAAAGTCTGTAAACTTTCTGTATATCAGAAACGCTCGGAACACTTAATGATTGCTAGTGTCTGAAAGTGAAAGTGTTAGTCGCTCAGTTGTGTCCGACTCTTTGCGACCCTGGGACTGTAGCCCACCAGCTTCCTCTGGCCATGGGATTTCCCAGGCAAGAATATGGGAGTGGGTTGCCATTTCCTTCTCCAGGGGATCTTCCCGACCGTGGGTTGAACCCAGGTCTTCTGTATTGTAGGTAGATTCTTTACTGTCTGAGCCACCAGGGAAGCTTCTGATCCAGTAAGTTTGGGGAGGGCCTGGAAGTCTGCATTTCTAACAAGTTCCCAGGTGTCACTGATGCTACTGGTTGGGGGAACCACTGGCCAACCAGTTTGGAGAAGTCTCCAAATTGCTAATGAGCCATTATTGTTTCTGCTTGCCAGCATTAAATATCTAAAGGGCGGTCTTGTCATTCCTACATGCTTCAATCATTTTCACAGATTGCTTTTTTCCCTAAGAGGTATCTCCTTTTATGCCCCATCCTGATAAGCTACTGGGATGCTCAGACCACTCTGAAGCGCATTTATTTTGGATTCAGCTTTACTGATGAGTTATTATTTGAATCAGGACATATTTCCTTTCATTACCTTGATAGCCATCTTTTCCAAACTCAGCACTCAAAACAACGTGTGCTGCTGCTAGCCAGCGATGAACCTGCTCTGGTTTGAGTCTCCTGGGATTCATGGTAGCTTTGCTCTTTTCTTTAAAAGAGTTGCTCCCTTCCCCATTCTGTACTCTAAGATGGCTTTGTGTTGTTCTAGTTCAGAAAACCAGTTATTTGAATATGTGACATTCCTCAAAAAACTTTCTGTCCTGGTTGCTCACAGTTTTATGGGAATTTTCCTTTTCTCCTGTGACCACCCAGACAGAGCTGTGTGGACCATACTGGTGAGGGTGGTGTGTGCCCTACTCTGCCTGGGCCACTGCCCCTTCTCCCTCTGGCCCGAGGCTCCTTGTCCCCGAGTCATATTAACACTGTCCCCCACCCCCCTGCCCTATGCCCCATAGGCCTCAGCTTGGGTAAGAACAGCTTGTGTATGGTATTAATATAAGTATTCCTGGAAGAAGGTGGATTTTTAGCAGGAGGTCTAGTTTTTGGACTTATAGAAGTTAGCAAAATATTTGCCTTAGACATGCTGTTTGCTCAGAAAATTGATGGCTCTAAAGTATTCCCTTTCTTAACCCAGTTCTTGATGGGCTGGAACAAGGTTGACTGGATTGCTCTCTAAAGGAAAGAATTCTGTGACCTCTTTGCTTTGGGGCTTTTATGACAAAAACATGCATTAAACCAGACTTCCCATTGATTTCCAGCCTTTCCATAGAAGGAGGTGTTCCCTGAATCTCTCCTCCTGGCACTCTGTCCACATACGAGAGCAGTTGTTTAACATGTTGAGTTGCCAAGAATTTCTGGCCGAAGTCATAGCCACACTGGGCTTTACTGTGACCTGTGCCCACAGATGTCCAGGCCAGGCCTCTCTTTTCCTCTCCTGGTGAATCCGTGATCAGTGCCGCATGATCCGCAGTGGCTGCCCCAGACCATGTCCGCTCCTCACACACCGCTCCTACCCCGGACTTATCAGATTGCAGCATTACCTGTTTTACAGGCAAAACTGAGGCCATCCTAGTAGGAATGCTCATATTTTCTTTGTTGCTTGAAATGTTTGGATTATTATGCACCATTGTGCATGCATGCTAAGTCACTTTAGTCATGTCCGATTCTTTGTGACCCCATGGACTGTAGCCCACCAGGCTCCTCTGTCCATAGGATTCTCCAGGCAAGAATACTGGAGTGGGCTGCCATGCCCTGCTCTAGGGGATCTTCCTGACCCAGGGATCCAACCCACATCTCTTATGCCTCTTGCATTGATAGGCGATTATGCACCTTTACGTCCCTTCTTATTCCTGAAGAAAACCCTCCTCCTTGCCAAGCCTCAGCCTTCCATCTGTTGTCTTTATTACGGTGTCAGTGGCTCCCTTTCTGTTTCTTCTTATCATAAAAATGCCCCTTTCAGGACACACTATCCTTTCACGCCTCGATCTCACCTTCATTGCTGCATGCATTTATTGAAAGGTCAGACTGTTTACATGGAACTCACCCCCTGTCCTTTACAGCTGGTGAGCAGTAGAGCTTTTCCTTGCATGCTGTGCACCAAGACCTCTCCGAAGTCATTTAAAAAGGCCATCATGGGCCATGATCCAGTCAGCATCTCTTGACCCAGAGGCTCCAGTATATGCCTAATGAAGGTTCCAGAAATAAATGAGTGGAAGGGATGAAAGAGAAGCCATTTTTAAAGACAAAATTGCTTCCTTTTTCATAATTAAAGGATGACATGTGTCAGAGATTTCAAGTGTAGTTGGAGTTCCAAGCAGGATAAAATCTACCTAGGCTGCTCACAGTGAGCTGTCAGAGCACATTGCTTATCAACGATAAATAGAAAAACTTAAAACTCCTAACCTACATCTCCATCAGCGGCAGCAATAGAGAGACAGCAGAGCTGTATGGCCCAATGGCCCGCCTCGCACCTCAGCCTCCTTCCAGCAGCCTGGCGCCCCTTGCCACACTTTCTGTTTCCTCTCACTGATCCTGAAAACCTCCGGCTCTTCCTCATCACCTTCTGTTTTTCTGTGCTGTTTACTTGCTCCTTTTTAAAATTCTGCTTTCCTAAATGTTGCTGCTGTGCTCAGCTGCTTCAGTTGTGTCCAACTCTTTGCAGCCCCATGGACTATAGCCCCCCAGGCTCCTCTGTCCATGGGATTCTCCAGGCAAGAATACTGGAGTGGATTGCCATGCCCTGCTCCAGGGGAATCTTCCTGACCTGGGGATCAAACCCGAATCGCCTGTGTCTCCTGTATGCAGATTCTTTACCTCGGAGCCAGTGGGGCAGGCCCGAGATGTTAACCTTCCCAAAGCTATTTTCTTTGTTATAGGCTCCCCTATCTTCTGAGCTGTGGGCTTCGCCAGCACATGGTTCCAGCCTGAGACTTTTCCCCTCATTTAAGTCCCAAATTTCCAAGTATTTGTTGGGATGATATGGTAGCATAATGGTTCTCAAAGGGTGGTCTGGGGACTCTCACAGGTCTCTGAGACCCTTCCAGGGGCCCCACAGGGTCAAAATGGTCTTAAAGGTGATGCTCCAGTGTGAGTCA
The DNA here is from genome assembly GCF_001704415.2 of Capra hircus. Classification (NCBI taxonomy): domain Eukaryota; kingdom Metazoa; phylum Chordata; class Mammalia; order Artiodactyla; family Bovidae; genus Capra; species Capra hircus. Next base: position 1,579,612 of record NC_030829.1, on the reverse strand, counting down.
TTTTCACTCTCTTATGAGCGTGCAGTGGAGCCTTCCAGAGGCCACAGGGTATGTGATGATGGTGTACCCTCACGCCTGATGGAACACATGCTTGTGTGCTCTTGTGTTGTAAAAATTGCTCACTTTTTATGTCTAATATGGTGAATATAAAGAACTTCCCTCGTAATCCACCTGCCAACATAGGAGGTGCGGATGCGGGTTTGATCCTTGGGTTGGGAAGATCCCCTGCAGGAGGAAATGGCAACCCACTCCAGTATTCTTGGCTGGAAAGTTTCATGGACAGAGGAGCCTGTTGGACTGCCGTTCACGGGGTTGCATAGGGTTGGACACAACTGAGTGAATACACACATACAAGGTAAATAAAGTAGATTAAGTCACATAAACAGAAGGTCTCTGGGACTCTCAGTAATCTGTAACTGTATAAAGGAACACAGGGGCCAAAGTGTTCGAGAGCCCACTGCGCTCGGGACATGCAGTAACTTCACCTGGGTCTCTCCATCCTGACGCTCCTGCAAACTGCCGGATTCTGCAGATTCTGTCAGTGGCACCACCCTTCCTCCAGACTCCAAGGCAGGAAACGCTTCCTTTCCCCTTACCAGCCTTTAGAAGAGTAGTTCCTAACACCTGAAAAGACTTACTTGTCAGGCCCAGGGGAACCTTCTGTTGGGATAGGGGGATGTGCAGCGTGGACCGCTGACTGCCGAGGAGTGGGTGGCGGGTCAGCACGCGGCACCCGGAGCTCAGTGCTCTGCTGGCTGCCCGACCAGGGACAGCGTGTCTGGGGCCCTGGCGCTTTGCCCCGGCGCCACACTGCTGGACAGACGGCCACCAGACTAGGTCGCAGGGCGTGCTGTTGCGCTGCAGTTCTTATCAGTGTTATGTTATTGCGTCAAGGTTTTGAAGAGAGAGAAACTCTGGGAATAGGTAGAGCAAGGACATTGGTCCAGATTGATGGAAACTGTCTCCAGGTCACGAGGCTCGGAAGTCTGGAGCCGGGTCCTGAGAGCCCAGGCTGTGCCGGGGAGGAGCGCAGTCCTGTCTGCTCTTGAGCTCGGTAGCCGGGACTGCCGAGCCCAGAGATGAGGGTACCTTGTGGTCGTGTTCTACGGTTGTCCCGTTGCTTGTTTAGTAAATGGTGGGTCACTGCTTGAGGACGTAGCAACGACATTTCCTAGTGGTGGTACAGCCTCGCTCCTTTTCCTGTGTTTTGTAACAGTGCTTCTGACACGGGACGCGGCGCTCACAGGACCCAGTGAGTGCTCTGTGAAAGGTGGTGTGTCTCACCCCCCATATGCAGGGAAGATGGGCAGCTCCTCCTACTGGAGACTGTGGTGCACGGCAGCACGTTCAAGCTCAGAGGAGTTTAAATCTATAATAAAATAATTTGTTACACTCTGTTCAACCTACTATTTGATCATAAAAATATTTTCAAACACCTAGTACCACTCATTACACAGAATAAAATTATTATTCCCAGGACAGGGTTTGGGAAACATGGAATCAGTTCCATACTGTTAACACCTATGATTGTATAGATATATTTTTGCCAAGGTAAACATTTAAGAATGACCATGACCTGTCACTTAAACATGAGTCTCTCCCTGGTGGCGTCTCCCAAGCTTCACATTTAAATTTCCTTTATGTCAGCAATGCCAGATCTCAGTCTTCTGCCCTCGGCGCACTTTTCCGGGCCTGTTGTTCTTCCATCACCTGAATACACTGCCAGCAGCTCAGCATGTCAGACTCCACCTCCTTGTCTAACCCAGCCTGTGTCCCCCTCTTCCCTGGGCTTATCCTGTCCTGGCCTCCTGTCACCTTGCTGTGCAGATGGTGAAGCCTCTTTTCTGCACCCTTCTTCTCCACTGGCCTTCAGGTCCAGCTGGTCAAACCATGTCAAGACTGCCCACCTGTCCACTCCCTTCTCTCTGCACCTGCCAACCCACGGGGCTTCCCTCCACGCCCGTCCCTCTCCAGTTTCCTCCAAGACTGGGGAGAGGTCCCCACAGCTGAGTCTGATCAGCCCTTGTTCCCACGTGTCCATCAGGCTCGAATGCAGAGTTCAGTTCAGGCTCATGTTCAAGTCTTCCCACAGTTTATCTCAGTCTGTTTTTCTAACATTATTCCCAGTGGTTCCCTTCACAAATTTAGGGAGTTGCTTTTCATAGTGACACAACATCTTGATGTTCTTTCTATGCAACTGCTGTGCACTTTTGACCCTCCTGTCCTCTTTGCTTGGAGGAATCCCCTTCATTTCCCTCTCTTCTCCACCATCTCCTCAGCACAGCTGTCCATCCTTCCAAGTCCCTCCAGAGGCCACCACCCTTACAAAGTTTTCTGTAGTCCTCTCAGCAGGCTATTATATGTCCCCCTCTGGGGTGTCACAGCACCCCCTGTATAACTCTCTTAACCTATGGAAAGTGTTAGTCGCTCACTCTCAGTGGCCTCATGGACTGCAGCCCACCAGGCTCCTCTGTCCATGGAACTCTTCAGGTAAGAATACTGGAGTGGGTTGCTATTCCCTTCTCCAGGGGATCTTTCTGACCCAGGGGTTGAACCCTAGTCTCCTGCAGTGCAGGCGCATTACCGTCTCAGCCACCAGGGAAGCCCTGTAACTTTCTTAAAACACCTACCTAGATCTGTCTTAAATTCCAGTTATTCATGTATCTCCCTATCCTTGCCTGCAGCTCAGTGAAGTCAACCTCTGTCATCTGTCATTTTATATTTGTGTCTCCTTCAGAGCCTAACCTGGGGATCTTACTAACAGGAACGGAAAAGAAAATGCCAAAAAAAATATGTGGTTTTAAAATGTTATTTTTATGTGTATAAAATGTCCATCATAATTATTGGCAATGCATACAGTATTCTTTTAACTGCAGCCCTTCTAAAGTGAATAGCAATCATGGGAATTCAAATTAGTAGGTGGTCATAGGACTATTTTAATTGAGTTATAAATATACCTTCATTCTTAATTTGAACAAGGGTGTGTGGTTTCCAGATTCCCTTCACACAGATTAAGGAAACCTTGACCCTTGACCCAGGAGGCCTCGAGCCCCTGAGCCTTTTCCTCAGCTGTTCACGCAGCTCCAGGGTAGCACATGATCATCCCCTCATACATACTCATGTACTCATTGCCAGACACGTTCCAGAGCTGGAACGATGGCTAATATTTGTATTTCAAATAACTTCCTTGTGTGCACAGTAGGTAAGGAGAGAGGAGGCAACGTCGCGTTAAACAGGTAGAGCCACCTGAAACCCGTTCATCCCAAGATAAATGTCAGTGCAAGTAACCTGAGAGCACTGGCCGTTAGTGGAGCTCCAAACCACTTCCTTTCACTCCAGCCTCCCAGCACCCTCTCTCTTAGCACTTTCCAGAAGTTTTATGCAGTGCCTTCTTATTGGAAATCGGTGCATGAGTGCTAAGTCACTTCAGTTGTGTCTGGCTCTTTGCGATCCTGTGGACTGTAGCCCACCAGGCTCCTCTGTCCATGGGATTTTCCAGGCAAGAATACTGGAGTGGGATGCCATGCCCTCCTCCAGGAGATCCTCCTGATCCAGAGATAGAAGCCGAGTCTCTTATGTCTCCTGTATTGACAGGAGAGTTCTTTACCACTGAGCCACATGGGAAGCCCTGAAAGTTCTGTATCAGATCTATATTTTGCAGTGATTATCCCTGGTGGCTCAGAGGTTAAAGCGTCTACCTGGAATGCGGAAGACCCGGGTTCGATCCCTGGGTTGGGAAGATCCCCTGGAGAAGGAAATGGCAACCCACTCCAGTACTCTTGCCTGGAGAATCCCATGGAGGGAGGAGCCTGGTAGGCTACAGTCCATGGGGTCGCAAAGAGTCGGACACGACTGAGCGACTTTACTTACTTACTTATCCTTAGATTTGTTCAGGGTATGAGTTTAATAAGATCATTAGCCACATCATCTGAAGGAGAAGCCCTGTTTTCTACTCTGCTAGAGCAATGCTGCTCAGATTTTCTCAGGCATGTGAGTTACCTGGGGATCTTGTTGATACTAAGAGTGGCATTCAGTATGTCCAGGGTGAGTAGGTGATTGAGCATTTCGAATCAGCTCCAGACGCTGCTGTTGCTGCTGGTTCATTGACCACACCAGGCAAGGCCTAGAGGAAAGTCCTGGGACTCAGTGATGCTGGATTTTTATTCAGACTCTGTTGTTTAGGCAAAATGGTTTACCTTTCTGGGTTTTAGTGTTCTTATTCTGTAATATGAGGCGGTAAAGGGAGAGATATCTAACAGCTCTTTGCAGCTCTGACATTTTATGATGACATGGGAGGAAGTAAATAGAGTGAGGACACGGGCTGCAGTTACTTACTTCCTGTTCTACTCAACCTGCACCCTTACTTCCAGTTCAACTCAACCCAACTTTCCTATCTATTAATGTGCGCCCATGTGCTAAGTCACTTCAGTCGTGACTCTCTGTGACCCCATGGACTGTGCCTGCCAGGCTTCTCTGTCCATGGGATTCTGCAGGTAAGAATTCTGGAGTGGGTTGCTATGCCCTCGTTCAGAGGATCTTCCTGAGTCAGGGATCAAACCCATGACTCCTACAGCTCCTGCAGGCAGAATTGCGGGCAGATTCTTTGCTGCTGAGCCACCAGGGAAGCCCATATCTATTGATAGTTTATCTTAAATATAGTATGAATAACAAACATTGAAGTCTTCCATATTTACATTCTAAAACCTTCAGGAATAGTTACAAACTTATGACTTAATGAATCAATTGCATGTAAAATACACCCCCCCCCCCCCCCCGCCATTCTCATCGTTCATGTCTGTTCTGTTGTTTTATTTTATTAGGAAATACTTCATAGCTTGGGTGGAATTGAAAACCTAGCTCAGGTAAGATCCCTTTTGTGGCGGCTGGTCTTGCCTTTCCATTTTCTGTTGTGCCTCTGGGCAGAGATTTAGTGTGTGACGGAGAGGTCTCTTTCAACATAGCTGCCTGGCAAGGAGAAGCGCCCAGGGCCATGAGTACACGTGATACACACAGAGCAGGGAGGGACTTGAGCTGTTTCCTCCTGGCTGATTGGGCTCACTTTACCCCACCTGTGAAATGAGAGCGTTTTATAAAGGGTCACCTGTCTTTTGAGTGAAGAAAATAAATAGGTGTTGGCTGGCAGGCCCTGGGCCTCAGCAGTGCACACACCAAGCTGGCAGGAGAAAATATTGGCTATGAGGATGTTCATAACTTTTTCACACAATAAAGAATTACTGTGTTCACTAAAATATTGGAAATAAATGACAGTGTGAGGAATGATCTTCATGTATTTTTTTCTGCTTTGCTAACTACTGAGGGAAGGTAAGGAGCTGAATAAATATGCTAAGTCAGCCCAATGTTTGGGCCTATTAATACAATCAAACAAAATTTCTAGGTATAGAAATAGTTGAAACAGCCCATCCTCCTGAAATCTATAGCATGTATGCAAAGAATAATTTTCATAATGACCCATGGCCCTGCAAATTCATTCTAAATTATTAATGGATAATTAATTTTAATGGCAATTTAATAGTAAACCTATTTTATTATTTTTATTCTTGGGAAATAGATAATATCTAGTTTTTATTTTGAAGAAATTTTTTAATTGGCTAGAGGTTTGGCTCATTTAATGAAATAATCCTTTTTAAGATTATATTGTAAAGGATCTTTCCATTTTACTTCCACTAAAATGATAGAAATGTATGTATTTCTCTGAACCTATTTCTTATTACTCTCAGTTTTTATAATTTTACAGTTACAAACAGTGAGGGATTTTCAGACTATCCCATACCTTTCATTCTAATTATTGCTATCTACTTGTATGCTGGTTAGTTGCAATTTAGGATATTATAAAACATAAGGTCAATAAAATATATGCAGTGTGTTATAAAAATTCTAATGAAAAGATATATTGAAGAATTAAAATTCTAGGTACTGTATATTATGTATCATGTATCTTATTTGTATCTTATATTTGGAGGCTAAATTGCAACACAGATTTATTGAGTTATGAGTCATCTTGGGACTTTTGAGAGTTTAAGCAGTCTTTCCAGGTCCCGCCCTCCACTTCTGGCACCCCAGGGAAGCTGAGAGCCCAGAACCCATCCTCTTCGGCACTTGCCTGAAGCCGGCGCAGGGGCACCGAGCGTTGTTTGGTGACCCTGTCGCGCCATCTACAGCTCATTTTCAGAAGTACACAGCCTTACCACTCCTGTTGTGTGCTCTCGGAGTCCTCTCCTCTGCTCACCTGTTGTCTGGTCCCCCCGCAGTACATGGAGATCGTGGCGCACGGGTACCTCGGATACGGGGAGGCGCAGCACAGCGTGGACAAGCTGGTCAACATGACGTGTGAGCGCGGCCCCGGGAGGCAGCGGCAGGGAAGAGGGGACGCTCTGAATACTTAGGAGGCTCCCCACACAGCTGTGGGCTTGAGAGTCCATGCCAACTGTTATGCTCAGTGGCAAAATGTACCCAGAGGGGAGATTTTTAGATCATGATTCTTGTCTTGAAAAGCCCAATTTCATGTTTTAAAAGACTTTCATTGAGCACAAGCTTAGGTTTATTTAGCGCAAGAGAGACTTCTATAAAAGCAAGTGAAGTGAAAGTCGCTCAGTCGGGTCCAGCTCTTTGCGACCCCATGGACTATAAAGTCCATGGAATTCTCCAGGCCAAAATACTGGAGTGGGTAGCCTTTCCCTTCTCCAGGGGATCTTCCCAACCCACGGATCCAACTCAGGTCTCCAGTATTGCAGGCAGACCAGTTGAGCCAAAATGGAAGCCTATAAAAGCAACTTTTGGTAAAAATATTTTTTGCATGCATACTAAGTCGCTTCAGTCGTGCCAAACTCTTTGTGACCCTGTGGACTGTAGCCTGCTAGGCCTCTCTGTCCATGGGATTCTCCAGGCAAGAACACTGGAGTGGGTTGCGGTGCCCTTCTCCAGGGGATCTTCCCAACCCCAGGGGTCAAACCCCTGTTTCTTAAGTCTCCTGCATTGGCAGGTGTTTTTGTTTTTTTAACAACTAGTACCACCTGGGAAGCTTGAGTACTCTCCCGCTTTAAGCTTCAAATCCCTCATTGAAATATCTCATTTCTTTATAGATATATTTCAAAAACTTGCTGCTGTCAGAGACCAAAGAGAATGGGTCACCACAAGCGGAGCTCACAAGGTGAGTGGTCCCAGAAGGAGCGGCTGCGTCAGTGCCATGTGGTGGTGGCTCACTTGCAGGGTCCAGAGCACTTGCAGTCAAGCCTCCGCACCTGTAATTACAATTCGGAAACTTGCAGACCTAGCCTAAAACTGCCGATCTCTGCTAACCCACCTCAAGAGTAAATTTAGAAACAGCAAATAGAGGTTTTCTGAAACTTCTTTCTTTTTTTTATGCTGTTTAATTCTTTATTGCTTAATCAACTAATTTGATTGCCTAATTTAAATGTTGTTATACATAAACTGACCCCAGGTGTGTGTTACAAATAAATAAATACTAGTTTGGCACAGAAGTTATGTTAGTTTGAACCATGGGAAATTACCATGGTCTGTAGGTCGGATTCATGTGGTTTAACCTCATAATAAGGTGGTTTAGGATTATAAACCTGTGAGTCAAATACATATTTCAAGATGAATGAATATAGGCTCAATCAAAACACACTACATTTATGTATATAGCAAAGCCATTTAGATGGTAGCTGCCTAGAGCCAGGTTTCAATAATTTGTGAGTTTCTGTGTCCCAGGAAGCCACTATCCAGCAAGTATTAGGGCAAAGTTGTCTGAAATGTGTTAGTACGTGCTACTCATTTTATGGAGGTTGATTCTTAGTGATATACAGGTTAGCATTTTTTTTAATTTCAAAGGCTATATATTTCACTAATATCTGTTAGAATTTGAAGAACATTTTTGAGTAACATTAAGTTAGTGTTAAGGGTGCCATGTGACAAAAACTGTGAAATGATGGGTCAGTGACTGGGGCCTGGGAAACATCCGTGTTGGAAGACAGAAGGGACTTCTGTGGTGGTCCCATGGCCCTGCACTTTCATGGCAGGAGCTGCAGGTTCAGTCCCTATTCAGGGAACTAAGATCCCATATGCCATGCACCTTGGGGGAAAAATAGAAAAAAAAAAAAAAAAGGCAGAAAGGAAAAAGTGAGAGGGGAAAAAAAGAAGATGGGATCTGAGAAACAAAGATAATGCTAGTTCCATGTAAAGTGCATGAGGTCCTAAAGGGGAAAGTTCACATAGTAGAAACCCAAAATCAGCCTAGCAGTTGTACAGGCTGCAGCTCTGGCCTGAAGTGTGTCTGGGTGTACACTCTGGGGGACTCTGAAAATGTAATAGGGATAGGAGTAATAATAATAGGAATCCTGAGGAGGTGACTGTTGAGACACAGGGAGCGCGTCCAAAGAGCGGTGGACACCTGCTGCATAAACAACGGAGAATTGTGAATGTTTAACAAACCTCCTTTTTTGAGGTTAAGTATCTATGATCTTTAGAAGGAGACATACTGTTCAAGAAGCTTGTACTTTTTTATAATTAGCCTTTATTTTAATCTGCTTTTCAGACATTAGTAAACTTGCTCAGTGCCCGAGATACGAATGTTCTCTTGGGTGCCCTTCTGGCTCTGGCTAGTTTAGCTGAAAGGTGAGTGCATTTTTAAAAGTTGTGCTGCCATAGCAACTCAGATGGGAGAAATGCAAAATTTATTTTGTTACCTACTTAGTTAAGATTTGTGAATAAAAACATAAAACACCATCAGTATATTGAAGAGGATTGGGGTGGAAATGCATCATTGTAGAATTTAAGTTGGAACAGCAAAGCAGTTAAAAATTTTTTTCTGACCAGAAATATTTACCTACTTTTTTCATTCAACCCTCAGTTATTGCTACTTTCAAACTGCATATTTCTTTGACAGTTGAATCTCCCTGACTGTCTTTCTTCATTCTGTCCTCTATATTTAAGACTTTTAGATATTTTAGCCCTTTAAAAAATTCTAGATAACCCTTTCAGAGGTTATGACTATTTTAAATAAAAACTTTAAATATGTTTTTATGCCAGTCATTTGATCACTGTTTTATTTTTTCCAGCTTTATTGAGGAATAATTATACATGTAATTTTATGTATTTCAAGTGTATAATGTAAAGATTTGATACACATATACACTGTGGGGTGATTACCAAGATCAAGATAATCAAGACCTCTTCACCTCTCTCTTTGGTTCTGTGATAAGAACATGTAAATTCTTCTCTCAGCAACTTTCACGTGCACAACCCTGTGTTACTAACTGTAGTTGCCAAGTAGTTGGATCTTTAGTACAGTCTTCTCACACCTGAAAGTGCGTGCACTTTAACCCCCGTGTCCCTGTTCCTGCTGCTTCCAGCCCCTAGTAAACACCTGCTATTCTGTTCTCTGTTTCTATAGAGTCAGTTTTGCTTGTTTATTTTCAATTTCACATGTAAGTGATGCCATATGGTAGTTGCCGTTCTCTGTTTGGCTTATTTCATTTAACAGAATGTCCTCGAGGTTCATCCACATTATCAAAAATGACAGCATGTTTTTATGGCTGAATAATATTCAGTCATGTACCCAATTATATTCTCTTGTAACTAGGTATAAATATTCAATTATTGCATTTCTCTATTTCTTCTGTCAATGGACCCATAGCCTGTTTGTGTTTCTTGGATATTGTGAGTAATGCTCCTCACTGCTTTTTAGTGAACACCCTATGAATCCCCCTCTCCAGTGGGAACTGTGTTAATCATCATACTGTTATTGAACAAATTTAAATTTATGACATATAATACCTACTGAATGTTGATATTTAATGTAGCCCCACTCTATACAGCTGTATTGCATTTTGCTTCTCCTTCTGGGATAATATGAGGACTAAGATATTAAATATATGGATGTGGTATCAATCAAAGACATTTCTCATAGTTACTGATACTTTTCAATTTGTAGTCCAGAGTGTAGGGAGAAGATAAGTGAGCTCAACATTGTAGAAAACCTGCTGACAATTTTACATGAATATGACTTGCTTTCCAAAAGGTAGGATTGCTAACAGGGGAAAATGGCAGTGTCTTATATTTGATGAAAATGATGGTTATTCTAATTATGTCATGTTACATTGTTAACTGAATATCACGACTCAACTTGGCATGTATTTTCTATTTAATATATATAAAGTAACAAATAGTAAAGAGGTGTATCAGTTTATCTCTGGTCCTGTCTCACTTCTAGAACTGGTCATATATTCGAAATATATAAATATATGATTGTATTTTAATACTTTTGTTTATTACATTTAGTTACATCCTATCTCCTTAAGGAAAGAAACTGTAAAGTGGCTCTACTTTTAGTAATTTCAGTTTTTGTGTTTAATTAATGATTAGACTCCTAAAATCTATTTTGCTTTCAGTTCAGTTCAGTTGCTCAGTCCCGTCTGACTCTTTGTGACCCCATGAACCACAGCACGCCAGGCCTCCCTGTCCATCACCAACTCCTGGAGTCCACCCAAACCAATATCCATTGAGTCTATGATGCCATCCAACCATCTCATCCTCTGTCGTCCCCTTCACCTCCTGCCCTCAATCTTTCCCAGCATCAGGATCTTTTCCAATGAGTCAGCTCTTTGCATCAGGTGGCCAAATTATTGGAGTTTCAGCCTCAGCATCAGTCCTTCCAATTAACACCCAAGACTGATCTCCTTTAGGATGGACTGGTTGGATCTCCTTGCAGTCCAAGGGACTTTCAAGAGTCTTCTCCGACACCACAGTTCAAAAGCGTCACATCTTTGGCGCTCAGCTTTCTTCATAGTCCAACTTTCACATCCATACATGACCACTGGAAAAACCATAGCCTTGACTAGACACACCTTTGTTGGCAAAGTAATGTCTTTGCTTTTTACTATGCTGTCTAGGTTGGTCGTAGTTTTCCTTCCAAGGAGTAAGCGTCTTTTAATTTCATGGCTGCAGTCACCATCTGCAGTGATTTTGGAGCCCCCCAAATAAACTCAGCCACTGTTTCCCCATCTATCTGCCATGAAGTGATGGGACCAGATGCCATGATCTTCGTTTTCTGAATGTTGAGCTTTGAGCCAACTCTTTCACTCTCGTCTTTCACTTTCATCAAGAGGCTCTTTAGTTCTTCTCCACTTTCTGCCATAAGGGTGGTGTCATGTGCATATCTGAGGTTATTGATATTTCTCCCGGCAATCTTGATTCCAGCTTGTGCTTCCTCCAGCCCAGCGTTTCTTCTGATGTACTCTGCATATAAGTTAAATAAGCAGGGTGACAATATACAGCCTTGACGCACTCCTTTTCCTATTTGGAACCAGTCTGTTGTTCCATGTCCAGTTCTAACTGTTGTTTCCTGACCTGCATACAGATTTCTCAAGAGGCAGGTCAGGTGGTCTGGCATTCCCATCTCTTTCAGAATTTTCCAGTTTATTGTGATCCACACAGTCAAAGGCTTTGGCATAGTCAATAAAGCAGAAAGAGATGTTTTTCTGGAACTTTCTTGCTTTTTCCATGATCCAGCGGATGTTGGCAATTTGATCTCTGGTTCCTCTGCCTTTTCTAAAACCAGCTTGAACATCAGGAAGTTCACGGTTCACGTGTTGCTGAAGCCTGGATTGGAGAATTTTGAGCATTACTTTACTAGTGTGTGAGATGAGTGCAATTGTGCCGTAGTTTGAGTATTCTTTGGCATTGCCTTTCTTTGGAATTGGAATGAAAACTGACCTTTTCCAGTCCTGTGGCCACTGCTGAGTTTTCCAGATTTGCTGGCATATTGAGTGCAGCACTTTCACAGCATCATCTTTCAGGATTTGAAATAACTCAATGGAATTCCATCACCTCCACTAGCTTTGTACGCAGTGATGCTTCCTAAGGCCCACTTGACTTCACATTCCATGGTGTCTGGCTCTAGGTGAGTGATCACACCACTGTGATTATCTTGGTCATGAAGATCTTTTTTGTACAGTTCTCCTGTGTATTCTCACCACCTCTTCTTAATATCTTCTGCTTCTGTTAGGTCCATACCATTTGTGTCCTTTATCAACCCCATCTTTGCATGAAATGTTCCCTTGGTATCTGTAATTTTCTTGAAGAGATCTCTAGTCTTTTCCATTGTATTGTTTTCCTCTATTTCTTTGCACTGATCCCTGAGGAACGCTTTCTTTTCTCTCCTTGCTATTCTTTGGAACTCTGCATTCAAATGGTATATCTTTCCTTTTCGCTTCCCATTTTTCACAGCTATTTGTAAGGCCTCCTCATATAGCCATTTTGCTTAAGGCAAGTAAAATACACTAAGATAGCTACTGACTTATTTCATGACCAAAACAGAATCTAAAGTAAAACGAATCATTTTTCACTTGAACTTCATTTTGCCCTGAAAACTTACTCTATCCAGGTATCTGTTATGTTATCAAGTTGCAACCTGTGTCATTTGATACTTAGTTGAGTATCATTTGATACTGAGTTGAATAAATCATAATGTTCTAAGGAGGCAAAATAGTTAATAGAAATCCCAAGCAATAAAGCACTGACATCTAACTCGTAGCAAATCCCTTGAATTCTTCTTCTAAGCCAATTTAACCCTCTTTTACCAACTGTACTGGTTGGTGTAGATTTGGTTATCTGAATTTATTTGCCTAATAGACTCTGCACAGGTATTGAAAAACCAAAAATGACTGAGACAGGGTTGCACAATGTAGGGGAGGGTCAGACACAGAAGCCATCAGTTTCACGCCAACGTTGTAGTTGGTGTGGTCAGTGAGGCACAGGACAGATACCCTGGGGGCAGGGCACCTCCAATTGGAGCAAGAGGTCATTCCAAGTTTCCTAAAAAAAGGGGCAATTGCCAGGCAGTAAAAGGGACAGGCAAACAGAATATGCTCCTCCTGGAGGTGTGCAGTGATGTGCAAGCGAGGCGCATGTGTGGGTGGGTGCAGCTGCAGCAGAGTGCGGGAGCAGGTGCAGGAAACTAGCTCAGCAGGTGGCGATGAGTTAGAAACAGAGCTCACGCTGGCCAGTGCTTTACAGGCCAGGCCCTGCTCAAGCACTTCCCTGTGTTGACTTGTTTAATCTGAATCGTAACTCTCTTCCCATATTTTACAGATGAGACACCTTTAACCAGGTCATTGATGGGCTGTTTGTGCTAAATAGTGTGGCTTTTCTCATGAACATCATGGAGACTCACAGATTTTAAGCATGATCGGATGGATTTTGTGGGAACAGTTCTCCTGATTTTAGTGTGTGGGGTGTGGATTCAGCCACACAGTGAGATTCACTTAGAACGAGGAGGGAAGGTGTGGTGAAGTAAGTTTGAGAAGGTGAAGAATGCAGCCTACCAAAGCACATATGTTCTGAATGTCAGAGCATGCAAGTTTGGGAGGGAGAGGAGCTGTGGAAATTAGCTCGGGTAAAGGAATTGTGGGGGCTTCCCAGGTGGCACTAGTGGTAAAGAACCCGTCTGCCAATGCAGGAGACATAAGAGACGCAGGTTCGACCCCTGGGTTAGGAAGATCCCCTGGAGGAAGGCATGGCAACCCACTCCGCTATTCTTGCCCCCAGTATTCATGGAGAATCCCATGGACAGAGAAGCCTGGTGGACTACAGTCCATAAGGTTGCAAAGCGCTGGACACAACTGAAGGGACTTAGCACACACACAAAGAATTGTGAGTCCAGATGAGAATGGGAATGTTGGAGAGCTGCGTGGCTGAGGCACTTGTATCGTGAGCATAGTTGAGCATCACTAGGATGGAGGGACAGTGGGGATAGCTACTGCAGGACTCACCGAAGAATTAGCCCCTGTGCTTGCCTCGGAAACAGGGGTTCCCCACTGCAGGGACAGGTTGGAGAGGAAGTGTCTTGGAGGATTCCCAGTCTTTGGCTTGGAAATTGAAAAGGCTGTGGTGTCCTGGGTCCAGATCAGCAACATGAGAGGAAGGGCTGATCTGCAGAGGAGGAGAAGGACTTTGAGCCTAGAGACAGTTAGGTGAGTGCCTGTGGAGCACCCAAGTGGCTCGCTGGAAACTCTAGAGGTTGGGAGTGATGTTTGCATGAACTCTCCACGTAGGGCAGAGAGAGGGTCTGAGGCCTTAAGAATAAACGACACCATCCCGGGAGAGAGTTCGGAGTGTGAGCCTGGAGGACAGGATGGCTCTCTGAAATGTCTGTCATCATAATGTTATGTCTTATCCATCATTATCTTTCATTCTCCAGATGTTCACTGAGTGCTTCACATTTAATGTCCCTGGATCATCGTGTTTTTTGCCATCATGCATTAATGTCTCATTTTTTTAAAAGAAGATTTATTTATTTGGCTGCATTAGGTCTTCATTGTGGCACGCAGGCTTAGGTGCCCTGAGCATGCGGGGCCTTAGTTTCCTGACTAGGGATTGAACCCATGCCCTCTGCATTGGAGGGTGGATTCTTAACCACTGGACCATGAGGGAAGTCCCTAATGTCTCATTTATATAATCATATAATAAGTTTTTGAAGACTAAGATAGAGCTTTTATATTTCTTTGGTCTTGACCACAGTGCAGGCCCCATTGTATGTACTTGACGCCTATTTGCTGGTTAGTAGGTTTTCAGCCAGACCAATGGGGATACCCGTGAAGATGTGACTTAGACAGTGGTTACAAAGGGGTAAATTTCTGCAGGTGAAATTTGGCCCCCTGCTTGTTTTTGTAAATAAAGGTTTATTGGCACACAGCTGTGCCTGTTGGTTTTTGTGTGTTGCCTGTGGCTGCTTTTTCCGTGTCAGTGTGACTGGGTAGTTGTGACAGAGACTGTAAGGCCTCCAGAGCTACAAACCCTTAGCTGTGGTCCAGCCTTTACAGAAATGCGTGCAGACCAGGATGTAGAGCATGCTAGCACCACAGTCTGTGCAAGTGAGCAGCTCAGTGTGAACCAAGCCAGGCCGGTCCCACTGAGCTGAGTGCACCCCCCACATCCCCACCCCCATCGCAGGCTGACAGCCGAGCTGCTGCGCCTGCTCTGTGCCGAGCGCCAGGTGAGAGAGCAGGTGAAGCTCTACGAGGGGGTCCCTGTCCTGCTCAGCCTGCTGCACTCAGACCACCTGAAGCTGCTATGGAGTGTCGTCTGGATTCTGGTGCAGATTTGCGAGGACCCAGAGACCAGCGTGGAAATCCGCATTTGGGGTGGCATCAAGCAACTTCTTCATATTTTACGAGGGTGAGTCAGGGTGGCCTTTCACCTGTTTCACCCTGGTTGATGAAGGCTGGGGTCTCAGCCGCATGAAGGCAGGGCGGGCACATGCTCGGCTAGCTCTCCTCTGCTCTTGGTCATTCCTCTTCTGCAGTCATTTCTACTTGTAGTAAACAGGCTCTTCATCAGTGTTGGGGGCGTTTGTCGTTTTAGCTTCTAGGGGGGCCCTGACATGTCTATCTTTGCATCACCAGCCTCCAGGCTAGTGCCAGGGGTAAAGAAGGCCTTCACTCTGCAAATGCGGGCTGACTAGAAACCCAAAGAAAACGTTTGTCTGGCCACCCCTCTTGAATCAGTATATGTATACTGTAATCCCAACGAGTACACTAGTTGCTACTGTTTTACTAAAATGTCTGTGTGTGCATATATGTCACTCATCTATAAAGAGAAGGCAAAGCCTGCATGGCAGGAGCAGGTGTATAATCCTTAGCTGAAACAGGAGAAAATACTGTCCATCAAAGGTTGCATGTTCCTGACCCTGGTCCAGTTGCTCCTCTTGTCTCTCTAATCTCCATGGCAGAGCTCTGAGCTATGTGAACACCTTGCTGTCTCTCTTTTAAAAACAGAATTCAGTGACGTTCAGAGCCATGAATCTGGGGAAGGAATGGTTTGTTAAAAGAGTTGCAAACTGAAATTCCCTTGAAGTATGTTGCAAAAATCATAGCAGTAACAACAGATAGTAGATATTGTGTGTATTACATACATGGAAGTATTGAATAACAACATCTATTGGTACCATTAGTGGGAGGATTCTATTACCTAAGATTATTATAAAGCATAATTCACCCCTCTAAATGCTGAATTAAAGGTGAAAAGGGTTATATCTGCCTAGAAAAAGATCACACTTATCTATAGTATGTAAATAAAGCTCATTCCAATAAAAGAGTAACATCAATTTTAATATGACATGCTATCAAATCAACATCATTCAGCCTTTGTGCTTATTGTGCTTGTAACCTGATATTGTGGAGCTGTGTCATCACTTCCATTCTCTGAGGGAACTTTCCAAAGTGTAAGAATAGGCTAGAGATCTGAGCAGTAGCTTTCTTAACAATTTCTGTCCTTACCAAAACCAAGGAAAAGATGTGTAGATTGTTGACAACCTTCTTGTTTTCATGAATATCACACAAAAATCTCAAATACTTTAAATTATAAATCTTTCATTAGTAATGTGGCATGATGGGTTAGCCTAATAGTCAAAGTAACTCTGGCTGCAGATGTTTTTTCCCCACTTGAGTTTGTAGGATGATGATGTTGATGGTGATGGTGGTGATAATTTTTGTTCCATGATAGTTATTACAGTGGCTATAGGGGGCCCTCTTGGAGAGGAGCTATTTTCTTGATGATAAAATTAAATTATGTAATAGTTAAGCAATATTTCAAGGACAATGCTTGCACAGAACTGAGTTTAATATAGGCACTAGTTTCCCTATTTTGTTCAAGCCACAACTATTCTTGATAGAAAAGAGTTCTTTTACATCTAAAAAAAAGTAATTTTCCCAGTCCACTTCGGTGGTACAATGTTAGAAATCTCTTCCCTGGAAAGATGATATATGTCAACGCTTATTCCGTGTTAAACATTACTCAGTGCTCTGGGAGAATTATGACCCCAGCTGGGTCAACAGTATCCTTTCAGAGCTTGGCTGCCTGGAGCTGGTACGAGGCTGCCAGTTGGTCTGCTGGCTGGAGTATGAACAGGCTGTGTTGTCAGGGTGGTGTCCAGGAGATCTAGTCATGCCCATTCACCTGCAGTCCCAAACTCAGAGGCAGTAACTAAAAGGCTCCATGCTCTTGATCAGGCAGAGTGATCCCTGACATTCAAGGTTTATCGTAATTGAAGATCACTGATGGTGACTATGCCTAGGCCTGGCTCCACTGTCTTCCCTGTGCTCCCCGAAGGAAGGACAGAGGGCCTGGGTGCCTCAGGAGGGAGGCCGGGGAGACTCCATCCATGTTACATTTGGGCATATAGAAATCTAGGTAGAGCTGCTGTCAAGACACATAAATATGAAAAACAAACAAAAACAACTCTGGGCGGTCATGTAAAACAAAAGGCAACAAAGCAAATAAAGACAGATGAATAATCGGTTGTGGAAGATGTTACACCAAGTAAACAGAAAATCAAATGCTTTATTTTGTCAAAGACTGAACAGACTGTGAAGTTTATGAAATGAAATTGAAGGTGAGATGATGGAACAGTACCAAGGGGAGCAGGATGACTGTGGAGCTGGGAGACAAGAGAACTGAACAACGCACAAACCCAGGACAGGGAAGAACGGGGAGTTAGTGAAAGGAAGGGCATGCCTGATGACATTGCACACGACACAAGGGAAGGGGACGAGGGAACGAGAGCAGCAGGAAAATGAAGCATATGGCTGCAGAACATGTGGGTAATTAACATCCCTAAGGTAAAGAATAAAACCAAGGGAGCTTTTGCAAAGCCTCAATGATCTAATAGAAGAGAACTTCCCTAAGATGAAAGCAGACTGAAATTTAATGGAAAAAGACAAAACCCAGAATGATGAAGACCGAGATGTATTCAAGTAAATGGCAGAGGAAAAGAGTTCAAAACAGAGGTGGCTGAATGGGACAGAGAGAGATGACTCCTATACCACACTGTACACAGAAATCATGTCTGGGTAGTTTGGAAGGTCAAACAATAACGATAACATAGGAGAACACTTTATGATCTGGGAGAGGCAAGATTTCTCAGATGGAAACCGTGAACTGCCGTTGGTAAATTGGTCTGTGCGCTGACTTTTCTTTTTCAGAGACAGAAATTTTGTTTCTGATCGTTCCTCCATTGGAAGTCTGTCTAGTGCCAATGCGGCTGGCCGAATCCAGCAGCTTCATTTGTCAGAAGATTTAAGCCCTCGGGAAATACAAGAAAATACTTTCTCTCTTCAAGCAGGTATTTATATCACATTCTTATGTTTTATTATGTGATACTGTATAACTTTATATTATTCTAAGATTATAAGGATAATATTAATTAGGCCCAATTTATAACTATAAAAACTATGAAGTTAAATTCATGTGGATGCTTGAAACTTCTTGGTACCAGGGTTGGAACTGCAGGTTAACGACACCCCAAACTTTGCTAACCGTGTTCTGGACAGGTGCACAACTAGGGGTTGGACTCCTGGCCCCTTCTCCTTACAAGTTCCATGCCCTAGTGTATCAGCCCTCTGAAACAGTTCATGCTCAGATTGTAAAGGCTGCACTGTATAAGTGTATTTAGAGTGCGCACTATTTGTCCACCCACCGTGGATGTGCACTGTGCGCCTGCTCCGTGAGGGCCTGTGCTGGGCTCAGGGCGGACGGTGCCGGCCCGCCTCCCCCAGTGCACAGGCGGCCTGGGGTGGGCGCGCACTTGGGCTACACGGAGAAGGCAGGCGCCGGCAAGCACAGCTCAGCCGCCTTTCCCCAGAGATGTGCCAGAGGGGAAATCAGTGTTTTAAAACCAGCTCTTAAAAAAAGTATTTCTTTATTTGGGTGCACGAGGTCTTTGCTGCAGTACACGGGATCTTTGATCTTCATTTCGGCATGTGGGGTTTTTAGTTGCATCGTGTAGGATGTAGCTCCCTGGCCAGGGCTTAAACCCGGGCCCTCTGCAGTGGGAGTGTGGAATCTTGGTCACTGGTCCACCAGGGAGGGCCCAGGAGATTAGTGTTTTTTGAGGAATGACTCTGCCAGTGAAGTTCTCTGAGGCAGGGAGTGAGAGTGCTGGTGTAACGATGCAAGTGCAGCCGTGGGCACGAAAGACTTGGTGTTTGGTGGTTTTCATTGCAGCCTGCTGTGCGGCCCTCACGGAGCTGGTGCTGGACGACAGCAACGCCCACCAGGTGGTGCAGGTGAGAGGGCGGGGTGCCTGACCGCGCCACAGTGCAGGGAGCCCACTGCAGGCGGCCCTGGTGTCCCAGATCGTGGCCTCTGTGGTCCCAACAACGTGGTCTTCAAATATTGTAATATCTTATCTAACATGTAGGATTCCATTTTATATTCTTGTCCTTCCCCTGTTAACTCACTTAGCTTTCAGAGAACTGCCATGTAGTTGACTGATGCTGTTTATTTCTTATATTATATGCAGTTATTTCATTCTCTTTATCCTTTTTTAAAAAAGCTATTCTGATCTGCTTTAATTTGGGGCACACAGGATGCCATGAGCCAAGGATAACAGTAACTTTAAGAGGAATCAAGTTGTTTAGGGTATATGCCCAGTAGTGGGATGGCAGGGTCATATGGATGAAACACAGCAAACAAAATATTTATTGCTGACAGACTAATTTCACAAAGCACACAAAGCATAATTCAGTAACCAACTTACTACATGCAGAGTCATATGTGCGTGTGTGTGTGTAAATACACAATTTGTATCAACCCTTTAATCTGTTTCTGTTATAAAAGTTACTTTCTGTTTGTTGGATTTTACAGAGGAAACTTTTTTTCCGGAGGGGGGTCAATACATCAACTTATAAATATATAAATTCATAATGTTAGTAAGGATCAGGTCAGCAGTGATGAGAGTCCCTGAGTAGTTCAGCAGGTCAGGGTGGCTGGTGAGGCAGGGGGAAGCTCAGTCTCATTACTGTTAACTTGCTGTCTTGGCCTCTGGAAAAGTATTCCACCTAAGCTTTGACTTTGTCATGTATAAAACAAGGAAACCGTAAGACTAATTCACGTAATAGCTACTAAGTCAGAAAGAGAAAAGCAAATATCGTATATTAACACATATATATGGAATCTAGAAAGATGGTACTGATAAACCTATTGGCAGGGCAGCAGTGGAGATGCAGACACAGAGAACAGACTTGTGGACCCAGTGGGGGAAGGAGAGGGAGGGACAAATTAAAAGAGTACCATGGAAACATACGTTACCATATGTAAAATAGGTAGCCGGTGGGAATTGCTGTATCCTGCAGGGAGCGCAGACAACCTCTGTGACAACCTAGAGGGGTGGAATGGGGTGGGAGTGGGGAGGGAGATTCAAGAGAGAGGGGACATGTGTATACCTGTGGCTGATTCATGTTGATGTATGGCAGAAACCAACAATACAATATTTACAACAATATTATAAAGCAGTTATCCTCCAGTTAAAAATAAATTACTTTATAAAAGACTGAATGTAGTAAGGCAGGTAAAACTCTGCACAGTTATAAATGTCCACGCAGAGAATTTAGTAAACTATGTATCTAATAGATAATGCAAACTACCAGTAAGGCAATACATTTTGTTCATTTCTCCATGTGTATATTTGTATTAGAATAAGTCTAGAAAGATGTTGTTTATACAAATAGCATTCATTTTTAAAAATATATTTTCTCTTTTCTTTTCTATACTAATTTATCTCCATGTATTGTTTAATTAACAAAACAATAAAGGGAGAGATATGTTATATATTATAATTTTTATAAATTATAATTTTATCTATTATAATTGCATTTTATAATTTTATATTTAAAATGTAAAATATAGAGATATTTGGATCCCTTAACTCTGCTCCCTTTTTGGCTCCTACTCTTTGTTTTTAAAGTATTTAAATCACTTTTAATTGATGTACTTTGTTATCATCTTTAATTACAGTTGACATTTTAAGATGTGGTTATACCCTTTGATGTTTAACACATTACATTAACATCTTTAGTATTGTCCTGTAATATTTACTCATGGTTCTAAAATTATACTAGCAGTCTTCTTTAATGTCTTAAAGTTGTTCTTTTTTTCTTGCTCACTGATAACATGGCATGTTTATTCTTCCAGGAAAATGGTATATATACAATAGCAAAATTAATTTTACCAAACAAACAAAAGAATGCTGCAAAAACTAATCTATTACAGGTAATAAACATATCTATTATTCTTTAATATCAAATTACTGGAATCTGGGGAAATTTTGATAATATAAGGTATGATTTTTAGAACTTGTAGGTTAGCACTGGTCCCCTGTACTGACCGTGAGGGAAAAATACCTGGTAAGAGAGTCTGGAATGGAAAGAAATGCTGTTAAAATAGTATAAAAGATTTAATAGTCGTTTCTCCATAGGGAGGTAGGTGATTTTATTTAGATATTTCTTTGCTTATCCATAAGTTCTGTTTTAAAAATATTGCTTGTTTATCAGCAAAAAAAAAAGTGGGGGGGAATTATGTGCTGTATTTAAGCATGGAGCACAGTCACTAGCCTTTCTCCTTTACAAAGGCAGACTTGTAAAATGGATCTCAGTAGAAGAGAAGGTGCTGGTTGGGTGAGTGAGGGGGTGGAGTGGACACCCCTGACTCCTGCTCCAGAGTGGATGAGCATATGCAGAGAAGAGCACGGACTCAGCACGAGGGCCTGGCAGCTTAGAACATGCTTAGGGCAGGTGTGTGGGGGCGGAGGTGGAGGGGGACTGCCTTGGGAGAAGGGGCCTGGTGGGTAAGAAGGGGTCTCATTCTGCAGGATCTTATATGGACACCAGAGGGCAAGTGTTCCCCGAGACACTGGAATAATAAAATCAGATTCAGAGGAAGCCTTTGCAGCTGTTGAAGCTCCTCCCTTTTTTCAAGTCATTAGAAAAGGAAGTAAAAAGTGACGTTTGCCTTCAAGCTGACTTCAGGGCTCACCCAGAATGATCATGAGACCCTCAGAGAACTTGTGGTGGTGTCTGTGGGCTGGCAGACAGAGCTACCACTGAGAACACATGGGAGTGGGGATGACTGTCTCTCAGGGAGCACAGAGGCCTGACCTTGCGCCAGAACAGGACAAGTCCACCCTCTTCCGGACGTGCAGCCTGTTAGGTCATCAGAGGGTTTTAAAGAATGTTTATGGAAATTCTCCCAAGACACACACAGGTTCCCCACTTCTCACAGCCACTTCCTTTCTCACCAGGCTCCTTTGTGTCATCTTGTTATCTGCCTGACTTTTCCAGGCTGTTTTGTTTGCGACCATTCTATGCTTAGATCACTGGTTTTATGAAATGATTTCAGACTTGAATTCAGCAGACGCTAGTCAACCTTGTGGTGGCCTTGGGTACAGGTATAGCTGCAGGCCCAGGGCTCTCTTGCTCTCTTTTCTCAGCACTGCAGAATTTCCAGTGTTTATTTTTCTCTGGTGAACCCTCACAGGCCTCTTCTGAGTGCTCTCGGATAGAACTGTAGATGGTTCTGTCTGGGGACTGCCTTAGACTTTACTCAAGTAACCAATTTGTCAACTTGGAGTCCACTGTGCCTGTGGATATTTTTACATGTCATCATTTCTAGGGTTTATTTTCTCATGAAAAGTATATAAATATTGAGGCATACGTAGCAGGCTAGAAACAAAATAAACCTTGAGCTCCTGGAAATCTTGTGACATTTGGTTTTCTAGGCACGGGAGTTTTATTTCTTGTCTCTGTGCTCCTTTTGTACATTCTAGAAAGGAACTAATGACAGGCCCTGAATCAAACAAGGCCCAGAGCGCTAGCCTTCCGCAGTGCAAATGCTTTTTAAACACGAGAACTCCGGTGTTTCTGTCGCCTGTTTGCAGTTACGAGCTGTGGCTCCCACAGGCACCAGGCATGCTCACTCTAGAGCCACCTTAGTGCCCGCTTCATGATCATTCTAGCCTGAAAATGTTTTACTTTCTTGAGCTACCATTTGAGAATCACATATCCTTCTATTTTCCAGTGTTACGCATTCAGAGCCTTGAGGTTTCTCTTCAGCATGGAAAGAAACAGACCACTCTTTAAAAGGTATGAGCTTAGAGAAGTTTGGGTGACCCATGATCTTTAGATTCAACTGTTTCCACAGGCCTGCTTTATATGCAAACAGTAAGAAAAGAAAAAGTCAAAATGCAAAACATGTGTCCTCAGACTTCTTAAAATCCACAGATAAAGCAAAGCAGCCCCAAGTGATAACACTGAAAATTCACAGAGTGACGAGGAAGCACACGAATCAAATCAGTACAGCTCTTTTCATTACCTGTGACTGCTGCAGTGTTTAGTTTCTCTCTTTTTGAAGACATTAACTTTTAAAGTGATGAAATAAAAACATGTGCTTGTTTTTTGCCCCTTCAGAAATGTCCAAGGTTGATCTAGTCATTTCCTTTTTTTAAAAAATTTTTGGCTGTGCTGGGTCTTTGTTGCTGCGCACAGGCTTTCTCTAGCGGAGGGGAGCAGGGACTGCTCTCTCGCTGCAGAGTACAGGCTCTAGAGCATGGGTTCAGTAGTGGGGGCCCATGGGCTTTGTTGCCCCGTAGCATGTTGGATCCTTCCTGACCAGGGATCGAAGCCGAGTGCTCCGCATTGGTAGATGGACTCCCAAGCACTGGGCCTCCAGGGAAGTCCTAATCACTGCCTTTTAATCAACAGAGAAGAAAATACTTATCTGGATGCTCTTCATAGGATAGAAATTCATTTGTAGGGTGGGAAGCTGGATGTTCCTGGATCACAAGGCTGTGTGGTGAGCATGACAGAAAAGCCACCACCTCAGGAAGCAGACAGTGGTTACCCACAGGTGTGGTCTGTGTGCCATAGAGGTGGCAGGTTAGCCAAATCAAAGGCCCAGGTTCTTAGTAGAATTTTATTGATAAACCAGAATGGAAATAAAACCCTGAGTTAATTGAACATCTTTTGTTCAGAATGGGACATTTTGTGTTTTTACTTTAGTTCTATATGACACGTATTTAGGGGAAAAAAGGAAATATTAAGTTATTCATTGTTGTTATTCAGGCACTAAGTCATGTCTGACTCTAGGTGACCCCATGAACGGGAGCATGCCAGGCTTCCCAGTCCTCCACCATCTCCTGGAATTTGCACAAACTCACGTCCATTGTGTCAATTTCAGTTTAGTTGCTCAGTTGTATCCAACTCTTTGTGACCCCATGGACTGCAGCATGCCAGGCCTCCCTGTCAATCACCAACTCCTACAGCTTGCTCAGACTCATGCCCATCGAGACAGAGATGCCATCCAAGCATCTCCTTCTCTGTCATCCCCTTCTTCTCCTGCCTTCAATCTTTCCTAGCATCA
Organism: Capra hircus; assembly: GCF_001704415.2. Classification (NCBI taxonomy): domain Eukaryota; kingdom Metazoa; phylum Chordata; class Mammalia; order Artiodactyla; family Bovidae; genus Capra; species Capra hircus. The sequence goes on along the minus strand of NC_030829.1, from coordinate 1,555,402 downwards.
GGGTCTTTTCCAGTGAGTCAGCTCTTCGCATCATGTGGCCATAGTATTGGAGTTTCAGCTTCAATGTCAGTCCTTCCAATGAATATTCAGGACTAGTTTCCTTTAGGATGGACTGGTTTGATCTCCTTGCAGTCCAAGGGACTCTCAAGAGTCTTCTTCAACACCACAGTTCAAAAGCATCAGTTCTTTGGTGCTCAAATTTCCTTATAGTTCAATGCTCACATCCATACTGGAAAAACCTTAGCTTTGACTAGATGGATCTTGTTGGCAAAGTAATGTCCCTGCTTTTTAATGTGCTGTCAAGGTTGGTCATAGCTTTTCTTCCAAGGAGCAATTCTTTTTTGATTTCATGGCTGCAGTCACCATCTGCAGTGATTTTAGAGCCCCCAAAATAAAGTCTGACACTGTTTCCATTGTTTCCCCATCAATTTGCCATGAAGTGATAGGACTGGATGCCATGATCTTAGTTTTCTGAATGTTGTTTTAGGCTAACTTTTTCACTCTCCTCTTTTACTTTCATCAAGAGGCTCTTTAGTTCCTCTTCACTTTCTGCCATAAGGGTGGTGTCATCTGCATATCTGAGGTTATTGATATTTCTCCTGGCAGTCTTGATTACAGCTTTTGTTTCATCCAGCTGGCATTTTGCATGATGTACTCTGCATAAAAGTTAAATAAGCAGGGTGACAATATACAAGCTTGACATGCCCCCTTTCCCAATTTGGACCCAGTCTGTTGTTCCATGTCCAGTTCTAACTAGCTTCTTGACCTGCGCACAGATTTCTCAGGAAGCAGGCAAGATGATCTGGTATTCCTATCTTTTTAAGAATTTTCCACAGCTTGTTGTTATCCACACAGTCAAAAGCTTTGGCATAGTCAATAAAGCAGAAGTAGATGTTTTTCTGGAAACTCTCTTGCTTTTTCCATGATCCAGTGGATATGGAAATTTGATCTCTGGTTCCTCTGCCTTTTCTAAATCCAGCTTGAACATCTGAGAGTTCATGGTTCACGTACTGTTGAAGCCTGGCTTGGAGAATTTTGAGCACTACTTTGCTAGCATGTGAGATGAGTGCAATTGTGTGGTAGTTTGAACATTCTTTGGCATTGCCTTTCTTTGGGATTGAAATGAAAGCTGACCTTTTCCAGTCCTGTGGCCACTGCGGAGTTTTCCAGATTTGCTGACATATTGAGTGCAGTACTTTCCCAGCATCATCTTTTAGGACCGGAAATAGCTCAGCTGGAATTCTATCACCTCTACTAGCTTTGTTCGTAGTGATGCTTCCTAAGGCCCACTTGACTTCACATTCCAGGATGTGTGACTCTGGGTGAGTGATCACACCATAATGGTTATCTGGGTCATGAGGATATTTTTTGTATAGTTCTTCTGTGTATTTTTGTCACCTCTTAATATTTTCTGCTTCTCCTAGGTCCATACCATTTCTGTCCTTTATTATGCCCATCTTTTCATGAAATGTTCCCTTAGTATCTCTGTTTTTTTTGAAGAGATCTCTAGTCTTCCTTATTCTATTGTTTTCCTCTCTTTCTTTGCATTGATCACTGAGGAACGCTTTCTTTTTTTTAAAATTTATTTATTTTCATTGGAGGCTAATTACTTTACAATATTGTATTGGTTTTGCCATACATCAACATGAATCCGCCACAGGTATAGACGTGTTCCCCATCCTGAACCCCCCTCACTCCTCCCTCCCTGTACCATCCCTCTGGGTTATCCCAGTGCACCAGCCCCAGGCATCCAGTATCATGCATGGAACCTGGACTGGCGATTCATTTCATATATTATACATGTTTCAATGCCATTCTCCCAAATCATCCCACCCTCTCCCTCTCTCACAGAGTCCAAAAGACTGTTCTATACATCTGTGTCTCTCTTGCTGTCTCGCATACAGGGTATTTGTTATCATCTTTCTAAATTCCATATATATGCATTAGTATACTGTATTGGTGTTTTTCTTTCTGGCTTACTTCACTCTGTATAATAGGCTCCAGTTTCATCCACCTCATTAGAACTGATTCAAATGTATTCTTTTTAATGGCTGAGTAATACTCCATTGTGTATATGTACCACAGCTTTCTTATCCCTTCGTCTGTTGATGGACATCTAGGTTGCTTCCATGTCCTGGCTATTATAAACAGTGCTGTGATGAACACTGGGGTACACGTGTCTCTTTCAGTTCTGGTTTCCTTGATGTGTATGCCCAGCAGTGGGATTGCTGGGTCATAAGGCAGTTCTATTTCCAGTTTTTTAAGGGATCTCCACACTGTTCTCCATAGTGGCTGTACTAGTTTGCATGCCCACCAACAGTGTAAGAGGGTTCCCTTTTCTCCACACTCTCTCCAGCATTTATTGCTTGTAGACTTTTTGATAGCAGCCATTCTGACTGGCGTGAGATGGTACCTCATTGTGGTTTTGATTTGCATTTCTCTGATAATGAGTGATGTTGAGCATCTTTTCATGTGTTTGTTAGCCATCTGTATGTCTTCTTTGGAGAAATGTCTATTTAGTTCTTTGGCCCATTTTTTTTGGTTGGGTCGTTTATTTTTCCGGAATTGAGCTGCAAGAGTTACTTGTATATTTTTGAGATTAGTTGATTTGTCAGTTGCTTCATTTGCTGTTATTTTCTCGCATTCTGAAGGCTGTCTTTTTACCTTGCTTATAGTTTCCTTTGTTGTACAGGAGCTTTTAATTTTAATTAGGTCCCATCTGTTTATTTTTGCTTTTATTTCCAATATTCTGGGAGGTGGGTCCTTGAGGATCCTGCTGTGATGTATGTCGGAGAGTGTTTTGCCTATATTCTCCTCTAGGAGCTTTATAGTTTCTGGTCTTACATTTAGATCTTTAATCCACAATCTCCTTAACAAGTGGTGCTGGGAAAACTGGTCAACCACTTGTAAAAGAATGAAACTAGAATACTTTCTAACACCATACACAAAAATAAACTCAAAATGGATTAAAGAGGAAGGCTTTCTTATCTCTCCTTGCTATTCTTTGGAACTCTGCATTCAGATGCTCATATCTTTCCTGTTCTCCTTTGCCTTTAGCTTATCTTCTTTTCTCAGCTATTTGTAAGGCCTCCTCAGTCAACCATTTTGTCTTTTTGCATTTCTTTTTCTTGGGGATGGTCTTGTTCACTACTTGTACAATGTCATGAACTGCCATCCGTAGTTCTTCAGGCACTCTGTCTGTCAGATCTAATCCCTTGAATCTATTTCTCACTTCTACTGTATAATTGTAAGGGATTTGATTTAGGTCATGCCTGAATGATCTAGTGCTTTTCCCTATTTTCTTCAATTTAAGTCTGAATTTGGCAGTAAGGAGTTCATGATCTGAGCCACAGTCAACTCCTAGCCTTGTTTTTGCTGACTGTATTGAGCTTCTCCCTCTTTGGCTACAAAGAATATAATCAATCTGATTTCAGTATTGACCATCTGGTTATGTCCATGTGTAGAGTCTTTTCTTGTGTTGTTGGAAGAGGGTGTTTGCTATGACCAGTGCAGTCTCTTGGCAAAACTCTGTTAGCCTTTTCCCTGCTTTATTTTTTAATCCAAGGCCAAACTTGCCTGTTACTCCAGGTATTTCTTGACTTCCTACATTTGCATTCTAGTCCCCTATGATGAAAAGGGCATCCTTTTTGGGTGTTAGTTCTAAAAGGTCTTGTAGGTCTTCATAGAACCATTCAACTTCAACTTCTTCAGCATTACTGGCTGGGCCATAGACTTGGATCACTGTGATATTGATTGGTTTGCCTTGGAAATGAACAGAGATCATTCTGTTATTTTTGAGGTTGCACCCAAGTACTGCATTTTGGACTCTTTTGTTGACTATGAGGGCTACTCCATTTCTTCTAAGGGATTCTTGCCCACAGTAGTAGATATAATGGTCATTTGAGTTAAATTTGCCTGTTCCAGTCCATTTTAGTTCACTGATTGCTAAAATATCAGTGTTCATTCTTGCCATCTCCTGTTTGACCACTTCCAATTTACCTTGATTCATGGACCTAACACTCCAGGTTCCTATGCAATATTGTTCTTTACATGTCAGACTTTGCTTCCATCACTAGTCACATCCGCAACTGGGTGTTGGTTTTGTTTTGGCTCTTCATTCTTTCTGGAGTTATTTCTCCACTGATCTCTAGTAGCATATTGGGCACCTACCAACCTGGTGAGTTCATCTTTCAGTTCCCTATCTTTTTGCCTTTTCATACTGTTCATGGGGTTCTCAAGGGAAGAATACTGAAGTGGTTTGCCATTCCCTTCTTCAGTGGACCACATTTTGTCAGACCTCTCTACCATGACCCGTCCATCTTAGGTGACCCTACATGGCATGGCTCATAGTTTCATTGAGTTAGACAAGGCTGTGGTCCTTGTGATCAGTTTGATTCGTTTTCTGTGATTGTGGTTTTCATTCTGTCTGCCTTCTGAAGGATAAGGATAAGAGGTTTATGGAAGCTTCCTGATGGGAGATACTGACTGTGGGGGAAACTGGGTCATGTTCTGATAGGTGGGGCCATGCTCAGTAGATCTTTAATCCAAAAATCTGTTGATGGGCAGAGCTGTGTTCCCTCCCTCCCATCATTGTGTTGATGATGTCACCCAAACTTCTCATCCTCTGTCAACCCCTTCTCTTCCTGCCCGCAGTTTTTCCCAGTATCAGGGTCTTTTCCAGTGAATTGGATCTTCACATCAAGTGGCCAGAGTATTGAAGCCTCAGCTTTAGCACCAGTCTTCTAACAAATATTCAAGGTTGATTTCCTTTAAGATTGACTGGTTTGATCTCCTTGGTGTCCGAGGGACTGTCAGGAGTTTTCTCCAGTGCCACAATTCAAAAGCATCAATTCTTCAATGTTCAGCATTCTTTATGGTCCAACTCTCACGTCCTTACATGACTACTGGAAAAATCATAGCTTTGATTATATGGACCTTTGTTGGCAAAGTGATATCTCTGCTTTTTATTATGTTGTCTAGGTTTGCCATAGCTTTCCTTCCAAGGATCAAGCATCTTTTAATTTCATGGCTGTCATCACCATTAGTCATTATTATTATTCTATTATGTATATTTATTCATTATAACCTTTTATTTCAAGGCCGTAAATCACCAGATGGTCAGTACCAAAAACAGATTATGTTCTCTGCAGCCCAAGATAGAGAAGCTCTATACAGTCAGTAAAAACAAGACCTGGAGCTGACTGTGACTCAGATCATGAATCCATATTGTACAATTCAGCCTTAAATTGAAGAAAGTAGGGAAAGCTACAAGGCCATTCAGGTATGACCTAAGTCGAATCCCTTATTATTATACAGTGGAGGTGATGAATAGGTTCAAGGGAATAGATCTGGTAGACAGAGTACCTGAAAAACTATGGATGGAGGTTTGTAAAATTGTACAGGAGGCAGTGACCAAAAGCATCCTAAAGAAAAAGAAGTCCAAGAAGGCAAAGTGACTGTCTGAGGAGGCTTTTCAAATAGCCAAGGAAAGAAGAGATGTGAAAGGTAAGGGAGAAAGGGAAAGATATACCTAGATGGATGCAGAGTTCCAGAGAATATCAAGGAGAGATAAGAAGGGCTTCTTAAAGAACAATGCAAAGAAATAGATGAAAACAATACAATGGATAAGACCAGAGATCTCTTCAAGAAAATGAGAGATACCAATGGAAAATTTCATGCACAGATGGGCATAATAAGGACAGGAATAGTAGAGACCTAACAGTCAGAAGAGATTAAGAAGAGGTGGCAAGAATACACAGACAAATTATATAAGAAATGTCTTAACCATGATGGCATGGTCACTCACCTAGAGCCAAACATCCTGGGATGTAAAGTCAAGTGGGCCTTAGGAAGCATTACTACAAACAAAGCTAGTGTAGGTGATAGAATTCCAGCTGAGCTATTTCAAAGCCTAACATACGATGCTGTTAAAGTGCTGCACTCGATGTATCAGCAAATTTGGAAAACTCAGCAGTGGCCACAGCAGTGGAAAAGGTCAGTTTTCATTCTAATCCCAAAGAAGAGCAATGCTAAAAAATGTTCAAATTACCAGACAGTTATACTCATTTCACATGCTAGGAAGGTTATTCTCAAAATCCTTCAAGCTAGGCTTTAGCAGTATGTGAACTGAGAACTTCCACATATACAAACTGGGTTTTGAAGAGGCAGAGGAACTAGAGATCAATTTGCCAGCATTTACTGGATCATGGAAAAAGCAAGGGAGTTCCAATAAAACATCTACTTCTGCCTCATTGACTACCTTAAAAGCTTTGACTCTGTGAATCACAATAAACTGTGGAAAATTGTTAAAGAGATGGGAATACCACCCACCTTACCTGTCACCTGAGAAACCTATATGCAGGTCAAGAAGCAACAGTTAGAACTGAATATGGAACAATGGACCAATTCAAAATTGAGAAAGGAGTATGTCAGGGCTCTATATTATCACCTTGCTTATTTAACTTATATACAGAGTACATCATGTGAAATACCAGGCTGGATGAAACACAAGCTGGAATCAAGATTGCTGAGAGAAATATTAGCAAGCTCAGATATGCAGAAGATATCACTCTAATGGCAGAAAGTGAAGAACTGAAGAGCTTCTTGATGAAAGTGAAAGAGGAGAGTGAAAAGGCTGGCTTAAAACTCAACATTTAAAAATCTAAGATCATGGTGTCTGGTCATATCACTTCATGGCAAATCAATGGGGAAAAAGTGGAAGCAGTGGCAGATTTCATTATCTTGGACTCCAAAATCACTGCAGATGGTGACTGCCGGCACAAAATTAAAAGATGCTTTCTCCTTGGAAGGAAAGTTATGACAAACCTAACAGCATATTAAAAATCTGAGACATCACTTTGCTGACAAAGGTCCATACAGTCAAAGCTATGTTTTTTCCAGTAGTTGTGGATGTGAGAGTTGGATCATAAAGGAAGCTGAGCACCAAAGAATTGATGACTTCAAATTGTGATGCTGGAGTAGACTCTTGAGAGTCCCTTGGACTGCAAAGAGATCATACCAGCCAATCTTAAAGGAAATAAACCCTGAATATTCATTGGAAGTTTGATGCTGAAGCTGAAGCTCCAATACTTTGACCACCAGTGCAAAGAGGTGACTTATTGGAAAAGACTCTGATGCTGGGAAAGATGGAAAGAAGAAGGAGAAGGGGGCGGCAGAGGATGAGATATTTAGATAGCATCACCGACTCAATGGACATGAATTTAAGCAAACTCTGGAAGATAGTGGAGGACAGAAGAGCCTGATATGCTGCAGTCCGTGGGGTTGCAAAGAATCAGACAGGACTTAGTGGCTGAACAATAACAACAACAAATCATCCATATCGGTGGATTTAAAAGATTTTAATAAACCTAAACCCTTGAAACCAGTAGCTTGGAAATGATGCATAAATATCTTCCTTTTTATTCATCTGTATTTTAACTTTGTTTTCATAAAACATTCAAGAGTTAGGTTAACATTTACCTCCTTGGGTTAATATGAGGACTGACTCAAACGGCATTTGTGAAAGTGCTCTGTGCTCAGTAAACATCCAGTAAGCATCTATTCCTACTATGTTTGATACCATACCCCCAAATGTCCTACAAATAAAGTTTCTGTAAAATCTGTATCATATCTATTTGTTTTATTGTGGCAAAAAGCACATAACATGAGACACACCCTCTTACATTGTTAACTGTGCAGTCCAGTGTTCCTAACTATAAGTGCAGGGTTGTGCAGCAGATCTCTGGAACTTTCCTTTCCAGTTACTTTTCCTTACCCCCTGAGACATGTGTCTCCAGTTTATTTTTGTGGGATAAGTTGGTAAGCATTATTCCCCCCATTTGTTGGCAAGTATATTTAATATAATTGACCTACGAATGCACCAGCTCCAAAAGGGAAGGAACAGGCCAGACTTTCCAACTCCTACATGAAGTATGTGTATGCATTTTTCTCTGTAGACTTTTCCCCACCGACCTGTTTGAGACCTTCATTGATATAGGACATTATGTTCGTGATATCAGTGCTTATGAAGAATTAGTATCAAAGTTGAATTTATTAGTGGTAAGTCTTAACTTTTAAACTAATTTGGCAGGCTGCCATGTGGTTAGGATGTGTTTACCATAGTGACCTGTTTCCTTTTCATTTTTTGGTTAGGAGGATGAACTGAAGCAAATTGCTGAAAATGTTGAAAGCATTAATCAGAATAAAGCTCCTTCGAAATATATAGGCAACTATGCGATTTTGGATCATCTCGGCAGTGGAGCTTTTGGCTGTGTTTACAAGGTGACCTTGCCCTCAAACAGCATTTCCGATGTTCCCAAACAAGTTGCATGTCCCCCTGCACACTCACACACACGTGAATTGGAGCGCTTGTCGGTGAGCAGGTAGAAATAAAAAGCAGGATGATTTGTTTTTGTCCAACACATGGCTGCACTGATATATCTCACTCTCAGCTCTAGAAACTGGCCACTGACCTTTGAAGACAAAAAAAGTATCATTGATCTCTCACGCACGTAGTCAAAATGGCTTGTCCTAATGCATGACACATTCTCCAAATTCACACCGGTGTTTCTGTACTTATCCAGTAAAATCCTGCGAAATATGATAACCTGATCCAGGAGATACTGATAAAAATTTTTTTTGAGTTGAGCTTAGTGTAAATTAAATTGAATTTTTAAAGTTATATAACTGATTTGGATGACTTGGCTTAATCATGTGACCTTATTAACCTGTAGTAATCACTTTCTTCCTCTCTTCCATTGTCTCTCTCTCTTTGTCTCATTTATCTTAGGTTAGAAAGCGCAGTGGTCAAAATCTGTTAGCAATGAAAGAGGTCAATTTACATAACCCAGCTTTTGGAAAAGATAAAAAAGACCGAGACAGCAGTGTAAGGAATATTGTTTCTGAATTAACCATAATTAAAGAGCAGGTAAATGGTTTTGCTTACAAAGATATTTTCCTTAAATAAATGTCATCTAAAAAGTAGAGTTCATGTACTGTTCCTGTCCACGCTGTGTAGGAACTAGTTCTGTTTAAAATAATTGGCCCTGAGGTGATATCAATCACCAGGTTTTCTCCTAAGGCTTGACATTGAACCACAGACAGTATATGGGCTTATAACTACATCAGGGCCAGGAATGCAGAACAATTGAGTTCGCAGCCCAGAATGCATAATGTATGAGAAAGCATATCCGCTTCCTTCTTATTATGTTGAAGTATATTTGGTTACTTCATTATGTGCATAAGAGTATGACTAAGACTTCCCAGATTTTTGTCAAACAAAACCAAGTTGTTGACATTCCTCAAATATGGGTTATTTAATCTAAACTGTGGATTTTCAAATTGGGTTATTATTTATTGGCATGAGCAGAATATTCTAATGTAGTGTTAACTCAATTAAGTATCATGAAGGTCTGTTTAGGAGAAAGAATAAACATGTCAGAGAGAAATGGGATTCCTTTTTGTCATCAATGAACACATTGGCTTCTTTTTCAGCTTTCTTTGTTTATATGTTCGTTGTGAATGCTGTTTGTCTGTAACTCTTGGGGAGACCTGTCAGTTCATGGCCGTTTGTTGTTGTTCAGTGCCTGTCCTTCACTCTCTCTCCTGGAGTTTGCTCAAATTCATGTCCATTGAGGTAGTGATGCTATCTAACCATCTCATCCTCTGTTGCCCCTTTCTCCTCCTGCTCTCAGTCTTTCCCAGAATCAGGGTCTTTTCCAATTAGTCAGCTCTTTGCATCTGGTGGCCAAAGAATTGAAGCTTCAGCTTCAGTATCAATCCTTCCAATGAATACTCGGAGTTGATTTCCTTTAGGATTGACTGGTTTGATCTCCTTGAATCAAAATCTGAACACAGTCTAGCCAGTGAGCTAGGTCAAGGACATGGCTCTTCTGCTTCCCTAGTCACTTGAATTTGACATCTGCTGGCCACTTGGTAGTTGATGAGGTAAACTAGTGGTTTTAGTATATCTTCTAAGAAAAGAAGTCGTAAGGGTGGGGCTGTAGGAGGCCTCTGCTTGAACTTTGAGAGAGCTCAAGACTGTAGGACTGTGCTGTCACCATGGGCTGAAACTAAGGAGAGGACAGCAAATTGAGGTCAACCAGGAGGCAGTGATGGCAGACAGGAGTGGGAGAAGCGGGACTAGAATAGGAGAGTGTATTTGTTAATGTTAGTACTGACTTTAGGAACAAAGACTCCCCAAAGTATTGATATATGGGCTTGAAAGCGAGGCCTCTGCATGTAGGGGCTTCATCTTCCTGCCAGTCCAGGCGCCGTGCTCTGCTCCACGTGGTCAGGCAGGGACCTGCGCCTCCTCTTCCTTTGCAGCCGCCAAGGTGGTGCGCCCTGCCTTTTGGGTTCAGATAGTGGGCTTCCCTCACTGTCCACTGGGGAGCGCTGAGTGATAAGCTCCCTCAGGGCTGCAGGAGAGGCGGAGAGATGTGACCTGTGGTGGGAAGTGCTACCACCTGATGGGATGGAGCAGCGTGAGGGCAGGTTTCGGTGGACAGCCAGAGGACTCTCCTGTGAAATGGCAAGAAGAAAGGCTAGAGAGAGATACAAGACATCTACGATGTACCAGTGACTGTTCTGAGATGAAACAAACTCCAGTTTACTTAGAAACTCAAATTGTAAAAAAACAAACCACAAAAACTTAGTATTCTTTTGGAAAATTATCCCTTATTAAAAAAGTAGAATTTCTATGTTACATTCTAAGTCTGCAATTTAGGAGACATAGGTTCAGTTCCTGTGTTGGGAAGATCCCCTGGAGAAGGAAATGGCAACCCACTCCAGTATTCTTGCCTGGAAAATTCCATGGACAGAGGAGCCTGCCAGGCTACAGTCAATGGAGTCACAAGAATCAGACTTGACTTAGCGACTAAACCACCACCGATTCTAAGGTAAACTATGCCAAAGAGAAATTTTACTGGACGCTTTTTGGAATGCATGCGTGCTCAGTAATATCCAACTGTTTGTGACCCATGGAGAGTTGCCTGCCAGGCTCCTCTGTCCGTGGGATTCTCCAGGTAAGAACACTGGAGTGGGTTGCCATGCCCTCCTCCAGGGACCCTTTTTGTTGAGGAGGGATAAATGACATATGACAGCAGATTAGTTTCAAGTGAGCAACATGATGGTTCAATATTGTATATATTATGACGTCATCACCACACCAAGTCCATTTAACATCCACCACATGTAGCTACACGTTTCCCTCATGATAAGAACTGTTTTCCCCAGACTTATTTATTTTAAACTGGAGGAAAATTGCTTCACAATATTGTGTTGGCCCCTGCCATATATCAGCTTGAGTCAGCCATAGGTATACATGTGTTCCTCCCTCTTTAACCTTCCTCCCACTTCCTACTCTTCCACCCATCTAGGTTGTTGAAGTGAAGTGTTAGTCGCTCAGTCATGCCTGACTCTTTGTGACCCCATGGACTGCAGCCTACCAGGCTCCTCTGTCCATGGGATTTTCCAGGCAAGAATACTGGAGTGGGTAGCCATTTCTTTCTCCAGGGGATCTTCCTGACCCAGGGATCGAACCCGGGTCTCCTGCACTGCAGACAGATACTTTATCTACTGAGCTATGAGGGAAGAGCCCCAGTTTGAGTTTCTTGAATCATACAGCTAATACCCACCAGTTTCCACCTTGAACAGTGGACATGTAGACATAGAGAACAGACTTATGGACACAGGCAGTGGGGAGGCCAAGGTGGGGGTGGGGCAAATGGAGAGAGTAATATAGCCAGAACTTTTAAACCACAAGGAAAACTTTATTCAGGACCACTGCAATAGAAGTCAAACTATGGCAAGAGAGGAGAGAGATGGAGCTCAGCTCTCAATGGGAGAGGCATGACGGGGGACTTCCAACTAAAAGTCAGGGCTGGGGGTGTCAAAGAATGGAAAATTGGTTAGTTATCAGGTTGGGGGAAGAAAAACGTGATCAGATCACAAAGATGGGGGGTGAGGAACTTGACTGGATATCAAGAATGTGAGATTCCACTAAACTAACTGAGCAGGATTCTCGCCAAAACCCGGCAGGCCAAGGAGAGGAGGCCTAGTCCAGAGGATCAGCCAGAGGAGTCTGCCCTAAGTTTGTTTAGGAAGGGAGACATGGGCAATTATTCTTATAATTTTAATGGGATTAATAGCTCATGTTATTTTGATGTCAAAATATTAGTCGCTCAGTCATGTCAGCCCTTTGCAGCCCCATGGACTGTAGCCCACCAGGCTCCTCTGTCCATGGGGTTCTCCAGGCAAGAATACTGGAGTGGGTTGTCATTCCTTTCTCCAGGAAATCTTCCCAACCCAGGGATTGAACCCGGGTCTCCTGCATTGTGGGTGGATTCTTTACCATTAGTTTCACACTAATCATTTTGGAGAGCATAGAAAGACATGAGTCATGTAAATAGACCCAGTGTATATAAACAATTAAGTGGCAGAGAGAAGTTAAGAGCATAGATATATGTGTTCAAAGTTAATTGTTTCATTTCAGTTTTCTCCTCTATGCAATCTGTTTGTGGTATTGGAGCAGGGAGTGTTAAATGAATTCTTAAGATAGGTTCCAGTTCTATAATCCTCCATTTTATTTAAATAAAGTGAGAAAGCACAATCAGTTTTTATTGCTATTTTATAAGACTATATAGGAGATTGCTGTTTTCAGAATAGTTTTGTAAGCAGCAAATAAAAAAGAAGCATGAAAAATTAGATGATATTTTGAAATGCTTTGTTGTATAAATAAATGTAAACAGGATAATTTCTTTGTTGTTTTCAAATATGAAGTCCAACTAAATTGTGAAAACAAGTTTATATTTTGAAGTAGGTGTAATATTTGTTATTTATTTTCTTATAGCTTTATCATCCAAACGTTGTACGCTATTATAAAACATTTCTGGAAAGTAAGTATGGGTTTTCATGATATTTCTAATAAAGTATCTATGTTACTTACATATTTTTTAAAGAATGTTACAAAAGGAGCTTAATCAACTCTTTTCTCTACCTTTCTTTGTTATATGTATGATGTTGATATTTTTCATCACTTTCTTGATCAGTGAAACACTGATAGTCAAAGATCAAAATATACTTATAAAATACTTAGATCTCTCTATATAAGATTGCATGAACAAACCAAAATACTAATTGTTGCTATTTTCATATACAAAAAGCTTTTAGTAGGATCAGCAGAAAATAAAACTAAAGGATGGTGGCTTCTTTAAGAAAAAATGAAAAGGTTTTTTTTTTTTTTTTAATCAGTTGATTTTTTCCATCCCCTCAAACAAATTGGGCTGGGTATTTGTTTCTTTCTCTTGAAGTTCAGGTAATTGCCACAAGGTGGCGATGGAACCCTGACTGCATCATCTTTAAGATGATGGAATAACAGAATCAAAACTTTGAGGTAAAACCAAACGCAGTCACTTGTTTTTAAAAACAATAGAACTTTTGACTGAAGCAATATACATTTTAATAGACCTGATGTGCTTCACCTGTGAAATTTCAAAACAAGTCTCCACATGAATGGGCTTCCTCGCTGCCTCTTTATCAGATCCTCAGCTGTGTCTGACTCTTTGCCGCCCCATGGACTATAGCCCTCCAGGCTTCTCTGTTCACAGGATTCCCCCAGCAAAAGAACTGGAATGCCATTTCTTCCTCCAAGGGATCTTCCCTACCCAGGGATTGAACCCATGTCTCGTGTCTCCTGCATTAGCCGGCAGATTCTTTACCTCCAGCACCACCTGGGAAGCCCCTATCAGTGCTAGTGCTGTACAAACCTGGCAGAGTTGTGAGTTTTCCCATCCTCTGGTTGACTCAGAGGAACTCAGTGGTGAAACCTGCAGCGAATCCAGCTCCCTTGGCCATTTGTTCTTGATATTAGAATAATTTCCCATAATTTAGTGCACATCCCATCATAAAGAGGTCTAGACTGGCTTCTGACATGCTGAAGTGATACCATTAACTTTAATTTGAAAACAAAGTAACATGACTTCTTCTGAAAAGAATCGAAAGCGATTTTAAATTTACATAAAATATGTTGAAATAGATTAGGAAATCATGATAAAAGGAAATAGAAGGTGAGAAAATAAAAAATAAAGCTACAGTTAGTTGTTGTTGTTTAATCACTCAGTTGTGTCTGACTATTTGTGACCCCACGGACAGGCTCCTCTGTCCATGGGATTTCCCAGGCAAGAATACCGAAGTGGGTTGCCATTTCCTACGCCCTGGGATCTTCCTGACCCAGGGATTGAACCTGCGTCTCCGCATTGGCAGACAAATTCTTTACCACTGAGCTACCTGGGAAGCCCATACATATTTTACATACATCCAAAACATTACAGGAGATACATATCACATACTGTTGTTAATAGTTCCACATTAGTTTTGGAGGAGAAAGTAGAATCTACTTCTGTTTCTTAACATCCAAAGAAAAGACGCAAAGCCAGTCAGTTATGAGATACCTGGGGTCTATCAGCTGCAATCTGGAGAAGCCCAGCTTTCTCAGTCCTTGTCGGGCTGAGATTTTCCATCATGGGTGGTATATCCAATGCGCTTATTTCTAAACCATGATGTGATTTCACTGTAAAACACTGTAAGGTAAATGTATGAGAGTGAAGAACAATAGATTTAAAACATTTTTCTGAATGTCTAGTTTGATTTAAGTGTAAATTTTAGACCACTGAGTGGAGAGATGGGTTTACCTGTTCTTCAGGGAATTCTCCGTGACGGGAGTGTTTGCTTTTCTTTGGTGGTCCTCAACCCTTCCACATCCTGGTATATGTAGAAAATGATAACATTTCCCAGTGCAAACTGATGCTAGGGGGTTGCCTGTAGTTGAAAGAGATACAGTGGCCCCTAAGGCCCCCTGTCCCCTGACCCTTCCAGCTGAGTGAAACCACGTCCCTAACTCTCCTGTGATGTGTGTGCCCCGAACACCCACTGGGAAGCTTGGATTCTAATTCATAAGTTCTTTCAAAATGTCTATATTGAGTTTAATTTTCTATTACCTTTTCTTTTCTCATATATAGATGATAGGCTGTATATAGTTATGGAACTTATAGAAGGGGCCCCTCTTGGAGAGCATTTCAGTTCTTTGAAGGAAAAACGACATCATTTTGCTGAAGAGAGACTATGGAAAATATTCACACAGGTATCGTTCATCTTCATCGACTTTCCCTGTGCAAAGGCCTTTCCCTATGTGAAGGTCTCAGCTGGTCTCCCAGAGGTGTGTGCGGCGGTTGCGAGTGGCGGCCTGTCCGTGTGCAGCATGGAAGCAACCTTTGCTTGCTGTTTGCCATTTGCAGCTGTGCTTGGCTCTTCGGTACTTGCACAAGGAGAAGAGGATCATCCATAGAGACCTGACGCCGAACAACATCATGCTGGGGGACAAGGACAGAGTGACCGTCAGTAAGTATTCAGTCGGAAAGTTTCGCTTGAGAGTCTCTGACTATTATTCTAGGGCAGAGTAGTTGGGCAGAACTTTCCACACTGATAGGTGCATTCTCTGTCTGTGTTGCTCAGTCCAGCAGCCACTGGCCATGTGTGGCTATTGGGCACTTGAAATATGCCTACTGTGACTGAGGATATGAATTTTAAATTCTGCTAACTTTTAGTTAATTTAAGTATCCCTATGTGGACTAGTGGGATACTGTAGTGGACGGTGACTAGAGAAGTGTTTGATGTTCTTGAAGTTCTCAGTATGAGAAAATAAAATACTGTTAGAATGCTGGAGCCTTTAATTCCTAAATCAATGGTTTCTAGGTTTTTATTTTTTTTCTTTCTGTAGAACACTTTTCCATCAACAAAGGCTTTTATGACTACCACATGAACACATTATTGTACTGTTTCAACATAGTCTGTGACATGGGTGACCAATAAACGTATCAAGGACTGCAAAAATCTAGCCATTTGTGTACTTCAACATGTTTACTTTATATCACAGAATCTTCAAATGTAGCAGGTTATCCTAACGTTATATAAATTTTTGCAAGTGAGAAACTTAGTTTTTTCCCCCACAGTTGTAATTTCTCAATCATAAAATGAGCTTTTTAGGTTAGAAGGATATATTAGCTTTCCCCTGTCCTCTTCACTCACGAACACTAGCTACTCTAGTGGTTCACGCACTACAAGTAGGAAGAAATAGCTAAATCGGTGTCCTGGAAATATTTGTGATCATGACCTTCCATTAGTAAATTCTTTTGATAGCACTGCCAATATATGTAATGTTGTTGTTATTGTTCAGTAACTGTCATGTCGACTTTTTGTGAATCCATGGACTATAGCATGTCAGGTTCCTCTCTCCTCCACTATCTCCTAGGTTTGCTCAAATTCATGTCCATTGAGTCAGTGATGGTATTAATATATAACCATCACTAGTAATTGCCCTCCACTCTTCCCCAGTAGTGCATTGGATACTTTCCAACCTCGGCGGGGGGGGGTCTCATCTTCCAGCATCATATCTTTTTGCCTTTTCATACTGTTCAGCTGGAGTGGATTCCATTTCCTTCTCCAGTGGACAGCATTTTGTTTGTCTGAACTCTTCCGTATGACCCATCCATCTTGGTGACTCCTAGCCTCATAGCTTCATTCAGTTATGCCAGCACTTTTGCCATAACAAGGCTGTGATCCATGAAGGGGCAATATATGTATGCTTATTTATAAATGCTATACACATATCACTGTATAATTATTCTATAGTACATGACGTCAACAGAAATAATATGCAAAGGGGTGCGTTAAAATTCAAGATAGAGATTTTGATATTTCCCGCTCCTGCCCTGCCCAGTGAATTGCCTTAGGCACCCAACTTAGGAGATCTGCCCCTAAATTTTACTATGTGAAAGACATTTGTGCATGCCTACATGCATGCGTGCTAAGTTTTGTCAGTTGTGTTAAACTCTTTGCAACCTTTGGATCGAGCCTGCCAAACTCCTCTGTCCATGGATCCTCCAGGCAAGAAAACTGGAATGGGTTGCCATGCCCTCCTTCAGGGGATTTTCCTGACCCAGGAATTGAACCTGTGTCTCCCTACATTGGCAGGAGGGTTCTTTACCATAGCACAACCTGGGAAACCTGAAAGAGATTTGACAACATTTTAAAGCTGAGTCTCTTAGTTTGGGAAGAATCTGATTCCTTGTGAAGGCAATTTCAAATGTAGGATTTTACCATAACCACATCCTCAGTAACAACGATTAGATTCACTGTCCAGATTTTTTGTTTTTTGTTAGAGCATGCTACAGTAGTTTAAAAAAATCCCCAAACAGAAGCTCTATCAAAATCTTCAGTGCAAACTTACTTGGTAGTATTTCAAGACAATGCTTTTTGATATATGTGATAAGGTCAAATAATTGTGACCCTTCATCTTGGATACACATTTAATTCACTTAATCTAGAAGTCAATTATAATTTTGTTTATCATAAGCTTTTTACTTTTTTCTTTTTCTGAATTGTACTTGTGTTTCCTTAAGAATCTTTTTTCAGGACTTCCCTGGTGGCTCAGACAGTAAAGCATCTGCCTATGATGCGGGACACCTGGGTTCAGTCCCTGGGTTGGGAAGATCTCCTGGAGAAGGAAATGGCACCCCACTCCAGTATTCTTGCCTGGAAAATCCCATGGATGGAGGAGCCTGGTAGGCTACAGTCCATGGGGTCATAAAGAGTTGGAACGACTGAACGACTTCACTTCTTCTTTAAAAATTTTTACTATTTAATGTTTGTATGCTTGTAGATAGTTTAACTTATAAATTAATAAGGATTATTATAAATTGTGTGTTTGAATTTCATACCAAACAGTGTGTGTGTGTGTGTATATATATATATATATAAATACTATTAAACAGATGTTTAATAGTTTAATAGATCTATTTAGTCTTTCTAAAGGTGATTTTTCAGACCATATTTTCTGAGTCTAGCCAATGCTACATACCATTTTCTTACATTTAAATACATTGAGGTTAATCTTTTATTGTAGCAGTCTGATTTATTTTCTGTCTAAACTTATTTCAAGTAATTCTTATATTTATTTTCTTTAACCAGTACCACACATCAAAATGGTTTACAAAATAAGATAGTGTCAAAATCTTATAAAGAAAAACCTATCCCTTTGCAACCCTCAGTTCCATTTCCTTAAAACAACCACTTTTCATTCTTTTTTAGCTCTATTTTCTGGTATTTGGTTTTCCATTGACTACCCTGGTGGCTCAGCCAATAATCTGCCTGCAATGCCAGAGACCTGGGTTGGATCCCTGGGTTGGGAAGATTCCCTGGAGGGAGGTCATGGCAACCCATTCCAGTATTCTTGGGCTTCCCTGGTGGCTCATACAGTAAAAAATCCACCTGTAATATGGGAGATGTGGGTTTGATCCCTGCGTTGGGAAGATCCCCTGGAGAAAAAAATGGCTACCCACTCCAGTATTCTTACCTGGAAAATCCCATGGACAGAGGAACCTGGCGGGCTACAGTCCATGGTGTACAAAGAGTCAGATATGACTGAGTGACTATCAATATGATAGTTGAGGATTCAATTTTCTTATTTTCTCTTCTTCCCCACCTGCCATCCTGCAATATATTTATAGCACAGTGTTAAAGTGAAAGTCGCTCAGTCGTGTCTGACTCTTTGTGACCCCATGGACTGTAGCCCACCAGGCTCCTCTGTCCATGGAATTCTCCAAGCAAGAATACTGGAGTGGTTTGCCATTCCCTTCTCCAATTTATGGCACAACTGGGGGTTAAATCAGTATTCAGTATTTACATTATTACTACTGTGTAACTATTGTTCAGTGTTGATTACCTCTCCTTCCTTATAGGCCTTTGGTTTTTCTTAGAGTTAATAATTGCCTTCTTTTTTTAAAAAAATTTCCTAGTTTTCTGTGTACTTTCATTTCTTCTTCCCAGATCTTCTAAAAGGAATGTAAAAGTCCTCTTTGTCTATTTTCCACATGGTCAGACAAGATAGTTACTCTCAGTTTTTTTTTTCTGTTGGATACTCATTTTCTATAGTTGTCTGTTGTAACATAGACTGAGTTTGACTTTAGGTCTGTTACACAGCTGTTGTCCTGGAACTTTCATGGTCTTCTTCTTCTTCTTCTTTTTTTTTTTAATTTGGCTATGCTGTACAGCTTGTGAGATCTGTTTCCTGACCAGGGATTGAATGTGGGCCACTGCACCGAACCCTAACCTCTAGACCACCAGGGAACTCCCTGCTCCTTTTCTGTTTGGAGCCTCTATTTCCTACATCCTCTGGACTTCTCTTTCTTTTATAACTCCCTTATTTTGCCAAAGTGTATCTTCTAGTACTTTACTAAGAAAGGGTGCTTTGGAAATTATCATTTTTATTTTTTAAAAATTTCTAATTAAAAACTTCTGGAGTTATAAGTGACATATACATTCTTTAAGTTTCAGGTGAACAACATAATGATTTGGTATTTGTATACATTATAAAATGATCATCACAATAAACCAAGTTAACACCCATCATGTTACATAGTTAATTTTTTTCTTTTGTGTTGAGAACCTTTTAAGGACTACTCTCTTCAGTTCAGTTCAGTTCAGTCACTCAGTCGTGTCCGACTCTTTGCGACCCCATGAATCGCAGCATGCCAGGCCTCCTTGTCCATCACCAACTCCTGGAGTTCACTCAGACTCACTTCCATCGCGTCCCGTGATGCCATCCAGCCTTCTCATCCTCTATTGTCCCCTTCTCCTCCTGCCCCCAATCCCTCCCAGCATCAGAGTCTTTTCCAATGAGTCAACTCTTCGCATGAGGTGGCCAAAGTACTGGAGCTTCAGCTTTAGCATCATTCCTTCCAAGAAATCCCAGGGCTGATCTCCTTCAGAATGGACTGGTTGGATCTCCTTGCAGTCCAAGGGACTCTCAAGAGTCTTCTCCAACACCACAGTTCAAAAGCATCAATTCTTCGGTGCTCAGCCTTCTTCACAGTCCAACTCTCACATCCATACATGACCACAGGGAAAACCATAGCCTTGACTAGACGGACCTTTGTTGGCAAAGTAATGTCTCTGCTTTTCAATATGCTGTCTAGGTTGGTCATAACTTTTCTTCCAAGGAGTAAGCGTCTTTTAATTTCATGGCTGCAATCACCATCTGCAGTGATTTTGGAGCCCCCAAAACTAAAGTCTGACACTGTTTTCACTGTTTCCCCATCTATTTCCTTAGCAACTTTCAAATATGCAATACAGCATTATTAACTATAGTCACCATGCTGTATATGACATCCCCAGGACTTATTTATGTTAGAACTGGAAGTTTGTATTTTGACCTCCTTCACCCATTTCTCCCACTCCCTATCCTCTGCATTTGGCAACCACCAGTCTGTTCTATGTATCTATGAGCTTGATTTGTTTTTGTTTTTTACAATCCACATGTAAGTGAGATTATGCAGTATGTCTTTCTCTATCCGACTTATTTCACTTAGTATAATGCCCTCAAGGTCCATCCATGTTATTGAAAATGGCAAGATTTCAGTCTTTTTTATGACTGAATTGTATGTGTATGTACATATGTATGTGTGTGTATGTATATATGAATAAAGTATATGTATATACTTATGAGGGCTTCCCAGGTGGCGCTAGTGGTAAAGAACCCATTTGCCAATGCAGGAAATGTAAGAGACTTGGGTTTGATCCCTGGGTCAGGAAGATCCCTTGGAAGAGGGCATGGCAACTCACTTCAGTATTCTTGCCTGGGGAATCCCATGGAGAGAGGAGCCTAGTGGGTTACATTCCATAGGGTCGTAAAGAGTCACACACAACTGAAGTGACTGAGCACACACATGCATGTACTTATGAATAAATATATGTAGATATAGATACATATATACACATATACACTAGGCTGGTCACCAACCTGGTGCCGGGAGAAATATCAATAACCTCAGATATGCAGATGACACCACTCTTATGGCAGAAAGTGAAGAAGAACTAAAGAGCCTCTTGATGAAAGTGAAAGAGGAGAGCGAAAAAGTTGGCTTAAACCTCAACATTCAGAAAACTAAGATCAAGGCATCTGGTCTCATCACTTCATGGGAAATAGATGGGGAAACAGTGGAAACAGTAGCTGACTTTATTTTTTGGGGGCTCCAAAATCACTGCAGATGGTGACTGCAGCCAGGAAAATAAAAGATGTTTACTCCTTGGAAGGAAAGTTATGACCAACCTAGACAGCAGATTAAAAGCAGAGATACTACTTTTCCAACAAAGGTCCGTCAAGGCTATGGTTTTTCCAGTAGTCATGTATGGATGTGAGAGTTGGACTGTGAAGAAAGCTGAGCGCCGAAGAATTGATGCTTTTGAACTGTGGTGTTGGAGAAGACTCTTGAGAGTCCCTTGGACTGCAAGGAGACCCAACAAGTCCATCCTGAAGGAGATCAGTCCTGGGTGTTTATTGGAAGTATTGATGTTGAAGCTGAAAATCCAATACTTTGGCCACCTGATGCGAAGAACTGACTCATTGGTAAAGCCCCTGATGCTGGGAAAGATTGAAGGCAGGAGGAGAAGGGGACAACAGAGGATGAGATGGTTGGATGGCATCACCAACTAAATGGACATGAGTTTGGGTAAACTCCAGGAGTTGGTGATGGACAGGGAGGCCTGGCGTGCTGTGGTTCATGGGGTCGCAAAGAGTCGGACACAACTGAGTGACTGAGCTGAACTGAACTGAGTCATCCCAGGCCATAAAACAATTGACAAGAATTTTGAAGTAAGGCAGATTTCCATACAAATACATTGTATTCATTAACATAGATTAGGCGAACAATGTAAGAGTATAACATACTGGTTTGTCAAGTCAGTTCTGAGCCTTTAGGTAGAACCAACTTGAAGACAGAGTCTAGGGTAAATACACAGTACATTAACATAGCTTAAGACAGACATTTCCATAAGAAAAATGCACTGGTTGAGCTCAAGGTTTGAGAGAAGTTCTGGTGGAACCAGGTGTCATGGCAACACAGAATTTTAAGAGAAACCTCTTTTTAAATTTGAATAGAGAAGGGGGAAAAAAATGACACGTTTGTTTCCTCCTGCTGCTGAATAGAGAGATTAAAAAAATATCTGACACTTGCAGCTTATTTCCTCCATTTGGAGACCCCTGTCCTTCCTGCCTGCTACCCTCTCAAAGCCCTTTCTGAAAAACCAGATTATATACTGTCTTTTATGCCTGGTAGGAGTTTCGTCTTTATTCTTAGTATCTGTCAGAAGCCTTTGAGGAATTTTAACCTCCAAATAGTGATACTGGTTTAGGTTTTTCAAAGATTGTAGTGCTGGTTTGGAGAATTATGTTTTGGAGGGTAGTAATGAATGTGGGGAGTCTGCTTAGAAAGTATAGTTCCGTATAGTTCAGGAGAGTTCATGGTGGCCTGAACTAGGTGATAGTGATTGTATTAATTATCCATTGTTGTGTAACCAGTTACCACAAAACTTAGTGGCTTAAGACAACACACATTTATTTTTGCACCATTTCTAGGGTCAGGAATCCAGCAGCAGCCTTGCTGAATGGTTCTGGCTCAGGGTCTCTCATGAGGTTTCAGACAGGCTGTGAGCCAAGGCTGCATCATTAGAAGTCTTGACTTGGCCTGGGAAAGAAAGTGAAAGTCACTCACTTGTATCTGACTCTTTGCAACCCATGGACTGTAGCCTGCCAGACTCCTCTGTCCATGGAATTCTCCAGGCATTTCTATTGGAGTGGGTAGCTGCTCCCTTTAAGGGGATCTTCCTGACCCAGGAATCAAACTGGGGTTTCCTGCTTTGCAGGCAGATTCTTTACCAGCTGAGCTACCAAGGAAGCTACTTGGCCTGGGAGTCCACTTTGAAGAAGCCTCACTCATATGACTGGCAATTAGTTCTGACTTTTGGCTGGAACTTGGTCTCATTCACCAGGACCTCTTCTCTCTGTGGCCCTTCAGCAGAATAGTCTGGACTGTTTTACAGAAGTTAGATAAATATTTTTTAACTATAACATCAAAATCATTACATATAAAAGAAAAAATTCATTGAGTTTCACTGAAGTTTAAAACTTACTGTCTATGAAAGATATTACTAATAGAATGAAAAGACAAGTTGCAGACTGGGAGAAAATATATGTAGGTCATCTATTTAACAAAGAATTTGTATCAATAATACAAGCAATAAGAAAGCTCAATAATAAGAAAACAAACAATCCAATGGAAAAAAAGGACCAAATTTTGAACAAGAACTGCAGCAAAGAAGATACAGAAGATGATGGAGGAATAGGACAGGGAGACCACTTTCTCTCCCACAAATTCATTGAAAGAACATTTGAATGCTGAGTAAATTCCGCAAAACAGCTTCTGAATGCAGGCAGAGGACACCAGGCACCCAGAAAGGCAGCCCACTGTCTTTGAAAGGAGGTAGGACAAAATAAAGAAGATAAAAAGACAGACAAAAGAGTTCGGGATGGAGATATGTCCCCAGGAGGGAGTTGTAAAAGAAGAGAAGTTTCGAAACACCAGGAAACCCTCTCATTGATGGGTCTGTGGGGAGTTTTGGAATCTCAGAGGGCAACATAACTGGGAGGAAAAATAAATAAATAAATAAATAAACCCCACAGATTGCGTGCCTAATGGCAGTTCCCAGCAGAGAAGTAGCCCAGACGCTTGCATCCACCACCAGCATGTGGGGGCTGAACAGGGAGGCTCAGCCATTGCTTAGGGTAAGGACCAGGCCTGAATGCTCTGAGGGCAATCTGAGGGAGCTAACATGAGATAGAAACCCAAACTGTGGGATAGCCAGAGAGAGAGAGAAAAGAAAAGCAGAGAGAGAGAAAAGAAAAAGAGAAAGAGAGAGAACTTTCCCGTGAAAAGCCCTAACCTAAGACACTGCTGGCCTGCTCACAGAACAAAGGACTGAGCAAATACCAGATGAGAGCTAGCCAGAAGTGGAGAGGCCCACCCCCCGCTGGAGGCAGGGGCAGACGGGTGGCAGCCAGAGCCAGAAAGGGGCAAACTTGGCCCCCGGGATGGCATCCTCCACCAAACTGCAAGTGGCTCCCAGTTGCCAACCAAGCCTTCCTGGGATCCTGGATGGATGATATCCACTGGGAGGGTTGCAGCCAGAGATCAGCTGCCCAGAAGAGACGCATGGTGCATCTGAGATGGCACACCCAGGAAACCGAGCGGCTGGGACCGGGGAGGTGGTAAGACACACCGCACCTGGGGAAAGTGCACTCGCCAAGCACCTGGTTGCCTGAGCTGCTTGGACCTGGGAAGGGCACAAAATGCAGGCCGAACCGAGTCCGCGCCTTTTGGAGTACCCAAGAACTTGAGCCTGAGCAGCTTAGATCTGGGAAGTGCATGCAACCCAGGGCCTACTTTAGACAGTTCCTCTGCAGAGCAACTCAAAGCCTGAACAGTGTATACTGGGAAAGCACACAAGCTGTGAGTGGGGGCAAACCCAGTGTGGCTGAGACACTGCGAGCACTCCCCACATATGCCAGTGATATTTGTTTGCAGTGTCCTCCCTCCCCACAGCACGACTGAACAAGTGAGCCGAAATAAGTGACCACCTTCACCCCCTTGTGTCAGGGTGGAAATTAGACACTGAAGAGACCAGCAAACAGAATAAGCTGAAACAAACAGAGGGAACCACTTTTGAAGTGACAGGTGCAACAGATTAAAATCCTGTAGATAGCACCGACTACATTGGAAGGGGCCTATAGATCTGGAGAAGTAAAGCTGGAACAAGGAGCTATCTAAAACTGAACTGACCTCACACTGCCTGCAACAGCTCCAGAGAAATTCCTAGATATATTTTTACTATTATTATTTTAAAAAATTTTAATTTTTTGGTTTTAAGTCCTCTATTACTCCTTTAATTTTCATAACCTACTATTACCTTGCAAAAAAAAAGACCCTATTTTTAAAGCAAACTTCATATATATTTTTTATAATCTTTGTGATTTTGTTTTGCTTGTTTTTTTTAAAATATTGTAAGTTTGAGAGTCTAACTTCTACTCTAGATTTTTAATCTTTGCTTTTTGGTATTTGTTATCAATCTTGTACCTTTAAGAATCCAATCTTCAGTACGAATTTTTACTTAGGAGTGTGATTACTGGCTTGATTGCCCTCTCCCCCTTTTGACTCTCCTTTTTCTCCCCTAGGTCACCTCTGTTTCCTCCCTCCCCTTTCTCTTCTCTACCCAACTCTGTGCATCTGTTTGTGTGTTCCAGGCTGTGGAGAACACTTAGGGAACTGATTGCTGGCTAGATTTGTCTCTCTCCTTTTGACCCCGCCTCATCTCCTCCTGGTCACCTTTATCTCCTTCCTCCTTCTTCTCTTCTCTCTGCAACTCCTTGAACCTCTCTGGGTTTTCCAGGCTGTGGAGAGCACACAGAGATTTGATTATTGGCTAGATTGCTCTCTCCCCTTTTGATTCCCCCTCTTCTCCTCCTGGTCACCTCTATCTCCCTCCTCCCTCTTCTCTTCTCCATGTAACTCAGTGAACCTCTCTGGGTGTTTCTCATTGTGGAGAATCTTTTCTCCATTAACCTAGATGTTTTGTCATCAGTGCTGTATGGATGGAGAAGTCTTGAGGCTACTGTAAGAATAAGACTGAAAACCAGAGGCAGGAGGCTTAAGTCCCAAACCCGAGAACACCAGAGAACTCCTGACTCCAGGGAACATTAATTGATAAGAGCTCATCCAAAAGCCTCCATACCTACACTGAAACCAAGCTCCACCCAAGAGCCAACAAGTTCCAGAGCAAGACATACCATGTAAATTCTCCAGCAATGCAGGAACATAGCCCTGAGCTTTAATATACAGGCTGCCCAAAGTCACACCAAACCCATAGACATCTCAAAACTTACTACTGGACACTTCATTGCACTCCAGAGAGAAAAAGTTCAGCTCCACCCACCAGAACACTGATGCAAGTTTCCCTAACCAGGAAACCTTGACAAGCCATTCGTCCAACCCCACCCACAGGGAGGAACCTCCACAATAAAGAGGAACCACAAACTGCCAGAATATAGAAAGGGCACCCCAAACACAGCAATTTAAACAAGATGAAAAGGCAGAGAAATACTCAGAAGGTAAAGGAACATGATAAATGCCCACCAAACCAAACAAAAGAGGACATAGGGAGTCTACCTGAAAAAGAATTCAGAATAATGATAGTAAAAATGATCCAAAATCCTGAAAACAAAATGGAGTTACATATAAATCGCCTGGAGACAAGGATTGAGAAGATTCAAGAAATGTTTAACAAGGACCTAGAAGAAATAAAAAAGAGTCAATAAATAATGAATAATGTAATAAATGAGATAAAAAAACACTCTGGAGGGAACAAATAACTGAAGCAGAAGATAGGATAAGTGAGGTAGAAGATAGAATGGTGGAAATAAATGAAGCAGAAAGGAAAAAAGAAAAAGGAATTAAAAGGAATGAGGAAAACCTCAGAGACCTCTGGGACAATGTCAAACACTCCAACATTCGAATCATAGGAGTCCCAGAAGAAGAAGACAAAAAGAAAGGCCATGAGAAAATACTTGAGGAGATAATAGTTGAAAATGTCCCTAAAATGGGGAAGGAAATAGTCACCCAAGTCCAAGAATCCCAGAGAGTCCCAAACAGGATAAACCCAAGGTGAAACACCCCAAGACACATATTAATCAAATCAACAAAGATCAAACACAAAAAAACAAATATAAAAACAGCAAGGGAAAAACAGCAAATAACACACAGGGGATTCCCATAAGGATAACAGCTGATCTTTCAATAGAAACTCTTCAGGCCATAAGGGATTGGCAGGACATACTTAAAGTGATGAAACAGAAAAATCTACAACCAAGATTACTGTACCCGGTAAGAATCTCATTCAGATATGATGGAGAAATCAAAAGCTTTACAGACAAGCAAAAGCTGAGAGAATTCAGCACCACCAAACTAGCTCTCCAACAAATGCTAAAGGATATTCTCTAGACAGGAAATACAGAAAATGTGTATAAACTTGAACCCCAAAACAATTGGCAATGGGATAATACTTATCAATAATTAGCTTAAATGTAAATGGGTTGAATGCCCCAACCAAAAGACAAAGACTGGCTGAATAGATACAAAAACAAGACCCCTACATATGCTGTCTACAAGAGACCCACCTCAAAACAAGGGACACATACAGACTAAAAGTGAAGGGCTGGAAAAAGATATTTCAACAAATGGAGACCAAAAGAAACCAGGAGTAGCAATACTCATATCAGATAAAATAGACTTTGAAATAAAGGCTGTTAAAAGAGACAAAGAAGGACACTACATAATGATCAAAGGATCACTTGAAGAAGACAATACTAACAATTATAAATATATATGCACCCAACATAGGAGCACTGAAATATGTAAGACAAATGCTAACAAGAATGAAAGGGGAAATTAACAATAACACAGTAATAGTGGGATACTTTAATACCACACTCACATCTATGGATAGATCAACTAAACAGAAAATTACCAAGGAAACACAAGCTTTAAATGATACAATGGACCAGTTAGGCTTAATTGATATCTATAGGACATTTCACCCCCAAAACAATGATTTTCACCTTTTTTTCAAGCGCACACAGAACCTTCTCCAGGATAGATCACATTCTGGGCCATAAATCTAGCTTTGGTAAATTCAAAAAAATTGAAATCATTCCAAGCATCTTATCTGATCACAATGCAGTAAGATTAGATCTCAAGTACAGGAAAAAAACTATTAAAAAATCCAACATATGGAGGCTGAACAACACGCTTCTGAGTAACCAAGAAATCACAGAAGAAATAAAAAAGAAACCAAAATATGCATAGAAATGAATGAAAATGAAAACACAACACCACCAAACCTATGGGACACTGTAAAAGCAGTGCTAAGGGCAAGGTTCATAGCAATACAGGCACACCTCAAGAAACAAGAAAAAAGTCAACTAAATAACCTAACTCTACACCTAAAGCAACTATAAAAGGAAATGAAGAATCCCAGGGCGAGTAGAAGGAAAGAAATTATAAAAAAATTAGGGCAGAAATAAATGCAAAAGAAACAAAAGAGACCATAGCAAAAATCAACAAAACTAAAACCTGGTTCTTTGAAAAGATAAATAAATTGACAAACCAGACTCATCAAGAAACAAAGGGAGAAGAATCAAATCAACAAAATTAGAAATGAAAATGGAGAAATCACAACAGACAACACAGAAATACAAAGGATCATAAGAGACTACTATCAGCAACTATATACCAATAAAATGGACAACTTGGAAGAAATGGACAAATTCTTAGAAAAGTATCTTTCCAAAACTGAACCAGGAAGAAATAGAAAATCTTAACAGACCCATCACAAGCATGGAAATCGAAACTAACTAGAAATATTCCAGCAAACAAAAGCCCAGTACCAGATGGCTTCACAGCTGAATTCTAGCAAAAATTCAGAGAAGCAATAATACCTATCCTACTCAAACTCTTCCGGAAAATTGCAGAGGAGGATAAACTTCCAAACTCATTCTATGAGGCCATCATCACCCTAATACCAAAATCAGACAAAGATGCCACAAAAAAAGAAAACTACAGGCCAATATCACTGATGAACATAGATGCAAAAATCCTTAACAAAATCTTAGCAAACAGAATCCAGCAACATACTAAAAAGATCATACATCATTGACCAAGTGGGCTTTATCCCAGGGATGCAAGGACTCTTTAATATCTGCAAATCAATCAATGTAATACACAACATTAACAAATTGAAAGATAAAAACCATATGATTATCTCAATAGATTCAGAGAAAGCCTTTGACAAAATTCAACATCCATTTATGATAAAAACTCTTCAGAAAGAAGGAATAGAAGGAACATCCCTCAACATAATAAAAGTTATGTAATAAAATTCACAGCAAACATTATCGTCAATGGTGACAAATTGAAAGCATTTCCCCTAACGTCAGGAACATGACAAGGGTGCCCAGTCTCACCACTACTATTCAATATAGTTTTGGAAGTTTTAGCCACAGCAATCAGAGAAGAAAGAGAAATAAAAGGAATCCAGATTAGAAAAGAACTAAAACTCTCACTGTTTGCAGATGACATGATCCTCTACATAGAAAACCCTAAAGACTCCACCAGAAAACTACTAGTGCTAATCAATGAATATAGTAAAATTGCAGGATATAAAATCAACACACAGAAATCCTTTGCACTCCTATACACTAACGATGAGAAAAAAGGAAAGAGAAATTAAGGAAACAATCCCATTCACCATTGCAATGAAAAGAATAAAATACTTAGGAATATATCTACCTAAAGAAACAAAAGTCCTATATATAGAAAACTATAAAACACTGATGAAAGAAATCAAAGAGGACAGAAATAGATGGAGAAATATACCATGTTCATGGAATGGAAGAATCAATATAGTGAAAATGAGTATACCACCTAAAGCAATCTATAGATTCAGTGCAATCCCTATCAAGCTACCAACAGTATTTTTCAGAGAACCAGAACAAATAATTTCACAACTTGTATGGAAATACAAAAAACTCGAATAGCCAAAGCAATCTTGAGAAAGAAGAATGGAACTGGAGAAATCAACGTGCCTGACTTCAGGCTCTACTACAAAGCTACAGTCATCAAGACAGTATGGTACTGGCACAAAGACAGAAATATAGATCAATGGAACAAAATAGAAAGCCCAGAGAAAAATCCACGCACCTATGGACACCATATCTTTGACAAAGGAGGCAAAAATATACAATGGAGAAAAGGCAATCTCTTCAACAAGTGCTGCTGGGAAAACTGGTCAACCACTTGTACAAGAATGAAACTGGAACACTTTCTAGCACCATATAGAAAAATAAACTAAAAAATGGATTAAAGATCTAAATGTAAGACTGGAAACTATAAAACTCCTAGAGGAGAACATAGGCAAAACACTTTCTGACATAAATCACAGCAGGATCCTTTATGACCCATCACCCAGAATACTGGAAATAAAAGCAAAAATAAATAAATGGGACCTAATTAAACTGAAAAATTTTTGCACAATGAAGGAAACTATAAGCAAGGTGAAAAGACAGCCTTCAGAATGGGAGAAAATAATAGCAAATGAAGCAACTGACAGAATTAATCTCAAAAATATATAAGCAACTGCTGCAGCTCAATTCCAGAAAAATAAATGATCCAATTAAAAAATAGGCCAAAGAACTAAACAGACATTTCTCCAAAGAAGACATACAGATGGCTAACAAACACATGAAAAGATGCTCAGCATCACTCATTATTAGAGAAATACAAATTAAAACCACAGTGAGGTACCATTTCACGCCAGTCAGAATGGTTGCTATCCAAAAGTCTACAAGCAATAAATGCTGGAGAGGGTGTGGAGAAAAGGGAACCCTCTTACACTGTTGGTGGGCATGCAAACTAGTACAGCCACTATGGAGAACACTGTGGAGATTCCTTAGAAAACTGGAAATAGAACTGCCATATGACCCAGCAATCCCACTGCTGGGCATACACACCGAGGAAACCAGAATTGAAAGAGACACGTGTACCACAATGTTCATTGCAGCTCTGTTTACAATAGCCAGGACATGGAAGCAACCTAGATGTCCATCAGCAGATGAGTGGATAAGAAAGCTGTGGTACATATACACAATGGAATATCACTCAGCCATTAAAAAGAATACATTTGAATCCGTTCTAATGAGGTGGATGAAGCTAGAGCCTATTATACAGAGTGAAATAAGTCAGAATGAAAAACACCAACACAGTATACTTATGTATATATATGGAATTTAGAAAGATGGTAATGTTGATCTTATATGTGAGACAGCAAGAGAGACACAGATGTATAGAACAGTCTTTTGGACTCTGTGGGAGAAGGTGAGGGTGGGATGATTTGAGAGAATAGCATTGAAACATGTATATTATCATATGTGAAACAGATCGCCAGTCCTGGTTTGATGCATGAGGCAGGGAGTTCAGGGCTGGTGCCTTGGGATGACCATGAGAGATGGGATGGGGAGGGAGGTGGGAGGGGGGTTCAGGATGGGGAACACATGTACACCCATGGTTGATTCATGTCAATGTATGGCAAAACCCACTACAATATTGTAAAATTATTAGCCTTCATCTAAAATAAATAAATTTTAAAAAATAATAAAATAAGAAGATACACTGATGGCAAATAAGTACCTAAAAATTGCTCAACACCATTAGTCATTCAGTTCAGTCAGTTCAGTTCAGTCGCTCAGTCATGTCCAACTCTTTGAGACCCCATGAATCGCAGCACGCCAGGCCTCCCTGCCATCACCATCTCCCGGAGTTCACTCAAACTCTCGTCCATCGAGTCGGTGATGCCATCTGGCCATCTCATCCTCTGTCGTCCCCTTTTCCTCCTGCCCCCAATCCCTCCTAGCATCAGAGTCTTTTCCAATGAGTCAACTCTTTGTTTGAGGTGGCCAAAGTACTGGAATTTCAGCTTTAGCATCATTCCTTCCAAAGAAGACCCAGGGCTGATCTCCTGTAGAATGGACTGGTTGGATCTCTTTGCAGTCCAAGGAAAATGCAAATTAAAGGTACACTGATCTATCACTACATAGTAATTAAAATGGCTAATTAAAAAACCCTGACAACTCCAAATGCTGATTAAGAGGCAGAAACAACTAGAACTCTAATACATGTCTGGTGAGAACGCACTGGAAAATATTTTGGCTTGGTAACATTTTAACAAAATTAAACATATACTTGTCATAATATTTAGTAATGTCACTCCAAGGAATCAAAGGGAAATAAAAAATAATTTTTGCAGAAAAATTTGTGTGCAATTATTGTGCTTACTTGGCTTTGTAGTATAATTGTTAATAGGAATGGTGAGAGTGAACATTCTTGCCTTTTTGTTTGTAGTCTTGAGTTTATACAACCTTATTTTAATCTCTATAGCCTTGTAATAATTCTTAATACATTGTAGAAAGCTATGTTTTCTTGTCTATCAAAATCCATGTCTCCTCTTGGCTCTTTCTATTTCTATATTAATTTTATACTCGATTTGTGAAGTTCCACCCCAAATATGAAGAATCATTTGATTGGAATTACATAAATTAACTTAGGAAGAATGAAATTTATATAATATTTAAAATTCAAATCCATAAATTTTGACTTTCTCTTCATTAATTCTAGTCTTTATTGACTCTGTAACAAAATTTATAATTTTCCCTGCATAGGTCTTTCATATCATTTGTCATCTTCTCCTAGGTATTTGTTTCTATGCTGCTCTATAATTAGCATGCTTTCTTCTTCTTTTTCTTTTGAAGGGAAAGAGAAAATACTATTTTCTGATTTATTTTTAAAATATAGTTATCAAGGCACAGCAAAAAATGTGCTTATATGACAATCTCTTCAGGATATTAAAAAGACAACTGTATCTTTTCTTTTATGCTTTAATTGAGATCTGATTGACATACAACATTATATTAGTTTAAAGTATATAACATAATGATTTGATATTTGTTATATATTGTGAAATGATAATCGTAAGTTGAGTTAACCTCCAGCCTTGTTTTTCATCTTAAGGGAAGGGCATTCAGTCTTTCAACATTAAGTAGAGAGTTAGCTGTAGGTTTTTCACAGATGCCCTTTATTGGGTTTCCCATTTTGCTGAAAAGAACAGATGCTGAATTTTGTCAAATTTTTCTTACACAACAATTGAGATGATCATATAATTTCCTTCTCTAATGTTCTGATCTGGGAAACTATTGATTCATTTTTAAATGTTGGACTAGCCTTGTATTTCTAGCATAAACTCCACTTGGTTATTATGTGTTATCCTTTTAAATATACCTTTAGATTGAATTTACTTATATTTTATTGATAATTTTAGCATCTATTCTCATGGGAATTGTCCTCAGGTTTTCTTTTCTTATAATGTCTTTGTTTGGACCTGGTTCCTGGTAATACTGATTTCATAGGCTGAGCTGGAAAGTGTTCTCTCCTCTTCTGTGTTCTGGTAGAGCTTGGGCATGATTGACATTTACTATCTAAATGTTTGGTTGATTTTGTAAATGAAATTACCTAGGGCTGATTTTCCTTTGTTGGCAGTACTGTATTGTGTTTTGATGAGGAGTTGGGGCTTTAGAATTGAACAACCTCAAATTCATGTGTAACTATTCATTTCTCCCTATATTCTCTTTGAACCTCAGTTTCTTCATCTGTAAAATGGGTTATTGTGAGATTAAATAACAATATACATCAGTTGATTATCACTGTGCTATACTACATTTGTATATGTTAACTTATTCACATTTTAATATCATAGTACTTACTACTTTTACAGATAAGAAAACTATTACAAACAGAAATTAAATAACTTCTCCAGGGTTACTCAGGTAGCACATAATGAGGCCAGGATTTGAATTGAGCCTGTCTGGTTCCAGAGTCCTTGCCTTTAATCACTAAGGGGCACTAACTATAATAATTCTAACCAATTGTTGAGTATTAAAGCAGATAATATATGTAAGCAGCTAAATCTGTGCTAGTTCAAGGTGGTTGTTTAGTAAACTGGTATGTGAAGAACTGACTCATTAGCAAAGACTGAAGGCAGGAAAGATTGAAGGTGAGAGGAGAAGGGGATGACAGAGGATGAGATGGTTGGATGTTATCACCGACTCAATGGACATGAATTGGAGTAAACGCCGGGAGCTGGTGGTGGACAGGGAAGCTTGGCATGCTACAGTCCATTGGGTCACAAAGAGTCATGACTGAGTGACTGAACTGAGCTGATTGTTATTCATAGCACAAATTAATATTACTATGAACAAAGTCGGTACTTCAAAATATTTTCAACCTGTCAAAGACATTTTATTATAGACAATCAAGTACATTGTACTGAAAGTTTATCACAGTGAAATTCCATACATATTTAGTGCACTTAAAAAAGTGATATTGTGAACATCAAACTTTGCTAATAATAGCAACTTGAATTTTGCCCTGGTTCAACTCTGTCCTTTTGTGTAATTCCAGTAATTAAACTTACCGAGAAGTTTGCAAATCCTTACACTAATAAAAGGAAGAGTATCTGTTTCTAACACTTTGATCTTAGGTGTTGAGTGGCTTAGAAAGAGAAGTATTTGATCCATGTCAGTGTATGGCAAAACCACTACAGTATTGTAAAGTAATTAGCCTCTAATTAAATAAATTTGCATTAAAAAATGGAAAAAAGAAGTATTTGAATGTTCTTGGAAGAATTTAGCTAGGACTAATATTAAATATAAATATTTAGTTTAAAAATTAGAATCATTTATATTAACATTAAGTATATTGTTATATAAGTATTTTGATTTGACTGTGAACATTGTATTTACTATGACTTCATACAGATAGATGCCATTAATTTCAGGTTTTCAGATCTTCATGGTGATTATTTAGGTTTACCATGTTTACTTATTTATTTTGGCCCATGAGATGATGATTACCATATGCCAAAACATTCAGTTCAGTTCAGTTCAGTTCAATTGCTCAGTCGTGTCCGACTCTTGCGACCCCATGAATCGCAGCATGCCAGGCCTCAATGTCCATCACCAACTCCCAGAGCCTACACAAACTCATGTCCATCGAGTCGGTGATGCCATTCAGCCATCTCATCCTATGTCGTCCCCTAGTCCTCCTGCTCCCAATCTCTCCCAGCATCAGGGTCTTTTCCAATGAGTCAACTCTTCTCATGAGGTAGCCAAATTATTGGAGTTTCACCTTCAACATCCGTCCTTCCAATGAACACCCAGGACTGATCTCCTTTACGATGGTCTGGTTGGATCTTCTTGCACTCCAAGAGACTCTCAAGAGTCTTCTCCAACACCACAGATCAAAAGCATCAATTCTTCGGTGGTCAGCTTTCTTCACAGTACAACTCTCACATCCATACATGACTACTAGAAAAACCATAGCCTTGACTAGATGGATCTTTGTTGGCAAAGTAATGTTTTTGATATGCTGTCTCGGTTGGTCATAACTTCTCTTCCAATGAGTAAGTGTCTTTTAATTTCATGGCTGCAATCACCATCTGCAGTGATTTTGGAGCTCCCCAAAATAAAGTCTGCCACTGTTTCCACTGTTTCCTCACCTATTTCCCATGAAGTGATGGGACAAGATACCATGATCTTAGTTTTCTGAATGTTGAGTTTTAAGCCAACTTTTTCACTCTCCTCTTTCACTTTCATCAAGAGGCTTTTAAGTTCCTCTTCACTTTCTGCCATGATGTTGGTGTCATCTGTATATCTGAGGTTATTGATATTTCTCCTGGCAATCTTGATTCCAGCTTGTGCTTCATCCAACCCAGCGTTTCTCATGATGTACTCTACATATAAATAAGCAAGATGACAATATACAGCCTTGACGTACTCCTTTCCCTATTTGGAACCAGTCTGTTGTTCCAAGTCCAGTTTTAACTGTTGCTTCCTAACCTGCATACAGGTTTCTCAAGAGGCAGGTCAGGTGGTCTGGTATTCCCATCTCTTTCAGAATGTTCCACAGTATATTGTGATCCACACAGTCAAAGGCTTTGGCATAGTCAATAAAACAGAAATAGATGTTTTTCTGGAACTCTCTTGCTTTTTTGATGATCCAGCGGATGTTGGCAATTTGATCTCTGGTTCCTCTGCCTTTTCTAAAACCAGCTTGAACGTCTCTAAGTTCACGGTTCATGTATTGCTCAAGTGTGGCTTGGAGAATTTTGAGCATTACTTTACTAGCGTGTGCTGCTGCTGCTAAGCCACTTCAGTCGTGTCTGACTCTGTGCGACCCCATAGATGGCAGCACACCAGGCTCTCCTGTCTCTGGAATTTTCCAGGCAAGAACACTGGAGTGGGTTGCCATTTCCTTCTCCAGTGCATGAAAGTGAAAAGTGAAATTGAAGTCACTCAGTCGTGTCCAACTGTTAGTGCCCCCATGGACTGCAGCCTAACAGGCTCCTCCGTCCATGGTATTTTCCAGGCAAGAGTACTGGGAGTAGGGTGCCATTACCTTCTACTAGTGTGTGAGATGAGTGCAATTGTGGGGTAATTTGAGCATTCTTTGGCACTGCCTTTCTTTGGGATTGGGATGAAAATTGACCTTTACCAGTCCTGTAGCCAAAACATTAGGTTCCTTTTATTTGAAAATAATAAAGAATAATTTAATAAGTAGAATCACATGTTCAGTAAGTGCTTTGTCCTATCTTTCAGTCAGCAATAATTATTTTAATATTTTTAATGATATACAGCATAATGGCTTAATGTATGTACACTATTAATGAAAGCTGGGAATGGTTTAGAGTATTGTACATGGGGCATTTTGACAGGGAAAGACAAGAAAAACTTTCTCTTTGGAATTGTAATAGGTTTTTTTTGTTATTTTGTTTTCTGCAGAAATTTAAAAGCTAAGGAACAGTGCTAATTCTGGGAAATTATAATAAAATTGCTTCTTTTTTTTTTTTTTTTCAATTGTAGCTGACTTTGGCCTGGCAAAGCAAAAACAAGAAAGCAGTAGACTTACGTCTGTTGTAGGAACAATTCTGTATTCCTGGTAAGGACAATTATTTTATGGTTCTTAAACATCATTCCTAACTGGTTTGGGCTTTCATTTCTTTTTTTGGTGTGCAAAGGAAAGACATTTACTTCTAATAAGTTTTCTTCAATTATCCTGTTAATACACATGTGTAGAATTGTGCCATTACATATTTAAAATAACCAACTATCTTTCCTTTAAGGTAACTCTGCCCCTTAATTACTTGTAATTGAAATGATCCTCTAATCCATTTTGAGTTTATTTTTGTGTGTGGTATTAGAAAGTGATCTAGTTTCATTCTTTTACAAGTGGTTGACCAGTTTTCCCAGCACGACTTGTTAAAGAGATTGT
This sequence comes from Capra hircus, assembly GCF_001704415.2. Classification (NCBI taxonomy): domain Eukaryota; kingdom Metazoa; phylum Chordata; class Mammalia; order Artiodactyla; family Bovidae; genus Capra; species Capra hircus. The sequence continues at coordinate 1,518,527 of NC_030829.1, read as the reverse complement.
CTTTAGTCCATTGTATATTCTTGCCTCCTTTGTCGAAGATAAGGTGTCCATAGGTGTGTGGATTTATCTCTGGGCTTTCTATTTTGTTCCATTGATCTATATTTCTGTCTGTGCCAGTACCATACTGTCTTGATGACTGTAGCTTTGTAGTAGAGCCTGAAGTCAGGCAAGTTGATTCCTCCAGTTCCATTCTTCTTTCTCAAGATTGCTTTGGCTATTCGAGTTTTTTTTTTTTTTTTTTTTTTGTATTTCCATACATGTTGTGAAATTATTTGTACTAGTTCTGTGAAAAATACTGCTGGTAGCTTGATAGGGATTGCATTGAATCTGTAGATTGCTTTGTGTAGTATACTCATTTTCACTATATTGATTCTTCCGAACCATGAACATTTCTCCATCTGTTAGTGTCCTCTTTGATTTCTTTCATCAGTGTTTTATAATTTTCTATATATAGGTCTTTAGTTTCTTTAGGTAAATATATTCCTAAGTATTTTATTCTTTTCATTGCAATGGTGAATGGAATTGTTTCCTTAATTTCTTTTTCTACTTTCTCATTATTAGTGTATAGGAATGCAAGGGATTTCTGTGTGTAAGCCGGAAAGAAAAATACCAATACAGTATACTAACACATATATATGGAATTTAGAAAGATGGTAAGGATAACCCTGTATGCGAGATAGCAAAAGAGACACAGATGTATAGAATGGACTTTTGGACTCTGAGGGAGAGGGAGAGGGTGGGATGATTTGGGAGAATGGCATTGAAACATGTATACTATCATGTAAGAAACGAATCGCCAGTCTATGTTCAATACAGGATACAGGATGCTTGGGGCTGGTGCACGGGGATGATCCAGAGAGATGATATGGGGTGGGAGGTGGGAGAGGGGTTCAGGTTTGGGAACTCATGTACACCCGTGGCGGATTCATGTCAATGTATGGGAAAACCAACACAGTATTGTAAAGTAAAATAAAGTAAAAATAAAATTAAAAAAAAAGAAAGAAAAATGAAATGATCCTCAGCACACAACAGGTGTACAAAACTTGTTGAATGAATCTGTGAATAAACTAGTAGACTTGGTTTGCAACATGACACTTGGAACATTTAATTGCCCCTATTGTATATATGATTCTTTTATTCTTTTACATCTATAGATATTCAAGGTCAAGGAAAAAGTTTTTCAAGTCCTAATGCTTGTCCTAGCATCTGGCAAATAATAGGTTCAGAATAAATTTTATTCTGTGAATGAATAAATGATGACATATATACTTAGACATATATCTACAAAGTTGGTTGCTTCTTGGATAAATGCGTGTTATTTTGATGAATTTAGACTCTTAGATAGCATATGGAAAAGCAGGGACATTACTTTGCCAACAAAGGTCCGTCAAGTCAAGGATATGGTTTTTCCAGTGGTCGTGTATGGATGTGAGAGTTGGACTGTGAAGAAGGCTGAGTGCCGAAAAATTGATGCTTTTGAGCTGTGGTGTTGGAGAAGACTCTTGAGAGTCCCTTGGACTGCAAGGAGATCCAACCAGTCCATCCTAAAAGAGATCAATCCTGGGTGTTCATTGGAAGAACTGATTTTGAAGCTGAAACTCCAATACTTTGGCCACCTCATGCAAAGAGTTTACTCATTGGAAAAGACCCTGATGCTGGGAGAGATTGGGGGCAGGAGGAGAAGGGGATAACAGAGAATGAGATGGCTGAATGGCATCACCGACTCGATGGACATGAGTTTGAGTGAACTCTAGGAGTTGGTGATGGAGAGGGAGGCCTGGTGTGCTGTGATTCATGCGATCACAAAGAGTTAGCCATGACTGAGTGACTGAACTGAACTGAGCATGCTTTTAGGTTTCCTTTGTAATTCATTAATTATCATGAAATGAGAATCTTTTTTTGCTGATCACATATCATTTGTCTGAATCTGTCATACAGATATGGTAGTCTGTAGATGAAGCAGATTTCAGGGAAATATTCTGAAAACTCATAAATCTGGTCAAGCAATCAAGACACTTCCATCTTCCTTTTTTAATCTAGTCTATTGCACAACAGAGCCCTGGGGATGGGGTTCAGAATAAATCTTCTCCAAGGAGGGTGGGAATTGGAAATAACGCCCCCCCCCCTTTTTTACAAAGTCCTTTCATATGAGACTATGCCAAGTGGTATTTTTGAGAGATGAATTTTCATTTATTTGGCTAGTGTTATTGAAACTAGCTTCATGAGAAGATGCAGATTTTGGTGGACCAGTCTACGACTGTACCTTGAAAATTGAAGGTTTATCTGTGCACTTAATCTTTTAATAATAAGGATATGAGTCAACTATTACTTGTTGCTGGTAGAATAATTTTCTTTTGTTCTACTTTTTACTCTTTTTCAGAAATAATAAATCTTAATCACTAAAGTGTTAAGTAATCATATATTCCTGAACAGATTTGTTGATCAAAGTTACGGAACTAGTAAAATGCAAACTAAAAGTAAGCAGATTTATTCCCAAGACTGTGAATTAATAAGTTTAGAATTGCTGATATGATAATTTTGTGTGTATGTTGAGGTGGTGGTGGAGGGGAGCCAGGAGATCTGTACAGTATATAAGAAGAAATCTAAAACATGACCATTATTTTATCTTAATAGCCCAAAGATGGATTCACATTTCCTTTTAACTTTTAAGTCAACTATAGAGTTAGGAAAGCTGAACCTCCTAATATGGTTAAGCTATTGTTTTATTTAGGAATATCACAAATATATGACCAGAAAGCTCCTTTTCTTTTAAGTTGCTTTAAAATTTTTTACTTCTACTCCCTTATCCCACTTTCTTCTTTCCTAGTTGTTAGAAATGCCCCTTGTTTGATAGGTTTTACAATAAGCTTAGTCTCACAAGCCATTTTTCTTAGTTTTTGATGTCTTCAAACTGAGCACAGGGTCAAAAGAACTCAGTTCTAAATTATATTTCATTACTTTCTTACTTTGGGTTTTTCCAAAAGACAAGGATCTAAGTGAAATAGTTTATTTAGCAGGTGGTCCCATGAAATATTAGGGGCTGGGGAGGGAATGAGACAGAGAAGAGAAAGCAGACAGTAAGGAAGTATTAATAATCAGATCTGTAGATTATGATCTGGGATATAGTACATGAGATGTTTCAGAGTGGTCCTATATGCCAAATTAAAGGTAGGAATTTTTTTTTTTCTTTTCCCAGCCACAAGTGGTTGGGGACTATTTCACTGACCTTTAGATACTCCTGGCATCCTGGGGTGGGGACTGGGAGGAAGCCCCCAGGTGAGAGTCATGTGTGATGTTAAGGGTATGCACTGGAAATGTCAGTATAAACTCTTAAATTTTTATTGTTCCAAATTTAAGATGGTTCCTAATACATTTCACAAGTCCAGCTACTTTTGAATTTTCTTATATCCTTCTCTTCGGGTTTTCTCTGAGTTTGTGAATTGGACAAAAGTAAAACCAATATCTTTCACAGTCTCTGCCTTGATACTTGCACCTTCATGCCTATTCCCCTCCACATTCTGTAGTTGTTGTTTTTGTTCAGTTGCCAAGTCATATCTGATTCTTTGTGACCCCATGGACTGTAACACACCAGGCTTCTCTGTCCCTCACCATATCCTGGAGTCTTCCCAAGTTCATGTCCATTGCATCAGTGATGCCATCCAACCATCTCATCCTGTCACCCTCTTCTCCTCCTGCCCTCATTATTTCCCAGAATCAGGGTCTTTTCCAGTGAGTCAGCTCTTTGCCTCAGGTGGCCAAAGTATTGGAGCTTCAGCTTTAGCATCAGTCCTTCCAATGAATTCAGTTCAGTTCAGTCTCTCTGACTCTTTGCAAACCCATGGACTGCAGCATACCAGGCCTCCTTGTCCATCACCAACTCCTGGAGTTTACTCAAACTCATGTCAATTGAGTCGGTGATGCCATCCAACCATCTCATCCTCTGTCATCCCCTTCTCCTCCTGCCTTCAATCTTTCCCAGAATCAGGGGCTTTTCCAGTCAGTTCTTCACATCAGGTGGACCAAGTATTGGAGTTTCAGCTTCAACATCAGTCCTTCCAATGAACATTCAGGACTGATTTCCTTTAGGATGGACTGGTTGGATCTCCTTGCAGTCCATGGGACTCTCAAGAGTCTTCTGCAACACCACAGTTCAAAAGCATCAATTCTTCAGCACTCAGCTTTCTTTATAGTCCAATGCTCACATCCATACATGACTACTGGAACACCATAGCCTTGACTAGATGGATCTTTATTGGCAAAGAAATGTCTCTGCTTTTTACTATGCTTTTCTTCCAAGGAGCAAGCGTCTTTTAATTTCATGGCTTCAGTCACCATCCACAGTGATTTTGCTGCTACTAAGTCGCTTCAGTCGTGTCCGACTCTGTGCGACCCCATAGACGGCAGCCCACCAGGCTCCCCTGTCCCTGGGACTCTCCAGGCAAGAACACTGGAGTGGGTTGCCATTTCCTTCTCCAGTTCATGAAAGTGAAAAGTGAAAGTGAGGTCGCTCAGCCGTGTCCGACTCTTGGCGACCCCATGGACTGCAGCCTACCAGGCTCCTCCGCCCATTGGATTTTCCAGGCAAGAGTACCAGAGTGGGGTGCCATTGCCTTCTCTGACAATGATTTTGGAGCCCCCAAAATAAAATCTGATGCAGGCAAATAATAGTCCCCATCTATTTGCCATGAAGTGATGGGACCAGATGCCATGATCTTAGTTTCCTGAGTTTTAAGCCAACTTTTTTACTTTCCTCCTTACTTTCATCAAGAGGCTCTTCAGTTCTTTGCTTTCAGCCATAAGGATGGTGTCATTTGCATATCTGAGGTTATTGATATTTCTCCCAGCAATCTTGATTCCAGCTTGTGCTTCATCCAGCCCAGCGTTTCTGATGATGTACTTTGCACAGAAGTTAAATAAGCAGGGTGACAATATGCAGCCTTGACATACTCCTTTTCCTATTTGCAACTTGTCTGTTGTTCTATGTCCAGTTCTAATGTTGCTTCCTGACCTGCATACAGATTTCTCAAGAGACAGGTCAGGTAGTCTGGTATTCCCATCTCTTGAAGACTTTTCTACAGTTTGTGGTGATCCAATGAGTAGTCAAGGTTGATTTCCTTTAAGATTAACTGGTTTGATGTCGTTGCTCTCCAAGGGACTCTCAGGAGTCTTCTCCAGCTCCACAGTTCAAAAGCATCAATTCTTCGTTGCTCTGGCTTCTTTATGGTCCAGCTCTCACAACTGTATGTGGCTACTGGGAAGACCATAGCTTTGATGTACAGACCTTTGCTGGCAAGGTGATGTCTTTGCTTTTTAACATGCTGTCTATTTGTCTAGGCTTTCCTGCCAAGAAGCAGTCGTCTTCTAATTCCATGGCTGCAGTCACCATCAGCAGTGATTTTAGAGCCCAAGAAGAGGAAATCTGTCACTGCTTACACCTTCTCTCCTATTTTCCATGAAGTGATGGGATGGGATGCCGTGATCTTTGTTTTTTGAATATTTAATTTTAAGCTGGGTTTTTCACTCTCCTCCTTTACCCTCATCAAGAGGTTCTTTAGTTCCTCTTTACTTTCTGCCATTAGAGTGGTGTCATTTGCATATCTGAAGTTGTTGATAGCCTGTAATCTCTGTGTAATTTTTATAAACTCCTCTGAGCCAATTAATTTGACCTGGAATACCTCATTCAAGCTACCCTGAGTTTAACAAGCTTGATTTTCCCACATCAGTTTGCTGTTTCTTTTTGCCTTTGTTTGCTCTGGTATTAACTTATTTAATAGCAGAAAGTTCTTTCTCAGTGTTTACAGAAAGTGCCTCAGAGCATTCTTTACTTTGAATCTCAGCTGCTAGATAAGTGGTTGTGGGCACTGGATTGATTGCGGTGGAACAAAAGTTTCATAAAACTTCTTTATCTGATTGGATTCATTATTAGGCAGGTCTTTATTATCCTTTCCATGGAAAATACTCTCCAAATATAATCTTTGGTTCCCTTTTTTCTCTCTCTGTTTTACTCCAATTCCAGAGTCTAAAACTGTGTAATTCCTTCAACTTCATTTTCAGAGCAAATTTTAGAGTTTGCAACTCTGAGAAACATTTTAGGCTACTTCATGTGTGTGTGCATGCTAAATTGCTTCAGTTGTGTCTGACTCTTTGCAACCTTATGGACTGTAGCCCGCCAGGATCCTCTGTCAATGGGATTCTCTAGGCAAGAATAAGGGAATGGATTGCCATGCCCTCCTCCAGGGGATCTTCCCAACCGAGGGATCAAACCTGTGTCTCTTCCGTCTCCTACATTGGCAGGCAGGTTCTTTACTACTAGCACCACTGGCTAGTTCTTTGTAGAATATATATTTGGAATTTCTGGATAATAAACAAGTATGATCTCATAAAAACAGATAACTTGGACTAATCTTGGAATGGGGAATTCTTTGAGACTTTATTGCATAGTATAATCCCATTCATGTTATTACATTAGAAATTAAAAGCTGGCAAATTTTTCACTGGATGGATCAAAATAAACCTGTAGGAGAATCTGAACAAGTAGAGACACATTGAAACCTGCCTAGCTACTGACTGTTCTTCCCAAGATCTTAAGGAATCACTGAGCCCTGAGACTCTTAACTGGCCTAAAATACTTTGGTAGGCTCCAGCTGCTCACAGCTTACAGTCTGGGTCCTCAGTCAGGCTGCAGGTGGACAGCGCTGCTCCCTGCCTTTGCCACAGCATCCTGCTGTCCCTCCAGCCAGCCTGCACTGCTCTTAGCTGCACCCTGTGTGTTGCCTGTGACCACAGGGCTTTCACATGTGCTGCTCCCTCTTCCTGGGATACTGCTTTTCCCATTTGTCAGATGGCAAGGCGATGGCGCCCCACTCCAGTACTCTTGCCTGGAAAATCCCATGGATGGAGGAGCCTGGTAGGCTGCAGTCCATGGGGTAGCTAAGAGTCGGACATGACTGAGTGACTTCACTTTCACTTTTCACTTTCATGCACTGGAGAAGGAAATGGCAACCCACTCCAGTGTTCTTGCCTGGAGAATCCCAGAGATGGGGGAGCCTGGTGGGCTGCCATCTCTGGGGTCGCACAGAGTCGGAGATGACTGAAGTGACTTAGCAGCAGCAGCAGCAGCAAGCTCTTCTTATCCTTTGCCTCTCAGCCAGAACACACCTCCTCAGGCAAACTCCCCCAAACAGGACAGGATGCCCTGGGCCTACACACACCATGCACTCATCCTTCACAAGGTGAACTTTTATATTTATTTTGTCATAGGTCACCATCCCCAGCACTGAGCCCAGAGTGTGGTTTATAGGATCACAAGAAACATATACTATATGAGTGATCCACTACTTGTATGATTATGACCATAATGGAGATAACCTGAAATAATGGAGATATCATTATTGTTACTCAGTCTCTCAGTTGTGTCTGAGTCTTTGCAACCCATTGGACTGCAACACGCCAGGATTCCCTGTCCTTCAGTATCTCCCAGAGTTTGCTCAAACTCATGTCCATTGAATTGATGATGCAATGCAACCATCTCATCCTCTGTCACCCTCTTCTGATCTCAATCTTTCCTAGCATCAAGGTCTTTTCCAATGAGTTGGCTCTTCACATCAGGTGGCCAAAGTATTGGAGCTTCAGCTTCAGCATCAGTCTTTCCAATGACTATTCAGCGGTGATTTCCTTTAGGATTGACTGGTTGGATATCCTTGCAGTCCAAGGGACTCTCAAGAGTCTTCTCCAACACCACAGTTCAAAAGTATCAATTCTTCAGTTCTCAGCCTTCCGTATGGTCCAACTCTCACATCCATACATGACTACTGGAAAAACCACAGCTTTGATTATATTAACCTTTATCAGCAAAATGACGTCTCACCTTTTTAATATGCTGCCTAGGTTTGTCATAGATTTTCCCCAAGATGCAATTGGATTGGTCAAAAAGTTCGTTTGGGTTTTTCCATGGGCTCTTATGGAAAAACCCAAATGAACTTTTTTGACTAACCCAATATAATAAAGGAAATTTCTCCCTTCCACTGTAACAAACCACCCCACCCTGATCCTCTCCTGCTTAGCTGTACTTTAGATTTCCAAAGTTTGCCTGCCTACCTGGTAGAGCAACTGCTCACCGGCTTTCTTCCTTCTGCTCTCTGTTAAATGTCCTTTCTATAGAGAGGTTATCCTGATCACCCACCCCAAGTAGCAGCCTTTTTCAGACTCTATCCCTTTATCTCTTCATAGCAATTGGCTCTCTCTGTCGTTATGTTGTATTTTAGTTAGTGTCTTTTAATGTATTTTAATCATGTTTCTCATGTTTGTGTTTGAAACACAAACTCCCCAACAGTAAAGCTTTTGGCTGTTTTGTTCACCACTGTTCCACTGCTCCTCTAGGAGCAGACTGACAGAATCCTAATAAATATTCTGAATTAATAATAAGTTATTATTATTATCAATAATTATTAAATCATTCTGACTTTGTGTTTAAATTTTTTTGAAAATTTATTAGTTGAGTAATTGGGAAAATTTAACAAATATATTTGTATATGTTTAAAGTATATAACAGGATTTGATATACATTTGTGAAATGATTATCAAGATCAGTATAATTAACAAATTCATCACCTCACATAATTAACAGTTTGTTGTTCTGAGAATGCTAATATCTACTCTCTAGTAAGTACACAATAGCATGTTATTAACTGTAGTCACTATTACATGCTCAGAATTTACTCTTCTCATAACTGAAAATTTGTTCCCTTTGACCTGTATCATCCTTTCCCCCTGCTCCCTCTACCCCTGCCCAACCAATGGCAACCACATTCTACTCTCTATTTCTACAGAATCAGCTTCTTTTTAAATTTCTCTGGCTTATTTCAACTAGAGTAATGCTTTTCTGGTTCATCTATGTCATTGTAAATGAGATTTGCTTCCTTTTAATGGTTGAATATATTCTATTGTGTATGTATACACACACACACACACACACACACACCACATTCTGTGTTTAATGTGATTAAAAATCCAGGTGCATTTTTATCAAGCTCTAAAGCACTAACAGTTTTTTAATTGAAGTATAGTTGATTTCCAATATTATGTTACCTTCAGGCGTATAGCAATGTGATTCATATATTTGCAGATTATAATCCATTAAACATTATTACAAAATCATTGGTATAATTCCTTGTGTTACATAGTATATCCTTGTTGCTTATCTATTTTATATATAGTAGTGTGTATCTGTTAATCTAATACTTCAGATTTCTCACCCCTCACTTCCTCTCCCCTTTGGTAACTCTAAGTTTGTTTTCTGTGTCTGTTGCATCTCTTTCTGTTTCACATATACATTTGTTTGTATTATTGTTTAGAGTCCACATATAGGTGATGTTATACAGTACATGTCTTTATCTGTCTGGCTTATCTCACTGAGTATAATAATCTCTAGGTTCATGCATGTTGCTGTAAACATCAGAACTGTATTCTTTTTAAGTGGCTGAGTAGAAGTCCATTGTGTGTGTGTGTATATATATATACACACACACATATGTATATACATATACACGCATATATGTATATACACATATATGAATATATGTACACACATATGTGTATACATATATATGTATATACAGATATATATATGCATATACACATATATGTGTATATATGTATATACACACATATGTATATATATCACATCTTTTTATTTTAAAAATTTTGTATATTATGTGTATATATGTACACACACATATATATCACATATACATGTATGTATATATATCACATCTTTTTTATTTTAAAAATTTTATTGATAATATTGGTTTATAATATTAACATAAATATCATGTGTAAAATGTTATATTTCTTCTTTGGTATATGGTATAATGGGCTCACCACCAAAAGTTTAGTATCTGTCACCATACAATTGACCCTCTTCATCCATTTCACACTCACCTCCCACATATTCCATTTGGTGACAACTACTCTGTTCCGCTGGATCATGGAAAAAGCAAAAGAGTTCCAGAAAAACGTCTATTTTGCTTTATTGACTATGCCAAAGCCTTTGACTGTGTGGATCACAATAAACTGTGGAAAATTCTGAAAGAGATGGGAATACCAGACCACCTGACCTGCCTCTTGAGAAATCTGTATGCAGGTCAGGAAGCAACAGTTAGAACTGGACATGGAACAACACAGTGGGTCCAAATAGGAAAAGCAATATGTCAAGGCTGTATATTGTCACCCTGCTTATTTAACTTATATGCAGAATGCATCATGAGAAATACTGGGCTGGAAGAAGCACAAGCTGGAATCAAGATTGCCAGGGGAAATATCAATAATCACAGATATGCAGATGATACCACCCTTATGGCAGAAAGTGAAGAGGAACTAAAAAGCCTCTTGATGAAAGTGAAAGAAGAGTGAAAAAGTTGGCTTAAAGCTCAACCTTCAGAAAATGAAGATCATGGCATCTGGTCCCATCAGTTCAGTTCAGTTCAGTCGCTCAGTTGTGTCCAACTCTTTGCGACCCCATGAATCACAGCACGCCAGGCCTCCTTGTCCATCACCATCTCCCAGAGTTCATTCAAACTAATGTCCATCGAGTCGGTGGTGCCATCCAGCTATCTCATCCTCAGTCGTCCCCTTTTCCTCTTGCCCCCAATCCCTCCCAGCATCAGAGTCTTTCCCAAAGAGTCAACTCTTCACATGAAGTGGCCAAAATACTGGAGTTTCAGCTTTAGCATCATTCCTTCCAAAGAAGACCCAGGGCTGATCTCCTTTAGAATGGACTGGTTGGATCTCCTTGCAGTCTAAGGGACCCTCAAGAGTCTTCTCTAACACCACAGTTCAAAAGCATCAATTCTTTGCCATTCAACTTTCTTCACAGTCCAACTCTAACATCCATACATGACCAGTGGGAAAACCATAGCCTTAACTAGATGGTCCTTTGTTGGAAAAGTAAAGTCTCTGCTTTTCAATATGCTATCTAGGTTGGTCATAACTTTTCTTCTAAGGGGTAAATGTCTTTTAATTTCATGGCTGCAATCACCATCTGCAGTGATTTTGTAGCCAAAAAAGATAAAGTCTGACACTGTTTCCACTGTTTCCCCATCTATTTCCCATGAAGTGATGGGACAAAATGCCATGATCTTTGTTTCCTGAATGTTGAGCTTTAAGCCAACTTTTTCACTCTCCTCTTTCACTTTCATCAAGAAGCTTTTTAGTTCCTCTTCGCTTTCTGCCTTAACGTTGGTGTCATCTGCATATCTGAGGTTATTGGTATTTCTCCCAGCAATCTTGATTCCAGCTTGTGCTTCTTCCAGCCCAGCGTTTCTCATGATGTACTCTGCATAGAAGTTAAATCAGCAGGGGGACAATATACAGCCTTGACGCACTCCTTTTCCTATTTGGACCCAGTCTGTTTTTTCATGTCCAATTCTAACTGTTGCTTCCTGACCTGCATACAGATTTCTCAAGAGGCAGGTCAGGTGGTCTGGTATTCCCATCTCTTTCAGAATGTTCCACAGTTTTTTGTGATCCACACAGTCAAAGGCTTTGGCATAGACAATAAAGCAGAAATAGATGTTTTTCTGGAACTCTCTTGCTTTTTCAATGATCCAACAGATGTTGGCAATTTGATCTCTGGTTCCTCTGCCTTTTCTATTGAGGTTTTTTGCATTTTCCTACAAATTGTGAAATTATTTGTTCTAGCTCTGTGAAAAATACCGTTGGTAGCTTGATAAGGGATTGCACTGAATCTATAGATTGTTTTCGGTAGTATACTCATTTTCACTATATTGATTCTTGTGATCCATGAACATGGTATATTTCTCCATCTATTTCTGTCCTCTTTGATTTCTTTCACCAGTGTTTTATAATTTTCTATGTATAGATCTTTAGTTTCTTTAGGTAGATATATTCCTCAGTATTTTATTCTTTTCGTTGCAATGGTGAATGGAATTGTTTCCTTAATTTCTCTTTCTATTTTCTCATTATTAGTGTATAGGAATGCAAGGGATTTCTGTGTCTTGATTTTATATCCTGTAACTTTAGAAACACAAGGTGGAATCAAGATTGCTGGGAGAAATATCAATAACCTCAGATATGCAGATGACACCACCCTTATGGCAGAAAGTGAAGAGAGCTAAAAAACCTCTTGATGAAAGTGAAAGAGAAGACTGAAAAAGTTGACTTAAAGCTCAACATTCAGAAAACGAAGATCATGGCATCTGGTCCCATCACTTCATGGGAAATAGATGGGGAAACAGTGGAAACAGTGTCAGACTTTATTTTTTGGGCTCCAAAATCACTGCAGATGGTGACTGCAGCCATGAAATTAAATGACGCTTACTCCTTGGAAAAAAAGTTATGACCAACCTAGATAGCATATTCAAAAGCAGAGACATAACTTTGCCAACTAAGGTCCATCTAGTCAAGGCTATGGTTTTTCCAGTATTCATGTATGGATGTGAGAGTTGGACTGTGAAGAAGGCTGAGCGCCGAAGAATTGATGCTTTTGAATTGTGGTGTTGGAGAAGACTCTTGAGAGTCCCTTGGACTGCAAGGAGATCCAACCAGTCCATTCTGAAGGAGATCAGTCCTGGGATTTCTTTGGAAAGAATGATGCTAAACCTGAAACTTCAGTACTTTGGCCACCTCATGTGAAGAGTTGACTCATTGGAAAAGACTCTGATGCTGGGAGGGATTGGGGGCAGGAGGAGAAGGGGACGACCGAGGATGAGATGGCTGGATGGCATCACGGACTTGATGGGCGTGAGTCTGAGTGATCTCCAGGAGTTGGTGATGGACAGGGAGGCCTGGCGTGCTGCGATTCATGGGGTCGCAGAGTTGGACATGACTGAGCGACTGAACTGAATTGAACTGAACTGAGGACCCTCCTAGGACATATGTGTGTGCAACTTTTTGCTAAAATGGATCCCACCACAGAGGACTGTGGGCACATGTCCGCATTATTATGGAATGGAGCCTCTCCCTTTTTGACCTCCAAGGAGCTTTCCTGCACATGTGCAGAGAGAGAGGTCTTTGACCTCAGGAGTGGTCATCTTATATCTTTACTTCAGCAGAGCTCAGCTCCTGCCACTAACTTTGTCCTTGCAGTGTCTGGGTGAGAACAAAGCTTCACTTTTACTCCACTTGACAAACACCAGCTGTCCAGCCCGAGGGCCCATCTATCTCCAACCGCAGTAACTAAAACCCTGCATTGTTCATGGGTCGACTGTATAGGTAACATAGGAGAGGAAATAGCCTATAATTTTAGGATTCTGTTAATAATAAAATTAATTGGTGGTACAATGGATGGATATACTTGATAGCAGTGATTTTTTTTTTTTGCTTCAAATATTTTTATTTTTAATTTATTATATACCTTTTCTTCTAAAAATAAAAACCCTATCATGTTACTGTTACCAATACTTGTTTTCAAGGCAATCTTTTATTTCTCCTTAGGCTATTCAAGCATTTGGCAACTTATCAGATTTTTCTTGTTTTTAATGACCTTGGAAATTTAGAGAATTACTGGTTAGGATTTCCTCAATTGGGATTTTTGTGGTATTTTTTAAATGATTAGACTGGAGTGTGTTTGGGGAGGAAGATCACAGGGTTAAACTGCCATGCTCTTATCTTATCATCGGTACATACTATCAATATGACTTCACACTGTTAATGTTAATCTTGACACCTGGCTGGAGATGGTGCTTGTCAGGTCTCTCCACTGTAAAGTTACTCTTTTTTTCTTGGTCTTTTTCTATAATATATTTATTGAAAAAAAGTCACTACAAGCACCCCAGACTTAAGGAATGGGGAGTTATATGTCATCACTTTAAAGTGGAGTGGACACATAAATTATTTGTCATTTTCAAGAGATTTGTCTGTTGATTCCCATTTATTTATTTATTATGTTTTTTAAAAAGTTATATCAGTATGGACTCAGATAATTATTTTATACTCTGAGTTATAATCTAATAAAACTTTCCATGGCTGAATTGTGCCCCCCTCCTAAATCCATACATTAAAGCCCTGAACCCCAATGTGATGGTATTTGGAGCTTATCATTTTGGGGAAGTTAAGTAGATTTAGATGAGGTCATGAAGGTAGGGGGCATCATGATGAGATTGGTGGTCTTATAGGAAGAGACATCAGAGACTCTGCTCCATTTCTCTCTTTCTCTGCCACGTGAGGATACAGCAACCATCTGCATGCCAGGAAGAGGATCCTCACTGTGGAACAGGATTAGCCAACATCTTGCTCTTAGGTTTTCCAGCTTCCTTAATTGTAAGAAATAAATTCCTGTTTATTTCTGTTCAAGGCACCCAGTTTATAGAATTTTATTATGGCAGCCCAAGCTGATTAATACACTGCTTTGTTTTGTTCAAACTTTTCTACATTTGGACATAGGGAGCTGGTTGACTTGTCTTTTGTATCCCTCTGACACATCCAATCACTGTGCTTTTTATTTTTTCTAGAACAACCTTCTGGAACTATAAGATGTTCCAGGTTCATTTAGTGTATTTCTTGCCCCAGTACTATTATCAGTCATTTCTCCAGTGGTCCTGTGCCGGGGTCCAGCCCCAGCAGGATACAGGGAAACCCACAGGAGAAACTGCGTCGGCAATTGATTTAGAGAGAGATAAGGAAAGAATGTTGAAGATAAGAAAATAGAGGAGAGAAAGAGGCTGATATTCCTTGGTTTACATAGAAAGCCAATAAAACTCTGAGACAAGAAGTTTGCCCTGTTCACAGAGGCCACAGGTGCCCTCCCAGTCTCTGGAGGAAGTGAAGATGCAGAACATCTTCCCGTTTAGGTCTTAGAAACCCGGGCAGATAAGTGAACGCAGGGAGCCTCTATGCTCCAACGGATCAGCCTGAAAAAGAGAGGGAGAGGGAGAGAGAGAGGAAATGATTGACATGGGGAGACCAAGCTGCTTCAGTGAGCGAGGCCCATTTACTTTAATTCAAAAGGGCCTTTTATACCTTTACTTGTACATAGAGGGAAATGAAAGATGCAAGGTCATACAGAATCAGCCCAAACATTCCAGCAGTTTTGCCCTTATTGAAACCAGGATTTTTTTTTTTGCAAACCTTTCCCACAAATGATGTTGTGTACATTATCTTCTGGCCCTGGAGGCCTGTGAACATTTTATGATCCTCTTTTGATGAAGGCTGCTCAACCAGAAAACTTATTTTCCCTCCAAGTGTCTTTTCTTTATATTTCTAATCTATGTCAGCCTCAGGAAATGCTAAACAGGGTTACATTTTTTCCAAGGCAAAGGTGCAGTGAGTTACAAGAAAGAACCAATTAGCTCAAAGGTCTGATGTGGTTAATTTCAAGGCTATGCTTGTTTTTCTTACATTCCCATCACTTCACGGGAAATAGGGAAACCGTGGAAACAGTGTCAGACTTTATTTTTTATTTTTGGCTCCAAAATCACTGCAGATGGTGACTGCAGCCATGAAATTAAAAGATGCTTACTCCTTTGAAGAAAAGTTATGAGCAACCTAGATAGCATATTGAAAAGCAGAGACATTACTTTGCTGACTAAGGTCCGTCTAGTCAAGGCTATGGTTTTTCCAGTAGTCATGTATGGATGTGAGAGTTGGACTGTGAAGAAGGCTGAGTGCTGAAGAATTGATGCTTTTGAACTGTGGTGTTGGAGAAGACTCTTGAGAGTCCCTTGGACTGCAAGGAAATCCAGCCAGTCCATTCTGAAGGAGATCAGCCCTGGGATTTATTTGGAAGGAATGATGCTAAAGCTGAAACTCCAGTACTTTGGCCACCTCATGTGAAGAGTTGACTCATTGGAAAAGACTCTGATTCTGGGAGGGATTAGGGGCAGGAGGAGAAGGGGACGACAGAGGATGAGATGGATGGATGGCATAATTGACTCGATGGATGCGAGTCTGGTTGAACTCTGGGAGTTGGTGATGGACAGGGAGGTCTGGCGTGCTGCGATTCATGGGGTCGCAAAGAGTCGGACACGACTGAGCAACTGAACTGAACTGAACATAAGGTCGGCTACAGCAGTTAGCTGGTTGAATCTCCTTGCAGTCAAGAGACTCTCAAGAGTCTTCTCCAACACCACAGTTCAAAAGCATCAATTCTTCGGTGCTCAGCTTTCTTCATAGTCCAACTCTCACACCCATACATGACTACTCGAAGAACCATAGCCTTGACTAGATGGACCTTTGTTGGCAAAGAAATGTCTCTGCTTTTCAATATGCTATCTAGATTGGTCATAACTTTCCTTCCAAGGAGCAAGCGTCTTTTAATTTCATGGCTGCAATCACCATCTGCAGTGATTTTAGAGCCCCAAAAATAACGTCTTATACTGTTTCCACTGTTTCCCCTTCTATTTCCCATGAAGTGATGGGACCAATTGTCATGATCTTTGTTTTCTGAATGTTGAGCTTTAAGCCAACTTTTTCACTCTCCTCTTTCACTTTCATCAAGGGGCTTTTAAGTTCCTCTTCACTTTCTGCCAAAAGGGTCGTGTCATCTGCATATCTGAGGTTATTGGTATTTCTCCCAGCAATATTGATTCCAGCTTGTGCTTCTTCCAGCCCAGTGTTTCTCATGATGTACTCTGCATAGAAGTTAAATCAGCAGGGTGACAATATACAGCCTTGATGTACTCATTTTCCTATTTGGAACCAGTCTGTTGTTCCATGTCCAGTTCTAACTGCTGCTTCCTGACCTGCATACAGGTTTCTCAAGAGGCAGGTGGTCTGGTATTCCTATCTTTTTCAGAATTTTCCACAGTTTATTATGACCCACACAGCCAAAGCCTTTGGCATAGTCAATAAAGCAGAAATAGATGTATTTCTGGAACTCTCTTGCTTTTTTGATGATCCAGCAGAAGTTGGCAATTTGATCTCTGGTTTCTCTGCCTTTTCTAAAACCAGCTTGAACATCTGGAAGTTCACAGTTCACGTGTTGCTGAAGCCTGGCTTGGAGAATTTTGAGGGTTACTTTCTAGCGTATGAGATGAGTGCAATTGTGCGGTAGTCTGAGCATTCTTTGTCATTGCCTTTCTTTGGGATTGGAATGAAAACTGACCTTTTCCAGTCCTGTGGCCACTGCTGAGTTTTCCAGATTTGCTGGCATATTGAGTGCAGCACTTTCACAGCATCATCTTTCAGGATTTGAAATAGCTCCACTGGAATTCCATCACCTCCACTAGCTTTGTTCATAGTGATGCTTTCTAAGGCCCACTTGACTTCACATTCCAGGATGTCTGGCTCTAGGTGAGTGGTCAGACCATCATGATTATTTTGGTTGTGAAGATCTTTTTTGTACTGTTCTTCTGTGTATTCTTGCCACCTCTTCTTAATATCTTCTGCTTCTGTTAGGTCCATACCATTTCTGTCCTTTATCCAGCCCATCTTTGCATGAAACGTTCCCTTGGTATCTCTAATTTTCTTGAAGAGATCTCTAGTCTTTCCCATTCCGTTCTTTTCCTCTATTTCTTTGCATTGATCGCTGAGGAAGGCTTTCTTATCTCTTTTGCTATTCTTTGAAACTCTGCATTCAGATGCTTATATCTTTCCTTTTCTCCTTTGCTTTTCACTTCTCTTCTTTTCACAGCTATTTGTAAGGCCTCCCCAGACAGCCATTTTGCTTTTTTGCATTTCTTTTCCTTGGGGATGGTTTTGATCCCTGTCTCCTGTACAGTGTCACGAACCTCATTCCATTGTTCATCAGGCACTCTATGTATCAGATCTAGTCTCAAATCTATTTCTCACTCCCATTGTAAAATCATAAGGGATTTGATTTATGTCATACCTGAATGGTCTAGTGGTTTTCCCTAATTTCTTCAATTTAAGCCTGAATTTGGCAATAAGGAGTTCATGATCTGAGCCACAGTTAGGTCCCGGTCTTGTTTTTACTGACTGTATAGAGCTTCTCTATCTTTGGCTGCAAAGAATATAATCAATCTAATTTTGGTGTTGACCATCTGGTGATGTCCATGTATAGAGTCTTCTCTTGTGTTGTTGGAAGAGGGTGTTTGCTATGACCATTGCGTTCTCTTGGCAAAACACTATTAGCCTTTGCCCTGCTTCATTCCATATTCCAAGGCCAAATTTTCCTGTTACTCCAGGTGTTTCTTGACTTCTTCCTTTTGCATTCCAGTCCCCTATAATGAAAAGGACATCTTTTTCGGGTGTTAGTTCTAAAAGGTCTTGTAGGTCTTCATAGAACCATTCAACTTCAGCTTCTTCTGTGTTACTGGTTGGGACATAGACTTGGATTACTGTGATATCGAATGGTTTGCCTTGGAAACAAACAGAGATCATTCTGTTGTTTTTGAGACTGCATCCAAGTACTGCATTTCGGACTCTTTTGTTGACCATGATGGCTACTCCATTTCTTCTAAGGGATTCCTGCCCACCATAGTAGAAATAATGGTCATCTGAGTTAAATTCACCCATTCCAGTCCATTTTAGTTCGCTGATTCCTAGAATGTCGATGTTCACTCTTGCCATCTCCTGTTTGACCACTTCCAATTTGCCTTTATTCATGGACCTTACGTTCAGGTTCCTATGCATTATTGCTCTTTACAGCACTGGACCTTGCTTGTATCACCAGTCACATGCACAACTGGGTATTGTTTTTGCTTTGGCTTCATCCCTTCAGTCTTTCTGGAGATATTGCTCTACTGATCTCCAGTAGTATATTGGGCACCTACCCACCTGCGGAGTTCCTCTTTCAGCATCCTATCATTTTGCCTTTTCATACTGTTCATGAGGTTCTCAAGGCAAGAATACTGAAGTGGTTTGCCATTTCCTTCTCCAGTGGACCACATTCTGTCAAACCTCTCCACCATGACCTGCCCGTCTTGGGTGGCCCCACATAGCATAGATTAGTTTCATTGAGTTAGACAAGGCTGTGGTCCTAGTGTGATTAGATTGACTAGTTTTCTGTGAGTATGGTCTCAGTGTGTCTGCCCTCTGATGCCCTCTCGCAATACCTGCTGTCTTACTTGGGTTTCTCTTACCTTTTTCTTTTCATCTTTACCCCTATGCAAAACAACTTTATTAACTAGAATATTGTCCTCACGTTTTGCCTGTCTTTTACCACCTCTAAAATACTGAACCCATCACAGATTTGCATGTCATCCTTGTGCTAAAGTCATGCTTGTTTTCATGTGTCATTCTTATTTTATTATATGTGTGACAAAACGAGTACAATAATCAAACTGTTAACAAAGGTGACAACATAACCACTGTAGGAAAGAAGACTATACTATCTACACTCTGAACCTTTTAACATATTATCTCATTCCATTTACTTTCTGAATGTATTGATACTTTGCTGCATTTAAAGGAAAGAAGTCCCTTCTCCCAACTTATATAAATCATCATATTATTGAATTGTTTGTGAAGTTACAAAGTATTTGTATTTTTAAATGTTTTTAAAACACCTGGGTTCAATACTTTCTTTGTTTACCTCCATAATGAGTAAATAGAATCTTTGGCAATTAGCGACTTAATTGCTCACATAAGTGAGGGACTACTAATTGAATTTAAAAATCAAAACAGTTGCCTTTTTAAAAAGTTATATCAAGCATCCTTCCTTCCTCATCTTTCTCCCACCTTGTTTTCACTCTTAGTTTATGAATTCACACCTTTTTAAAACAGAGGTAGTATTTAGATAAACTTCAGTCCAGTCTCCTCTCAATGGCTGCTGATTATGGACTGTGTTGACTTATTTATCTAAGTATTGCAATAAAGAAAGACTGTCCTTGCCATCTACCTAACTATACTATCCCTAGCTTCACTTGGTTTTTTGCCCCAACTTTCCTGAGGTATTATTGACAATTGAAAATTACACATATTTGAGGTTTGCGATATGATATTTTGATACTTGTGTACATTGTGAAATGATTATACAACCAATCTAATTAGTTGCTTCACATTATTTTTTGTGTGTGCTGAGAATACTTGTGATGTACTCTCTTAGCCAATTTCAAGTATGCGTGTGTGTGTGCTAAGTTGCTTCAGTCGTGTCTGACTCTCTGCAAACCTATGGACTGTAGCCCACCAGGCTTCTCTGTCTATGGGATTTCCCAGGCAAGAACACTGGAGTAGGTTGCCATTTCCTTCTCCAGGGGATCTTCCCAACCCAGGGATTGAACCTGTTATCCTGCGTTCTTTACTGCTGAGCCACTAGGAAAGTGTGCATTAGTTTGTTAGGGCTGCCATAAAAAATAACAGGGTCTGGGTGGCTTAAACAACAGAAATTTATTTGAAGTTTAGAGTCCAAGATGAAGGCGTTGCAGGTTTGGTTTCTTCTGAGGCCCCTCCTTGGTTTGCAGGTGCTGTCCAGTCCCCTTGCTGCCTCTTCCCACAGGTGTCACTCTGCACAGGCACACTTCTGCTGTCTCCTCCTCTGCTCACACAAACAGCGGTCATACTGGGTCAGAACTGCCTGCCCTGGCCCCCCCCGCCGCCCCCCACCTCGCACTCCCCCCTACCCCCTACCCCCGCCAAATGGCAGCTCTGCATCAGCTCACAGAAGCCTTTTCTTTATACATGATTACACCCTGAGGTACCAGGGATTGGGACTCAACACATAAATTTGTGGGGGAAGCAGAGAGACACACTTCAGACCATAACAGAACATTTTGTGGCTTTCAGAAATCAGACTGTATTTTTGGCTTGCTTTTCATTGTAGTTATGAAACCCTTTTATCTTACAGAATATTCAAGTTGGACCTCAGGAGCACAATGATAGTTGGCAGCTGAGTGGTCTTTTATTGACCTTTCTTGTTCTCTTCCAGAGAAGTGATTCTTTTTATTTTCAGGGGGTGGTGGACAGCTTTCAGAATCTGATGGAAGCTATCTTCCATCAGTTAACTTTGACTAACAACCTCAAAACTTAGTGGATTGATACAATAACCTTTCCCCCTCTTCTTGTGGTATATACCGTGTACTGTAGGGGGTCACAAACAGTCAGACACAACTTGGCAACTGAGCAATAGCAACATACTGCATGTTGGCAACCTGGGCTGGTTTGATCTGGGATTGTTGATGCATGCTGTTTGGGCTAACCTGTGCATTGTGGTGACCTGGCTTTCAAGGGCTCCGCTGATGGATGTGGTGGTAGGCATGGGGACTGAATGTAACTGGGCCATGAGATGCTCATCATCCAGCTTGGAGAACCTAGGCTCAGTCACCTGCTTGTGGTCGTTAGGGTCTTCAAGAGCAGGAAGAGAGAGTGAGCCACAAAGACTAAATGCTTCTATGTTCTCTCCCTGCATCACTTTTCCTGGTGTCTTCTTGGCTAAAGCAAGTTATATGGTCAAGCTCAGATTCAAAGGGTACAACATGGACTCCATCTTTTGTTGGGAGGAGTGGCACAGCCATGTTGCAAAGGGGCATCTGTGCCTCTGGCTGTGAGAGAAGTCTGTGGGCTCTGGTGAGATGAAGGAGGAGGTGTAATGATGAGAAAAATAAACTAAGCAACTTCTGTTCTGATAAGTGTTCTCCTCTACACTGAGTAATTATCTTTCAAGGACAAATTAAGGCCGTCTTCCAGGGAAGTACAGATGCTGGCTATTTAGAGCAGAAGTGCACGGCAACTGGGAATGGGAAGGGGGTTTGAGGGGGATGGGTGGAGCACTCAGAGCATCTGTTTGTTATGAAACATCTTCTGAGTTCTCAGTAGATAAAAATATGAGACATTCATTTGTGGGGAGCCAAGGATTTTTTGTTGTTGTTGAAGAACTTTTTCCTATTATGGCATTTTTTTTCTTTTCTTTTACTTTATTTTACTTTACAATACTGTATTGGTTTTGCCATACATCAACATGAATCTGCCATGGGTGTACATGTGTTCCCAATCCTGAACCCCTCTTCCACCTCCCTCCCCATACCATCTCTCTGGGTCATCCCAGTGCACCAGCCCCAAGCGTCCTGTATCCTGCATCATAGCATTTTTTAAAATGTGAGCAGTTGATCAACTGACAACAGGGGACATTTTGTACACTTAGGACCAGTAGAGCCCTAGAAATTTCACCCCAGAATCCTCCTTTGCCATTTTTAAACTCAGACAGTACATATGAAAATAACTGAGAGATCTGGAAATCATACTTCCTCTGTAAGTACATAACGTAAGTCTTAAACCAGGGATCATTCCCCATAATCTCACACTAATAGCAACTCCTTGGTTACTCTAAACAGCCAATACTTACTGTTCAGATACCAATTTATGAGTTTCTTTATATATTAATCTACTGTCTAACTTAACCATTAATCCCTACCCTACTAATTTAGAGGGTTGAGCATAGTCCTAAGTACACACTATAAAAGTGAATCATCAAACTATTAATTTAGGGTGTGTGTGTGCTGAATGCTTTTGACATATGTCTATAAATATGAGGGAAGAAACTTCTATTAGTTCAAAATATCCAAGGGAACTGCACTCCTGTCCACATTTAAAAAAATGCCAAACCCTTAGACCATCACAGTTTAACTCCATTTAAAGACTGACAGCATCCTTGTCCAGGGCTTCCCTGGTGGTTCAACTGGTAAAGAACCTTTCTGCTAATGCAGGAAATGCAAGAGACAGGGGTTTAATCCTGGGTTAGGAAGATCCCCTGGAGAAGGAAACAGCAACCCACTCCATTGTTCTTGCCTGGAAAATTACACAGACAAAAGAGCCCAGTGGGCTACAGTCCATGGGGTTGCAAAAAGTTGGACACAACTGAACATACATGCAGACACAGCATCCTTATTCAGACTAGAAATGCAATTTCAGAAGAGATGAGCATGGTGGATGTTGTCATTTTCTGCAACGTATTTAAGTATGGTCTTGCTTTAGACTTTATAAGCTAGCATTAAATAGCAAAGGGATGGTGCTGTGTCAGTTTTGCTTATAAAAAAAATCACCATAGAATCTCAGTGGCATTCCACAATAGGCATTTACTGTCAGACCCCCAGGTCTCTGGGTCTCCTGGGCTGAGTCTCCTTCAGGCTGCAGGTTTACGTGTGCAGATCTGCTCCATGTGGCCAGAGGGGCAGCAGCTACCTTGGATTAGTCCTTTGGACAGGGGCTCCTAGAGAGACAAATGGAAGCACCGAGGCCCTGATCTGGTGCCATGCCACCTCCACACTCCACTGGCAGGGCAAGACAGCGCAACCAGTAGCAAAGCCAGGGGTTGGTAACTAATACTGTCCACTGAGATGAAAGGGTGGGATATTCAGAATTTCCAGAATAGTGAGAACTGGAGCCAATCATTCCATCTACCAACAAGAGGTGGTTGTTTCTAAAAGCAGAAGGACATTTAATAGAAGTTGTTTATGTGATTTATTGCTTAGAATTGCTCGATTGTGCTTCTTGATTCACCTAAGTCTGAGAGAATTCAAAGATATATTTAAATATGTTTACTTGAAATAGTAATCAAGAGTTTCCTTTGTTTTTCTCCCATCTCCAATTATGGCTTGAAAATCGAACTTTTTCCCGGGCCGACTTCTCCGTTTGCATCATGCGTTAACATCTTGGTTTCGCTTCAGCCCGGAGGTGCTGAAGAGCGAGCCGTACGGGGAAAAGGCAGACGTGTGGGCAGCAGGCTGCATCCTTTACCAGATGGCGACCCTGGACCCTCCCTTCTACAGCACCAACATGCTCTCCCTGGCCACAAAGGCAAGCAACCTTGGTAGACAAAGGGTCTCATGCTGCCCAAAACACCAATCCTTTTCTTCTTAAACAGAACCTTTGTGATTTTAGTAAAACTACCCATTAAAAGCAGTCATTGTTTTATTAGCCCCATGATCCAGTTTATTTATTTATTTTCTCCTTTCTTCTAAATCTGCTTCATGTGCTGTGGCAATTTGCCCCTATAATTTTCTTCAATTTATCATAGAAAATTATAAAAATAATATATCAAACTGCTTTTGGTCTTTTATTTTTACTTGTGGTTTGGACTGCCCTCGATCCAATATATTATATTATCCTACAATATATTATATTATTCTATCATTTATTATGAATCTGAGGTTAACTTTTACTTAGCTTGAAGAATATAATTCTGTGCTCAAGAACTGTTTAATTAATGCTACTTTTAAAATTGTTGGGGTATTTTTGTTTCTGATGAAAATGTGTGCATGAGATTATGGTGCTTGTTATGTAGTTCTTGCGTCATGGCCAAGTGTCACCATGCAAAGGCCCCTGTGGCTGCTTTACTTCCCTTACTCCAGCCTGTTTGTCTTGCAGATAGTGGAGGCGGTATATGAACCAGTGCCAGAAGGCATCTACTCTGAAAAAGTGATCACTACCATCAGCAGGTAATTAGTCCCACAACTGCAAACCTACAGAGATTATCAAGAAATACATCATATCTGTGAAAATGTGCTATTAAGAGAAAGGGTTCCCAAATAATCCAAACCTAGAAAAATGTTTGGACATCATTTGTCATAGAGACCATTTGAAAGCCACCACGTGTCCAAGAGGAAATAGTACATTCACTTGAAATAACATGTTACCGTTAATCTGATTATTCAGAATGTTTCATATCAATCTATATACCAAGTGTGATCTGCTAAAGAGATATTTCTCCAAAGAATATGTATAAATGGCCAAGGGGCACATGAAAATATGCTCAACACTGCTAATTATTAGAGAAATGCAAGTCAAAACTGCAATGAGATTGCCTTACACCAGTCAGAGTGGCCACCATTAAAAAGGCTACAAACAATAAATGCTGGAGAGAGTTTGAAGAAAAGAGAATCTTTTCACACTGTTGGTGGGAATGTAAAGTGGTAACAGCCACTATGAAGGACAGGGTGGATATTCCTTAAAAAACTAAAATAGAGCTACCACATGATCTGACAATCCTACTCCTGGACTTATATCTGCAGAAAACAATAAATCAAAAGGATACATGCACCTCAGTGTTCTTTGAAGCATTATTTAAAATAGCCAAGACATAGAAGGAACCTAAATGTCCTTCAGTAGATGTATGGATAAAGAAGTTGTGGTACATATATACAATGGAATATTACTTAACCAATGATTGATTGATTCCAATTGCTAATGACTCCATTTGCAACAATATGGATGACCTAGAGATTGAAAGTGAAAGTCACTCAGTTGTGTCCAACTCTATGTGACCCGATGGACTATGCAGTCCAGGTAATTCTCCAGGCCACAGTACTGGAGTGGATAGCCTTTTCCTTCTCCAGGGGATCTTCCCAGCCCAGGGATCGAACCCAGGTCTCCCGCACTGGAAGCGGATTCTTTACCAGCTGAGCTACCAGGGAAGCCCTTAGAGGTTTTATACTGAGTGAAATAAGTCAGATAAAGACAAATATCAAATGATACCACTTATATGAGAAATCTTAAAAAATGGTATGTGTGAACCTATTATATAAAACAGAAATTGAGTCACAGATATAGAAAACAAATGTATGGTTACCAAGGGGGAAAGTGTAGAGAGATAAATTAGAAGTTTGGGATTGACATATAGATACTACTATAAATAAAATAGATAACTAATAAGGACCTACTATATAGCACAATAGTAATTTCTCAAAGAAAGTCACAAAGAAGTGCTCCAGCTATCCACATAGCAGGAGTTTAATGAAAATTATTATCCCTGGAGAGGCTCAAAGTTCTGCCTCCACAGAGCTTGTCCAAGGTGACCCTCCCCTCAACTTACCCCTGCTCCCCTTGCTGCAGCCACAGGGAGCTCCCTGCTGCTGCTCTTCCCTTGTCCTGGTGCTCACTTCTGTCTGATGCATGCAGCAGCACGGGCCCTCACTTCCCCTGGGTCTCTGCATAATTAGGGGGCCTGCCCTGATGCCCCCACAACCTCTCTGAATTCTCTTGGCCCCTGACCCACTTTACAAAGTTCACAGCATCCACCACCCCTGACACATTATCCGTGTGCATGCAGATGTGTTCCTTTATTGTCTGTTTCTTCCCCACCAGAAGAGAGAGACTTTTTCAGTTTAGTTCACAGCTGTCAAATGCCCAGAGCAATGCCTAGTACCAAGCAGATCCTTAACAGTTTACTGGTTGTATGAATAAATGACATTTATCTGCCTGATTGTTACTTCTGGACCATTTTATGCCCTTAAATTGGCCCAAGGTTACTATTCTGCCCCATTAAGCTGAGTCAAATCCTTACTGTTATAATAAAAATCCTAGGGTCACCCAGATGGAATCTTTATTCATCTCCCTGCCCAATTCCCTTAAATTTCAACTCTATATCTACCTTCACTCTTGGCACAACCTCTGATGAAATGTAATAAACACATTATTGTGGCTGTGCGCTTTCCCCTCTGGTTTCTCTATTCAGCCCACCGTTTAGCATTAATAGATTCTCCTCACGTGATTGTCGGATTATATCCTGAATCTTTCCTTGCTCAACACAATGCTACCCAATTGCACTAAGCACCATAGGCCCAGCTGGTACTGAGTTTCACCAACTGTGGACTCTGAGCAGGCAATTTGACTACTTTTTTGGCATCTCCGTTTCCTCATCTGGTAAAATGGGGATTGTAATGTTAACAACCTCATCAGGCTAATGTGATGATTATAACATATGCAAATCACTTAGCATAGAGCTTGGCAGATGGTAAATCTTGAGCAATGTTGGTAGCTATTATTGTTAGTGTTGTGGGAAATGAGCTGAAATCCATCTCTAAATCATTTGAATTCCACATCATACTAGATCCACCCTATTGCTAATGAGTCCAGACAAATGTATTTAAACTGCGCACCTCCTATTCTCTGCTATTTGCTTTCTGGAAAGTGCATTAAAAATTCAAGAAATCTCCAGAGAGGTCAAGATAAGAGTGCCAAATTTATTCATTTAATTTCCCCTTTTCTTAGGTATTTATGTTCCCCAAAGAATAAGAGAGGGAAGTACAGAGGAAAACTACAGAGACTGTACTCTGATTTTGTGTTGCTGGGCAAACAGGACCATAATTTGCTTCTGACAGGCTCCCTGATTATTGGTATCCATGCCTCGTGGAGCTGGAAGGTTAGGCTTAGGGTATCAACATTATTATGAAAAGGTCAGAATATCAATAGGTTCTAGAATTGGGTGGATTCTAATCCTCACTCTTCCACTCACCTTTACCTCCCCAAGCCCCTCTTTCCTTATCTATGATGTATGGGTAGCAATTCTGACTACTCATGGGCTTACTCTGAAGCCTAAGTAAGATCATGCTTTTAAATAAGATAAAACTTTTTAGCATAGTTCTCAGCATGTAGCAAGCCCTTAATTAAACTAGGTGTGGTTATTAATAATATTACTTATAGAATGAAGTATATAAAAAATATGATAAATGTGATGAAGTGTGGTAAAAGAGGCAAATGAGAAATTACAAAAGAACTTGGTCTGGTTGAGGGATTTGGAAAAGTTTTTCTATGAAAAAATGACACGTAACCTAAGACCTGAACTCTGCTAAGTCTCAAATAGCAAACATAACAGAGAAAGCGTATCATAGATCCACATCTCTGAAGGCTGTCCTGAGCAAGAGAGCTTGCTAATTGGAAGAACTGAAAGAAGCTGGGAATGTGGCATGTCAAGTACGACAGGGAATAGCTAGCAAAAGAGCCACGTTGAGAGTTTTGAACTTTTATCCCCAGTACTAAGAGGACTGAAGAGTTACTAAAAGGCTGAGACATAGTGAAAATCTCTTTAGCTAGGATCGTCCTGGCCAATTTGCAGGGAGTACTCTGGAAGGAATGAGAGTGAGGAGAGGCAGGTCCAGTTGTCCACTGTAGCAGCCTTGACTGGACTGGTGGTGTTGCTGGAGAGAGAAGTGGATTGTTCCCACTGTTGCCTGGAAGTTAAGTCAACAAGTTTTGAAGTACAGTCATAAAAGGATTGGAAAATACTTTGGTTAACTAGGACAATTGAATGATATTGAGAATACAAAAACAATTGGATTTATTATGTGAAACCTCAGCAAAGGGAGCCAAGACCACAGATTGGAAGTTTGGGAAGGGAGGGAGCAAGGTCAGTTCACCAATAGGAAGGAAATGTGTGTCAGAATTAGAGATGTCCACTGTAGAGCAAGGCTTTCCTGGTGGCTTAGCTGATAAAGAATCTGCCTGCAATACAGGAGACCCTGGTTCAATACCTAGGTTGGGAAGATCCCCTGGTGAAGGGAATGGCAACCCACTCCAGTATTCTTGCCTGGAGAATCCCCATGGACAGAGGAGCTTGGCAGGCTACAGTCCATGTGGTTGCAAAGAGTCAGACACTACTCAGTGACTAAGCACCCAGCACACAGCAGAGCAGGCTGCTGATGGGTTATGAGTTTACCATCACCAGGATGTTTAAGATGATGAATGATCACTATTTAGGGTACTCCAGGTAACATGTTTTGAGCATACTTTTAATTCAGAATACTAAGATGCCATAATTAGTAGGAACAGACAATTTAATTTTAAAGTTGACTACAGATTTTAGTGCTGCACTCAATATGCCAGCAAATTTGGAAAACTCAGCAGTGGCCATAGCACTGGAAAAGGTTAGTTTTCATTCCAATCCCAAAGAAAGGCAATGCCAAAGAATGCTCAAACTACCACACAGTTGCACTCATCTCACATGCTAGTAAAGTACTGCTCAAAATTCTCCAAGCCAGGCTTCAACAGTACGTGAACCATGAACTTCCAGATGTTCAAGCTGGATTTAGAAAAGGCAGAAGAACCAGAGATCAAATTGCCAACATCTGTTAGATCACCGAA
This sequence comes from Capra hircus, assembly GCF_001704415.2. Lineage (NCBI taxonomy): Eukaryota > Metazoa > Chordata > Mammalia > Artiodactyla > Bovidae > Capra > Capra hircus. Next base: position 1,489,820 of record NC_030829.1, on the reverse strand, counting down.
AAAGCAAAGGAGTTCCAGAAAAGCATCTATTTCTGCTTTATTGACTATGCCAAAGCCTTTGACTGTGTGGATCACAATAAACTGTGGAAAATTCTTCAAGAGATGGGAACACCAGACCATCTGGTATTGACCTTCCTGTTGAGAAACCTGTATGCAGGTCAGGAAGCAGCAGTTAGAACTGGACATGGAACAACAGATTGGGTCCAAATAGGAAAAGGAGTATGTCAAGATTGTATATTGCACCCTGCTTATTTAACTTATATGCAGAGTACATCATGAGAAATGCTGGGCTGGAGGAAGCACAAGCTGGAATCAAGATCGCTGGGAGAAATATCAGTAACCTGAGATAAGCAGGTGACACCACCCTTATGGCAGAAAGTGAAGAACTAAAGAGCTTCTTGATGAAAGTGAAAGAGGAGAGTGAAAAAGTTGGCTTAAAGCTCAGCTTTCAAAAAACAAAGATCATGGCATCTGGTCCCATCACTTCATGGGAAATAGATGGGGAAACAGTGGAAACAGTGACAAACTTTATTTTCTTGGGCTCCAAAATCACTGCAGATGGAGACTGCAACCACAAAATGAAAAGATGCTTGCTCCTTGGAAGAAAAGCTATGACCAACCTACACAGCATATTAAAAAGCAAAGGCATTTCTTAACCAACAAAGGTCCGTCTAGTCAAGGCTATGGTTTTTCCAGTAGTCATGTATGGATGTGAGAGTTGGACTGTGAAGAAAGCTGAGCACCGTAGAATTGATGCTTTTGAATTGTTGGAGTGTTGTAGAAGACTGTTGTGAGTCCCTTGGACTACAGGGAGATCCAATCAGTCCATCCTGAAGGAAATCAGTCCTGAATATTCATTGGAAGGACTGATGCTAAAGCTGAAACTTCAATACTTTGGCCACCTGATGTGAAGAGCTGACTCACTGGAAGAGACCTTGATGCTGGGAAGGCTTGAAGGTGGGAGGAGAAGGGGTTGACAGAGGATGAGATGGGTGGATGGCATCACGGACTCAGTGGACATGAGTCTGAGTAAACCCTGGAAGTTGGTGATGGACAGGGAGGCCTGGCCTGCCGCAGTCCATGGGGTTGCAAAGAGTCGGACATGACTGAGCGACTGAACTGAACTGACAGATTTTATGATTGCGGTGTGCAGCCTATAACAGATGTAGTTTCCATTTAAAGTTATTCAAAACTCAGTGTCTGAGTCACATTGCAAAGGCTTATCTTTAGAAAATTTGACATGAAACCAAAATCAGTTGTGAGTTGCATGTAATTACATACTTTATTTGCTTTGGATTTTTAGTCTCTAAATATTAAGTTTCAAAAGAACTAGAGAACAAATTCAATTTCCCATTTTCTTAGTTTCTTTCCTTAGCAGGCTTTTAAATCAGGAGAATAACTTAGTAACCCTGAAGAGTCTGAGGCAAAAAATATATTTTACTGCTCTGCCCAGTACCAATATTGCTATTTTTACCTTCCAGTACACTGTTAAGAAAATGTCATCTGTTTATTTTGTTTAAAGGAAGAGCATTTCGTTTTATGCGCATGATATTTCAGTTGCCTAAGTTTTCTCTGTCTGTGCTTGGTTGCATAAGCTGTCTAGCACTTTGTTTCAGAAGAAGTCATAATGACTAAAGAAGTTAGTGCTTTCAACTAGTCCTAAGGACAAATGGCTCTTTACATTTTCCATCCTATGAGCTTTGTTTCTTTAAACATGAAATGATAAGAATTAAACACTGTATCCCTCTGATTCTTTCCATCTGGTCACTCAGAGAAGAGTGGACACACAACGGGTAGCATGAGTGGACATCCCAGATTTTTTTCCTAGAACTTGAATTTATGCTTATTTGATTAGAAAATCATTAAAGCATTTGGTTGCTCTTAAGAATCTCCCTGAAATATCCAAGCAGAGAGGCATTTCAAACCAATGAGTTTAAACTGAAACTTCTGGTAGGAGATATTCCTGGGATTCCAAAAGCTTGTACGCAAATATTTTAGGTTATGTACAGGTAAATTATGAAACCAACTGCTCATTCATTTGTTCATTCATTCATTTGCTGAATACTCAGCAGGACCCAGATTCTGTTTCACATACAGGTGAGATCCCAGTGAAGGAGACACAGGTCGCTCCTCTCAACTTGCCTCCAGTCTCCAATGGTGATGCAGATAATCACAGTATAAATTACAGTGGCTTTGAGTACTTAAATATAGACAGTGAAATGAGGACTTGTGAAAGGGGGACAGTGAGTCTGTCTGAGCGAAGGTGATCCAAGAAGTCTTCCTGTTAGAGACCCGGAAAAGAGTAATAATAACCATAATGCAAGCTCACTTTCTTAGAACTTGAAAACAAATAGCCTAAAGATAAAGCTTGAAATGATAAAGTAGTGATGTGTTTATTACACTCATGGTTAATAAAGTCAAGAAAAGAGAGATCCAGGTGGAAAATTAGGAGAATTTTGGGCTCACCTCCCCTCATTTTAACATCCAAACTACAGCTCTCACTAAAATCAACCTGGGGACAAGTAGGGCAGATCTTCTTCAACCAATGTAAAGAAATATCCACATGGAGTCTAGTGGGAAGGGAGAAGAATGTGGTCAGGACCTCCACCCCTAGTAAGGACATGGAGAAGAGGGGACATCACAGGTTTAGGGATCCTCCCTGGGGAATGAAGGATTGGAGCTCCACATTGGGCACCCCAGATCTCAGGGCAGCCCTGAGGACTGACAGCACTGGAAGACAAGCCCCTTGCAAGTTTGAAAGCCAGTGTGTGTGTGTGAGGGGGTGGGGGTGGGGCGGTGGGTGCTCAGTCATGTCCGACTCTTTGCAATTCCATGGACTGCAGTCTGCCAGGCTCCTTTTTTCATGGAATTTTCCAGGCAGGAATATTGGATTAGGTTGCCATTTCCTACTCTAGGGGATCTTCCCGACCTGGGGACTGAACCCATGTGTCTCATATCTCCTGCATTGTCAGGCAGGTTCTTTACTACTGCACCATCTGGGAAGCCTTGAAACCCCGTGGGGCTTATCAGAGGGATGTAGGAAACTGGGCCTCTGCTCTTAAAGAGCATATAGCTTTGCCTGCTTCCAGTCACAGTGTGGAGGCAGAGATTGAAGCTGCCAGGGGCACTGGCCAGCCTGCCAAGACAGGACATGAGTCCCTGTCCAGCGCTCACCAGGCTCCCACTCCAGCCCCTCTTGTCCCATGCTGCTCCCACGAAGGCAGTCCTGGTCAACAGTTCTGCCACTGACGGTGAGAGTGTGCACACTTGAAGGGAGCAGGGCTGGCTTGGACTCCAGCCTGCTGCTGGGACAAGATATAAGCTGCCATTGCCAGCATGTGTGTCCCTGCATACACTCAGGAGGGAGCAAACTCAGCTCAGTAGTGTGGTACCAAACTCTTCAGCCACAACTCAGCCTCCAGGCCAGCAAGTACACCAGGGAGAAAGCAAAATCAGCAAAAAAATACAGCTTCAAGCTCTCAGCCCTGACTCTACACCTCAGACCAAGGTGGAGGCTGCCATCACATGTAGGAGAAACCCGGCTTCCTCAGGGCCCCTGCAGCAGGCCTTGTGGCCTGACCTCATCCTTAACAGTGTGGTGATGGCACTGAGCAGAGTAGAAGCCCCAGTTTGCACCTGGCTCTGGCTCTGGCCCTCCAACTCCACTGCCTCCCCTCCTACCCATGTGGCAGCTGCCAGTCCCCAGGAGAGAAGACATGGTCTGTGCTGATGTCAGATCCAGCTCTCCCACCAAAGCCACTGGGCACATGCAGGGATGCTCCCACACAAGGACTCACTTTCAAGATCAGAGCAGGTAACTGTGTCACCCAGTTTTATAGACTGAAACTCAAACAAAATGAGAAGAGGAATATGTTTCAAAAGAAATAAGGAAAAACCCTGAAAAGAAAATCTTAGTGAAAGAGAGGTAAATAATTTACGTGATAAACAGTTCAAAGCAATTGTAATGGGAATGACAACTGAATTTAAAAGAATAGATGAACACAGTGAAAAATCTTAACAAAGTACTAAAAATATTTTTTAAAAAACAAAACTGAGGAATACAATATAGTAAGTCTCTTACATACAAATGAGTTTTGTTCCAAGAGCATTTTTATTATTATTATTTTTTAAAATTTAAATTTATTTATTTTAATTGGAGGCTAATTACTATATAGTATTGTATTGGTTTTGCCATACAGTCCAGGTTCGATGCAGGATACAGGATGCTTGGGGCTGGTGCACTGGGATGACCCAGAGGGATGGTATGGGGAGGGAGGTGGGAAGGGGGTTCAGGATGGGGAACACATGTATACCCGAGAGCATTTTAACAAGTCCAATTTGTTTAGCAAAGTTAGCTTAGGTACCCAGTCAACATAATCAGCTATATAGTACTGTATTGTAATAGCTTTATAATACTTTTAAGACAAATAATACATTAAAAAATACATACAAAATTAAGAAAGCATTTTTAATCTTACAGTTCAGTACCTTGAAAAATACTGTAGTACCAGCTACATCACTGCTGCTTTTATGCTTGGCTCTGGATATCCTGGGCTTGAAATAAAGACTTTCTATTGCTGTTCTGAATGCACATAGGTGACAATGAACATCAGACATGTGAACTAACTTCCGTGATTGGATACACAAACTCAAGTTAGTGCCTTTGAAAGTTTGCTACTTGAAGGTCCGTATGTAGGGACCTTTCTGTAACTGAAATTAAAATTACAGTTGTGGGAATTAACAGCAGATTAGGTGATACAGAGGAGTGCATTAGTGATCTGGGAGATAGAATAATGGAAATCACCCAATCAAAACAGGAAAAAAAATATTTTAAAAAATGAAAATAGTTTAAGGGACCTCTAGGACAACATCATGCATGCTAACATTCACATAATGTACACTTGCCTGGAAAATCCCATGGACGGAGGAGCCTGGTAGGTGCAGTCCATGGTGTCACGAAGAATCGGACACTTACTGAGCGACTTCACTTTCACTTTTCACTTTAATGCGTTGGAGAAGGAAATGGCAACCCACTCCAGCGTTCTTGCCTGGAGAATCTCAGGGACGGTGTAGCCTGGTGGGCTGCTGTCTATGGGATTGCACAGAGTCGGACATGACAGAAGCGACTTAGCAGCAGCAGCAGCAGCAGGAGAAGAGAGAAAAGAGACGCAGTGTATATTTGATATAATTATGCCTGGAAATTTCTTTCCTGATATAAGGAAACAGATATCCAGGTACAAGAAGAACAGAGGGTCCCAAACAAGATGAACCCAAAGAGACCTCCACCAAAACCTATAGAAATTAAAATGGGAAAAGTTAAAACTAAAGAGAGGATTCTAAAAGTAGCAAGAGAAAAACAGTTACAAGGAACTCCCATAAGGCTTTCAGACTGATTTTTCTACAGAAACATTGAAGGTCGGAAGGGAGTTGTATGATATATTTAGAGTACTGAAAGGAAAAAAAACCTAACACCTAGGATACCAGGAAAGTTGAAATCAATCCTGAATACTTGTTGAAAGGATTGATGCTGAAGCTGATTTTGGTCATCTAATGTGAACAGCCAACTCATTGGAAAAGTCCCTGATGCTGGGAAAAATTGAGGGCAGTAGGAGAAGAGGGTATCTAAGGATGAGATGGCTGGATGGCATCACCAATGCAATGGATATGAACTTGGGCAAACTTCAGGAAATGATGAGGGACAGGGAGGCCTGGTGTGCTGCAGTCCATGGGGTTGCAAAGAGTCGGACAGGACTGGATGACTGAACAATACATACGTATGGAATCTAGAGAGATGATACTAATGTATCCATTTGCAAGGCAGCAAAGGAGACACAGACATAGTGAACAGATTTATGGACAGAGTGGTGGAAGGAGAGGGTGGGATGAATTGAGAGAATAGTATGGAAACATATACATTACCACATATAACATTGAAAGTAAAAGTGTTAGTCTCTCACTCGTGTCCGACTCTTTGCAACCCCATGGACTATAGCCTCTCCAGGCTCCTCTGTCCACAGGATTCTCCAGGCAAGACTACTGAAGTGGGTTGCCATGCTCTTCTCCAGGGGATCTTCCTGACCCAGGGATTGAACACAAGTCCCTGGTGGCTCAGACAGTAAAGTGCCTGCCGGCAATGCAGGAGACCTGGGTTCGATCCCTGGGTTGGAAAGATCCCCTGGAGAAGGGAATGGCAACCCACTCTAGTACTCTTGCCTGGTAAATCCTGTGGACAGAGGAGCCTGGTAGGCTATAGTCCAAGGGATTGCAGAGTCAGATATGACTGAATGACTTCACTTTCACTTTCTCCTGAATTGCAGGCAGAGTCTTTATTGTCTGAGTCACCAGGGAAGCCCCTATGTAAAGTTAGAGCCTTTGAATTAAACAATAGACAAATATGGTAGTGAGTGCCAGAAATTTTTAAATTATGCTAACCAGTGATCTTGACAATTTGTTTCCATGGGCATCTAGAATAGCCTCTACTACTGTTTAGCTGTGATAGAAACAATTCTCCCATTAGTAGGCTGATTGATATCTCTTGCCTCCAAAATCTGAGAAAGTTTTTAGCGTGTAATGTGTCAAATTGTCTACAGTTAAAAATTATGACATACAGCTTCAACTTCAAGTAACTGGTTTGCATTTTATTTTTATTGCATCATGCTTTGTAAGACTCTCCCTAATCAAGTTGTGTTGATCTTGCTCCAATACAGGTGGTAAAGTCCAGTAAGTTGCCACCCACCAGAATCTTTCCTTCCTTCTGGTGCATCAAGTGTGGTATTCAGGTCCTGTATTATTAAGATGCCTCTTTGTTTCATTGGCCAGTGAGTAGGGGTGGTTTTAGAGGAGAATCACTTACATAGAAGAAGCAAGATCCCACCCATCCATCCTGAGACTGGGAGCAACTTCCAACTCAGTCTGTAACCCTTGCCCATGAGCCAACCTGCAAAGTGAACAGTACCACTCCCTCTCCTTCCCAGATTTTCCAAATGTCTTTTGAGAAGTCTTGGATTCAGAAGTATCCTTGAAGTTCATCTTGTCTAGGTTCTTTTGGGTGCAAGCACCATGGGGGACACAGAGCAGAATTTAGCCTGTGGACTGGTCCTGACTTTGACTAGAGTGCTGTGATGAGCTTATCTTTCCTTAGATGCCTCACTCCAGATGCAGAAACCCGCCCAGATATTGTAGAAGTCAGCTCCATGATATCAGATATCATGATGAAGTATGTAGACAATTTATCCGCATCCCAGCTTGCCTTGGAGAAGAAGCTGGAACGGGAACGGAGGCGCACACAGAGGTATTTTATGGAAGCCAACCGGAACGCAATCACGTGTCAGCAGGAGCCGACTCTGCTGTCTCAGGTAAATGGGATTCTTTCAGTGTCTTCCGGATGAATTCTGATAGGTGTCTGAGGCTGTTCATGTTTGTCTTAAGGAAAATTCATCTTAAGTTAGAAAAATATTAATTGCTGTGTATAATATTTCACTGTTATGATATTTTATCCATTCTGATATCATAAAATTAAGTCAATATAATTGAATTCCAAAGAACTAACTCATAATTTGTTGTATATTACAAAATGAGAGGTATCAAAATTATAACTTAGAAATTCTTTGAATTTATAATATGGCTGCTGCTCCTGCTAAGTCATTTCAGTCATGTCTGACTCTATGCGACCCCATAGACAGCAGCCCACTAGGCTCCTCCGTCCCTGGGATTCTCCAGGCAAGAACACTGGAGTGGGTTGTCATATCCTTCTCCAATGCATGAAAGTGAAGTCGCTCAGTCGTGTTCAACTCTTTGCAACCCCATGGACTGCAGCCTACCAGGCTCCTCCGTTCATGGAATTTTTCAGGAGAGAGTACTGGAGTGGGTTGCCATTGCTTTCTCCATTATAATATGTATCTTTGTATAAATAGCAGTGACTGCTTATATTTAATTTTTTCAGCAATTTGGATTTATAGATAGAAATATTCTATGTAAGTTTAGAAAAAGGAAATAATGTTCACCTTGAATTTGTTTTTATTAGTCTGTGTAATTGATTTCATTTTTATTCATGGTGGTAATAATTTTGCCATGGTACAAATTAGAATATGTGCTTTTATTTTTCTTGGCAGTAACCTTTAACTTGCTGTTTCAGTTTATATCTGAGTATAACTGGAATAGGGATGTCAAAGGCACACATTTCCACAGGTGCATGTGGTGGAGCCTGTGACACTCTGTGTTATTTCTCTCTGCTTTTGTTGTGTTCTATGACTTATCCTTCACTCACACTCTGGGTTCCATGAAAACAGGGATTCAGTAAGAGACCCTGCAACCCATCAGTGTTCTTCTTTAACCCTCCTGGAGTTGGGCCTGGCATGGTGGGGTCATAAAGCCCATCCTTGATCAGGAAATCAGGTCATTAAATTCCTTTCCAGGATCCTAAGGACCAACTGTGCCTTGGCTGGGAAAACTATATAAGAAGTTAGTCCAGGAAGAGCCAGTTTTGATTTCTTAAATATCAGCATTTGCAAAACACCAATACAATATACTAACACATATATATGGAATTTAGAAAGGTGGTAATGATAACCCTGTATGCGAGACAGTTAAAAAGACACAGATGTATAGAACAGTCTTTTGGACTCTGAGGGAGAGAGAGAGGGTGGGATGATTTGGGAGAATGGCATTGAAACATGTATAATATCATATAAGAAATGAATCGCCAGTCTAGGTTTGATGCAGGGTACAGGATGCTTGGGGCTGGTGCACTGGGATGACCCAGAGAGATGGTATGGAGAGGGAAGTGGGAGGGGGTTTCAGGATTGGGAACACGTGTACACCCATGGCGGATTCATGTTGATGTATGGCAAAACCAATACAGTATTGTAAAGTAAAATAAAATAAAAAAGAAGGAAAGCAATACTACTTGGTGGGTTTATCTTGCCATACTTGGAATCCAGAAATTAAAGATCTGACATAGTTTTGGTGAATTATTTTGGATTTTATTTATTTATTTTTAGTACAGTCATGCCTTTTATTTCACTTTTCATGTTTTTTTTTTAATTATGATATAGTTGATTTACAATATACATTGCTTTAAGCTGTATAGCATAGTGGTTTAGACTTTTTCCAGTTTTACTCCATTTAAAGTTATTATAAAGTATTGGTTATAATCTCAGTACTGTAAATAGCACACTGTATCTATTTTATACCTAGTAGTTTGTATCTCCCTGTCCCCTACCCCTGTCTTGCCCCTCTCCCTTCCATCTTCCCACCAGAAACCACTCATTTGTGCTATATATATGTGTGTCTATTAGTTTCATTTTATGTATTTGTTGGTTTTTTTTTTAAGATTTCATGTATAAGTGATATCATGCAGTACTTTTCCTTCCCTGACTTATTTCACTAAGCATAATGCCCTCCAGGTCTATCCATTTGATTGAAAAGAGCAAAATTTCTTTCTTATGACTGAGCAGTCATCTATTGTGTATATATGTACCGCATCTTCCTTATAGTATTCTGCTTATGTTCTCTTCTAGAGATTTTGTCAATTCTAGTCTAATATTTAGGTCTTTAATCCATTTTGATGTTGTTTTTATATATGCTGTGAGAAAACGTTCTAATTTTATTATTTTACATCTCAGTTCAGTTCAGTCGCTCAGTCGTGTCCGACTCTTTGTGACCCCATGAATTGCAGCACGCCAGGCCTCCCTGTCCATCACCAACTCCCGGAGTTCACTCAGACTCATGTCCATCAAGTCCGTGATGCCATCCAGCCATCTCATCCTCGGTCGTCCCCTTCTCCTCCTGCCCCCAATCCCTCCCAGCATCAGAGTCTTTTCCAATGAGTCAGCTCTTCACATGAGGTGGCCAAAGTACTGGAGTTTCAGCTTTAGCATCATTCCCTCCAAAGAAATTCCAGGGTTGATCTCCTTCAGAATGGATTTGTTGAATCTCCTTGCAGTCCAAGGGACTCTCAAGAGTCTTCTCCAACACCACAGTTCAAAAGCATCAATTCTTCAGTGCTCAGCCTTCTTCACAGTCCAACTCTCACATCCATACATGACCACAGGAAAAACCATAGCCTTGACTAGATGGACCTTAGTCGGCAAAGTTATGTCTCTGCTTTTGAATATGCTATCTAGGCTGGTCATAACTTTTCTTCCAAGGAATAAGCATCTTTTAATTTCATGGCTGCAGTCACCATCTGCAGTGCCCCCAAAATAAAGTCTGACACTGTTTCCTCATCTATTTCCCATGAAGTGATAGGACTGGATGCCATGATCTTCGTTTTCTGAATGTTGAGCTTTAAGCCAACTTTTTCACTCTCCTCTTTCACTTTCATCGAGAGGCTTTTTAGTTCCTCTTCCCTTTCTGCCATAAGGGTGGTGTCATCCGCATATCTGAGGTTATTGATATTTCTCCCGGCAGTCTTGATTCCAGCTTGTGTTTCTTCCAGTCCAGCGTTTCTCATGATGTACTCTGCATTTTACATCTAGCCATCCAGTATTCCTAGAACCTGTTATTGAAGAGACTTTCCCATTCTGTATTCTTCCCACCTTTGTTATAGATAAACAGACAGGAAATTCATGGGTTTATTCCAGGCTCTCTATTCTGATCCATTGATTTATGTATCTGTTTTTGTGCCAGTATCATACTGTATTGATGATTGTAGCTTTGTAATATAATCTGAAGGAAGCATGATACCTCAAGCTCTAATGTTTTTTCTCAAGATTGCTTTGTCTGTTTGAGATCTTTTGTGTTTCCATACACATTTAAGAATTTTTTCTACATCTATGAAAAACACCGCTGGTATTTTGATAGGGATTGCATTTAATCTGTACATTTAATTTAAATGTCAAGATCATTTTTATGATGTTAATTCTTCCAATCCATGGACAGAGTATACCTTGTCATCTTTTTTGTCCTCGTAGTTCAGGCAGTAAAGAATTCACGTGCAATGTAGGAGACTTGGGTTTGATCCCTTGTATGGGAAGACCCCCTGGAGAAGGGAATGGCAACCCACTCCAGTATTCGTGCCTGCAGAATTCATTGGACAGAGGAGCCTGGTGGGTTATGGTCCATGGGGTCACAAAGAGTTGGACATGACTGAGTGACTAACCCTTTCATTTTCAGTTTCTTTCATCAGTGTCTTGGAGTTTTCCAATACAAATCTTTGACCTTCTTAACTAGATTTATTCCTAGGTATTTATTCTTTTTAATGAATGGTACCTGGAGCTGTTTTCTTCATTTCTCTTTCTGATAGTTTATTCTTAATGTGTAGAAATGTAACATTTCTGTATACTAGCTTTTTATCCTGAAACTTGACTGAATTCATTGATGAATTATAGTAGTTTTTTTGGTACTGCCTTTAAGATTTCAGTGTTTAGTATCATGTCATCTCCAAGTGACAGTTTTACTGCTCCCTTTTCCATTTGGGTTCTTCTTGCTTCTTTTTCTTATCTGATTGCTGTGGCTGGGACTTTCACTGTTATACTAAATAAAAGGGACAAGATTGGGCATCCTTGTCTTATCCCTGATCTTAGAGGAAATGCTTTTAGTTTTCCACTGTATAGTAGGATGCTAGCTGTGGGCTTATCATATATGACCTTTATTATGATGAGGTATGTTCCCTCTATACCCACTTTGTGGAGAGTTTTTATTATAAATGGATATTGAATTTTCCCCCACCCTTTTTCTGTATTTACTGAGTTGATCATATGATTTTTATTCTTCAGCTTTTTTTTTTTTTAACGTAGCATTGTTTTGCAATATGGTGATCGTTTCTGGCATACAGCAAGGTGATTCAGTTTTTGTATATATATATATGTTATTCTTTATCAGATTCTATTTTACTATAAGTTATTCTAAGATATTAAATATCATTCCCTCTGCTATAAGTAAGTCCTGGTTGTTTTTCTGTGTTATATACAGTAGTGTATTTCTGTTCATCCCAAATTCCTAATTTATCCCTTTCCCCTTTGGTAGCCATAGGTTTGTTTTCTGTGTCTGTGAAATAGTTTTGAAAATGAGTTCATCTGTGTCATATTTTTTAGATTCCACATATAAGTGATATAATGTGATATTTGTCTTTCTGTGTCTGACTTACTTCACTTAGTATGATAATCTCTGGGTTCATTCTTGTTGTTGCAAATTGCAGTCTTTTATTCTTTTTTATTTCTGAGTAATATATACAGTGTGTCTTCTTTATCCACTCATCTGTTGATGAACACTGTGTTGCTTCCATGTCTTGGCTATTGTAAATAGCACTACTGTGAACATAGGGGGGTGTGTGTCTTTTCAAATTAGTTTTCTTTGTATATATGCTCAGGAGCGGGATCATATGGCAACTCTCTTTATAAAAGTGTTTTGAGGAACTTCCTTACTATTCTCTAATGTAGCTGCATGAATTTACATTCGCACCAACAGTGTATGAGGATTCCCTTTTCTCCATACCCTCTATAGCAGTTATTATTTACAGACTTTTGAAGATGGCCATTCTGACTGGTGTAAAGTGATACCTCATTGTAGTTTTGATTTGCATTTTTCAAATAATAAGCAACATTGAGCACCATTTCATGTGTCTTTTGGCCATCTGTATGATTTTTTTTGGAGAAATGTCAATTTAGGTCTACCCATTTTTGATTGGGTTGTTTGTTTTTTGATTATTGGTCTATATGACCTAGATCTGATAGAGTGCCTGATGAACTATGGAATGAGGTTCGTGACACTGTACAGGAGACAGGGATCAAGACTATCCCCATGGAAAAGAAATGCAAAAAAGCAAAATGGCTGTCTGGGGAGGCCTTACAAATAGCTGTGAAAAGAAGAGAAGCAAAAAGCAAAGGAGAAAAGGAAAGATATAAGCATCTGAATGCAGAGTTCCAAAGAATAGCAAGAAGACATAAGAAAGCCTTCTTCAGCGAACAATGCAAAGAAATAGAGGAAAACAACAGAATGGGAAAGACTAGAGATCTCTTCAGGAAAATTAGAGATACCAAGGGAACATTTCATGCAAAGACGGGCTGGATAAAGGACAGAAATGGTATGGACCTAACAGAAGCAGAAGATATTAAGAGGTGGCAAGAATACATGGAAGAACTGTACAAAAAAGATCTTCATGACTCAGATAATCGTGATGATGTAATCACTAATCTAGAGCCAGACATCTTGGGAAGTGAAGTCAAGTGGGCCTTAGAAAGCATCACTACGAACAAAGCTAGTGGAGGTGATGGAATTCCAGTTGAGCTCTTTCAAATCCTGAAAGATGATGCTGTGAAAGTGCTGCACTCAATATGCCAGCAAGTGTGGAAAACTCAGCAGTGGCCACAGGACTGGAAAAGGTCAGTTTTCATTCCAGTCCCAAAGAAAGGCAATGCCAAAGAATGGTCAGACTACCGCACAATTGCACTCATCTCACATGCTAGTAAAGTAATGCTCAAAATTCTCCAAGCCAGGCTTCAGCAATACGTGAACCGTGAACTCCCTGATGTTCAAGCTGGTTTTAGAAAAGGCAGAGGAACCAGAGATCAAATTGCCAACATCTGCTGGATCATGGAAAAAGCAAGAGAGTTCCAGAAAAACATCTCTTTCTGCTTTATTGACTATGCCAAAGCCTTTGACTGTGTGGATCACAGTAAACTGTGGAAAATTCTGAAAGAGATGGGAATACCAGACCACCTGACCTGCCTCTTGAGAAATCTGTATGCAGGTCAGGAAGCAACAGTTTGAACTGGACATGGAACAACAGACTGGTTCCAAATAGGAAAAGGAGTACGTCAAGGCTGTATAGTGTCACCCTGCTTATGTAACTTCTATGCAGAGTACATCGTGAGAAATGCTGGACTGGAAGAAACACAAGCTGGAATCAAGATTGCCGGGAGAAATATCAATAACGTCAGATATGCAGATGACACCACCCTTATGGCAGAAAGTGAAGAGGAGCTAAAAAGCCTCTTGATGAAAGTGAAAGAAGAGAGCGAAAAAGTTGTCTTATAGCTCAACATTCAGAAAACGAAGATCATGGCATCCGGTCCCATCACTCCATGGGAAATAGATGGGGAAACAGAGGAAACAGTGTCAGACTTTAATTTTGGGGCTCCAAAATCACTGCAGATGGCGACTGCAGCCATGAAATTAAAAGACGCTTACTCCTTGGAAGAAAAGTTATGACCAACCTAGATAGTATATTCAAAAGCAGAGACATTACTTTGCCGACTAAGGTCCGTCTAGTCAAGGCTATGGTTTTTCCTGTGGTCATGTATGGATGTGAGAGCTGGACTGTGAAGAAGGCTGAGCGCCGAAGAATTGATGCTTTTGAACTGTGGTGTTGGAGAAGACTCTTAACAGTCCCTTGGACTGCAAGGCGATCCAACCAGTCCCTTTTGAAGGAGATCAACCCTGGGATTTCTTTGGAAGGAATGATGCTAAAGCTGAAACTCCAGTACTTTGGCCACCTCATGTGAAGAGTTGACTCATTGGAAAAGACTCTGATGCTGGGAGGGATTGGGGGCAGGAGGGGAGAACAGAGGATGAGATGGCTGGATGGCATCACAGACTCGATGGAAGTGAATCTGAGTGAACTCCGGGAGATGGTGATGGACAGGGAGGCCTGGCATGCTGCGATTCATGGGGTCGCAAAGAGTTGGACACGACTGAGCAACTGAACTGAATTGACCTATTTGTATATTTTGGAAATTATTTCCTTGTCTGTTACATCATTTACAAATATTTTCTCTCAGTCTATAGGTTGTCCTTTTGTTTCTTTTAGTGTAAAACTTATGTTTAATTAGGTCCCATTTGTATATTTTTGCTTTTATTTCTTTTGCCTTAAGAGACATATCCAAAAAATGTTGGTACAATTTATGTCATAGTGTTCTGCTGTGTTATCTTCTAGGGGTTTTATGGTGTCATGTGTTATAATTAAGTCTTTAAGCCATTTTGAGTTTATTACTGCTTGCAGTGTGAGGGTGTGTTCTAAGTTCAGTTACATGTAGCTATGTAGCTTTCCCAACATAACTTTATTTTCTCTGTTTTATTTTCTTGCCTCTTTTGTTGAAGATTAATTGACCATAAATATGTGGGTTTATTTCTGAGTTTGCTTTTGTTCCATTGATCTTTATGTCTTTACCATACTGTTTTGTTTGCTGAAACTTTGTAAAATTATCTATAGGCTGGGAAGTTATGTCTCAAGCTTTCTTCTTTTTAAAGATTACTTTGGCAATTCTGGGTCCTTTTTGTGGTTCCATATAATTTTTAAGATTATTTGTTTTAGTTCTGTGAAGAATGTCATGGGTAATTTGATAGAGATTGCATAAAATTTGTAGATTGCTTTGGGTAGTATGACCATCCTAGCAATATTAATTCTTAATTCTAAGATCATGCAATATCTTTCCATCTCTTTGAATCATCTTCAATTTCCTTTATCAATGTTTTATAGTTTTCAGTGTATAAGTTTTTCACCTGCTTGGTCAGGTTTATCCATAAGTGAGGGAAAGGGGTTCAGGATCTGGAACACATGTATACCTGTGGCAGATTCATGTTGATGTATGGCAAAACCAATACAACATTATAAAGTAATTAACCTCCAATTAAAATAAATAAATTTATATTAAAAATAAAATTAAAAAAGAGATTAAAAAAGGACTGTCTTCTTTTGATATTTTACTGTTAGTGAAAAGAAATGCAACCAATTTCTATATGTTAATCTTGTACCCTAATAACTTGCTGAATTCATTTATCAGTTCTAGGAATTTTTGTGTGGAATTTTTAGGGTTTTCTGTAGATAGCATCATATTATCTGCATATAATGACAGTTTTACTTCTTTCCTTCCAATTTGGATGCCTTTAATTTCTTTGTCTTGTCTGACTGCTTTGGCATTTCATATGTTGAATAGAAGTCATGAGAGTGGTTATCCTTGTTCCCTGAATTTAGTGGAAAGGCTTTCGACTTTTCACCATTGTATATTATGTTGACAGTAAGCTTTTGTTATGCTGGATTATGTTACCTCTGTCGAGTCGGGACATGAGTTTGAGAAAGCTCTAGGAGTTGGTAATGGACAGGGAGCCCAGTGTGCTGCAGTCCATGGGGCTGCAAAGAGTTGGATACGGCTTAGTGACTGAATGGAACTGATTTTACTTCTATATCCATTTTAGTCAGACTGTTTTTCATGAATGGATGTTGAATGTTATCAAGGGTTTTTTGGTTTGTTTTAAAAAATTAACTGATTTATTTTAATTAGAGGCTACGTTACAATATTGTAGTGGTTTTTGCCATACATTGACATGAATCAGCCATGGGTGTACATGTGTTTCCTGTCCTGAACCCGCCTCTCACCTCCATCCCCATCCCATCGCTCAGGGTCATCCCAGTGCACCAGCCCTGAGCATTCTGTCTCATGCATCAAATCTAGATGGGCGATCTGTTTCACATATGATAATATACATGTGTCAATGCTCTTCTCTCTAATCATCCCACCCTCACCTTCTCCCAGAGTCCAAAAGACTGTTCTATACATCTGTGTCTCTTTTGCTGTCTTGCATATAGGGTCATTGTTACCATCTTTCTAACTTCTTTTAAAATATAAATTTATTTATTTTAATTGGAGGTTAATTACTTTACAATATTGTATAGGTTTTGCCATACATCAACATGTATCTGCCACAGGTATACACGTGTTCCCCATCCTGAACCCTCCTCCCTCCTCCCTCCCTGTACCATCCCTCTGGGTTGTCCCAGTGCACTAGCCCCAAGCATCCAATATCATGCATTGAACCTATATATGTGTTAATATACTGTATTGGTGTTTTTCTTTCTGACTGACTTCACCCCGTATAATAGGCTCCAGTTTCATCCACCTCATTAGAACCGATTCAAATGCATTCTTTTTAATGGCTGAATAATGTTCCACTATATATATGTACCACAGCTTTCTTATCCATTCATCTGCTGATGGACATCTAGGTTACTTCCCTGTCTTGGCTATTGTAAACAATGCTGTGATGAACACTGGGGTACATGTGTCTCTTTCAATTCTGGTTTCCTCGATGTGTATGCCCAGCAGTGGGATTGCTGGCTCATATGGCAATTCTATTTCCAGTTTTTCAAAGAATCTCCATATTGTTCTCCATAGTGCTATACTAGTTTGCATTCCCACCAACAGTGTAAGAGGGTTCCTTTTTCTCCATACCCTCTCCAGCATTTATTGTTTGTAGACTTTTTGATAGCAGCCATTCTGACTGGCGTGAGATGGTACCTCATTGTAGTTTTGATTTGCATTTCTCTGACAATGAATGGTGTTTATCAAAGGTTTTTACTGCATTTATGGGGCTTCCCAGGTGGCGCTAGTGGTAAAGAACTTGCTGCCAGTGCAGGAGACACAAGAGACATGGGTTTGATCCCTGGGTCAGGAAGATCCCCTAAAGGAGGACATGGCAACCCACTCCAGTATTCTTGCCTGGGAAATCCCATGGACAGAGGAACCTGGCAGGCTACAGTCCATAGCATTGCAAAGAGTTGGACATGACTAAACAACTTAACATACATGCACATTGGAATGATCATTTTTTTTCAATTTTCTTTTGTTAATATAGTGTACCGCATCGATGATTTCCATATGTGGAACCATCTTTGAGACCCTGGGATGAATCCAGCTTGATCATGCTGTATGAAAAGAGATTTTTATGTGTTGTTGTATTTGCTTTGCTAATATTTTGTTGAGGATTTTTGCATTTATATTAATCAAAGATATTGGCCTGTAATTTTCTTTTTTTGGGCAGTGTCTGTTTTTATTATCAGTGTTAAAGTGACTTCATAGAGTAACCTTGTGAGTGTTCCCTTCTTTTCAATCTTTTAAAAATTTTTAATTAATTTATTTCTTTTTGGCTGCACTGAGCCTTTGTTGCAGTGCATAGGCTCTTTGTTGCTGCACAGGGGCTTTCTCTAGTTGTAGCAAGTAGGGTTTACTTTCTGGTTGCAGTGCATGGGTATCTCATTGTGTCAGCTTCTCTTGTTGCAGAGCATGGGCAGAGTGCTAAAATCAGTAAAATCAGAAATGAAACAGACAAACACCACAGAAATACAATCATAAGAGATTTCTATAAACAACTATAAGCCAATATAATGGACAATGAAGAAAAAATGGACAAATACCAAGGAATGCAGAAACTCCCAAGACTGAATCAGGAAAAAGCAGAAATATTAATAGACTAATTACCAGTAGTGAAATTGAAATAGTAATAAAAAATCCAACAAGCAAAAAGTCCAGGTCTGGATGCTTCACAGGTGAACTCTACCAAACTTTTTTAAAAAAGTTAACACCTATCTTTCACAAACTATTCCAAAAAATTTCAGAGGAAGAAATGCTTCTAAACACATTCTATAAGGCCAGTATCACACTAATACCAAAGCCAGACAAAGATATAATTAAAAAGATTACTTACCAATATCACTGATAAACATAAATGCTAAATCCTCAACAAAATATTAGCAAATCATATTTGGCAATGCATTAAAAGTATCACATATCTTCATCAAGTGGGATTCATCTCAGGATGCAGAGATGGTTCAAGATACACAAATTAATCACTGTGAAACACCACATTAACAAAATGAAAAACTCACCAAGAAGAAAAGACAGTGGACCAACCTCCCTCAAAAAAAAAAAAAAAAGTGTAAGTAAAGAAATAACAACCAATTCCACAGAAATACAGAAAAAATAGACAGAAAGAAACAATGTGATGAACAATTATATGCCAACAAATTAGACAATCCAGAAGAAATGGATAAGTTTTTAGAAACATACAGCCTGTCAAAACTTAATAAAAAAGAAATGGATAGTTTGAACAGACCAATCACTGGAAGTGAAATAGACTGACTTTTTAAATTGTTTTGTCTTTTTTTTGGTCTCTATTTCATTTATTTCTGCTTTGATCTTTATGTTTTCTTTCCTTCTACTAACTTTTTTCTTCATTTTTCCTTTTCAAATTCCTCTAGGTGTAGGGTTAAGTTTGTTGTTGTTGTTTTTGAGATTTTATTTTTGTTTCCTAAGTTAGGCTTCAGTTTAGTTGCTCAGTCATGTCTGACTCTTTGCGACCCCATGGACTGTAACTCTCTAGGCTTGTCCATCACCAACTGCTGGAGTTTACTCAAACTCATTTCCATTAAGTCTGTGATGCCATCCAACCATCTCATCCTCTGTCGTCCCCTTCTCCTCCTGCCTTCAATCTTTCCCAGCATCAGGGTCTTTTCCAATGAGTCAGTTCTTTGCATCAGGTGGCCAAAGTATTGGAGCTTCAGCATCAGTCCTTTCGATGAATATTAAGGACTGATTTCCTTTAGGATGGACTGGTTGGATCTCCAAGGGACTCTCAAGAGTCTTCTCCAATACCACAGTTCAAAAGCATCAATTATTTGGTGCTCAGTCTTCTTTATAGTCCAACTCTCACATCCATACATGACTACTGGAAAAACCATAGCTTTGACTAGATGGACCTTTGTCGGCAAAGTAATGTCTCTGCTTTTTAATATGCTGTCTAGCTTGATCATAACTTTCCTTCCAAGGAGCAAGCGTCTTTTAATTTTCATGGCTATAGTCACCATCTGGTAGGCTTGTATTACTATAAACTTCAACCTTCAAAGTACTTTTCTTGTATCCCATAGACTTTGAATTGTGTTTCATTTTCATTTGTCTACAACTATTTTTTGATTTCCTATTTGATTTTTTTTCAATAATCCATTGGTTGTTTAGTAACATACAGTTTAGCCTTTATTTTTTTGTGTTCTTACAGGTTTTTTTTTTTTCCCTTGTAGTTGATTCTAATCTCATAGTGTTATGGTCAGAAAATACCCTTGCTATGATTTCATTGTTCTTAAATTTACTCAGACATATTTTGTATCCTAATATGTGATCCATCCTTGAGAATGTTCTTTGTACACTTGAAAGGAATGTGTAATTTTCTGCTTTTGGGTAGAGTGTTTTGTGTATATCTATTAAGTCTGTATGATCTATTGTCAGAGAAGGCAATGACAACCCACTCCAGTACTCTTGCCTGGAAAATCCCATGGTCTATTGTGTCATTTAAGGCCAAATTTTCCTTATTGGCTTTCTATCTGGATGATCTCTCCATTGATGTAAGTAGAGTGTTAAAACCACCTGCTATCATTCTTTTCTATCAATTTATTTAGTTATGTTGTTAATATTTGCTTTGTGCATTTAGGTGTTTATGTTGGATACATACATATTTACAGTTGCTATATCTTCTTATTGACCTCAAAATCCTTCTTTGTCTCTTTACAGTCTTTGTTTTAAATTCTATTTTGTCTAATGTAAGTATTGCTACTCCAACTTTCTTTTCACTTCCACTTTTCATGGAATAACTTTTCCATCAGCTCACTTTGTCTTTGTGTATCTTTAGATTTGAAGTGAGTGTCCCATAGGCAGCACAGTTAGTGTCTTGTAGACTGCATAGTGAGTGTCTTATAAGCAGCATATATGTATATTTTGCCTTTTCATCCACTCAGCCATTCTGTATCTTCTGATTAGAGCATTTAGGCCATGTACATTTAAAGTTATTATTGATTTGCGGATATTGAAGAATCCTTGCATCCCTGGGATAAAGCCCACTTGGTCATGATGTATGATCTTTTTAATGTGTTGTTGGATTTTGATTGCTAGAATTTTGTTGAGGATTTTTGCATCTATGTTCATCAGTGATATTGGCCTGTAGTTTTCTTTTTTTGTGACATCTTTGTCAGGTTTTGGTATTAGGGTGATGGTGGCCTCATAGAATGAGTTTGGAAGTTTACCTTCCTCTGCAATTTTCTGGAAGAGTTTGAGGAGAATAGGTGTTAGCTCTTCTCGAAATTTTTGGTAGAATTCAGCTGTGAAGCCGTCTGGACCTGGGCTTTTGTTTGCTGGAAGATTTCTGATTACAGTTTCAATTTCCGTGCTTGTGATAGGTCTGTTAAGATGTTCTATTTCTTCCTGGTTCAGTTTTGGAAAATTGTACTTTTCTAAGAATTTGTCCATTTCTTCCACGTTGTCCATTTTATTGGCATACAACTGCTGATGGTAGTCTCTTATGATCCTTTGTATTTCTGTGTTGTCTGTTGTGATCTCTCCATTTTCATTTCTAATTTTATTGATTTGATTTTTCTCCCTTTGCTTCTTGATGAGTCTGGCTAATGGTTTGTCAATTTTATTTATCCTTTCAAAGAACCAGCTTTTGGCTTTGTTGATTTTTTGCTATGGTCTCTTTTGTTTCTTTTGCATTTATTTCTGCCCTAATTTTTAAGATTTCTTTCCTTCTACTAACCCTGGGATTCTTCATTTCTTCCTTTTCTAATTGCTTTAGGTGTAGAGTTAGGTTATTTATTTGACTTTTTTCTTGTTTCTTGAGGTATGCCTGTATTGCTATGAACTTTCCTCTTAGCACTGCTTTTATAGTGTCCCACAGGTTTTGGGTTGTTGTGTTTTCATTTTCATTAGTTTCTATGCATATTTTGATTTCTTTTTTGATTTCTTCTGTGATTTGTTGGTTATTCAGAAGTGTGTTGTTCAACGTCCATATGTTGGAATTTCTAATAGTTTTTCCCCTGTAATTGAGATCTAATCTTAATGCATTATGGTCAGAAAAGATGCTTGGAATGATTTCGATTTTTTTGAATTTATCAAGTTTAGATTTATGGCCCAGGATGTGATCTATCCTGGGGAAGGTTCCATGAGCACTTGAAAAAAAGGTGAAATTCATTGTTTTGGGGTGAAATGTCCTATATATATCAGTTAGGTCTAACTGATCTAATGTATCATTTAAAGTTTGCGTTTCTTTGTTAATTTTCTGTTTAGTTGATCTGTCCATAGGTGTGAGTGGGGTATTAAAGTCTCCCACTATTATTGTGTTATTGTTGATTTCCCCTTTCATACTTGTTAGCATTTGTCTTATATATTGCGGTGCTCCTATATTGGGTGCATATATATTTATAATTGTTATATCTTCTTCTTGGATTGATCCTTTGATCATTATGTAGTGGCCTTCTTTGTCTCTTTTCACAGCCTTTGTTTTAAAGTCTATTTTATCAGATATGAGTATTGCCATTCCTGCTTTCTTTTGGTCTCTATTTGCATGGTATATCTTTTTCCAGCCCTTCACTTTCAGTCTGTATGTGTCCCTTGTTTTGAGGTGGGTCTCTTGTAAGCAGCATATAGAGGGGTCTTGTTTTTGTATCCATTCAGCCAGTCTTTGCCTTTTGGTTGGGGTGTTCAACCCATTTATGTTTAAGGTAATTATTGCTAAGTATGATCCCGTTACCATTTACTTTATTGTTTTGGGTTCGGGTTTATACACCCTTTTCATGTTTCCTGTCTAAAGAATATCCTTTAGAATTTGTTGGAGAGCTGGTTTGGTGATGCTGAATTCTCTCAGCTTTTGCTTGTCTGTAAAGCTTTTGATTTCTCCTTCGTATTTGAATGAGATCCTTGCTGGGTACAGTAATCTGGGCTGTAGGTTATTGTCTTTCATCACTTTAAGTATGTCTTGCCATTCCCTCCTGGCCTGAAGAGTTTCTATTGAAAGATCAGCTGTTATCCTTATGGGAATCCCCTTGTGTGTTATTTGTTGTTTTCCCCTTGCTGCTTTTAATATTTGTTCTTTGTGTTTGATCTTTGTTAATTTGATTAATATGTGTCTTGGGGTGTTTCGCCTTGGGTTTATCCTATTTGGAACTCTCTGTGTTTCTTGGACTTGGGTGATTATTTCCTTCCCCATTTTAGGGAAGTTTTCAACTATTATCTCCTCAAGGATTTTCTCATGATCTTTCTTTGTGTCTTCTTCTTCTGGGACTCCTATAATTCGAATGTTGGAGCGTTTCATATTGTCCTGGAGGTCTCTGAGATTGTCCTCGTTTCTTTTAATTCGTTTTTCTTGTTTCCTCTCTGATTCATTTATTTCTAACATTCTATCTTCTATTTCACTAATCCTATCTTCTGCCTCCGTTATTCTACTATTTGTTGCCTCCAGAGTGTTTCTTATCTCATTTATTGCGTTATTCATTATATTTTGACTCTTTTTTATTTCTTCTAGGTCCTTGTTAAACCTTTCTTGCACACCACATTAACAAATTGAAACATAAAAACCATATGATTATCTCAATAGATGCAGAGAAGGCCGTTGACAAAATTCAACATCCATTTATGATAAAAACTCTCCAGAAAGCAGGAATAGAAGGAACATACCACAACATAATAAAAGCTATATATGATAAACCCACAGCAAACATTATCCTCAATGGTGAAAAATTGAAAGCATTTCCCCTAAAGTCAGGAACAAGACAAGGGTGCCCACTTTCACCGCTACTATTCAACATAGTTCTGGAAGTTTTGGCCACAGCAATCAGAGCAGAAAAAGAAATAAAAGGAATCCAAATTGGAAAAGAAGAAGTAAAACTCTCACTGTTTGCAGATGACATGATCCTCTACATGGAAAACCCTAAAGACTCCACCAGAAAATTACTAGAGCTCATCAATGAATATAGTAAAGTTGCAGGATATAAAATCAACACACAGAAATCCCTTGCATTCCTATACACTAATAATGAGAAAGTAGGAAAAGAAATTAAGGAAACAATTCCATTCACCATTGCAACGAAAAGAATAAAATACTTACGAATATATCTACCTAAAGAAACTAAAGACCTATATATAGAAAGCTATAAAACACTGATGAAAGAAATCAAAGAGGACACTAATAGATGGAGAAATATACCATGTTCATGGATCAGAAGAATCAATATAGTGAAAATGAGTATACTACCCAAAGCAATTTACAAATTCAGTGCAATCCCTATCAAGCTACCAGCCATATTTTTCACAGAACTAGAACAAATAATTTCAAGATTTGTATGGAAATACAAAAAACCTCGAATAGCCAAAGCAATCTTGAGAAAGAAGAATGGAACTGGAGGAATCAACTTGCCTGACTTCAGGTTCTACTACAAAGCCACAGTCATAAAGACAGTATGGTACTGGCACAAAGACAGAGATATAGATCAATGGAACAAAATAGAAAGCCCAGAGATAAATCCACACACACATATGGACACCTTATCTTTGACAAAGGAGGCAAGAATATACAATGGAGTAAAGACAATCTCTTTAACAAGTGGTGCTGGGAAAACTGGTCAACCACTTGTAAAAGAATGAAACTAGATCACTTTCTAACACCGCACACAAAAATAAACTCAAAATGGATTAAAGATCTAAATGTAAGACCAGAAACTATAAAACTCCTAGAGGAGAACATAGGCAAAACACTCTCAGACATAAATCACAGCAGGATCCTCTATGATCCACCTGCCAGAATTCTGGAAATAAAAGCAAAAATAAACAAATGGGATCTAATTAAAATTAAAAGCTTCTGCACAACAAAGGAAACTATAAGCAAGGTGAAAAGACAGCCTTCTGAATGGGAGAAAATAATAGCAAATGAAGCAACTGACAAACAACTAATCTCAAAAATATACAAACAACTTCTGCAGCTCAATTCCAGAAAAATAAACGACCCAATCAAAAAATGGGCCAAAGAACTAAATAGACATTTCTCCAAAGAAGACATACGGATGGCTAACAAACACATGAAAAGATGCTCAACATCACTCATTATTAGAGAAATGCAAATCAAAACCACAATGAGGTACCACTTCACACCAGTCAGAATGGCTGCGATCCAAAAATCTGCAAGCAATAAATGCTGGAGAGGGTGTGGAGAAAAGGGAACCCTCCTACACTGTTGGTGGGAATGCAAACTAGTACAGCCACTATGGAGAACAGTGTGGAGATTCCTTAAAAAAGTGCAAATAGAACTACCTTATGACCCAGCAATCCCACTGCTGGGCATACACACTGAGGAAACCAGAATTGAAAGAGACACATGTACCCCAATGTTCATCACAGCACTGTTTATAATAGCCAGGACATGGAAACAACCTAGATGTCCATCAGCAGATGAATGGATAAGAAAGCTGTGGTACATATACACAATGGAGTATTACTCAGCCGTTAAAAAGAATTCATTTGAATCAGTTCTGATGAGATGGATGAAACTGGAGCCGATTATACAGAGTGAAGTAAGCCAGAAAGAAAAACACCAATACAGTATACTAACACATATATACGGAATATAGAAAGATGGCAATGACGACCCTGTATGCAAGACAGGAAAAAAGACACAGATGTGTATAACTGACTTTTGGACTCAGAGGGAGAGGGAGAGGGTGGGATGATTTGGGAGAATGGCATTCTAACATGTATGCTATCATGTAAGAATTGAATCGCCAGTCTATGTCTGATGCAGGATACAGCATGCTTGGGGCTGGTGAATCGGGATGACCCAGAGAGATGTTATGGGGAGGGAGGTGGGAGGGGGGATCATGTTTGGGAACACATATAAGAATTAAGGATTTAAAATTTAAAAAATAAATAAATAATTAAAAAAATATAAAGTTATTATTGATGGATCTGTTCAGTTCAGTTCAGTTGCTCAGTCGTATCTGACTCTTTGTGACCCCGTGGACTGCAGCACATCAGGTCTCTCTGTCCATCACCAACTCATGAAGTTTACTCAAACTCATGTCCACTGAGTCCGTGATGCCATCCAACCATCTCATCCTCTGTCATCCCCTTCTCCTCCTGCCTTCAATCTTTCCCAACATCAGGGTATTTTCAAATGAGTCAGTTCTTTGCATCAGATGGCCAAAGTATTGGAGTTTCAGCTTCAACATCAGTCCTTCCAATGAATATTCAGGGCTGATTTCCTTTAGGATGGACTGGTTGGCTCTTCTTGCAGTCCAAGGGACTCTCAAGAGTCTTCTCCAATACCACAGTTCAAAAGCATTAATTCTACTACACTCAGCTTTCTTTATAGTCCAACTCTCACATCCATACACGACTACTGGAAAAACCAGAGCCTTGACTAGATGAACTTTTGTTGGCAAAGTAATGTCTCTGCTTTTTAATATGCTGTCGAGGTTGTTCATAACTTTTCTTCCAAGTAGTAAGCATCTTCTAATTTCATGGCTGCAGTCACCATCTGCAGTGATTTTGGAGCCCAAGAAAATAAAGTTTGTCACAGGGTTTTATTCTCCAGCTATTTCCCATGAAGTGATGAGACCAGATGCTATGATCTTCTTTCCACTAGACTGCCTTCCAGTTTTCTGAATGTTGAGTTTTAAGCAAACTTTTTTTTTTTCACTCTTCTCTTTCATCAAGAGGGTCTTTAGTTCTTAATCATCCTACTTAGTTCTTAATCACCCTACTATCTTTGTTCATGGTTAGTTTACTGCCTTTACTGCTTATTTGTCTTTACCAGTGAGTCTTTTCCTTTTTTAGCTGTGGCCTTTTTTCTTTTACTTGGAGAAGTTCCTTTAACGTTTCTTGTGAAGCTGCTTTGGTGGTGCTGAACTCTGAGGTTTTGCTTGTCTCTAAAGCTCTTTATGTCCACCAAATCTGAATGAGAATTTTGCCAGAATATTCTTGGTTGTAAGTTTTCCCTTTCATCCCTTTAACTATATAATGCCACTCTCTTCTGGCCTGCAGTTTCTGCTAAAAAGCCAGCTGATGGCCTTATGAGAGTTCCCTTGTGTGTAACTTCTTGCTTTTTCTTGCTTTTAATATTCTTTCAGTATCTTTAATTTTTGCCATTTTAATTACAGTGTGTCTTGTTGTGGTCTTCTTTGGGTCAGTCCTCTCTGGGACTCTCTGTGTTTCCTGAACCTGAATGCATATTTCCTTTCCCAGGTTCAGGGACTTTTTCAAATATGTTCCCTGCCTGTTTCTCTCTCTTCTTCTTCTGGGACCCTTGTACTCTATAATGTGAATATTAATGTGTTTGATGTTATCGCAGATGTCTCTCAAACTATCCTCACTCTTTCTTTTTTCTCTCCAGTTTCAGTGATTTCCACTAGTCTGCCTTCCAGTTCGCTGATCTGTTCCTCTGTACCAACCAATCTACCGTTGATTCCTTTTGGTGTTTTTTTTTTTTTTTTTTCCTTGTCCGTTTTTGTATTCTTCATCTCTGTTTTGTTCTTTATATTTTCCCACTCTGCTAAAAATTCTGACTTCTCACTCTGTTTGTCCAATCTTTTCTGTACCTCTTTGACCATCTTCACCATCAAACATTACCTGAACTCGATTGGTAGATTGCTTCTCTCAACTTCATTTAATTCTTTTGGGGTTTAATATTATTTCTTCACTGGCAGCATGTTCCTCTGTCACCTCATTTTACCTGATTTTCTGTTTTTTTAAAAAATATAAATTTATTTATTTTAATTGGAGGTTAATTACTTTATAATATTGTATTGTTTTGCCATACATCGACATGAATCCACCACAGGTATACACGTGTTCCCCATCCTGAACCCCCCTCCCTCCTCCCTCCCCATACCATCCCTCTGGGTTGTCTCACTTTTGTTTCTATGTATTTAGTAGGTTTGTTATGTTTCCTGACTTTGGAGAAATGGCCTTTTGTGGGAAACATCCTATGTGTTCCAGCATCACACTGCCCACTGTCAACAGAGCTATGTGCTCTAGAGTTTCCCACTATGTGAGCTGTATGAATCCTTCTTTTGTGGCAGACTATGTGAGTCGTCTTGTAGGTATGGCTGGTCCGTGGTCTAGTTGGTTGACATATTCAGAGGTTGTCAGCTACTGGTTGTTGGAGCCAGATCATGGTGTAGCTGACTGTTGAGCCTCTGGAGGTGACTTGGCTAGTAGTGATGGCCCGCTGATGGTGGAGCTGTGTTCTGGGGTTGGGGGTTGTGGGGCCAGCATCCCCATATCTAGTGTTGGTCTGCTATTGAGTAAGCCTGATTTCTGGTGCACCTGGCTGTGGGTTCTGAAGTTTCCCAAAGTTGTTGCTGGCCCATTGTGAGTGGGGCTGGATTCTAGGGTAGCTGCCTGAAGTGCTCAAGATTTCTCAGAATTTGTATTGGTCTACTGATGGATGGGGCCCAGGCCCAGAAGGTCTTAGGGCTGATGTAGGCCTACTGATGGATTGGCTGAGTGCTGACAAGGCAGGTTGTATGGTTACAGTGGTTGTGGTGGTGGTGTCTGCCCCCTAGTTGGTGGGACCAAATCATAGCATCACTGACTGGAGGACCTGAGGGCCCCTGGTCCAGTGCCTGCACACTGGTGTATGGGGCTGGTTCCTGGGCTTGCTGGTGGTCAGGGCCTTATCCAGTGGCAGCTGTGGGCTCAGGGGGTCTTATGGAAGCCAGACTTCTAGTGAGTGGAGCTGTGTCCTCTCTTGATTATCTGGTTGACCTGCCCAGTACTGGTGCCTACAAACCAATGGGCACTGGCACTGGGAAGGGACTGGGGTGGGGCTGGTTTCTGGTGGATGGTAAGCTGGAGGGAGGATTCCACAATGGTACTTGCACTACTAGATTGAGTTCCCCAAAATGGCTGCCGCCTGTGTCTGTGTCTCCAAGGGCGTTCTACTTGAGCCTCCTTCTCCTCTAGAAGACTTTCCAAGATCAACAGATAAGCCTGACCCAGGTTACTTTCAAGTTATTGCTCCTGCCCTGGGTCCTGGAATGTGTGAAATTTTGTGTTTGTCCTGTGATAGTGGAATCTCTGTGTCCTAAAACCTCTGATTCTCCTGAAAGTGAGTGCAGCTGGCCTTTAAAAGCAAATGTTCTGGGGGCTCATTTCCTGGTGTATGATGCCTGGGCTGGGGAGCCTGGTTTGGGGCATGGACCCATTGCTCTTTGGTGAAAATATCTAAATTATAATTATCTTCCTGCTTGTGGGTCACTCACACAGGGGTATGGTCTTGACTTACTGTGCCTCCACCTATCCTGTCTCATTGTGGTTTCTTCTTTATATCTTTAGTTGTAGAAGGTATTTCTATTAGATTTCAGTTTTTCTCATCAGCAGTTGCTCTGTAAGTACTTGCCATTTTGGTGTGCCCATGGGAGGATGTTAGATCAAGGTCTTTTTAATCCTTCCCTTTAGCCTCTTATTTCCATAATTATTCTACATAACTTACTCCTTAGTGCTATATTTTCTTTCACCAGATTGCACAGGCCTTTGCTCCTGAGTATTTTGCCACTTCTATGCTTTGTTTTCCAATGGTAGCAAACCCACTTTGTTTTGTGTGGGTTCATTATGGACTGAATGAATTCTACAAAATTTACATAGGTAGAACTACTGATGCCATTTCAGCACCAATATTTATAATGATATTCTAGTCATTTTAATGTATATTCTAACGAACTTTAAGTCCTGCAGAGAAGGGAAAGAAGCGGGTATTACAAACTGACTTTCTCTTTCAGGAAACCTTTGAGAAGGCAAGCTTGAGTAGCAGCAGCAGTGGAGCAGGAAGCCTGAAAAGTGAACTTTCAGAAATCACAGACCTCCCTGCTGAAGGCTTCCAGGCACCATGTGGTAAGGATGAAGACCGGACCTGTGATGGACTCTTGTCAGATGATAACTTCAACTTGGAAAATATTGAGAAAGGTATTTCTAGTGAAAAGGTTACAACATGAATACACTCTTGATTCCTTTGTGTTTCAAGGTTCATTTGCTTTTTATTTTTATTAATGTGCAGATATATATTCAGAGCTTGATGATGAATTGGACATTTCGGATAACTTTAGCAGCTCCAGCTCAAGCCCTTTGAAGGAATCGACATTCAGTAAGCTTTCTTTACAACTTATGGATTCCGGCAGGTAGAGGTCTGGAAATTGTGCCTGGGAGTCAAGCAGATGCCATCACCTACATAAATGAACAGTTTGTTTTCCAGGTGCCGTGCTAATTAGTGCAAAGTCCACCTGGCACTGTGGCTTTCCATTGCCTCCTGTCAAACAAACAGTTTAACTATTTCTTCCAGCAAATACAGATTCTAACTGGGGAGTGGAGATAACTTATTTGGAAACATACTAACTAACTACAGGAGTAATGGAAGCAACCTTTTATGAGTCTGTTGATCAGAGGTTAGAAACCCAGAGAAGAAATTAGTCTTGCTGTAGACTAAAGTTTGTACAGTTTTACTTACATTAATATAAAGGGATATATTTTCCTTAAAACACTAAAGTTAAAGAAATGTTATAATTATTTAGAATTATGAAAAACACCATGCAGATTCAGTAAATATGTTAATCTTTACTCTTAATTTGAAACAATAAAAACAAAATAGACTGGGGCATGGGAAAGTAAAGATATACTTAGATACAATTTAAAGAATCTTCTCTATAGAAACATAGGATTCAATTCATTAAACAAATCTGAAATTGAAATAAAATACCAGTTAAAACAGAAAATTCAGAAAAGAATAACTCTTTTTAAAAAAATTAATTTATTTTTTATTGAAGGATAATTGTTTTATAGAATTCGGCTGTGTTCTGTCAAACCTCAACATGAACCAGCCATCGGTATACACACATCCCCTCCCTTTTTAACCTCCCTCCCATCTCCCTACCTGCTTCCCTCGTGGCTCAGATGGTAAAGTGTCTGCTCACAATGTGGGAGACCAAGGTTCGATTTCTGGGTTGGGAAGATCCCCTGGAGAAGGAAATGGCAATCCACTCCAGCACTCTTGCCTGGAAAATCTCATGGACAGAAGAGCCTGGTAGGCTACAGTCCATGGGGTTGCAAAGAGTCGGACATGACTGAGCGACTTCACTTTCCCATCTCCCTCCCCATCCCACCCCTCTAGGTTGACATAGAGCCCCTGTTTGAGTTTCCTGACTCTTTTAAAAAAGTAAGTGGATGGAATATTAAATAGGATAGATAGAAATACTCTGAAATAAATTGTAAATAATCCATTCTCAATGACTATACTATGAAAATTTCATAAAAGAAAGTTTAAAATTGTGTCTCTAAGGATCAGAGTAGAACTCTAAGGATTTTGCTTCATACTTGTCTCTTTTCAAAATTAAATGGTCCATCAAAGTGGATTATAGATGCTCCACATTTTCTGGGGCAATGTCAAATTCCAACAGTCTGTTCTGTTTTCCATATAAATTCCTGCCCTGTCTGCTAAATAAAATGTCTTGATTTGTGATTGAGTAACATGAATATTATGTAGCAAAGATATTTGTGCATTTAAACATGTGTAGCAGATTCTAGAAGCAGTTAATTACTAACTGAGGTAAATTTTGAGATGATGGGACATTGTGTATCCACAGTAACAAGAATAGGGAGGGTTAGTGGGCAAGTGAGGAAGGAAAAGCTGGACCCTTACACTTGAATGTGGTTACTTCTAGCTCTCTTGGCAAGGGATTTAGGATGATGATGATACTTATGTTTTATGTGCTTTGTTAGAAACTGATCATGGAGTTTCTTTATTTAGTACTTTTTCTTTGAGCAATGACCATTAAACAAACATGTTAATAAACAGTAATTTGCAACATTATATTTTAGCTGATAGTATCATAAATGAAGGCAGTCTTTATAGTAGGTACAATTGGTTAGATATTTTTAAACAGGCAAATGAGTGAATAAATAAATGATTTGCAGCAGGAAAATGTGAAGTTATTTTTATTTTCTTGTTTCAGGCACTTTAAAAAGAAGTTTTAGTGCTTCAGGAGGAGAAAGACAATCCCAAGCTAGGTATGTAGACACCGAGTTCCTAGAAACATTTTTTTAGAGTCTGCAGAGCTGTTTTGGTGGCTAAATTGATACCCGATAGCAGAAGTTACCATGGGCACATGGTACCAGAGACTATGGGAGCCCACTTTCCCAGAACTGTTTGCGTTTCACCAAGGACCATGCTGGGAACAGCATTAAGCTTGGGCATGGGTTTTAGTCTGGCTTTGGAATCCTCAGCCACTCAGTTAGTTTCCCTGAGCTCAGGGGTGGCCGAGGGTTGTAGGGCTTCATGAGATTATCTGGGGCTGTGGCTCCCTATCCCTTATTTTTCTACATCCCTGGGGTATAGATGCCTATGGCAGGTATAGCAGGTGTAGACCACGTCACACCCAAGTCTCAGCCAGCAGGAGGGGGATGGGATGCAGAGACACATCCTTCCTTTTATGGATGTGACCAGATGTTGTGTTCTTCCCTTCTGCTCACAGATCAGTGAGCAGAGGAGAAAGTAGCTACAGGGGAGAATGAGCATGTTTGGGGAATTCCATTTTAAAAAAAGAAATCATTATTTTGTAATGACTAGCACTTTCTGCAATATTTGTCTCTTGGGCCAAGAACTGAAATGAAATTCTTTGATATAGCTTTTTGCAAGTTTCTGGTAATCTTCATGAGAACAGTTCAGTGACCTTGGGTGAGACTGGTGGAAGCAGAAGCCTGACTGTGGTGGTTTCAGAGGTTACAGAAGCAGAGACAGAGAGAAACTGAAGAAAGTAGTGAGCTGACGGTGAGGTGATGGGAATGTTTGATGGGAAAGGGCCTTCTAGAATCAGGGTGGCTGAAGGGTGAGTGGACGGAGGAGAAGCAGCTGATGGAGAGGGGAAATTGTAGCTGGTTCCCAGTCTCGGAGCAGCAAGGACCTGAGGACAGCCCTGGAAAAGAGGAAAGGGCAGCTTTTATGTGTATCTGAAGAAAGAGAGGCAAAGATAAATTTAAGATGGAGGGGCAGAGAAAAGGGATATACTTGGTAGTTTCTGCTTATTAGATCATATTCCAGCTCACTGTGGAGGATCCTTTAGTCAAAAGAATGTGATTGGCTGGGGAGAGCTGGCATCGAGATGGTAGGGAGCTGAGCAGGGACAGGCAGGGGGCTGTCGACAGTGCTGGGTCTAGGAAGTGCCGGCCAGGTCATGTGTGAGTGACTGTCCTTTACGGGGCAGGCTTTGTGGGCACAAGAA
Source organism: Capra hircus (assembly GCF_001704415.2). Taxonomy (NCBI): domain Eukaryota; kingdom Metazoa; phylum Chordata; class Mammalia; order Artiodactyla; family Bovidae; genus Capra; species Capra hircus. The sequence continues at coordinate 1,457,026 of NC_030829.1, read as the reverse complement.
ATAAAAGATGACTTGGGCTGACTTATGTTCATTAGAAAGCTTTCAATGACTTACATAATTATGGAATGCCCAGAACCAACCTATGAAGGGATAGAAGCTAGGTCAGCCCCTGAAGCCTGTGGAGGAGGCACTTCTGGAAGATTTTCCGAGGCTCTAATGCAGGCCTGAGTGAGCCTCCAGCTTATTTGCTCTGTCTGCATGTCACCTCTCTAAGGATCCAGCGTCCTTCAGGGGAGTCAGGTTGGCTTGATTCCCTGCTGTGGGAGGGGCTGAGCCCCTTCATTGGCAGCCCCTCCAGGTCCCTCATGGGTCACATTGTTTAGTCAAAGATACAACATCACTGATAAGTTCACCTTTTCCAAGTGAGGGTCAAGAAAGTTAAGCTAAAGTCTCTATTTCCTAAGTCTTTTATGGTGTTGCTAGTAACATGGTCCCATTACTTCATGGCAAATAGATGGGGAAACAATGGAAACAGTGACAGACTTTATTTTCTTGGGCTCCAAAATCACTGCAGATGGTGATTACAGCCATGAAATTAAAAGACACTTGTTCCTTGGAAGAAAATTTATGACCAACCTAGACAGCATATTAAAAAGCAGAGACATTGCTTTGCCAACAAAGGTCCGTCTAGTCAAAGCTATGGTTTTTCTCAGTAGTCATGTATGAATGTGAGAGTTGGACCATAAAGCTGAGTGCTGAAGAATTGATGCTTTTGAGCTGTGTTGTTGGAGAAGACTCTTGAGACTCCCTTGGACTGCAAGAAGATCCAACCAGTCCATCCTAAAGGAGATCAGTCCTGAATATTCATTGGAACGACTGATGCTGAAGTTGAAACTGAAGCTCCGATACTCTGGGCACCTGATGTGAAGAACTGACTCATTGGAAAAGACCCTCATGCTGGGCAAGATTGAAGGCAGGAGGAGAAGGGGATGACAGAGGATGAGATGGTTGGATGGCATCACCAACTTAATGGACATGAAATTGAGCAATCTCCAGGAGTTGATGATGGATAGGGATGCCTGCAGTCCATGGGGTCACAAAGAGTCGGACACAACTGAGCAACTGAACTGAACTGATGACTTATATTATAAAGTACATCAATAGTTTTTTTCTTTTTTATTGGACACTTTACTCAGTGATACAAAGTTGCATAAATATATAGAAAAGATGCAAAACAAATATTTTAGTACAAAAATAAATGATCATATATGGGTGTCTTCTCCAATTAAGAGAATTTTATATTAGGATGGAAATTTTCAATCAACTGTTTTTAGGAATCTCAGCATTGCCAAATAAATATAGTCCTTCTTTTCTGAAAGGATTCATAGAAAAATTTTCAGTTGAAGTGTAGCTCTTCAAAAACAAAGGAAACATATGTATTAGAGCTTGAAATACTTTTACTTTGTTCTTTGAAATGCTTTTTAAAAACTAGTCAATATCTACATATTTACATCAAATTGCATAAACTAGAATCAACAGAAAGAAGCAGTCCAATTGGACTCTCATTTGAAGTGGGACTTTGCAGAGTGGGCTTTAACTTCGGGTTAATGACCAAGTTAATAGGTGGAAAACAGAAGATGGCCCAGACCGTGAGGCTGAGTCAGCAGAAGCAGTCATAAGTAAACAGGTGAATAGGGTCTGAACTAAAATAGCATGTGCAAGACTGTGCCATGTATGGCACCTTGTGACCTGCCACTGGGGGTCACAAGTTGATTTAAGGCAAACCCTCTTCTCTCAAGGGCTTCCCTGGTGGCTCAGCTGGTAAAGAAACTGCCTGCAATGCAGGAGACCTGGATTCTGTCCCTGGATTGGAAAGATTCCCTGGAGAAGGGAAACATTACCCACTCCAGTATTCTGGCCTGGAGAATTCCATGGACTGTATAGTCCATGGGGTTGCGAAGAGTCGGATATGACTGAGTTACTTTCACTTCGCTTCACTTCACTCTTCTCTCAATGAACTCATAGTGTTGGGGGCATAAAAGTAGACTTGAGAAGAAAATAAGTGACAAAAGACAGCCTGTGATTAATACCAAATAAGAGAAGAGAAAATTAATGAGTTTTTTACTTCCTTCCAGGTATTCCCTTTAATTCTATGAATTAAAGGGAGGCAACTCTAAAATATATTTATAATTCTTTGGAAAGCATTAAATAAGGTTAAAGTTATTTGCAATCTAATTTGTTTAGAGTTATCCTTAGTTTCTTGGTTTATTAATGTTAACTGTAAACCCATCCTCAAAGTGTTTAAAAGCTAAATGAAAAGCTAAAATAAGATAGCAGAACCACAAAATATAATAAAAATCAATTTAAAATCAAGCCTGCAGATATTTTTGGCTGTTTTGTGCCATGTGTTAATTAGTAAGACAGTTACAATGAGACCCTGGGCAGCTCTCCCAGGAGCTCCTTTCTGGCTCCTAGAAAAAGGGTCCCAATGAGAAAGAGTCACAGACAGGTACATGCTTGATTTGAGCATGGTGTTCAGAGTTTAGAATTCAGACTTGGACCTGGCTCCATGGTACACAGAGAAAGCTTAAGCATAAACTCTCAACTTTGGTCATCTCAGATATCAAGGGCTAAGTTGAAGCTAATTGCCTGCTAAAGATCATTGATACCTCCCCAGTAACTTGACACAGACTTTCATGAGCAGTTGGGCCAGGCAAATGGATAATATATCAGCAAAGGAAACTAGGAAGGGCAGCTCCTGCCTCCTCAGAGAAGCATTGAATTCTCAAGGCTAGTGAAAGGAAACATGATATTATCAATGAAAGGCACCCTGGTGTTGTGACCCAAGCTGTCATCAGATGATACATTTTTCAGGAATGTAATTAATGGCGAGACCCAGAGTCTCCAACTCCTAGAAGTCAATTGCCTTTTTATGCTCTCTTTAGCAGAAGTCACTTGAAGCCAGTAAGTAGTTCATTTGGGTTCTTTTCCTTGCCAAATTCCTCCCATATTTCAGCTCTCCATCCCCAAATCAACAAAAATCCTAAAAGCCAAACTCAGAGCTGAGATACGGGGTCAGTGGGTCATTTCTTGGCTCTGGAAATGCAGTCTTTCCTTCATTTGCAGCAGAGGTCAATCTCCAGATCTCCATGACCAGGTCTCCAGATTCTAAATCTCCCCCACCAAGATGTCACCTGGCAGCCATTCCTAGGGCTCTCCCAGGCCCCGAGAAGACCTGGCACTGCCAGCATGGCATTTTTCATAGTGTTAAGGTAGCCCATGGGGAATCTCCTGCTGGTACACATTTCCCAGCAAACTAAAAGTATATTCACTTAAGATAATTTGCTTTTAGTTATGCCTTTGGTTTACTAGAATAGAGATTTGATTTTACATCTTTGCTCTTTGCATGTAATCAGAGAGTCATAAATAAAGAGTGTCACTTGGGATACTCCTCCAGATGGTTGTTAATTTGAGTGGTCACCAAGTAGTTGCTTTAGCTGCAATCACTCATACTCTCTCAAGGGCTCACTAGTTAGCTGTTCTGAAGATACAGAACCATGAGATTCTGGCTTACATTTAAGTTCTATTTGGTAAGTCACAGAAGGCAAATTTAAATTACCTTAATGGTTTATTTTTATAGATTGGTTTAAGTGAATGCACAGTCTTGTGATGGTCTATTTGAATAATTTTTCTTGAATGAGAACATAAGAAATTATTTTGTTTTAAAAGCTTCAATGAAGTATAATTCACACATTACTTTGTGTGATATAGGGCTTGGCCTATACCAGTGTCTGTCTGGATTTCATTATAGTCTTAGTTGATATATTTAGTGGTGGTTCTAATTCAAGTCATAATATTTTATTACAGTTTACAAATAAATTGTCCTGTATAACTTGGTAATACACACAGGAGTTTCAGTCTCTTTGTAACATACAGTCAAGTACTAGTAAACTATGGTCATTGAATTATGACCTTCTACAAAATTCATTGATTAATCAATTAATGTTTATTACTTTGTGCTGGCACATACCAGACTATGCCTAGTCCATCTTTGCATTCCCCAGGGCACAGTTTATTGCACATAGGTACCAGTCCACAAATACTTCAGTTAATAGATGAATGACTGTTATCTTAGCACAAATTCTGTATCTCTGTCTATAATTGGACTAAAACCTCACCTTCTGGCTTGAACCTACAGCCATAGCCATAGTCAACAGCTTAAACCCTTTTTAAAGATCCTGGTGCTTAGGCAATAAGATTTTTCCATGCACATGTATATTCTGTTGCCAAGGCAACAGAGTACAGTTGGCAGGATAGTTTCAGACATTGAATATTTGCAATATCAGAAATACCTGTGGTTCACAGCCTCTTTGATGAATCAATGTATGCATAATTGTATCCAAGGATGTGTGCCTGATTTCTAGTCTTTGTGTATAGAGATGATTGGAAATGTTTGTGACCATCCAGTATCATACGTGGAGAAGGCAATGGCACCCTACTCCAGTACTCTTGCCTGGAAAATCCCATGGACGGAGGAGCCTGGTAGGCTGCAGTCCCTGAGAACGCGAAGAGTCGGACACGACTGAAAGGCTTCACTTTCACTTTTCCCTTTCATGCACTAGAGAAGGAAATGGCAACCCACTCCAGTGTTCTTGCTGGAGAATCCCAGGGACGAGGGAGCCTGGTGGGCTGCCGTCTCTGGGGTCACACAGAGTCGGACACGACTGAAGTGACTTAGCAGCAGCAGTATCATACATGTGACTGGAAAAAACTTGTGTGATCTCAGGACCTAGGAATGTTGCCTCCCTATTGCAAAAATCTTGATTCAGTTCAGTTCAGTTCAGTTCAGTCGCTCAGTCATGTCCGGCTCTTTGCGACCCTATGAATCACAGCACGCCAGACCTCCCTGTCCATCACCAACTTCCGGAGTTCACTCAGACTCACGTCCATTGAGTCAGTGATGCCATCCAGCCATCTCATCCTTGGTCGTCCCCTTCTCCTCCTGCCCCCAATCCCTCCCAGCATCAGAGTCTTTTCCAATGAGTCAGCTCTTCACATGAGGTGGCCAGAGTACTGGAGTTTCAGCTTTACCATCATTCCTTCCAAAGAAATCCCAGGGCTGATCTCCATTAGAATGGACTGGTTGGATCGCCTTGCAGTCCAAGGGACTCTCAAGAGTCTTCTCCAACACCACAGTTCAAAAGCATCAATTCTTTGGCACTCAGCTTTCTTCACAGTCCAACTTTCACATGAATACATGACCACTGGAAAAACCATAGCCTTGATTAGACGAACCTTTGTTGGCAAAGTAATGTCTCTGCTTTTGAATATACTGTCTAGGTTGGTCATAACTTTTCTTCCAAGGAGTAAGTGTCTTTTAATTTCATGGCTTCAGTCACAATCTGCAGTGATTTTGGACCCCAAAAATAAAGTCTGTCACTGTTTCCACTGTTTCCTCATCTATTTCCCATGAAGTGAAGGGACCAGATGCCATGATCTTCATTTTCTGAATGTTGAGCTTTAAGCCAACTTTTTCACCCTCCTCTTTCACTTTCATCAAGAGGCTTTTTAGCTCCTCTTCACTTTCTGCCATAAGGGTGATGTTATCTGCATATCTGAGGTTATTGATATTTCTCCCAGCAATCTTGATTCCAGCTTGTGCTTCATCCAGCCCAGCATTTCTCAAGATGTACTCTGCATAGAAGTTAATAAGCAGGGTGACAATATACAGCCTTGACGTACTCCTTTTCCTATTTGGAACCAGTCTGTTGTTCCATGTCCAGTTCTAACTGTTGCTTCCTGACCTGCATACAGATTTCTCAAGAGGCAGGTGAGGTGGTCTGGTATTCCTATCTCTTGAAGAATTTTCCACAGTTTATTGTGATCCACACAGTCAAAGGCTTTGGCATAGTCAATAAAGCAGAAATAGATGTTTTCATGGAACTCTCTTGCTTTTTCTATGATCCAGCAGATGCTGGCAATTTAATCACTGGTTCTTCTTCCTTTTCTAAAACCAGCTTGAACATCTGGAAGTTCACGGTTCATGTATTGCTGAAGGCCAGCTTGGAGAATTTTGAACATTACTTTACTAGTGTGTGAGATGAGTGCAATTGTGAGGTAGTTTGAGCATTCTTTGGCATTTCCTTTCTTTGGGATTGGAATGAAAACTGACCTTTTCCAGTCCTGTGGCCACTGCTGAGTTTTCCAAATTTGCTGGCATATTTCACAGCATCATCTTTCAGGATTTGAAATAGTTCAACTGGAATTGCATCACCTCCACTAGCTTTGTTTGTAGTGATGCTTCCTAAGACCAACTTGACTTCACATTCCTGGATATCTTGCTATAGGTGAGTGTGAGTGATGACACCATCATGATTATATGGTCGTGAAAATTTTTTTGGTACAGTTCTTCTGTGTATTCTTGCCACTTGTTCTTAATATCTTCTGCTTCTGTTAAGTCTATACCATTTCTGTCCTTTATTGTGCTCATCTTTGCATGAAATGTTCCCTTGGTATCTCTAATTTCCTTGAAGAGATCTCTAGTCTTTCCCATTCTGTTGTTTTCCTCTATTTCTTTGCATTGACCATGAGGAAGGCTTTCTTATGTCTCCTTGCTATTCTTTGAAACTCTGCATTCAAATGGGTATATCTTTCTTTTTCTCCTTTGCTTTTTGCTTCTCTTCTTTTCACAGCTATTTGTAAGGCCTTTTCACAGCATTTCAGGCAGCCATTTTTCTTTTTGCATTTCTTTTTCTTGAGGATGGTCCTGATTCCTGTCTTCTGTACAATGTCACAAACCGCTGTTCATAGTTCATCAGGCACTCTATCAGATCTTGTCCCTTAAATCTATTTCTCACCTCCACTGTATAGTTATAAGGGATTTTATTTAGCCTATACCTGATTGGTCTTGTTGTTTTCCCTGGTTTCTTCAATTTAAGTCTGAATTTCGCAATAAGGAATTAGTGATCTGCCCTGCAAATAAATTCAGCAGTGCCATCTTTCTAGATTCCTTATATATGTGGTAATATGTGATATTCATATTTCTCTTTCTGACTTACTTCACTGTATAATAGGCTCCATGTTCATCCACCTCATTAGAACTGACTGAAATGCTTTCCTTTTTATGGCTGAGTAATATTCCATTGTAGATATGTATCTTAGCTTCTCTATCCATTCATCTGTCGATGGACATCTGTGTTGCTTCAGTGTTCTAGCTATTGTAAATAGTGCTGCAATGAACACTGGGGTACTTGTGTCTTTTTCAATTTGGTTTCCTCAGGGTATATGCCCAGTAGTGGGATTGCTGGACCATATGCCGGCTTTGTGGCTGTATCAGTTTACATTCCCATCAGCAATGCAAGAGAATTACCTTTTCTCCACATCATCTCCAGCAGTTATTGTTTGTAGACTTTTTGATAATGGCAATTCTGAGTAGTGTGAAGTGGTATCTCATTGTAGTTTTCGTTTGTATTTGTCTAATAATGAGCAATGTTGAGCATCTTTTCATGTGCTTGTTAGCTATCTGAATGTCTTCTCTGGAGAAATGTCTGCTTAGGTTTCCCCCCCCCCTTTTTATTGGGTTGTTTGTTTTTCTGGTATTGAGTTGTATGAACTGCTTGTATATTTTGTAGATTGAATCTTTGCCAGTTGTTTCCTTTGCCCTTATTTTCTCCCATTCTGAGGGTTGTCTTTCGACCTTGTTTGTAGTTTCCTTTGCTGTGCAAAAGCTTGTAAGTTTAATTGGGCCCCACTTGCTTATTTCCATTTCGTCTCCATTACTCTAGGAGGTGGTCCTAGAGGGTTTTGCTTTGATTTCTGTCATCCAGTGTTCTGCCTATGTTTTTCTCTAAGAGTTTTTTAGTTTCTGATCTTACGTTTAGATCTTTAATCCATTCTGAGTTTATCTTTCTGTATGGTTTTAGAAAGTGTTCTAATTTCATTCTTTTACATATATGTGTCCAGTTTTCCCAGAACCACTTTTTGAAAAGGCTATCTTTGCCCCATTGTATATTCTTGCCTCCTTTGTTGAAAATAAGCTACCCATAGATGTGTAGGTTTATCTCTGGCTTTCTATCTTGTTCCATTGGTCTATACTTCTGTTTTGGTTCCAATACCATACTGTCTTGATGACTGTAGTTTTGTAGTGTAGTCTGAAGTCAGGAAGGTTGATTCCTCCAACTCCATTCTTCTTTCTCAAGACTGCTTTGGATATTCAGGATCTTTTGTGTTTCTGTATGCATTGTGAAATTTTTTGTTCTAGTTCTGTGAAAATTGCCATTGGTAACTTGATATGGATTGCATTGAATCCATATATTATATTTGGTAATATAGTCATTTTCACAGTAACATGAACATGAACGTTTCACAGGAACATGAAATATCTCTCCATCTGTTTATGTTGTCTTTGATTTCTTTCACCAGTGTCTTATAATTTTCTGTATACCGTTCTTTTGTCTCCTTAAGTAGGTTTCCTCCTAGATATTTTATTCTTTCTGTTGCAATGGTGAATGGAGTTGATTCCTTAGTTTCTCTTTCTGATTTTTCACTGTTAGTATACAGGGATGCAAGTGATTTCTGTGTATTGACTCTGTATCCTGCAACTTTCTGATTGGGTCTTTTTAATATTTTAAAATGTTCATTTTTTGCCAGGGTCCAGCCCCTGCAGGATCCAGGGGAACCCTCAGGAGAAATGGCATTGGAGAATGAATGAATGAATGAGAGAGAAAAGAATAGAAGCTGATATTCCTTGGTTTACACAGAAAGCCAGTAAAGCCCCAAGACAAGGGACGTGCTCTGTTCATGTAGGCCGCAGGCACCCTCCCAGTCTCCCAAGGGAGTGAAGATGCAGAGCGCCTTCCCATTCAGGTCTTGGAAGCCCAGGCAGATAAGTGAATGCAGAGAGCCTCTATGCTCCAAGGAATCAGCCTGAAAAAGAGAGTAAGAGAGAGAAAGAAAGAAAGAAAAAGAAGAAAGACACAGGGGAACCAGGCTTTCATGGAAACTGGTCCTGGTCTGTCACTTTATTTTTCAGGGAACCTTTTATACCTTGACTTGTACATAGAGGGAAATGAAAGATGCAAAGTCATACAGAGTCATCCCCAAACGTTACATCTGTTTTGTCTTTATCAAAACCAGGACTTTTTTCTGCATACCTTTCCCATAAACAATGTTGCATACATTATCTTCTGGCCTTGGAGGTCTGTGAACATTTTATGACCCTCTTTTGATAAAGGCTGCTCAACCAGAAAACTTATTTTCCCTTGTAATGTTTTCTCTCTACATTTTTAATCTATGTCAGCCTCAGAAAGCATTAAACAGAGTTATATTTTTTCACAGAGCAAAGGTACAGTGAATTATAAGAAAGAACCAATTAGCTAAAAGGTCTGATGTGGTTAGTTTCAAGGCTACACTTGTTTTTCTTACATTCCAACTATGGTAACTAATGCACTCTCAAGTGCACAGTGGATGAGAGGTATGGGAACTTAGCAGCAAGCATTGGCTCAACAGTGAAATCCTACACCAGCACTACTCTAATAGTTTTTAACTCTTTGAAAGGCTCTATATTTTTAGGCTTCTTGTGCCTCTCACAGTTGGGAGGCTGTGAATAATCATATGCATAGCTGCAAGAGTCTGCATAAATCTGCAAAGCAAGCTAGAATGCCAACAGAGGGGGTTTGAGTTGAAATATTCCTTTCATGTCCAGGAGACTTATTAGCTAGAGCCCTAAGTTTGATTTTCTCCAGAGAAAAGTGGTCGGGGATAGCCCCCTGTTAATGTCAGAAGAGTTGGTGAAAGGAACAAAATAGTAAGACAGACAGATTCTGGTTTTGGGGTAGATGCTCAAGCAGGTCCAGGGAGCCCCTCGAATCCTGATCCACCTTTGCCTATCAGGTCTTCTCCTCATGACCTTTGTCATGGGTGGGATCTCCTGTGGTGGCTCCCGGCGATTGTTGAGATCAGTTCTTTTCCTTTATTAAGTTTATTATTAATCATGTTTTAAGTTCTCTTGTGGTAAATTGTTTATTTCTGATTCATTATTTTTCAGAGGTTTTCTTTTGCTTTTTCAATTGACAGTAGTTCTTCTTTTTATTTAGCTTTCTCTGTCTCTATTACTTTAGGTGAAACAGTTGTCCTCTGCAGTCTTGAAATGGCTGTTTTTATGTGAGAGCGTCCCTCTGCACACTGTGTGACTTGTACCCGCCTTTGATGGGTGAGCTGGATTTGAGGTGGATGTCAGTTATACCTTTCTTCAGAATGTGCTGGAAGCTATCCCCTTGATAGGCAGTGGTGCTAGAGATGGAGGACCTAGAGTTGGCACCAGATCTGAGGCAGGACTTCCTCTCTGCCCAGTGGCCATCACTACCTTCTTAGGGGTGAGGTCTGCTTTTAAATTGCCAGGGAAGAAGCTAGCTCTATCCCCTTCAAGTGGACTTTTTTCCCCCTCTTCCCTGCACCAAGACCTCTGCTTCAGTGGCATGAGGCGCTGAAACAAGTGTGGTCTGTACATTGACAGAGATCTAATGCACTGACCATGTAGACATCTGCAGCTCCCGTCGGATACTGACTCAGATGTAAGCCCCCTTTGTTTTTCATAGCCAATCATTTCTCCCTGCCTGTGCCACCACCCCCTACACATTTGTGGAACAACTCTGCTGGGCTAGCAGAGAGCTATGTGGACTCGTGGGGTGTGTCAGAGGTTAGCTGTAGTAGAGCATCCCCATCAGAATCCAGGAAACTTCTGATGCTGCTTGAGTAAGTGCAAGCAATGACCACTGCTGCCACTCTTGGGCTCTGCCCTGGGACCAGGTTGCCTGTATGTTGCAAGAATTTTAAATTTCATTTAAATTTTTAAGATTACATTAATATTTATATTTAGTACATGTTGAAATAATATTTTGGTTATTTTAGTTTAAAATGTTATTAAAATTAATGTCACTTTTTTCTTTATACTTCTTAAAACTGTGGCTGCCAGAATATTTAGACTTATGTTTGTAGTTTGCATATTTCTGTTGGACAGTGCTGGGCTTGTCTTAGAAGACTAGGATGTGGGCTATGCATTGTCCTTGCTAAAGGGTAACTTGTGTGCAAGGGAATGATTTGCTGGAACAGATGCTCTACCCCTCTGCTCAATCCTGAGGCTTCTGCCCACACTTATATGGACACTGCTAAGATTATGCCCCTTTTGAAAATGTGAGGCAGGGATTATCCCTTTTCCTCATGTAAACATGTGACCTTATTCCAGGTGTAAAAAGAATGTATTACCTATATAAAACTGATGAGTTTCATTTAATTTTCAAGGGTCTGGAAATATGGGCTGGGAATGGGACAGAAAAAATAAAATAGGATCAAGAGAGGAGTGGCTTGCTGGGGGATTGGAAGGCTGGAAATGGAGAGGGAAGGAGTTCACTGTTAGATGCACACATTTTGATATTATTCTAGTAATTGAGTGGTGGGTGAATGAGTGCCTGAATTTGCTATGCTTAATAACTTGGTTATGTGTTGCATGTATGTATCAAAATTTCTGTGACTGTAGTGAAAGGGTTGGGGTAATAGGATTATCATCATGTTTATTTGTGTCTGAGTCCCTATATCAATTCCCACGTAGTAAACACCTATCATGTGCCTTAAACATAGAGGATGTTTGATGTACTTTGGTTGTGTTGCGGTAAAGTATGGTTCTTATAATTTGTCAGGGCATAGATATTTCTTATTTCTTAAAAAAAAACTGTTAAGAACTTGTCTCTAGATTCTAGTAGATAAAACAAGATTGAAGGTTATTTATGGCTGTCCTTCGTAGGGTCTAATGACTCTTCCACTTGGTGAAAGGTCCTGAGACCAACTTGCATAATGATAAGGAAATCCTAAATTTTGGAATAGGGCAAAAAAGTGATGGTAATAATGCTGAGAACATAGGAAAAATATAATCCTCTTAAATGTAAAAATTATCTCATTTCATAGGAAGAGCTATAGTTTCTTCCTTAAGACAGCAGGAATAAAGTATGGAACATACTAAATATAAAATTTTAAATGCTTTTTTTCACACAAAATGAGTATCTTTATTTTATTTTTTATTTATTTTGGGGCTCCCCTCATAGCTCAGCTGGTAAAGAATCTGCCTGCAATGCGGGAGACCTGGATTTGATCCCTGGGTTGGGAAGATCCCCTGGAGAAGGGAAAGGCTACTCACTCCAGTATTCTGGCCTGGAGAATTCCATGGACTATATAGTCCATGGGGTTGCATCACAAAAAGTGATGGTAGTAATGCTGAGAACATAGGGAAAAATATAATCTTCTTAAATTTAAAAATTATCTCATTTCATAGGAAGAGTTATGATTTTTTCTTTAAGACAGCAGGAATAAAGCAGGGAACATACTACATATAAAATTTAAAATGCTATTTCTTTTTCATACAAAATAAGTATTGTTATTTTGTTTATTTATTCATTTCTGGCTGTTCTGAGTCTTCCTTCTGTGCGGGCTTATCTCCAGTTGGGGCGAGCTGGGGCTGCTCTCTAGTTGCAGTGCACAGGCTTCTCATTGCAGTGGCTTCTCTTGTTGCGAGCATGGGCTCTAAGGCACATCGGCTTCAGTGGTTGCGGCACATGGGCTCAGTAGTTGTGGTTCCCAGGCTCCAGAGCACAGGCTCAGTAGTTGTGGATGCTGCTGCTGCTGCTAAGTCGATTCAGTCGTGTCCGACCCTGTGCAACCCCAGAGATGGCAGTCCATCAGGCTCCCCTGTCCCTGGGATTCTCCAAGCAAGAATACTGGAGTGGATTGCCATTTCCTCCTCCAATGCATCAAAGTGAAAAGTGAAAGTGAAGTCTCTCAGTCGTGTCCGACTCATAGCGACCCCGTGGACTGCACGCACAAGGGCTTATTTGCTGCAAGTCATGTGGGATCTTCCTGGACCAGATATCAAAACCATGTCTCTTGCATGTCAGGCAGATTCTTTACCACTGAGCCACCAGGGAAGTTCAAGTATTTTGATTTTAAATGTAACAAGAAAATCATTCAAGCCTAAGATTTCGGCTTATATTTATTCTTAGAGCTAATGAACAACTGCGATGCAACCAGTTTCTTCCATTCGTCATAGAATGTCAGTTCTGCTCCAGGTTCAGTTATGTCTCTTTTCTCCCTTTATTGAACTCTTGAGGACATCATTAGGAAAAAGAAACCTATATTTTCATATGGTTTCATAAACCATAGTGGGATATAAGCTTTCAGTAAATGTTAGTCAAATTCAAGTTGAATAAACCTTCTCATTCTGCTTACAGAGACTTCACTGGTGGAATAGGATCCAGACTGAGACCAGGTAATTTAGCTTTGTCAGCAGTAACATCACACACGACACCCTGAAATTCAGTGCAATTTGTGTTACAGTCTCATGTCTTTCCCCCTTTTATTTCTTCAGCTTTGCTGCCTCTTGACCTGCTTCTGAAAGTGCCACCCCTCCTGCTCAGTGCCCACGTTAAGGAGGTAGAGGCTGAGTTAGTGACGGGGTGGCAGTCCCACAGTCTTCCCACTGTGATTCTCCACAGTCTCAAAGACCATGGTAGTACTTATGTTAAATAACATTGGTCTCAAGCACACAATGGGTGAACACAGAATTGTGGTTGGGCCTGAATACCCAAATGATGCTTGGGAGGTAACCCTAGTACAAACAACAGGAGAATCTTGTTTCATCTGTCCATCATTATTATATAGTTTGGCAAATTAGCAGTGTCAAGGTGCTTTCTGTGTTCACTTATTTGATGAAATATATGAGCTATTTTTCTAAAGTTTGTGTTTTTGCTTTGGTGGGAATGTTAGCCAGTTGAATTTTGAAGCTAACAGTGCATACCTACTACCAAAAAATAGTAACTATGCTTTACATATGTATTTCTATAAGCTGTGCACCTATATGACATAAGACTAAAGCATATCTTTTCTTCTATATCTTTTACTCTGATGCAGATAATTTTTTTTTACTTATTTGTATTTGATTAAAACAATGTTCTATCAAATTGTTTCTCTAATAAGGTAGAAATTCTTAAAGTATAGCAGTTTATAGTAATTGTTTGAGAAAAAAAGAGTGTGTTCATTAACATTTCTAATTTCTATTGAAGTGGACCAAATGTTCAACAGTAACAGTGAAGTTTTTAACTAAACCTGGATAATTCAGAAAAAAACCTTAATGATTGTGCTTTTAACATATGTATATGACTCAAGTATAAAGTTCTGTTTTACTATGGTTAATTTGGAATTATTGCTTAAAGTTATTTTCACTTTAACTTCCTTAATTCGTGTTCTTTTGTAGAGTTAATACATATGAACTTTTAGGAGATGAGAATTGATTTGCTGTAATATTAGTCCATGTCTCCACATTTATTAAATTTGCTTTGGAAGAATTATTGACAGTTTGGGGGCATTTACATGATCAGCATAGATGCAGAAAAGAGATAACTTTGTTGTTAAGATGTCCAAAACATTGTTAAGATGTTATGTTGACCATGCCCCACTCCAGCTATTTTGGTACAAGGTAAGTTCATAATATACCCATGAAGCTAAAATGATTGTTATTAATTTTAAAACAGTGAGAGCAAAACATATATATGTAAGCAATTTGAAGTTCAATTTTGATCCATAAAAAGAATTACTTTTCCTAAAGGGTATGTTGAGTTAGTTAGTTCAAGACTTGACTTTATGTCTATAAAATTAATCAGATCTCTGGATATGTAAACAAACTCTTTAGCATAGATAACATGTAATATATTATATTTCTTAGACCTACAGTTTGTTATACTATCTACTTTTTAAACATTTACCAATTCATGCATTTGAATTTAAAACAGAATATACTATAGCATTTTAAGTGTTGTCAGTGAATGCTAAAGTTTCCCTATAAAGGAGTGATAGTTTTGACTAATATTATAGAACACAGTAATGCACATGGGGAAAATCTGAGTTATTACCTAAGAGTTATTCCACATTACAGTGAAAAACCATATTTTTATTCATCTTAAAGCAGAGCGGTTTTACTGAATATTATAAAAGTCATACTTTTCTTTTTTTTTCTATAAATTTATTTATTTTGATGGGAGGCTAATTACTTTACAATATTGTATTGGTTTTGCCATACATCAACATGAATCTGCCATGGGTATACGTATGTTCCCCGTCCTGAACCCCTCTCCCACCTCCCTCCCCATATCATCCCTCTGGGTCATCCCAGTGCACCAGCCCCAAGCATCCTGTATCCTGCACCAAACCTGGACTGGTGATTCTTTTCATATATGATATTATATATGTTTCAATGCCATTCTCCCAAATCATCCCACCCTCTCCCTCTCCCACAGAGTCCAAAAGACTGTTCTATACATCTGTGTCTCTTTTGCTGTCTCGTATACAAGGTTATCATTACCATCTTTCTAAATTGCATATATATGCATTAGTATACTGTATTGGTGTTTTTCTTTCTGGCTCACTTCCCTCTGTATAATAGGCTGCAGTTACATACACCTTATTAGAAGTGATTCAAATGTATTATTTTTAATGGCTGAATAATACTCCATTGTGTATATGTACCACAGCTTTCTTATCCATTCATCTGCTGATGGACATCTAGGTTGCTTCCATGTCCTGGCTATTATAAACAGTGCTGTGATGAACATTGGGGTACACGTGTCTCTTTCAATTCTGGTTTCCTTGGTGTGTATGCCCAGAAGTGGGATTGCTGGGTCATATGGCAGTTCTATTTCCAGTTTTTTGAGGGATCTCCACACTGTTCTCCATAGTGGCTGGACTAGTTTGCATTCCAAATGTTGCAGGTGTTCTTGGACTAATTGGTTGCTTTGCCAGATGACAAACAACTGGTATAGGCCCCACTTAGATCGCCTCTTGTGCAAATGAGGATTCATTATATTGTATATAAACAACAGCTATAGTCCTGTATTGCCTAAATGTTCTGGAAAAAATTGTCAGGGAAGAGAGAATTTTGTCAGAACCTGGGTATCCCAGGACTAAATCTAGAATGTGAGCTCATTTTCCATTTGCTATGGCAGAACAAAGGGTAAAAACTATGACTTTAGAGTGTCGAATGGCTGTAATAGAATGTGATCCTGCCTATAGCATACTCTTAAAATGTGAACTTCTAGGTTCATTTGTGGCCATATGGCAGTATTTAATTTATTTTATAATGTATTCCTTAGATTCATTTCAGTTCACTTCAGTCACTCAGTCATGTCCAGCTCTTTGCAACCCCATGAATCGCAGTACGCCAGGCCTCCCTGTCCATCACCAACTCCCGGAGTTCACTCAGACTCACGTCCATCGAGTCCGTGATGCCATCCACCCATCTCATCCTCTGTCGTCCCCTTCTCCTCTTGCCCCCAATCCCTCCCAGCATCAGAGTCTTTCCCATGAGTCAACTCTTCGCATGAGGTGGCCAAAGTACTGGAGTTTCAGTAGCACCAGGCCTTCCAGCGAACACCCAGAACTGATCTCCTTTAGGATGGACTGGAATGCAATATTACTCAGCCATAAAAATGAATGAATTTGAGTCAATTCAAGTGAGGTGGATAACCTAAGAGCCTGTTATACAGAGTGAAGTAAGTCAGAAAGAAAAGAACAAATATAGTATATTAAAGCATAGTTTGTTCTCTGTGAGTCTGTTTCTGTTTTGCTCTATGCATTCATATGCTTTATTTTTTAGATTCCACATATAAGTGAAAACACACACAGTATTTATCTTCCTCAGTGTGACATTTTTCACTAAGCATAATATTCTCTAGGTCCACCCACATTGCTGAAAAATGGCAGAATTTAATTCCTTTTTATGGCTGAATAATATTCCATTGCATATATACACACCATATCTTTTTTATCCATTCATCTGTTGGTGGGCACTTGGGTTGCTTCCACACCTGACAATTGTAAATGATGCTGCTATGAACATTGGGGTACATACATCTTTTTGAATTAGTGTTTTTTTGTTTTCTTCAGATATATAACCAGAAGTGGGATTGCTGGGTCATATGGTAGTTGTATTTTTAATTTTTGTGGAAATTCCATGCTGATTCCCATAGTGGCTGAACCAATTTACACTCTCACCACCAGTATACTAGGGTTCCCTTTTCTCCACATCATTGCCAACATTTATGTGTTGTCTTTTGGCTATAGCCATTCTGATAGGTAAAAGTTGATCTCTCATGAGGGTTTTGATCTGAATTCCCCTGATGATTAACAAGTTGGAGCATCTTTTTATGTTTCCATTGTCCAGCTATATGTTTACTTTGGAGAAATGTCTATTAATGTGCTCTGTCCATTTTTAACTTTTTTGTATTGAATTGTATGAGTTTTTAATTTATTTGGGGTATTCCCCTTATCAGACATATCTTTTGCAAATATCTTCTCCCATTCAATAGTTTGTCTTTTCATTTTGTCTATAGTTTGATTCACCGTGCAAAAGCTTTTAAGTTTGATTAGATCCGATTTGTTTATTTTTGCCTATGTTTGCTGTATCTGAGAAGGCATATCCAAAAAAATATTTCTAAGGCCTCAGAGTGTATTGCCTATGTTTTCTCCTAGTTTTATGGTTTCTAGTTTTACATTTAAGCCTTTAATCTCTATTTTGTGTTTAGTTTTGTATTGTGAGTGAGTGAAAGTCACTCAGTTGTGTTCAACTCTTTGCAACCCCATGGACTATATAGTCCATGGAATTCTCCAGGCCAGAATACTGGAGTGGATAGTCTTTCCCTTCTCCAGGGGATCTTCCCAACCAGGGATCTAACCCAGGTCCCCTGTATTTCAGTGGATTCTTTACCAGCTGAGCCACCAGGGAGGCCTATTTTTGTATATGGTATGAGGAAATGTTCTAATCTTGTTGTTTTAAGTGTAGCTGCCCAGTTTTTCCAGAACTATTTGTGGAAAGACTCTCTTTCCCCCATTTTATATTCTTGCCTCCTTTGTCATAGATTAGGTGACCTCATGTGTGTAGGTTTATCTCTGGGGTCTCTACTCCATTCCATTGATCTATGTGTCTGTTTTTGTGCCAATACCGTACTGTTTTGACTACTGTAGCTTTGTAGTATAGTCTGAACATAGGGCACATACACTCAGCCTTGTTCTCCATGTCTGTGCCTCTGTTCCTGCCCTGCAAATAGGTTTATCAGCACCATTTTTCTAGATTCCATATATATGCATTAATATATGATATTTTTCTCTTTTTTACTCACTTCACTCTGTATGACAGGCTCTAGGTTCATCCACATCCCTACTACTAACCCAATTTCATTTCTTTTTATGACTGAATAATATTCCGTTGTGTATATGTACCACATCATTATCTATTCATCTGTCAGTGGACATCTAGGTTGTGTCCATGTCCAGGCTATTGTAAACAGTGCTATGATGAACACTGGGGTACATGTGTCTTTTTAAGTTGTGGTTTTCTTAGGGTATATGGCCTGTATTGGGATTGCTGGATCATATGGTAATTCTATGTTTAGTTTTTTAAGGTATTACCATACTGTTCTCCACAGTGGCTGTACCAATTTAGATTCCAACCAACAGTGTAAGAGAGTTCCTTTTTCTCCACATCCTCTCCAGCATTTATTGTTTGTAGATTTTTTGATGATGGCCATTTTGGCTGGTATGAACTGGTACCTCATTGTAGTTTTGATTTGTATTTCTCTGATAATTAGTGATGTTGAGCACCATTTCTTGTGTTTATTGGCCATCTATATTTCTTCTTTGGAGAAATGTCTATTTAGATCTTCTGCCTATTATTTTATTTTATTTTTTTTTAAATATTGAACTCCATGAGCTGTTTGTATTTTTGGAGATTAACCCTTTGTCCACTGCTTTGTTTGTAAATATTTTGTCCCATTCTGAGGTTTGTCTTTTTGTCTTGCTTATGGTTTCCTTTGCTGTGCAAAAGTTTTTAAGTTTAATTGGATCCCAGTTGTTTATTTTGTTTTTATTTTCATTATTTCAGGAGGTGGTTCAAAAAAGATCTTGCTGTGATTTATGTCAAAGAGTGTTTTTTCTTTGTTTTCCTCCAAGAGTGTTATAGTCTTACATTTAGGTCTTTAATTCATTTTGAGTTTATTTTATGTATGATATTAGGTAGTATTCTAATTTTATTGTTTTATGTGTACCTATCTAGATTTCCCAGCACCACTTATTGAAGAGGCTGTCTTTTCTCCATTGTATATTCTTACCCTTTTTTGTCATAGACTAGGTGATTTAGGTCCATGGGTTTATGTCTGGGCTTTCTATCCTGAACCTGTTATATTTCTGTGTTTGTGCCAGTACCATACTGTTTTGATTACTGTAGCTTTTTAGTAAAGTTTGAAGTCAGGAAGCCTGATTCCTCCTGCTCCATTTTGCTTTCTCAAGATTACTTTGGCTATTTGGGGTCTTATGTGTTTCCATACAAACTGTAAGATTTTTTTGTTCCAATTCTGTGGAAACTGCCATGGCAATTTGATAGAAATTGCAGTGAATTTGTAGATTGCTTTGGGTGGCTCAGATGGTAAAGCGTCTGTCTACAATGTGGGAGACCCGGGTTTGATCCCTGAATTGGGAAGATCCCCTGGAGAAGGAAATGGCAATCCACTCCAGGACTATTGCCTGGAAAATCCCATGGACAGAGGAGCCTGGTAGGCTACAGTCCATGGGGTTGCAAAGAGTCAGACACGACTGAGCGACTTCACTTTGACTTTCACTTTTGAGTAGTATATTTATCTTTACTATATTGATTCTTTTAATCCAAGAACATGGTATATTTCTCCGTTTGTGTCCTGTTTGATTTCTTTCATCAGAGTTTTATAGTTTTCTAAGAACAGGTCTTTTGCTTCCTTAAGTACATTTATTCTTAAGTATTTTATTCTTTTGACTGGGAGACCTCACTCCAATTAATATTCCCTGGGGCATGATGTTCTCTGTTAGTCCAGAGGTTCTGACTCAGTTCTCCCACCTCAGGAGCTCAGGCCTGGTCTCTGGCCCATGAAGTGGGATCTTGCAAGTCACAGGTCATGCAAAAAAAAAAAGGAGCAGGACAATACAAATAATTACAAATTAAATTTAGAAAACTAACAGATATATTCAGAAAAATAAAAATCTATATAAAACAAGTACTGGAGGGTAAAACTAAGCTCCAGTAGCAAAGAAGAAAAAAAATCATTAATGATCATAAAGAAGGGAGCATAACAATAATAAAAATAATAAAATGAATTCAGAAAATTAACAGATATTTTATTAAAAATAAGAATATATACAAAAGAACCACTGAAGGGTAAAACAGAACTCGATAATGGCAAAGAACAAAAAAACCCCAAAGCAAAACAACAACAAAAGAAACAAAAAGACAGAAAAATCTCAGCTGTGAGGGCCAGGGCTTAGGCAGGGGCTGGGTTTATGTGGAGGCTAGCTTTAGGCAGGGGCAGGGTCCTGATTCAGGACCCACACTACTGGAAAAGGCCCTGGTTGGGGGTTGGGGCTTTGGTTCAGCCTAGCTGAGGGGGCCTCTGTAGTCTCTCCTGCCTTAGGGTGTGGAGGATCACATCTGGGGCCCCAGGAGTCTCCCTGGGGTCGAGTGATCCTCTGAACTTCAAGTGACTCTTGCCCCAGGGCTTGGCTCTTCCTTCTACTCCCTTCCTCTCATACCCATAGGACCTACACAGGCAGAGTAGGTCTTGTAGGGTGGAAGGCACCTTGAAGGTCAGAGAGGGCCCCAGGGGTGGAGAGCCAGGCCCAGGGCCTTAGGAGACTCCTTTGGGCTCAGTGGGCAAGGGAGCAGCAGGCACTTCTGACCCCTGAGGGCTCCCCAGTTTGGTTTGCGTCCTTCTCCTTCCCACTCCCTCTCACACCCCCAGTACCCACGTGGGCAGAGAAGTCCCTGAAGGGCATAGGACCAGGCTTGGGGCCTGTGCAAGCTCCCTGGGGCCAAGTGGGCAGGAGGGAATGCCAAGAACATTCCCCCCTCCCCATCCTCCAACCTCTGAAGGTCCTTCCTACTCCCTGTTAACCTCCTGGAGGCAAGCATGCCTCTCCTGGTGCTCCCAGTCACCCGTCAGCCACACCAGTCCTGTCTGGCCTCCACTTTTCTCCCCTCTTTGCTCCCGTTCACATACTACCTGATTTCTTAGTGGTTCCCCCTATCTGCCTAGTTTTCAGAGGCCCCCCCACCAACATCTTGTGAGTATCCTAGTTGTAGGGTAACAGAAACGCCTAATATATACATATACATATATATATATATATATATATATATTTTTTTTTTTTTTTCAGGGAGCTCCTGCTGTAAACTCTCCCTCCCCCTGTTGTTCAAAAATCTCTGATTCTTAGCAGAGAGAATTCAGAAAAATAGTATACTATGTCTTGGTCAATTGGGGGAATATGTGTAGTCCGTCTCCTGATCATTTTGTAGTAACTAAAAGGTTCAGAGCTTGTGCTGTGAATTGTGACTTCAGTAGACTGGACCAAGAGTGGGCCCCTAACTTCACTTCTGTAATGTGTCATGAGATAATAAACCAGATATAGTGCACTGCAGAAGGTATGAAGACATAATGTTTCCAATTTATTACGTGTACTTGCTTTTCAAAAATATTTGATTCATTAAATGTTAAAAGGTACGATGAAAACGTGTTAGAAGTAGCAGTTCCTTTTAAGAAAAGAAGTAGTATTTCAGGTGTGGGAAGGAACATATATGTTAGGTTACATGGTCCATGGTTTCATGGTCTCCTGGTAACAAGTTAGGAGAGTTGAGTAAGTGTAGAGTTTAGGGCCCATCTAAATGCAGGTCCTGGTTTTTCAGGCTTGGTTGGACACTCTTCTGAATTTCAGTTATCTGTAAAATGAGGACACCATTCAGAACAGTTACAAGGACCACATGAGACAACATGTGTGAAACCCTTGCCAGCACCTCTCCAGGTCCTCCTCCCACCACCTCAGAGGGGAAACAGCTGGTCAGTGTCACGTTCCCCGCACAGTAAGCTAGCACATATTATTGTTTGGCATTTTAAGTAAATTGCCACTTATAATGAATTCTGCGGTTTTCTCCTAAGTTTTAAAACACTAATTCAGCTCCCTATCTTCATAAAACCATAAAAGGAATATGGAGGGAGGAGGGAGGGGGGGTTCAGGATGGGGAACACGTGTATACCTGTGGCAGATTCATGTTGATGTGTGGCAAAATCAATACAATATTGTAAAGTAATTAACCCCCAATTAAAATAAATAAATTTATTTTTAAAAGTTTGATTTTATTTAAATTTGAATGAGACTTTCTATCTTTTGCAGCAGGAACTATATAGGTATGAATCATGAACATACTATGCATGACTGACATTTAAATAAGATCAGTTTATATGGTATCTTTTTTTTTTTTTTTTTTTCCTGGCCACATTCTGTAGCATGCAGGATCTTAGTTCCCCAACCAGGGAACAACCCAGACCCTTGACAGAACATAGATTCCTAACCACTGAACCACCTGGTAATTCCCATCTATGATC
Organism: Capra hircus; assembly: GCF_001704415.2. NCBI lineage: Eukaryota > Metazoa > Chordata > Mammalia > Artiodactyla > Bovidae > Capra > Capra hircus. The sequence continues at coordinate 1,434,593 of NC_030829.1, read as the reverse complement.
TCTTTTTAATGGAAATTTGTTTTAATAAAATTGTCAATATAAATATGTGTTGCATTTTTTGTGAATAGTTAAGTGTAGTATTTTCAGTGTGCTAATCTGAAAGACTGAGGGAGAATGCTTTATATGGCTAAGATTTGCCATGAAGTTGGTAGTTATTAATGTCTAATGAATAAAAATTTTAAAGATATATATTTGGATTTTTATTTTTGTTTTCCTAAAATTACTAATGGCTAAATACATATTTTGGGATGGGGAATATAAAAAACAGTGATGATTTGATAAGGTAGAAAAGGAAGAATAAAAATGATCATACCTAGGATTAGCTAAAGTTGTTCAGGAAATCAAGAGGGTTTGCAAGTGTTACAGTCAGACTCCCATCATTGTGAAACCTTAAATTTCTTTCTTCTCCCCAGTCCTAACCCATGTGATCACTCACATCTCAGTAATACTGCCAGAGCACCCAGAGTGCTGAACTGGTCATGCAGTCCTGACTTGTCATGGCATAACAGCAGCAGATAACCTTGAGAGACTGTCTTTAGTCTAGGTGATAGGGTTGGGAATTGCCCTTTAAACTGAACAGAAGTAACAGATTAAGGGAAAATACTTATAAAATACAGTGAAAGGATTAGTATTCAGACAATGTAAAGAGCATATACAAATCAATAAGAGAAGAGAAACTTGGGAAACAAACAGAAAATTCACCAAAGAAGGGCAGCACCTCATCAGCATTTAGATAAACACAAAATAAAACAAAATCACAATGGTAAAATGAAAAAGTTTGATTATAGTGTTGATCAAGGGATAGAAAAGTGGATTCTCTTCTGGTTAGAGTGCAAATTGATTCAGCTCCTTTAACATGTATTTGTTAAAATTGCAAATATGTGTATCAAAGGGCCCAGCTACTTAATTTCTCCTTATCTACACTAAAAGACCTCTTGCACTATGCACAGTGAGGCACACACACACACACATATTCACTGTTTGAATACATATATTCACTGCAGCATCATTTAATATCGTCATAAGTTGAAAGAAAACTAAGTCCCTATCAAGGCAGAAGTGTATGCGTGCATACAGAACAGGCAGCGGAACATGTAGTACTGTTCAATGGTGGTCATTAAAAATGAGCTATAATGTGTATTGATAAGAAATAATCTCCAAAGCAGACAGAATAAAAATTGTAAACCAGACTTATAATGTGTCACCATTTATTTAAAAAGAGGGAAAGAAAGCATGAGGTAGCACTATAGATTTTCTACAATAGTAGCTTTCAAAGTGTTTTTTGGGAAATGATCCTCAGTAAGGCACACATGTCATATCTAGACTGAGTGAACCCTTACTACATGCAGTACTCTGAAATTTTTCTATCCTGTTTTATTCCATGCCATTCCTTTCCACTTTTCAAAAGCTGGTCCTGGATCATTAAACTGATTCAGGGCTCAACCATAGTTTGGAAAATATTGCTCTGAATGTACACACTGAAGTATGTAAATAGACAGAAAAGTAACTGAAAGGCAACACGCCAAATTGGTATCAGAGGTTACCTCTGGGGAGAAGGCTGATGGATGCTGGTTCCAGGGGTTCTAGAGTCTCTTCTGTGATACTTAGGTTGTTGTACATTTGTTTGCTTATTTTATAATAGGCATCTGTAAATATACATTTTAAAATGTACTTTTTAGAGAGTAAGAAACCAAAGCTATTTTCAAAACTCAAGGAATTACTGGGATTGAGAGAGTAGTGGCCAAGGGTCTTAAAGAAAAATTATCATTACCATCTTTCTAAATTCCACATTTATGCGTTAGTATACTGTATTGGTATTTTTCTTTCTGGCTTACTTGAGGGATGGTACGGGGAGGGAGGGGGGTTCAGGATGGGGAACACGTGTATACCTGTGGTGGATTCATGTATGGCAAAACCAATACAATATTGTGAAGTAATTAACCTCCAATTAAAATAAATAAATCAATATTAAAAAAAAGAATTATTGCACTGCATATTGAGTAGTACAGAAGGCAGGCATTCTAGCTAACTATTTCTGTTTTATATCTATGGCCACAGATATAAAACATCAACTAAACTGCATAAGTTTTAGATATCAATCTAGACAAAAAAATAATTACAGGGGTGGTGTGGGGAGGGAGATGAGAGAGAGGTTCAAAAGGGAGGGGATATATGTATACCTATGGCTGATTCATGTTGAGGTTTGACAGAGAACAGCAAAATTCTGTAAAGCAATTATCCTTCAGTAAAAAATAAATTAATTAAAAATAAAACTATAAAAAAATCAAAAAATAAATATATTTAAAAAGAATAATTATTTCTGCAAAGAAACATTACTGTACAAAATATAATGTACGTATACTTGGCCATCTCTGCAGACTGAAGCAGATATGTCCAGTTCTGTTTTCTATTTCAGAACTACCTTAATTATTTCTGGTTTATCTTCACATTTTTACACTAAGGGTAATTTATTAAGCCTCATTTGAAAGGTCAAGTAACTCATGTTTACAAGAAGTTAGACAGAGTTCCTAGAGGAGGTAGATCCTTTAAATTTCAAACATTTAAATGGTATTAAATGTAGGTGAATTAGAACTAGATGATTTCTTGTGTGAATTTCTCAACGCAGTAAAAGCACCCATAGTATTTTGTTTCCTAAATATACATTTTCATATGCTAATTATAAGACAAATTGAATCTTTTAATGGGCACATTAAATTTTCTCTATAAATGTTTTGAAAATAAATTTTTAGGGTAAAATATGTAAGCCTTCTCAGAAAGCACTTATATAAGAATGATTTTTCAAAATCTTAGCTGTTGCTAAAGCAATGATTGTGTTCACATTTAATTTCATCTACTCAGGGTTTCATTGAGGTAAAAAAAAGAAGGTCTTTGGAAATTTTCTTTAAAAATGAGAATTTAGGAAGAAAAGCATTATTTTAGAAAGCATGCTACAGGTTGCAGCAAGGAAGGGAAAGAACAGGAAGATGGGAGAGAGGATAGTATACATCCACCTATCTGGTCTTTCTTCTGTTTTGGATCTGAGGTTGAGAGGAGGCAGAGGGGACCTTGTGACTAATATGGAGGTTAAGGCCTTTCCTTTAAATAGCTTTACATTCCTTGAAGTTAAGAGTGGGACTTGTGCCTATGACATGTGAATCTGGGAAAGTGGCTTATATACAATTTGGCACCAAGCTAGCCTAGGACTGTGAAAGTGATGTGGCTCTATGATGAGAACTCAGAATAAATTATGTGTCTTATTGAGACCTGAAGGGACTTGAAAATTAGAATTTGTAACAATTTTCAAACTCTTGATTATATTACAAATTATAATTTATTAGTTTTTTTGTTTGCTCTGTAAGATTGCCTATTCAGTATTTGCATTTTGGTAGTTTTAATAAAATTAGTTTTATTTGCTATAATGAATTTTAAATTTTAAAGTGTGATAGTCTCTTAACTGCACATTATCTGAAGCCTACCTTTTCAGTGGACACAGTATACAAGACACCACTGACTGCTAGTGGCAGCCTGGTGTAATTGCAAGCAATTTTCCAAGTGATAATCTTCCAGATGTTATCAATAACATCATCATGTTACTTAGGGGTCTGAGAAGTAGAAGGAGGGAATTATGCATCCAATGTCATAAAATATTGAAGTTTTATAAACTCTCTACATACTGTTTCATTAGTAGGATGAGGGCTTTTGCTTTAATTGTTATTTTTCCCCCTGAATTTTACCCCATTTTTCCATTAATACGGTGTTTGAAGGGGAAAACCAGGGTCTTCACTAACTGCAGATTTTTTTTTTTACCCACAGCATCTGCAGGAATTGCTGTGTCACAGAGGAAAGTACGTCAGATCAGTGATCCTATTCAGCAGATCCTAATCCAGCTGCACAAAGTCATCTACATCACTCAAGTAAGTGTGCCAGCTTTTTATTTCTTTTTCATCTTAAGTACAAGTTTGGTGCTAATATTGCCAAAGAACTCCTTTGAGAAACCCTTAGAATCCACTCCTGTGCATGTTCTCTGGGTTGCTACTAATATGGAATAACAAAATCTTGCAGTTTTTTTTTTTTAATGTATAAGCTATTTCCTCTTTGGTAATGATGTGTACCAGTTCCCCTAGATCATATTGAGATATGACCCTTGTTCTTGACTTAAAGCTCACTGTTGTGGATCTTAAGAGGAATGAGTATCTCTTTTAAAGATATTAGCCCTCATTTGTCCTAGGTGAGGTTAGTATAAAGTTTTGAAGCAAAAGAAGTCTTGTCTTCTCAGATGCAGGGTTTAAAGCTACTTCCACTGGCAATGATAGTTCAGAGTGAGTTGAGTTTCAAGATAGTTTTAACTGGGTCCAACAACATGTCCCTACTTGGGGTTTTAGTATTCTAATCTTTTTTTTTTTTTTTAACTTTTGCATGAGAAATTTGGTGAAATGAGCATTCAGCTGACACTGTAACTCAGCAGTCTACTCAATTAGATTCCTGTTTGATTATTAGCTATACCAGTGCTGTGATAGCAAGAAGTATATTCTGTTAGGGCTGTCATGGAATCTTTCTGGCTCTTAGACTATTATTTGAGCTGACAGTTAAAGAACCCAAGCCTGTCATTGTCTCTGTAAATGCTCCAGTACATCAGAAGGACCCACCTACCCCACCATCCTTGTGGTCTTCATACTGCCTGATAATCAAATGTAGCAGTCACCCCAGCTTCCATGCTGCTCCCTTCAGTTGGCTCTTCATCCAGACGACAGTGATGCACTGCAGCAGCACTGCATGCCATGAATCACTAGCATCTTGTGTCCTCTTGGCAAACAACCTAGCAGTGAGCTTAGTTTCAAGGGTACAATTAAACCAGTTTTCAAATACCATCTTTGTGGCTCCTCCTGGACAATCCTGGAACCAAATGTTTCACTAATAGTCTAGTCATGGAACAGAAACCACAATGATTTCAACAGGGATGGTTTCACTTAAATACTTATGTAAGAATTACTCATAATAACAGGGTATCATCTACTGAGGTGGAGAAGGCACTCTAGTATTCTTGCTTGGGAAATCCCATGGATGGAGAAGTCTGGTGGGCTACAGTCCATGGGGTCGTGAGGAGTCAGACACAACTGACGTGACTTAGCAGCAGCATCTACTGAGGAGGGGAAGAGAAATTTAAAGACTATAAGAGCAGATAAGGAAGTCACTATTTATAGGGCTAAGGAAGAGCACCCAAGAAAGGAACAAAATGAAAGAGGACACCCTATCCTGGGCTGAGGTTCAGACCTCACTGGAAAAACCAGAGAAATGTTCTGAGGTTCTGTGCTTTGGATCTGCTGGAAAGCAGCATGTAAGGACAACATGCTAGGAACTGCCCTCCGTGGGACCAGGTGAGGTACCAGAGGTAGGTTCTGCTCCATGGAACTCTTCAGAAAGCTGGTTGCAGGGTTGGTGCCACTGAATCTGGTTGAGGGTTAGCACCACTTGAAGTTCCCTTCCCCGCTGACCATTCAGTGCTGCCGAACTAAGGTAAGGCAGGAGAATCACTGGAACCAGAAAGACAGGCTTCATCCTCCACTAGTGCCCTCTTCTGATAGATCTGAACATCCAGCCAGCTGACAAGGGACATATGTTTCAGTATCACAAACAGGGTAGTGAAGGTGGATTTGGAACTGAGAGTAAACAAACTGACAACTGGCACAGTTAGCCGGGGGGCTGGATACGGGACTCCCTTATTTGGAACCTGCCAATCTCCAGCTTCTCACTGGTCCTCCTTTGACTTCTGCCCATCCTGGGAGTAGCCTGGCTCTTATCTATCATGTTTGAATTGTCTTTTATGGGTTTTTTTTTGTTTGTTCATTTTAAAACTAAATCTGGTATTCTTTCCAGTTACCCTGAGGGCCAGCCTTCTGAGACTGAAGAGTCTACCTTTTTCTCCATTTTCTGCTGCCAACCTTTCCCTTATGCAACCCCAAAAAACTGTCTACCTGATTGAATGAAAGTAGGTGAAAGGGCACAAGGACATATGATGGGGAAAGAAAATTGGTTAATAAGTCAAAATATAGTCTGACATATCTCTATTGAGTAAAGGTATTATATTCAAAAACACATTTCCATTTAAATAATGATATAAATATGTGGGAAAGTATTTTTAACTGTAGTGTTATGGAAATAACTTCAAATAGCTTCTTGCTTACCTTAACAATTAACTACCAAATTGAGATAAAATATCCTTTGAAATTTAATTTACATATGCCTGTCGATCATTTTTATATATTAATAATAAAAAACTTTTTAAACTTTTTTAAAGTTTAAACTTTAAAGTTTAAAAAGTTTTTTATTATTAATATATAAAAATGATCAAGACAGGACAACTTGGAAGAAATGGACAAATTCTTAGAAAAGTACAACTTTCCAAAACTGAACCAGGAAGAAATAGATAATCTTAACAGACCCATCATACAAGCACTGAAATTGAAACTGTAATCAGAAGTCTTCCAGCAACAAAAGCCCAGGTCCAGAATTCAGCTGAATTCTACCAAAACTTTAGAGAAGAGCTAAAATCTATCCTACTCAAACTCTTCCAGAAAATTGCAGAGGAAGGTAAACTTTCAAACTCACTCTATGAGGCCATCATCACCCTAATAACAAAACCTGACAAAGATGCCACAAAAAAAGAAAACTACAGGCCAATATCAGTGATGAATATAGATGCAAAAATCCTTAACAAAATTCTAGCAATCAGAATCCAACAATACATTAAAAAGATCATACATAGTACAGTGACCAAGTGGGCTTTATCTCAGGGATGCAAGGGTTCTTCAATATCTGCAAATCAATCAGTGTAATACACCAGATTAACAAATGGAAAAATAAAAGCCATATGATTATCTCAATAGATGCAGAGAAAGTCTTTGACAAAATTCAACATCCACTTATGATAGAAACCCTCCAGAAAGCAGGAATAGAAGGAACATACCACAACATAATAAAAGCTATATATGACAAACCCACAGCAAACATTATCCTCAATGGTGAAAAATTGAAAGCATTTCCCCTAAAGTCAGGAACAAGACAAGGGTGCCCACGTTCACCACTACTATTCAACATAGTTTTGGAAGTTTTGGCCACAGCAATCAGAGCAGAAAAAGAAAGAAAAGAATCCAAATTGGAAAAGAAGAAGTAATAATCTCGTTTGCAGATGACATGATCCTCTACATAGAAAACCCTGAAGACTCCACCAGAAAATTACTAGAGCTAATCAATGAATATAGTAAAGTTGCAGGATATAAAATCAACACACAGAAATCCCTTGCATTCCTATACAATAATAATGAGAAAATAGAAAGAGAAATTAAGGAAACAGTTCCATTCACCATTGCAATGAAAAGAATAAAATACTTAGGAATATCTAGCTAAAGAAACAAAAGTCATATATATATGTGTGTGTATATATATAAACTATAAAACACTGGTGAAAGAAATCAAAGAGAACACTAATAGATGGAGAAGTATACCATGTTCATGGATCAGAAGAATCAATGTAGTGAAAATGAGTGTACTACCGAAAGCAATCTATAGATTCAATGCCATCCCTATCAAGCTACCAACGGTATTTTTCACTGAGCTAGAACAAATAATTTCACAATTTGTTTGGAAATACATAAAACCTTGAATAGCCAAAGCAATCTTGAGGAAGAAGAATGGAACTGGAGGAATCAACCTGCCTGACTTTGGGCTCTACTACAAAGCCACAGTCATCAAGACAGTATGGTACTGGCACAAAGACAGAAATATAGATTAGTAGAACAAAATAGAAGCCCAGAGATAAACCCACGCACCTATGGACACCTTATCTTTGACAAAGGAGACAAGAATATACAATGGAGAAAAGACAATCTCTTTAACAAGTGGTGCTGGGAAAACTGGTCGACCACTTGTAAAAGACTGAAACTAGAACACTTTCTAACACCATACACAAAAATAAACTCAAAGTGGATTAAAGATCTAAACATAAGACCAGAAACTATAAAACTCCTAGAGGAGAACATAGGCAAAACACTCTCTGACATAAATCACAGCAGGATCCTCTATGACCCATCTCCCAGAATATTGGAAATAAAAGCAAAAATAAGCAAATGGGACCTAATCAAACTTAAAAGCTCCTGTACAACAAAAGAAACTATAAGCAAGGTGAAAAGACAGCCTTCAGATTAGGAGAAAATAATAGCAAATGAAGCAACTGACAAATAATTAATCTCAAAAGTATGCAAGCAACTCCTGCAGCTCAATTCCAGAAAAATAAACAACCCAATCAAAAAATAGGCCAAAGACCTAAACAGACATTTCTCCAAAGAAGACATACGGATGGCTAATGAACACATGAAAAAATGTTCAACATCACTCATTATCAGAGAAATGCAATCAAAACCGCAGTGAGGTACCATTTCACGCCAGTCAGAATGGCTGTGATCCAAAAGTCTACAAGCAATAAATGCTGGAGAGGGTGTGGAGAAAAGGGAACCCTCTTACACTGTTGGTGGGAATGCAAACTAGTATAGCCACTATGGAGAACAGTGTGGAGATTCCTTTAAAAACTGGAAATAGAACTGCCATACGACCCAGCAATCCCACTGCTAGGCATACACACCGAGGAAACCAGAATTGAAAGAGACACGTGTACCCCAATGTTCATCGCAACACTGTTTACAATAGCCAGGACATGGAAGCAACCTAGATGTCCATCAACAGATGAAGGGATAAGAAAGCTGTGGTACATATACACAAATGAGTATTACTCTGCCATTAAAAAGAATACATTTGAATCAGTGCTAATGAGGTGGATGAAACTGGAACCTCTTATTCAGAGTGAAGTAAGCCAGAAAGAAAAACAGTAATACAGTATACTAATGCATATATATGGAATCTAGAAAGATGGTAATGATAACCCTGTATGCGAGACAGCAAAAGAGACACAGATGTATAGAACAGTCTTTTGGACTCTGTGGGAGAGGGCAAGGGTGGGATGATTTGGGAGAATGGCACTGAAACATGTATAATATCATGTGAAATGAATTGCCAGTTCAGGTTCGATGCATCATACAGGATGCTCGGGGCTGGTGCACTGGGATGACCCAGAGGGATGGTATGGGGAGGAAAGTAGGAGAGGGGTTCAGGATGGTGAATACTTGTACACCCATGGCGGATTCAAGTTGATGTATGGCAAAACCAATAGAATATTGTAAAGTAAAAAAATAATAAATAAATCAAATTTCATGTTTAAATAAGTAAATAAATGGATATATTTTATTTCTTTCTGGATTCCAAGGTATTTTAAAGCAAGAATGAAACAATTATTAACACCTAATTAATATGCTCTTATACTGCCAGCATAATAAATTATTTCATATTTTTGGCAAAATGGCATTCCTTGCTGCAAATTCAGATATAACCATGGTGATTGTAAAAATGTTTTTCCAGAATACTTTAAAGTTTATGACTTTGTACATAGTAAGGAATGATTCCTCTTTGGGAAACTAAATTACAGTGCTCATTAAACTTAATGCCTTTCAAATAAAGGAGATAAATATAAGGCTAAACATTACACTCACATATTCACCAAAGTTTGAAGACCAGGATCAGTTTTTTCTCTCTGGTAATTGCAAAGGAAAACTTCTGAAAGTAAAACTGAATTGACAAAGCAAACAAAAAACCCTTCTTGTTCATGTATTTATGTACTAGGCTCTCAAACTCTCATAGACTTATGCTGTGATAGCACCCTGAATTTCAGAGCCAGGTCCCTTCTGACAACCAACAAGTGACTTTAAATGGGAAACTGCATACTTTTGACTTGTGGTGACCTTTCCTACTCAATTTCCATGGAGACAAATCTGTGGAAACAGTCTAAAAGCAGCTATTTTAAGAGACACAATGTTAGAATCCTTATCCTGCCTCCAGTGATTTTTCATCTGTTTTCGTCAAAAATGAGATAGTAATCTTAAGACCAGTGAGCTGAGAATGGAATCAGTGGTTCACTTCCATTGCTGTAAACCAAAATTGATCTTTAAGCAATTAAGGTGACTGAAATACATATGTTAGCAGGAGTCTTCATGTGTTATTGCTTAGGTAGAAACTTTGCAGCCAATGTAAGATTTGGATTTAACTCTATAGTTAAAATTTGATTGTTGTGTTAAATAAATGCTTTGAAAATCAGCATATTGCAACTTTAAAAAAATGGAACATCTGTCTCCTAGAGAGTAGACTGTTAGTTTGGTTGGAGCTCCTTTAGATTGTCATCTTAGCAACAATACTTGTTGCCAGAAGAACATAGAGATGTGGTCAGAAATAGCAATGAGCTGTCCTCAGATGAAAAGTGCAGGACTAAAAAAGGAGAGACATTACTTTGCTGACTAAGGTCTGTCTAGTCAAGGCTATGGTTTTTTTCTGGTGGTCATGTATGGATGTGAGAGTTGGACTGTGAAGAAGGCTGAGCACCGAAGAATTGATGCGTTTGAACTGTGGTGTTGGAGAAGACTCTTGAGAGTCCCTTGGACTGCAAGGAGATCCAACCAGTCCATTCTGAAGGAGATCAGCCCTGGGATTTCTTTGGAAGGAATGATGCTAAAGCTGAAACTCCAGTACTTTGGCCACCTCATGCGAAGAGTTGACTCATTGGAAAAGACTCTGATGCTTGGAGAGATTGGGGGCAGGAGGAGAAGGGGACGACCCAGGATGAGATGGCTGGATGGCATCACTGACTCGATGGACATGAGTCTGAGTGAACTCCGGGAGATGGTGATGGACAGGGAGGCCTGGCGTGCTGCGATTCATGGGGTTGCAAAGAGTTGGACATGACTGAGCGACTAAACTGAACTGAACTGAACTGTCATACTGTTTTTTCCAGCAGTGGTGATGGATGAAGTTAGATCCATCTGTACCCTCTCATCTGGATTTTTTGGTTCCTAGGGGCAAGGATGACAGATTAGATAGAATTTATGGCAATCTGTGTTTCTCAAGTGGACTCAGGTTTTCAGGGTTTGTAAACTTTTAAGGCAAATAGATGGGGAAAAAATGGAAACTGTGACAGGCTTTATTTTGGGGTCCAGAATCACTGTGGATGAGACTGCAGCCATGAAATTACAAGATGCTTGCTCCCTGAAACAAAAGCTATGACAAACCTGGACAGTGTATTAAAAAGCAGAGACATAAGTTTGCCAACAAAAGCCAACATAGTCAAAGCTATGGTTTTTCCAGTAGTCAGGTACAGATGTGAGAGTTGATGCTTTCAAAGTGTAGTGCAAGAGAAGACTCTTGAAAGTCCCTTGGACAGCAAGGAGATCAAAACAGTCAATCCAAAAGGAAATGAACTCTGAATATTCATTGGAAGGACTGATGCTGAAGCTGAAACTCGAATAATTTGGCCACCTGATGCAAAGAGCCAACTCATTGGAAAAGACCCAGGTGCTGGAAAGATTGAGGGCAAGAAGAGAAGGGGGCAACAGAAGATAAGATGGTTGGATGGTATCATCGACTCAATGAACATGAATTTGAGCAAGCTCTGGGAGATACTGAAAGACAAGGAAGCCCAGATAGTGCTTCAGTCCATGCAGTCACAAAGAGTCAGACATGACTGAGCGACTGAACAAAAAGAGAATTTTACATTCTGTGTATTTATTTTGATGAGATGTTGAACAGTTTAGTATTTAGTGAAATCTCCTTTTAAACAGTAATATGTCAAATCACTTTTTTTCAATAGAAAAGATACTATTTGAGTCACTATCAAAACAGAAAGGTTGTTGTTGAGCCATGAAAGATGACAGGATTCTTGCCTCTGGAGGAGAGGAATTCAATCCAGGGTCAGTGACGAGGCTTGATCACTCAGAGCTTTTGTGTAATAAAGTTTTCAGTTGAGTTCAGTTCAGTCACTTAGTCGTGTCCGACTTTTTGCGACCCCATGAATGGCAGCAAACCAGGCCTCCCTGTCCATAACCAACTCCCGGAGTTCACTCAGACTCACGCCCATCGAGTGAGAGATGCCATCCAGCCATCTCATCCTCTGTTATCCCCTTCTCCTCCTGTCCGCAATCCCTTCCAGCATCAGGGTCTTTTCCAATGAGTCAACTCTTCACATGAGGTGGCCAAAGTACTGGAGTTTCAGCTTTAGCATCATTCCTTCCAAAGAAATCCCGGGGTTGATCTCCTTCAGAATGGACTGGTTGGATCTCCGTGCAGTCCAAGGGACTCTCAGGAGTCTTCTCCAACACCACAGTTCAAAAGCATCAATTCTTCAGCGCTCAGCTTTCTTCACAGTCCAACTTTCACATCCATACATGACCATTGGAAAAACCATAGCCTTGACCAGACGGACCTTAGTCGGCAAAGTAATGTCTCTGCTTTTCAATATGCTATCTAGGTTGGTCATAACTGTTCTTCCAAGGAGTAAGTGTCTTTTTTTTTTTTCTATTTTTTTAAAAATTTTTTATTTATTATTATTTTTTTTTAATTTTAAAATCTTTAATTCTTACATGCGTTCCCAAACATGAACCCCCCTCCCACCTCCCTCCCCATAACATCTCTCTGGGTCATCCCCATGCACCAGCTCCAAGCATGCTGTATTCTGCATCAGACATAGACTGGCGATTCAATTCTTACATGATAGTATACATGTTAGAATGTCATTCTCCCAAATCATCCCACCCTCTCCCTCTCCCTCTGAGTCCAAAAGTCCATTATACACATCTGTGTCTCTTTCCCTGTCTTGCATACAGGGTCGTCATTGCCATCTTCCTAAATTCCATATATATGTGTTAGTATACTGTATTGGTGTTTTTCTTTCTGGCTTACTTCACTCTGTATAATTGGCTCCAGTTTCATCCATTTCATCAGAACTGATTCAAATGAATTCTTTTTAACGGCTGAGTAATACTCCATTGTGTATATGTACCACAGCTTTCTTATCCATTCATCTGCTGATGGACATCTAGGTTGTTTCCATGTCCTAGCTATTATAAACAGTGCTGCGATGAACATTGGGGTACATGTGTCTCTTTCAGTTCTGGTTTCCTCGGTGTGTATGCCCAGCAGTGGGATTGCTGGGTCATAAGGTAGTTCTATTTGCAATTTTTAAAGGAATCTCCACACTGTTCTCCATAGTGGCTGTACTAGTTTGCATTCCCACCAACAGTGTAGGAGGGTTCCCTTTTCTCCACACCCTCTCCAGCATTTATTGCTTTCAGATTTTTGGATCGCAGCCATTCTGACTGGTGTGAAGTGGTACCTCATTGTGGTTTTGATTTGCATTTCTCTAATAATGAGTGATGTTGAGCATCTTTTCATGTGTTTGTTAGCCATCCGTATGTCTTCTTTGGAGAAATGTCTACTTAGTTCTTTGGCCCATTTTTTGATTGGGTTGTTTATTTTTCTGGAATTGAACTGCAGAAGTTGTTTGTATATTTTTGAGATTAGTTGTTTGTCAGTTGCTTCATTTGCTATTATTTTCTCCCATTCAGAAGGCTGTCTTTTCACCTTGCTTATAGTTTCCTTTGTTGTGCAGAAGCTTTTAATTTTAATTAGATCCCATTTGTTTATTTTTGCTTTTATTTCCAGAATTCTGGCAGGTGGATCATAGAGGATCCTGCTGTGATTTATGTCTGAGAGTGTTTTGCCTATGTTCTCCTCTAGGAGTTTTATAGTTTCTGGTCTTACATTTAGATCTTTAATCCATTTTGAGTTTATTTTTGTGTGGGGTGTTAGAAAGTGATCTAGTTTCATTCTTTTACAAGTGGTTGACCAGTTTTCCCAGCACCACTTGTTAAAGAGATTGTCTTTAACTCCATTGTATATTCTTGCCTCCTTTGTCAAAGATAAGGTGTCCATATGTGTGTGGATTTATCTCTGGGCTTTCTATTTTGTTCCATTGATCTATATGTCTGTCTTTGTGCCAGTACCATACTGTCTTGATGACTGTGGCTTTGTAGTAGAGCCTGAAGTCAGGCAAGTTGATTCCTCCAGTTCCATTCTTCTTTCTCAAGATTGCTTTGGCTATTCGAGGTTTTTTGTATTTCCATACAAATCTTGAAATTATTTGTTCTAGTTCTGTGAAAAATGTTGCTGGTAGCTTGATAGGGATTGCATTGAATTTGTAAATTGCTTTGGGTAGTATACTCATTTTCACTATATTGATTCTTCCGATCCATGAACATGGTATATTTCTCCATCTATTAATGTCCTCTTTGATTTCTTTCATCAGTGTTTTATAGCTTTCTATATATAGGTCTTTAGTTTCTTTAGGTAGATATATTCCTAAGTATTTTATTCTTTTCGTTGCAATGGTGAATGGAATTGTTTCCTTAATTTCTTTTCCTACTTTCTCATTATTCATGTATAGGAATGCAAGGGATTTCTGTGTGTTGATTTTATATCCTGCAACTTTACTATATTCATTGATGAGCTCTAGTAATTTTCTGGTGGAGTCTTTAGGGTTTTCCATGTAGAGGATCATGTCATCTGCAAACAGTGAGAGTTTTACTTCTTCTTTTCCAATTTGGATTCCTTTTATTTCTTTTTCTGCTCTAATTGCTGTGGCCAAAACTTCCAGAACTATGTTGAATAGTAGCGGTGAAAGTGGACACCCTTGTCTTGTTCCTGACTTTAGCGGAAATGCTTTCAATTTTTCACCATTGAGGATAATGTTTGCTGTGGGTTTGTCATAGATAGCTTTTATTATGTTGAGGTATGTTCCTTCTATTCCTGCTTTCTGGAGAGTTTTTATCATAAATGGATGTTGAATTTTGTCAAAGGCCTTCTCTGCTTCTATTGAGATAATCATATGGTTTTTATTTTTCAGTTTGTTAATGTGGTGAATTACATTGATTGATTTGTGGATATTGAAGAATCCTTGCATCCCTGGGATAAAGCCCACTTGGTCATGGTGTATGATCTTTTTAATGTGTTGTTGGATTCTGATTGCTAGAATTTTGTTGAGGATTTTTACATCTATGTTCATCAGTGATATTGGCCTTAGTTTTCCTTTTTTGTGACATCTTTGTCAGGTTTTGGTATTAGGGTGATGGTGGCCTCATAGAATGAGTTTGGAAGTTTACCTTCTTCTGCAATTTTCTGGAGGAGTTTGAGGAGGATAGGTGTTAGCTCTTCTCTAAATTTTTGGTAGAATTCAGCTGTGAAGCCATCTGGACCTGGGCTTTTGTTTGCTGGACGATTTCTGATTACAGTTTCAATTTCCGTGCTTGTGATGGGTCTGTTAAGATTTTCTATTTCTTCCTGGTTCAGTTTTGGAAAATTGTACTTTTCTAAGAATTTGTCCATTTCTTCCACGTTGTCCATTTTATTGGCATACAATTGCTGATAGTAGTCTCTTATGATCCTTTGTATTTCTGTGTTGTCTGTTGTGATCTCTCCATTTTCATTTCTAATTTTATTGATTTGATTTTTCTCTCTTTGCTTCTTGATGAGTCTGGCTAATGGTTTGTCAATTTTATTTATTCTTTCAAAGAACCAGCTTTTGGCTTTGTTGATTTTTGCTATGGTCTCTTTTGTTTCTTTTGCATTTATTTCTGCCCTAATTTTTAAGATTTCTTTCCTTCTACTAACTCTGGCGTTCTCCAATTCTTCCTTTTCTAGTTGCTTTAGGTGTAGAGTTAGGTTATTTAGTTGACTTTTTTCTTGTTTCTTGAGGTGTGCCTGGATTGCTATGAACCTTCCCCTTAGCACTGCTTTTACACTGTCCCACAGGTTTTGGGTTGTTGTGTTTTCATTTTCATTAGTTTCTATGCATATTTTGATTTCTTTTTTGATTTCTTCTGTGATTTGTTGGTTATTCAGAAGTGTGTTGTTCAACGTCCATATGTTGAAATTTTTAATAGTTTTTCTCCTGTAATTGAGATCTAATCTTAATGCATTATGGTCAGAAAAGATGCTTGGAATGATTTCGATTTTTTTGAATTTATCAAGTTTAGATTTATGGCCCAGGATGTGATCTATCCTGGAGAAGGTTCCATGAGCACTTGAAAAAAAGGTGAAATTCATTGTTTTGGGGTGAAATGTCCTATAGATATCAATTAGGTCTAACTGATCTAATGTATCATTTAAAGTTTGCGTTTCTTTGTTAATTTTCTGTTTAGTTGATCTGTCCATAGGTGTGAGTGGGGTATTAAAGTCTCCCACTATTATTGTGTTATTGTTGATTTCCCCTTTCATACTTGTTAGCATTTCTCTTACATATTGCGGTGCTCCTATATTGGGTGCATATATATTTATAATTGTTATATCTTCTTCTTGGATTGTTCCTTTGATCATTATGTAGTGGCCTTCTTTGTCTCTTTTCACAGCCTTTGTTTTAAAGTCTATTTTATCAGATATGAGTATTGCCACTCCTGCTTTCTTTTGGTCTCTGTTTGCGTGGTATATCTTTTTCCAGTCCTTCACTTTCAGTCTGTATGTGTCCCTTGTTTTGAGGTGGGTCTCTTGTAAGCAGCATATAGAGGGGTCTTGTTTTTGTATCCATTCGGCCAGTCTTTGTCTTGTGGTTGGGGCGTTCAACCCATTTACGTTTAAGGTGATTATTGATAAGTATGATCCCGTTACCATTTACTTTATTGTTTTGGGTTCGGGTTTATACACCCTTTTCATGTTTCCTGTCTAGAGGATATCCTTTAGAATTTGTTGGAGAGCTGGTTTGGTGGTGCTGAATTCTCTCAGCTTTTGCTTGTCTGTAAAGCTTTTGATTTCTCCTTCGTATTTGAATGAGATCCTTGCTGGATACAGTAATCTGGGCTGTAGGTTATTGTCTTTCATCACTTTAAGTATGTCTTGCCATTCCCTCCTGGCCTGAAGAGTTTCTATTGAAAGATCAGCTGTTATCCTTATGGGAATCCCCTTGTGTGTTATTTGTTGTTTTTCCCTTGCTGTTTTTAATATTTGTTCTTTGTGTTTGATCTTTGTTAATTTGATTAATATGGGTCTTGGGGGTGTTTCGCCTTGGGTTTATCCTATTTGGAACTCTCTGTGTTTCTTGGACTTGGGTGATTATTTCCTTCCCCATTTTAGGGAAGTTTTCAACTATTATCTCCTCAAGGATTTTCTCATGATCTTTCTTTCTGTCTTCTTCTTCTGGGACTCCTATAATTCGAATGTTGGAGCGTTTCATATTGTCCTGGAGGTCTCTGAGATTGTCCTCGTTTCTTTTAATTCGTTTTTCTTGTTTCCTCTCTGATTCAGTTATTTCTACCATTCTATCTTCTATTTCACTAATCCTATCTTCTGCCTCCGTTATTCTACTATTTGTTGCCTCCAGAGTGTTTCTGATCTCATTTATTGTGTTATTCATTATATTTTGACTCTTTTTTATTTCTTCTAGGTCCTTGTTAAACCTTTCTTGCATCTTCTCAATCCTTGTCTCTAGGCTATTTATCTGTGTTTCCATTTTAATTTCAAGATTTTGGATCATTTTCACTATCAATATTCGGAATTCCTTCTCCCGGTAGATTCCCTACTTCTTCCTCTTTTGTTTGGTTTGGTGGGCAACTCTCCTGTTCCTTTATCTGCTGAGTATTCCTCTGTCTCTTCATCTTGGTTATATTGCTGCGTTTGGGGTGGCCTTTTTATACTCTGGTAATTTGTGGAGTTCTCTTTATTATGGAGCTTCCTCACTTTGGGTGGGGTTCTATCAGTGGCTTGTCAAGGTTTCCTGGTTAGGGAGGCTTGTGTTGGAGTTTTGGTGGGTGGAGCTGGGTTTCTTCTCTCTGGAGTGCAGTGGAGTGACCCGTAATGGGTTATGAGACATCAAAAGTTTTGGGATAAATTTGAGCTGCCTGTATATTGAAGCTCAGGGGAGTGTTCCTGTGTTGCTGGAGAATTTGCGTGGTATGTCTTGTTTTGGAACTTGTTGGCCCTTGGGTGGAGCTTGGTTTCGGTGTAGGTATGAAGGCATTTGATGAGCTCCTATTGCTTAATGTTCCCTGAATTCAAGATTTCTCTAATGTTTTCAGGCTTTGGATTTAAGCTTCCTGCTTCTGGTTTTCAGTTTTATTTTTACAGTAGCCTCTAGACTTCTCCATCTATACAGCACCGATGATAAAACATCTAGGTTAGAGATGAAAAGTTTCTCCACATTGAGGGACACTCAGAGAGGTTCACTGAGTTACAAGGAGACGAGAAGATGGAGGGGGTAGTTAGAGGTAACTGGAATGAGATGCAGTGAGATCAAGAGAGGAGAGAGCAAGCTAGTCAGTAGTCACTTCCTTATGTGCGCTCTATAGTCTGGACCACTCAGAGGTATTTACAGAGTTATACGGGGAAGAGGAGAGGGAGGAAGTAGACAGAGGTGACCAGGAGGATAAGAGAGAGGAATGAGTAGGAGAGAGACAAATCCTGCCAGTAACCAGTTCCTTAGGTGTTCTCTACTGTCTGGAACACACAGAGATTCACAGAGTTGGATGGAGAAGAGATGGGGGAGAAAAGAGACAGAGGCCACCTGGTGGAGAAAAAAGAGAGTCCAGAGGAGGAGAGAGTGGTCAAGCCAGTAATCTCGCTCTCAGGTAAACTTGGGTAGTGAAGTTTAGGTTTTTAAATGTACAAAATTGACAACAAAAACCTAAGAGCAAAGATTAAAAATCTAGAGTAGAGGTTGGATTTTCAAAGATACAATATTAAAGAAAAGCAGAAGGAAAAAGGAAGAAAGAAAAAAAATTATTAAAAAACAAACAAACAAACAAAAGAAAAAAAAACAACACACCAACAACCATCCAAAGAGTATATATGGTGTTTGCCTTAAAAAAAAAAAAAAAGTAATAATAGGTTATAGAAATAAAAATTAGAGGAGAAATAGAAGACTTAACAATTAAAAAAAAGCTAGTAAAAAAAAGAAACAAAAAAGCAAAAAGAAAAAAAAAAGGAATGATTTTAAAAATATTAAAAATATATCTAGCCCTTCTCTGATGTTATGGGCCTTGTGGGCTCACTTCCAAGGTGGTTCCCTCTGTTTAACTTCTTCTGTTTGCTTGTTTTTTAGGCTCACTAGTTCAGTCACGCTGTGGGGAGGGGGGATGCTGCAAACAAACAGCACTGTCGTGTGCACACCGCATCTCAGCCCCACTTGACCTGTCCTTTCTCGCGGCGCACAAACCGCTCCGGCTCTTCGATGCTCAGCCGGGAACCGTCTGGGGCCAGGCCCTAGGCTACGTGCACTTCCCCGGTCCAAGCCGCTCAGGTTCGGCGCTCAGGCAGCCCTCAGAGGCACAGATTCAGCTGGGACTGCGCTTTGTGCCCTTCCCAGGTCCGAGTAGCTCAGGAGTTTGGCGAGCGCGATCGCCGCGGCTTGTTACCTTTTCTGCCGCTGCCGCTCAGCTCTCTGGGTGGACTGCTGGTGCACCCCGTGAGGCAGATTGTGACTGTCCAGCACCCCCCAGAAGTCTTAGCAAAGGAGCCTGCTTGCAGTTAGGTAAGTGAAGTCTCTCCGGGTCTGCAATTGCCCCTTTCCAGTCCTTACGGCTCTGGCTGCCTGTCCCCGGCGGGGGATGGTCTGCAGCCGGCTTTTTCCGCTCCTTCCTTTGTTCTGTGCTCGGTCCTGTCGGTGTCTTATGTTTGAGATTTTCGCGTGGTAGCTATCCCACAGTCTGGTTTGCTAGCCCAAGTTAGATTGTTCTGGTTGCGCGTGGGGCGTTCCTGCCCGATTCTTACAAAGCTCTGCAGCCCGCGCCTCCCGCGCGTCCCTGCCCTGCCCCCACTTCCCAGTGGCGGATGCAGGCGTCTGTGCTGCTTTTCCGCTGGGGGAATTACTGTTGGGCTTGTAATCTGTTGGTTTTAATTATTTATCTATTTTTCCTTCCTGTTATGTTGCCCTCTGTGTTTCCAAGGCTCGCCACAGACTCAGCAGGGAGAGTGTTTCCTGGTGTTTGGAAACCTCTCTTCTTAAAATTCCCTTCCCGGGACGGGCTTCCCTTCCTGGGACGGAGCTCCCTCCCCACCTCCTTTGTCTCCTTTTTCGTCTTTTATATTTTTCCCTACCTGTTTTTGAAGACAATGGTCTGCTTTTCTGGTTGCCTGATGTCCTCTGCCAGCCTATAGAAGTTGTTTTGTGGAGTTTGCTCGGCGTTGAAATGTTCTTTTGAGGAATTTGTGAGGGAGAAAGTGATCTTCCCGTCCTATTCCTCCGCCATCTTTCCCTCGCCTAAGTGTCTTTTAATTTCATGGCTGCAGTCACCATCTGCAGTGATTTTGGAGCCCCAAAATATAAAGTCTGACACTGTTTCTACTGTTTCCCCATCTATTTCCCTTGAAGTGATGGGACCGGATGCCATGATCTTCACTTTCTGAATGTTGAGCTTTAAGCCAGCTTTTTCACTCTCCACTTTCACTTTCATCAAGGGGCTTTTTAGCTCCTCTTCACTTTCTGCCATAAGGGTGGTGTTATCTGCATATCTGAGGTTATTGTTATTTCTCCTGGCAATCTTGATTCCAGCTTGTGTTTCTTCCAGTCCAGTGTTTCTCATGATGTACTCTGCATACAAGTTAAATAAGCAGGGTGACAATATACAGCCCTTATGTACTCCTTTTCCTATTTGGAACCAGTCTGTTGTTCCATGTCCAGTTCTAACTGTTGCTTCCTGACCTGCATACAGATTTCTCAAGAGGCAGGTCAGGTGGTCTGGTATTCCCGTCTCTTTCAGAATTTTCCACAGTTTATTCTGATGCGCACTGTCAAAGGCTTTGGCATAGTCAATAAACCAGAAATAGATATTTTTCTGGAACTCTCTTGCTATTTCCATGATCCAGCAGATGTTGGCAATCTTATCTCTGGTTTCTCTGCCTTTTTTAGAGCCAGCTTGAACATCAGGAAGTTCACGGTTCACGTATTGCTGAAGCCTGGCTTGGAGAATTTTGAGCATTACTTTACTAGCATGTGAGATGAATGCAAGTGTACAGTAGTTTGAGCATTCTTTGGCATTGACTTTCTTTGCGATTGGAATGAAAAGTGACCTTTTCCAGTCTTGTGGCCACTGCTGAGTTTTCCAAATTTGCTGGCATATTGAGTGCAGCACTTTCCAGCATCATATTCTAGGATTTGAAATAGCTCCACTGGAATTCCATCACCTCCACTAGCTTTGTTCGTAGTGATGCTTTTGAAGGCCCACTTGACTTCACATTCCAGGATGTCTGGCTCTAGATGAGTGATCACAGCATCTTGATTATCCGGGTCATGAAGATCTTTTTTGTACAGTTCTTCTGCGTATTCTTGCCACCTCTTCTTAATATCTTCTGCTTTTGTTAGGTCCATACCATTTCTGTCCTTTATTGAGCCCATCTTTGCATGAAATAATCCCTTGGTATCTCTGATTTTCTTGAAGAGATCGCTACCGTTTCCCATTCTGTTCTTTTCCTCTATTTCTTTGCATTGATCGCTGAAGAAGGCTTTCTTATCTCTTCTTGCTATTCTCTGGAACTCTGCATTCAGATGCTTATATCTTTCCTTTTCTCCTTTGCTTTTTGCCTCTCTTCTTTTCACAGCTATTAGTAAGGCCTCCCCAGACAGCCATTTTACTTTTTTGCATTTCTTTTCCATGGGGATGGTCTTGATCCCTATCTCCTGTACAATGTCACGAACCTCATTCCATAGTTCATCAGGCACTCTATCTATCAGATCTAGGCCCTTAAAACTATTTCTCACTTCCACTGTTTAATCAGAAGGGATTTGATTTAGGTCATACCTGAATGATCTAGCGGTTTTCCCTACTTTGTTCAATTTAAGTCTGAATTTGGTAATAAGGAGTTCATGATCTGAGCCACAGTCAGCTCCTGGTCTTGTTTTTGTTGACTGCATACAGCTTCTCCATCTTTGGCTGCAAAGAATATACTCAATCTGATTTTGGTGTTGACCATCTGGTGATGTCCATGTGTAGAGTCTTCTCTTGTGTTGTTGGAAGAGGGTGTTTGCTATGACCAGTGCATTTGCTTGGCAAAACTCTATTAGTCTTTGCCCTGCTTCATTCCG
This sequence comes from Capra hircus, assembly GCF_001704415.2. Lineage (NCBI taxonomy): Eukaryota > Metazoa > Chordata > Mammalia > Artiodactyla > Bovidae > Capra > Capra hircus. The sequence continues at coordinate 1,412,602 of NC_030829.1, read as the reverse complement.
CATTCCAAGGCCAAATTTGCCTGTTACTGCAGGTGTTTCTTGACTTCCTACTTTTGCATTCCAGTCCCCTATAATGGAAAGGACATCTTTTTTGGATGTTACTTCTAAAAGGTCTTGTAGGTCTTCATAGAACCATTCAACTTCAGCTTCTTCAGCATTACTGGGTTGGGGTGTAGACTTGGATAATTGTGATATTGAATGGTTTGCCTTGGAAACAAATATAGATCATTCTGTCATTTTTGAGATTGCATCCAAGTACTGCATTTTGGACTCTTTTGTTGACCATGATGGCTACTCCATTTCTTCTGAGGGATTCCTGCCCACAGTAGTAGATATAATGGTCATCTGAGTTAAATTCACCCATTCCAGTCCATTTTAGTTCGCTGATTCCTAGATTGTCAACGTTCAGTCTTGCCATCTGTTGTTTGACCACTTCCAATTTGCCTTGATTCATGGACCTGACGTTCCAGGTTCCTATGCATATTGCTGTTTACAGCATTGGACCTTGCTTCTATCAGCAGTCACATCCACAGCTGGGTATTGTTTTTACTTTGGCTCCATCCCTTCAGTCTTTCTGGAGTTATTTCTCCACTGATCTCCAGTAGCATATTGGGCACCTACTGACCTGGGGAGTTCCTCTTTCAGTATCCTATCATTTTGCCTTTCATACTGTTCATGGGGTTCTCAAGGCAAGAATACTGAAGTGGTTTGCCATTTCCTTCTCCAGTGGACCACATTCTGTCAGGCCTCTCCACCATGACCCACCTGTCTTGGGTTGCCCTGTGGGCTTGGCTTAGTTTCATTGAGTTAGACAAGGCTGTGGTCCTAGTATGATTAGATTGACTTGTTTTCTGTGAGTATGGTTTCAGTGTGTCTGCCCTCTGATGCCCTCTTGCAACACCTACCATATCACTTGGGTTTCTCTTACATTGGGCTTGAGGTATCTCTTCACGGCTGCTCCAGCAAAGCACAGCCCCTGCTCCTTACTTTGGATGAGGGGTATCTCCTCACCACCGCCCTTCCTGACCTTCAACGTGGGATAGCTCCTCTAGGCCCTCCTGTGCCCACGTAGTCACTGATCCTCGAAAGTGGGGTCGCTCTTGGCCATGGGATGGCTCCTCCCGGCCGCTGCCCCTGGCCTTGAACGTGGGGTGGCTCCTCTTGGCCATCGCCCCTGACCTCAGATGCGGGGTGGCTCCTCCCAGCTGCTGCCCCTGACCTTGGACACAGGGTAGCTCCTCTCGGCCGTTCCTGCGCCGTCGCAGCCTGGCATTCTCGGCTACTGCCTCTGATCTCGGACTTGGGGTAACTTCTCTTGGCTGCTGCCCTTCGGGCATGGGGTCCTCCCAGCTTCTGCCCCTGACCTCGGAAGTGGGGTAGCTCCTCTCAGCCACGCTTAGTGCGCCGGTCGCAGCTGCCTGTGCTTAGTGCGCTGGTTGCAGCCACCTGCGCTTAGTGCACTGGTCACAGCCAAGAGATAGAGAAAGCTTCTGACATAGACATCAGAAGGGGGCAGAAAGAGTGTCCCCCTTCTAGTCTTTAGCCAGATGTTTTCTATCTGTTAGAAAGTTATTAATCAGTTAAGAGAGACACCTCAAGGCTGATGGAGTTTCACTAGGCCCCTCTCCCACAATATGCATTTTTGAGATAGGATGGCATGAGGTGTGTCATCCCCCAGCCATGAAACAATTGATATGAATACTGGTTTGTTGAGTTATTATCAGCCCATTTTGAGAAAACAAAAAAAGGTTAGTCTTAGGTTGAAGCATTTTGAAGAAAGGCAAATTCCAAAGCAAATACATAATACATTAACATATCTTAAGAAAAACATTTCCATAAGAAAAATGCATTGGTTAGCTCAAGATTTAAGAAAAGTTAAATTCAGGTGGAACCAGGTGTCATCATGGCAACATGGAATTTTAAGAGAAAAAAATCTGACACTTGCAGCCTATTTCCTCCATTTGGAGGCCCCTGGCCTTCCTGCCTGTTACCTTCTCATTCCCCTCTTTTTTTTTTTTAGGAGAATTATGTTCATTCCATAACTACTTCCTACTGTTGAGGGGTGTCATCCATAAATTGTTGAGGCAACATATTTTTCTAACCCTCGTATTGAGGGTCTCTGATCCAGGTGCCCCAAGTAGTAGTTGGAGGAAGCTGCCACAGTCGCAGGAGTTTAAGCAACCATTTGTAACTTAAAGCCTTCAAATGACTAGAAACAAATCCAGCTACAGTTATGGATGCAGGGAGCAAACAGCAAAAACAGAACAATCAGAATTATTGCAATTACTATAGTTTTCCACCATGAGGAACTAGTTAATGTCTCCCATAGTGAGGCAATTGAGGCTTCAGGAGTATCCATAGCCTGAATCATCTTGTTTATGTGTTTAGTAAAGTGAGTAACACTAGTGCTCATATCAAGTATATATGTACAACACTGGGTATGAATAATGGCACAAGTTCCTCTTTGTGGAGCTGTCAGAATATCTAAGACCAATCTGTTTTGTAAAACCACCTTTCTAATTTGTATTTGTTCAGCATTAAGAGCTGAAATAGCATTTTTGAGAATCTTGTAAAGCTGTTGGGTAAAGTTAGAGCATCCACTCGTAGCATAACATCTGTAGTTCCCAGAGAGGGAACAAATACTGTAGCCAAATAATCATACTAATGAAATACAGGCCTTGCCCAGTGAATTCTAAGGTGTAGTAAATTAGCAGGCTTCCCTGGAAGCTTTGAAAATATGAAGTCATGAGTAAAAGCTAGACCTAGGGTGTATCTCCCTATCCAGCCGGGGGGGAGCCATGCCCATTGGTAAGAGCCATATATTCAGTAGGTCCTGTTTGGAGCAAGCCAGTGTGACTGAAGTATTCAGTTCCAATCAGTGCCTGGCCAGGCAAAGGAAGGACCTGAACTGGGATTGGAAAACACGGGAATGATTATGTTGCATATTTCCTGAGGCAAAAATCCCAAGTGTTTCCAATCATTATGATTAAGTTGTTGGCTAACTTCTGGGGATGGCTCTATTTGTTCCCAGCATATGGGGGAGCTAGATATTAGGCATCCATTTTCAGGAGTTAGGATATAACCTCATCCCATATTTGATAAATGTCAAGTAAAAAGCCACCGCATCTAGACCCATTTACCTTCTGTGTAGCAAAATAGTCATTAAACCAAGACAATGTATAATCAAAATTAAAAGTCACATTATGTCCATAGTTAAGGCACAAAGTGTTGCACCAGTCCATTTTAGGATTGTTAGATGTCATCAGATTAAGAAGAGGCATCACATATGATTGTTGCCGAAGGTATTCACAGATTTGGAGAAAGTCCTTACCTTGAAGTGGAGATGCCCACCATGGGAAGCCCTCCACTGATGAAGAGGGGAATGCTCCACAAAGCTAGCAGTTAGACCAATTGTGGAATGTAGCATAGGAGTGAGCCCAGGACAGGAAGGCATTGTCTTGAGGATCAAATGGCAGACTCAGGATTTTTGGAGTCAGCAGAAGCAGGTTTACATAGATTATCAGGCCCGCCTGAAAAGCAGAAAGTTAGAGCATAGAAAGTAAAGACATGAAATGACATCACTTAGTTCTGGCCAGGGTGCCACCTCTTAACTCAAGTGTGATGCACCCACGAATCAATTCCTGGCACTTCAACAGCTGTGGGAGAAGAAAGAATAATCTGGTAAGGGCCTTCCCAGAGAGGCTCAAGGGATTGGCCCCCAGATCCCAGTTATTTTTATCAGGACCTCAGTTCCTGGCTCAAAGAGAGGCTTGCTTGACTCAGAGGCTGGGTCAGGAGTCACCTCCCGGAGTTCCATTAATGCCTGTTGAAAAGCTGAGAGCTGTTACATAACAATGTCTGTGCATAAAAAAGGGCCTCCACAAATACATTTAAAAAGGGACAGTCCCTCCTCTTTGGGGACAGTTGAGCCCTCAATTGTCCGCATCTCTTGAGTTAATTTGCACAGATGTCTCTTAATAATGTCATTAACTTTTTCAATCTTTCCTGAGGATTGGGGTCTCCAGGAACAGTGCCAGTGATATTCTATTCCTAGAGCTTTAGACACCCCCTGAGTTACAGCAGCTTTAAAGGCAGGGCCATTGTCACTCTGAAGACTCTGTGGCAGCCCAAACCTGGGAATAATTTCATGGATTAAAATTCTTATAACCTCCTTAGCCTGTTCACTACAGCAGGGAAAAGCCTCAATCCATCCAGTAAAAGTAGCCACCCAAACTTGTAAGCAAGAATATCCATTAGCTTTTCGCATATGAGTAAAATCAATTTCCCAGTCCTCTCCACCAGGATATGTTCCATTTCGTTGTAACCCAGATTTTGCTAGCTTTTCAGTCTCTGGGTTATTTTTCTGACAAATCTCACATATTTTGATAATGTCCTTTAAAGTCTTCATTACATTTTTACCTTCAAACAAACGAGAAGCCATCTGGTAAGTACTCTCAACACCTAAATGAAAACAGTGGTGTAAATTCTTAAGAATTTTCCAATGAGCATTTTCAGGAATTATTAATCATTCATCCTCAGACTGTAACCACCCTTTATCAGTAATCTTTGTTCCTCTTTTCTTCTATCTTTCTAACTCCTCCTCAGTGTATTGTGGTTTTTTTTCCTGTTCCACAGAACCTGTCCAGATCAAAGGCGTCTGCAGTGAAGGGGTTTTGTAAAATGCTGCTTTTCTGGCTTGACAGCCAGCTGATTATACCTTAGGCTACTTTACTCCCGTCCCTGCTATGCCCTTTGGAGTGTGTAACAGCTACTTCTTTAGGATGATATATAGCAGTTAAAAGTTTCTCAATCTCTTTGAAATACTTAATAGATTTTCCTGTTGCTGTTTTAGGCTTTCTTTCCATATTGCAGCACGAGCATGTAAAGTCAAATAATCATGCTTGGAATCAGTGTAGGTATTTCCTTGCCGCCTTTTGCTTAACCCTAGAGCAATGGCAACCCACTCCAGCGCTCCTGCCTGGAGAGTCCCATGGACCGAGGAGCCTGGTAGGCTGCAGTCCATGGGGTCACTAAGAGTTCGGCACTACTAAGCAACTTCACTTTCACTTTTCACTTTCATGCATTGGAGAAGGAAATGGCAACCTACTCCAGTATTCTTGCCTGGAGAATCCCAGGGGAGCCTAGTGGGCTGCCGTCTCTGGGGTCGCACAGATTCGGACACGATTGAAGCGACTTAGCAGCAGCAGCAGCAGCAGCAGCAGCAGCAGCAGCAGCAGCAGCAGCAGCAGCAGCAGCAGCAGCAGCAGCAGAGCTCGGGTCAGAGCCACAAGCTCTGCTAGCTGAGCACTGGTTCCCTGGGGGAGAGATTTTGCTTCTAAACCTGTTGAGCCATCACTACTGCATAACCTGCTTCATGCTTCCCATCCTGAACAAAAGAACTGCCATCTGAAAATATTTCCATATCAGGGTTGTCTACTGGGGTATCCATCAGATCTTCCTGAGATGCAAAGTTTAAAGTTAGAAATTGGGAACAATCTTGATCAGGTGTTTCATTTCCCTTCTCAGGAAGTTAAGTGGTAGGATTTAAATTTCCGGCAAACTTTAAGCTTAGTTATTGATCCTTCTAACAACAATGACTGATATTTAAGAATCCTACTGTTTATCATCCAAGTATTAATCTTAGAGTTTAAGATTCAACTCATGTCATGAGTAGTCAGTACAGTAAGATTTCATCCATTAATTATTTTGAGGGCTTCAGGTGTTAATAAAGCCATTGCCACAATTACTCTTAGAAGGTGTGGCCATCCACGAGAGATTACATCTAATTCTCTTCTCAGATAAGCTATAGATTGTTGGTGAGGCTCTCAGGTTTGTGTCAAAACTCCCAAGCCCATAACTTTTCTTTCAGTGACAAATTAAATTCTAACCCTGTGGGCAAGCTCAAAGTGGGAGCTTGCAGGAGAGCAGTTTAAAGAGTCTTAAAAGCCTTTTGAGTCTTTGGGGACCAAACCAGCTTGTCAGTTTGGGTCTGCTGAGTCTCAGTTATAAGTTTATATAAAGGCTGGGCAAGTCCCCATAACCTGGAATCAAAATATGGCAGTAGAATGTGATTCCTAAAAATCCTCTCAGGTGCCTTAAAGTCATAGGTAGAGGATGATTTAGTATAGGGTTAGTTCTCTCGGGGCCTATGGCCCTAGTCCCTTCTGATATGATTAGCACCAGCTATCTAACAGGTTGTTGACAAAGCTGAGCCTTTTCCCTTGATGCCTTATAACTGCAGCCTGCCAGAAAGTTTAAGAAACCTTCTGAGGCTTGTGAGCAAACTTCCTCTGTCTCAGCACAGAGCAGAATATCATCTATATACTATAGCACCCCTGCCTTGGAGCTATTAAAATTTTGTAGATCCCTTGACAAATTTTGCCCAAATAGGTGGGAGCTGCCATGAAGTCCCCAGGGCACAACTGTCCAGGTTAACTGAGAAGCTGGCTGCATAGGGTCTTCAAAGGCAAACAGAAATTGATTTTCCTCCACCAAAGGCACAGAATAGAAGGCATCTTTTAAATCAATTACTGAGAAATATTTGTTTCATTCAGGAATTTCAAACAATAGAGTAGAAGGATTAGGCACCACAAGGTATTAAGGAACTACAGCCTCATTTATTATTCATAAATTGTCAATTAGCCTTCATTTACCTTTTGACTTCTTTATACTCAAAATAGGAGTGTTGCACAGACTGTTACAGGGAATTAATAGCCCCTGCTCCTTTAAATTCTCAATGATGGGTTTTAACCCTTCCTTAACCTCAGATTTCAGTGGATACCGCTTTTTATGTGGAAATAAATGCAGGTCTTTGAGCTTGACAACTACAGGAATAGCATTTTGTGCTTGACCCATGGATTTTCCATCAATCCAAACTCTAGGATTTACATTTTGTTCAATTAAAGGGAGAGAAAAGGAGGGCTCCATATTCATGAAAACAGAGGCATGGACCTTGCTCAGTATAATCCCTCCCTGAAAGGGGTGAGGGAGACTCAGAAACTCATGTGAAGATAGCACAGAGTCCCAGTTGCAGCTTAGGGGACGACTGAAATAATATCTTTTGGCTGGTCCAGACAGTCCCATTACAGAAGTGGGTTGGGGAGAAAGTGGGCCAGGGGCTTCAGTAAGCACAGAGTAGGTTGCCCCAGTGTCCAAAAGGAAATAAACAGATTGGCCCCCTACAGTTATCAATACCCAGGGTTCCTCAGGTGTAATTAGGATGGGAACTTGTGTGGGCACCCCCAGGCATCTTCAGTCCTGATGGTCTTGAGAGTCCAACCCCTGAAACCTATGCCTCTGTGGGCAGTCTCTCCTCCAGTGTGATCCCTTGCAGACAGGAAATGGAGCCTGGGGAGGCTCAGATGCCTTAGGGCAATCCCCCTTGAGGGGCCCCTCCTTTCCACAGTAATAGCAAGCCCATCCCTTTTCACCTGGGTCCCTCTGGGCATTTTTCTCAGGCTGTTTCAAGATCGTTTCTGACAGCCATTACAAGGGCTTCTGCCTGTTCCTTTGTCTTTCTCTACCTTTCTTTCTTTTCCTCATATTCCCTGCCGTAATAGACTGTCTGAGCCAGTTGCAACAGATTATCTGAAGACTGATTTGGTCCATACGCCTGTTTTAATAGCTTACAGCAGATGTCTGGAGCTGATTGAGTGAGAACTCTGTCTTTTAAGATCACTTTTCCCTCTTCACTTTTGGGATCAATCTCAGAAAATCCGCAAAGGGCTTCCTTCAGTCTATCTGGGAATTTACCAGGAGCTTCTTTCTCTTCCTGTATTATGTTTGCCTATTTGGCATAGTTTAAAGCCTTAGCATGTGCTTACTCAAGTCCTTCAAGAATACATCTGACAAAATGACTCTGAGCCCATCTTCCTTTAGCCGTGTTATAGTCCCAGTCTTGTCCTATAATTGGGACCACTTAATTCCCAGTGGGGAGAATGGCTATCTCATCCTCCCTCTTCGCTACTGATTCATTACCAAGTCATTCATCTCCATAGACAACAGCTTTCCCCCAAACTCAAGTTTTTGAGTCAGGAGTTAGTATTTGTCCCAGGATATACATCACATCTCTCCAAGTAAGGTCATAAAACAGAGTAATACCCTTGAAGGCTCTAATATATTTTTCTGGGTCGTTTAAATAGTCTCCCAGATCTTTGATTCTTTGTACTTCTTGACAAGAAAAGAGCTTACTAACTCTCATAGATTGATTATTTCTCCTGGTGGGTGCTTCATGAAGAGGCAACAGCTTGTGTGATTGTTCCTCAGCCGCTCTGGTTGTTCTGTGCATATGATCCTAGGGATAGGTTGGAGAAACCTGCTTTTCTTTATCTCTTTGTCTCCTGTCCTACATCTTATCCTTAGTTTTGGCTGTCTGAGCTTTTCTTACTTTGACTGTCTGAGTTTCTATTGAAACCAGAGTAGTCTGAGGTTGTACTGAGACAGGGGTTGTTTGGACCTGTACTTGGGCAGTTTGAATCTCAGTTTGGATTTTTACTGAGACCAAGGCAACTTTTCCTAGGGGGGTTTCCTGACTTTCAGTTTGCTCCGTTTGGAGCCCCAGGTATGGGGGCAAAGTAGGAGGACAGGAGGGAGTTGAAGTTTTCATGCCTAAATCTATACCCTTAGGACTTAAGTCTGGCATGCTTGCAGAGAGAAAAAGGGCAACATGTATACTACTTCTACCCATTTCCCTTGTTTTCTAACAAAGAGACCCTCCAACCAGCCACCATTTGCCATCATCCGGTGGATACAGTGGCCATGCAGTATCACCTAGGAAGATCAGGCATGTCTTCTTTAAGCTCTGGGATCAAATCTATCCCAGTCTTTCAGGATACAGCTCAAAAGAGTTAGGCTGGAATTATTAGCAGCCATCTGTAAGAGGGGGAAAAAGTGACCAGCGCCATCTTTCTACCAGAGGCATCCCACCCTGCTCTAGATGGGGGTATAGACACACTTTACACTGAACTTTTTCTTCTCTGGTCAGACTTAGTCTGTCCTTTACTGATGCAGGCACCTTACTCGTCCCTCTCAGCTCTACTACTGAGGCAGGGTGGAGATACACCACGGCTAGACCTGATGGCATCCCAGACTAATGTCCAGCTCCTCACCATTAAATCCTTGCTTGCCTCTGATGCCACCTGGGGTGCTATCAGTGTAACCTTCCAGAATGCCTCCTAAGCTAAGACCACTTGGGTAAACATTAGTCTCCTGAATGCCTGTGCACAACCTTGAGTATATTCCTGACCACAGTAAGACCAGTGCAAACATAAAACCAATAGGCTCCTTTTGAGCATCACCATACCAGTATTCCACAGATTCCACAGAGAGAATATCTATGGAGTTGGGACAAAAGCCACCGAGAGCCTCCTCTGGTCCACTAAGAGCTAGTGTTACCAAAGGAAGAAGCCTTCTGTACTTCCTATCTGAGTAACCTTTAACCTGAAAGATGCTCTTGGAGCTAGAGCTCCATCTAGCTTTTGACTCCTAGTGAGGCTAGTTGCTTCCTGACTAACAGTCTAAGTTTGGGACCTAAATAACAATGCACAGTAAAGATATAGATCACAAGTTCCTTGAAAGTCTATGATCTGACAGATTAGGTTAGTAGTTCTAATTCCCAAGAAGTTATGAAATGGTCAAAGAGACCAGAAAGCTTGACTGAGAAAGGGGAGTTCAGTCCACATGCTTCGTCCATCTCTGGCCGTTCCCCAAAGGAGACATTGGGTGCCTCTTGACATCAGCAGGTTGGTATAATCCCCTGAAAGGGTCTCTGCCATAAGCTGTATGAGGTCACCTCAGAATCACAGATTAGAACACAGCCCTTGGTTCACACGTGTCTCTTTTAAGCAATCAAACACACAAGCATACCGTAGAGTTAGTAAAGTAAAGCAGAAAATGTGTATACTGAGAAAGCAGAGAGGCTAGAGCTCTGAGTGTTCTTACCTTGTCCTGAAGATCCCAGACAAGACCCCAAGAGAAACGTGGTTGTTGAGCTGTGAAAGATGCCAGGATTCTTGGCCTCCAGAAGACAGGAGTTCAGTTCAGGGCTAGTGATGAAGCTTGATCGCTTAAGAGCTTTTCTGTAATAAAGTTTTATTAAAGTATAAAAGAGATAGAGAACGCTTCTGACATAGACATCAGAAGGGGGCAGAAAGAGTGCCCCCTTCTTTAGCCAGATGTTTTCTGTCTGTTAGAAAGCTATTAATCAGATAAGAGAGACACCTCAAGGCTGATGGAGTTTCACTAGGCCCCTCTCCCACAATATTCATTTTTGAGTTAGGAAAGCACAAGATGTGTCATCGTCCAGCCATAAAACAATTGATATGAATACTGGTTTGTTGAGTTATTATCAGCCCAAGGTTTAATAAAATAAAAAATTTAGTCTTAGGTGGAACCATTTTGAAGAAAGGCAAATTCCAAAGCAAATACATAATACATTAACATAGCTTAAGAAAAGCATTTCCATAAGAAAAACGCATTGGTTAGCTCAAGGTTAGAAAAAAAATTAAGTTCAGGTGGAACCAGGTATTGTCATGGCAACACAATTTTAAGAGAAAAATATCTGATGCTTGCAGCCTATTTCCTCCATTTGGAGACCCTTGGCCTTCCTGCCTGTTACCCTCTCACTACTGACAGCCTACCAATGTATTTTTGGAGACACTAGAGGATATAGTTCCTCAGAAAGAATCCATATATTATGTCTGAGAAAACCTACTATATAAAATACAAAATTTTATTTTTTTCTTCTGTTACTTTGATATGATGAAAACAAACAAAAACCACACTTTTAGACTTGTGATGTTGAGGGAGTCATTCTGTCTTCTAGACTCAGTTTCATCATTCAGGTAGCCTATGGGACTATGAGATAAGGGAAATACAGTATGTGAAATGTTTGTAAAGTGTTATACTAGTGTAATGCTAGTGATGGTGGTGTTTGTTCTCAAGCAAAAGTAGAGCTGGGAGACTCAGAAAGTATCTTGGGTGTTATATAAAGTCTGACTTACTCACCTATAGAATAGTTCCTGATTTATAAGTTTATTGTCAAGAAAAAAGAGGGCTAATGCCCACAAAAGAGTAACAATAGTGCCTGGCACAAATTATAGATATTAGTCATTTCATTCTTAGTATTAGAATATATATGTATATTTACTTGTACTTATGTCATCTGCAGTTAAACTATGCATGAGTTATCATTCTGTGCAAAAATTTTAATTCTTCATGAAAACTTTAGAGATAGGGTACTGTCCCTTGTGATGCTCCATATATGAATCTTAAGTTGACTGAATATTGACTTATGCAAGAAAAATGTTTTATGAAAGTCAATTCAAGCCATCAGGAGTAGTAAAAGCAATTCTAAGTTAACTAGAGGCATATCAATTTAGTTGCCAGAACTAGGGTGAGTCACTTTTCAAGGACCCACTGGTGCTCTAGTGGATAATAAGGCATGTCAGGAAAGACTGCTGCCCTTCCCTTTGACAGATAGAATCACACTGGGCAGCAACTGAAAGGTCGTGCACCAACACTGCCTTATGGTGTTTGATTTAGGGAAGTGGAAACTTCTGGTGGGTAACAGTAGGGAATTATTAAATCTAAAAAGTGCTTCTCATGATACTTTCCCTTCTCTACCACAAATAGTGGCTTTCTACTACTTACTTATTAAATCTAATTCATCCTGACTGAGCCCTAATGTATAAATATTCATTTCTCTCTTTCTTCTTTCATAGAATGAATCTTTCTTTGTAAGTCTGTTATTTACAAAATTCAGTTTATATGTGCAACTAATATGTAGTTTAGTTCTGTGAAAAATAACATCAATAAAATGAAAGAACAGTAATATAATTAGAAGTAACCTTTTGAAAGAAAACACAGTAAAATATTTTTTTCTGAATTATAGACTGAAAAATTGTAATATCAAATCATGCTTTTTGGAGTAAAATTTTAAATTCTTCTTTAGTCCTATTGAATGAATATTGTTACCATCACAAATGCTTCTTGAGAGTCAGCTATGCATTGTTAATGATGTGCTTATAATGATTTTCTCATTTTATGCAGCTTCCTCCAGCTTTGCACCACAACTTGAAAAGAAGGATTATAGAGAGATTCAAGAAATCCCTCTTCAGCCAGCAGAGTAACCCTTGTAATTTGAAATCTGAAATTAAAAAGGTACAGTATTCTACATATAGAAATTCTTCTTTTACTAACAAAAACACATCATACGAATTAAATTTTATCTTCCCATGCTTGAATTCTCTATTAAACTCTGCCCTTTCCTGAAGCATGTTATCAATGTTTCCCTTAGCCCATTTGGGCAGCTATAGTAAAAATACCAAAAACTGTGAGTTTATAAGCAGCAGGAATTTATTGCTCACAGTTCTGGAAGCTGGAAGTCCAAGATCAGGGTGCCAGAATAGTTGAGTCTAGTAACATCTTCCAGGTTTCAGACTGTCAACTTCTCGCTATATCCTTACATGGCAGAGGGAGGCAAGAGAGCTCTTCGAGGCCTCTTTTATAAGGGTACTTTTAATAAGAACAGTTATATAAGGGCTTTATTTTTATGGCTTAATTACTTCAGCCCTGGGATTTCTTTGGAGGGAATGATGCTGAAGCTGAAACTCCAGTACTTTGGCCACTTCATGCGAAGAGTTGACTCATTGGAAAAGACTCTGATGCTGGGAGGGATTGGGGGCAGGAGGAGAAGGGGACGACAGAGGATGAGATGGCTGGATGGCATCAGTGCCTCTATGGACGTGAGTCTGAGTGAACTGCGGGAGTTGGTGATGGACAGGGGAGGCCTTGCATGCTGCGATTCATGGGGTCGCAAAGAGTCGGACACGGACTGAGCAACTGAACTGAACTGAATTACTTCCCAAAGGTCCCTCCTGGGTTAGTTTCAATGTACAAATTTGAGAGAACACAAGCACTGAGACCATAGCATACTTAAGATGTTAAATCAAGGGTGTGTCTTTGCCTCTAATTTTCTCACCCTTATTTCTGAAGCCATCAACCTCAGAAGACTAATAGAAAGCTCTTTCAGTGTTACAGTATGTTTCCTAAGAAGAAATGTTATTAAATATCTTTAATATAAACAAATATATATGTCTTTTTAGAGAATTCTATTCCAATCTTTATTGGAATATTCTTCACCAAGCCCATAAATTGAAGTTTGCAACCCTGAACAAGTCACTTAAGCATCTGAGGGCATAATTTTTATCATGTAAGAAGCTGGAATGAGCCATTTCTTAAAGTTCTTTTCTTCTTTGACATTAGAGAGTCTCCTAGACTTTGGGTGCTGGTAAATATTCCTATTCTTACATAAGAAAACTAAATCACAAAGAGGTTAAATCAACCCCAGATGGAAAGAAAACTGTTTATTTCTGATTAACACAACTTGGCGAAAGGATATCCTTTTGACCTTGTTGGTAGCCATTCTGATACAGGCCTTGGAGATGGTCACAGGTTCTGTTCTTCTGTCCCAGAAAGACACAGGCCAAACGGCTTGGGCCTGCTGGTGTAAAGATGCTTGCTTCTGTTCCAATTTTGTGTGTTTTTAAAAAGTTTCAGCACATACTGGTGCTGAAGCTGAAGTTCTAATACGTTGGCCACTTGATGCAAAAGCCAACTCATTGGGAAAGACTGATTCTGGGAAAGATTGAGGGCAAGAGGAGAAGGGGGCAGCAGAGGATGATATGGTTGGATGGCATCAGTGACTCAATGGACATGAATTTGAGCAGACTTACGGAGATAGTGAAGGACAGGGAAGCCTGGCATGCTGCAGTTCATGGGGTCACAAAGAGTCAGACGCAACTTAGTGACTGAACAACAACAGAATATACTTAAATTTTGGCTCAGGCATGCAGCCAATGAACTTTTTATTTCAGGTTTATTTGAAAATTTTGCTGTATCCAATCTGTAGCATAAATCAACTCATAATCTGGGCAGTGTTGGAGTATGGAGGGAACCAAAAGTGCCCATTGAACTGAGAAGGCATCTTGAGACCGATAAACAAGGCAGGAAACTCTGTATAATCAAATTTGTTCCAGGCTAACTTACAGGGTGAAATTCCCTGGTGATTCAGTGGTAAAGAATCTGCCTGCCAATACAGGAGACATGGGTTTGATGCCTGAGTCCAACATGACTTAGTGATTGAACAAGAGCAAACTTACAAGGGGGGATGGAGATCAGGTGGGCAATGACCCAGAAGCATTTGCAGCTGCTCCCCACACCTTCGAGGAGCCACTGGGAGGGTTTTATAGTTAACTTAGGGTGTGGCAGTTGGTGTCAGAAATAGGATGTGTCTTCCTAAGTCAAGTTTATGAATTGATAACTGGTCACATGGGCACAAGGAATACCTCAGCCAACATCTTATCATTGTCTTTGGGGACTAGGAGAGCATGGAGGCCACCTGGTCATGATGATTATTTAAAAACTTCTCTTAACTACTAAGGCCCTGACAACAGAGGTGTCACTTCCTGGCTAGTACAGTCCTGAGTGAGGTCAGGGGGGAGGACAGGAGGAGCCACATGGGCCCAAGGTGGTGTCAGTTACCCTGACAGTCATATGGGCTATTTGATAAATAAAAAGAAGTATGTTTTTGCTTCTTTGCCTTACATCATTGGTATCTGCAGATACACAAACAGGGGATGGGGAGAAAAATGCATACCTGCAGGCAAACAAACTATAAACCCTACTTCATCAAGCAGAGAGATCTTTTGGATTGTCTTGGCAAATACGGCTGAGAAACAAAGATAGGGGAGATCAAAATAGAGGTGGAGGAGACTTGAGATATTTATTGTGTGATATTCACATATTACATCATGAATACCAATAAACTGATTCATTTTGTCTCCTCTGGGTCAGCCTCTCTTGTTGCAGAGCACCAGCTCTAGGGTGCACAGGCTCAGTAGCTGTGGCTCGCAGGCTTTAGAGTGCAGACTCAGTAGTTGTGGCTCATGGGCTTAGCTGCTTCATGGCGTGTGGAATCTTCCCAGACCAGTGATGAAACCCGTGTCCCCTGCATTCCACTGCACCACCGGGGAAGACCCCAGTAGATAGATTTTTAAAAGATAAAAGTTCAAATCCCCCATAAAACATTACATTTTACCAAGTTTTTTGTTCTTATTAAAATGATGTTCAGAATAATCTGGTCTGTCCATGCATTTACTTTGAGATCCTCCCTTCATGAGAGGAATATGCCTGCCATGAAATGAGGCTTGAAGGTGCTGTACCTGTCCCTGCTCTGTGATCCCAGCAGGGCTGTCCTTGGAACAAATCGTTGCTTCTTTGTGACTTGGGTTTTCAGTTTTGCATCCTTTCCTTGGTGTCTTTCTTTTTTCTCCTTTTCTTTTGTTGTGCCCCCACCCCAACCTTGTCTGCCTCCTCTGTGCTGTCACAGGATGCCACCTTCTGTTCCTGTTCTGGGGCATGAGGGAACCAAAGGGGGGGCATAGATTCATTGCTTTCAACTTTGTTAAGATGCAGATTAAATTATCCTATGAAGAATGTTGTGCTCTCCTCATCTGATTCTATGTGTGTGGTGGTTCTTACCCTTATGGTGTTCGTACCCTGCCATCAGGCCTCACCTCCCATGAGGTAAAGAAATCCTATGCCTGGAATATTAACCTAATTCTCTATTAACACCTTTATTAGCTTTTCCTGTCTAGAATTAATCTCCCCTTTCTCTATGCTTCAGTCACCTTTTCACTCATATCATTGTGTTTTAAATAGCTTATTATTCTAACAGCCTGCCTTTTCTGTTTACCCAAAGGTAGCGAGTAAGTTTGCTAATCTTTGACTCCCCAGAGTCGTACACAGTGCCTAGTAGATATTAATGGATAATTGCTGAATAGAGAATAAATTCTAGATTGATACACATATTCTGTGTAACATATCCTATACTGTGGTTCTGTTATTTATTGATATATAAATATTGATATAATATATTTATATATTTATCCTTGAAAAAGAAAGCCTGCCTGCCTCCAATCTCAATCTAAACAAGGAAAGTTTGTGACATGTTTTTCCCCCCTTCTGATGTAATCTTTAGTTAGTGACAATTTTTGTCCAGAAATGGCTTTTTCATCCCCTGTACAATCATAGAAAAGTCACTCATGCCAGTGGTGACAGGCCACAAAGTCAATGTGATTTCTACCCTCCTCTCTGAAGCTTATTCTAAAATCCAGAGACTCCATGTCCCAATTAAGTTTAAAGGAGTCATTATGGAATGATTGCACCTGACGTGAGTAGCCTGAGACCCAGCAGGATATACAGAGGAATCAAAACATGGCAGAGCCCTTTTCCAAGAAATTAAGCTCTCCAATTATGACTCACCTGAAGTGTCTTCAGTCCAGTCTGCTCAAATATGGCTAGGATTGCAGGGTGAGTAAAGCACTTAAGCAATTGTCTTTGAGAACTAGGGTTTTCAGCATGAGAGAAACAAGTAACAGAAACAAAACAGAAAATACTAATTCAAATTAGAAGTATCAATATGAATCAGTATTAATTCATGACAGATCTTATCTTTTTAAAAAAGGAACATATTTCCTAAATTTCACTAAAATAATCTAGAAATAAAGCAAGCAGCAGTGTGCTCCCTTTGCACCCATGGCTTTGGAAATACAGCCCATTGCAACTGCAGGTCAGGAACTGAATATGATCATGTTAGAGTATCTTTACTCTATTTACAGATTAAATAGCAAGGATGCTGTCAGGGCAACTGCAGGTGTGTCAGCAGGACTTAGGAGCCAACTTTATAAAGAGGCCTCCCACAGACTATTAGATAATTAAAGCATCAGTCAGCATCAGTCACCACAATTAATTGAGTGCATTAACGTTTAAATCCAAGAGATCACAACAGTGAAATGAAATCCCTCATTAATTACCTTTGGAAGATGCTAAGTGACCAACTCATTATTTTAAAAATTATTTAAAAAAGAAAAGAATAAAGCATTTATTCTGCCTTTCCCTTATGAATTTTTTCTCCAGGTAACTAAATTGATGTTGGGGGAGTTTTCTCATTATCAAAAAACTTCAACTAATAAATACTGAAGGAATTAAAAAAAATTATCATTTTGCAGTCCCTGAATGAAATAATGGATCTGACATGATCACTACTGATTGCTGGTATCACAAAAAAGGGAGCAACCAGACAGTGTGTATGCCTCCTGATGGATGTACATGGCACGCCTGTGAAGTGTACATGCTAAACACTTGAATCTGCATCTGACCAACCTCTCAGATTTAAGCCTAAGAAAATAGAGTATAAATACTGGATCTTTCTGTTAACAAAGTGACCTATAAAGTCTAATAAATACTAATAGAAAAGAGCTGTAGTTTAGGAAAAAAATGAAAAATCAGGCAACATTTTATGTCTTAAAATGTTATGTAATTCAATCAAAGAAGACAAGAAAAATATAAAGAAAGAAAAGATAAGATGATTGACAAGTAAGGGTGATAAAAGACATTGAAACATTTCTCACTTCTGGTACCTGTTAATAATTTCATTTATTTAGGCTTAATTTTCTTCAGAGTACTATCTCAGTTGATTAGGTTCCAAATTGTTTATGTAGTTGTTCTACAGCAAAGATAACCTTATTTTATGATATGGAAAAGTGTTACTCACTGAGTTGTGCCCAACAGTTTGCGACCCCAAGGAATGTAGCCTGCCAGCCTCCCCCATCCATGAGATTTTCCAGACAAGACTGGAGGGGGTTGCCATTTCCTTCTCCAGGGGATCTTTCTTACCCAAGAATCAAACTTGGGTTTCTCACATTGTGGGCAGGCTCTTTACCATCTGAGACACCAGGAAGCCTTATGATATGGAAAAGAAGGTATAATTTAAAGAATTTAATGAGGGTTACGTTTGTAGTTTCTCTTACAAATTTTATTTTCTTTTATTTAGTTTTTGCCTAAAAAGTACTATATTCTCAAATGACCAATAAACTGCTACAGTTCAGATCAGCTCAGCCACTCAGTCATGTCCAACTCTTTGCGACCCCATGGATTGCAGCACACCAGGGCTCCCTGTCCATCACCAACTCCTGGAGTTTACTCAAACTCATGTCCATTGAGTCTATGATGACATACAACCATCTCATCCTCTGTCATCCCCTTCTCCTCCTGCCTTCAATCTTGTCCAGCATCAGGGTCTTTTCAAATGAGTTAGTTCTTCACATCAGGTGGCTGAAGTATTGGAGATTCAGCTTCAGCATCAGTCCTTCCAATGAATATTCAGGACTAATTTCCTTTAGGATGGACTGGTTGGATCTCCTTACTGTCCAAGGGACCCTCAAGAGTCTTCTCCAGCACCACAATCACTCACCCCACTCCCCCTTGGCAACCACAAGTCTGTTCTCTGAGTCTCTGAGTCTGTTTGTGTCATATTTTGTATTCCACATATAAGTGATATCATGTGAATTTGTCTTTCTTTTTCTGACTGACTTCATTTAGATGACAATCTCTAGGTTCATCCATGTTGGTTCAAATGGCATTATTTCATTTATTTATATAGCTGAGTACTGTTTCATTATATATTTATGTTACCACATCTTTTCTATCCATTCATTTGTTGATGGACACTTAGGTTGATTCTGTGTTTTAGTTATTGTAAATAGTGCTGCTGTGAACGTTGGGTACATGCACCTCTTTGAATTATGGTTTTCTCCAGATATGTGCCCAGGAAAAGGATTGCTAGATCATATGGAAACTCTAGTTTTTGTGTTTTGAGGAACCCCTATATTGTTCTTCATAGTGTACACCAACTTACATTCCCACCAACAGTGTAAGAGTGTTCTATTTTCTTCACACCCTCTCCAGCAATTATTGCTTGTATAATTTTAATGATGGCTATTCTGACCCTTGTGAGGTGTTACCTCATTGTAGTTTTGACTTACACATCTCTGATAAGTAGCAATGTTGAGCATCCTTTCATGTGCCTATTGGCCATCTGTATGTCTTCTTTGGGGAAATGTCAATTTATGTCTTCTGTTATTTTTTGATTGAGTTGTATGTTTTTTCTTACTGAGTTGTGTGAGCTATTTGTATATTTTAGAAATTATTTTCTTGTCAGCAGCATTGTTTGCAACTATTTTCTCCTAGTCCACAGGATATCTTTTCATTTTATTTATGATTTCCCTTGCTGTGCAAAAGCTTATATATTTGATTAGGTCCAATTTGTTTCTCTTTGCTTTTATTTCTATTGCCATAGGAGACTGACCTAAGGAAACATTGATATGATTTATGTCAGAGAATGTTTTGCCTATGTTCTCTTCTAGGAGTTTAATGATATTTTTAAGTCTTTAAATCATTTTGAGTATTTTTGTGTATGGTGTGAGAGTGTGCTCTAACTTCATTGATTTACATGCAGCTTTCCAACTTTCCCAGCATCATTTTCTGAAGAACTTTTCCCCATTTTATATTCTTGCCTCTTTTGTCAAAGATTAATTGACTGTAGGTGTATAGGTTTACCTCTGGGCTCTGTATTCTGTTCCATTGATAGATATATCTGTTTCTGTGCCTGTATCATGCTGTTTTGATTACTGCAGACTTGTAGTATTGTCTGAAGTCTTGGAAGGTTATGCTTCCTTCTTTGTCCTTTTTCCTCAAGATTGTTGGCAATTCTGGGTCATTTATGATTCCATATAAATTTTATGATTATTTTTTTCTAGTTTTATAGAACAAATGATGTCATGGGTAATTTGATAGGGATAACATTACATCTGTGGATTGTTTTGGGTAGTGTGGTCCATTTTAACAATATTAATTCTTCCAGTTCAAGAGCATTAAATATTTTTCCATTTCTTTGAATCATCTTCTGCTTCCTTTATGAATGTTTTATAGTTCTCTGAATAAGACTTTCACCTCCTTTGTGGGTTTATGCCTAGATATTTTTCTGATGCATTTTCTTTTTTTACTTTCTCTTTCTGATATATCATCATAGTGTAAAGAAATGCAACTGATATGCTAATCTTACACTCTGCTACCTTGCTAAATTCATTGATAAGTTCTAGTACATTTTGTGTGGAGTCTTTTGTGCAGAATCTTTACCATCTGCATAAAATGATGAAATTACCTCTTCCTTTCCAATTTGGGTACCTTTTATTTCTTTTGTCTGATTGCTGTGCCTTGAACTTACAACACTGTGTTGAAGATGAGTGGTGATAGAGAGCATTTTTATCTTGTTCCAGATTTTAGCAGGAATGTTTTCAGCTTTTCACCATTGAGTATTATGTTTGCTATGTATTTGTCAAATAGCTTTTATTATGTTGAGATATGTTCTCTCTATACCCACTTTGGTGAGAGTTTATATCATGAATATATGTAGAATCTTATAAGATACTTTCTTTGTATCTTTGTCTTTTCTTTTATTGGTGTAGTGTATCATATTGATTAATCTGCATGTATTGAAACATCCTTGTGACCCTGAGATGAATCCCACTTGGTTGTGGTATATGATCTTCTCTATGTGTTATTGTATTCAGTTGGATAATATTTTGTTGATAATTTTTGTATTTGTATTCATCAAAATTATTGGCCTGTAATTTTCTTTGTCCATAGTATCTTTGTTTGGTCTTGGTATCAGGGTGATGGTGGCTTCAAAGAATGACTTTGGAGTGTTCCTGCCTCTTCAGTCTTTTGGTAAAGTTTGAAAAGTTTCAATATAATTTCTTCTTTGTATGTTTGTTAGAATTCCTCAGTGAAGCCTGAACTTTGGTTTGCAGCAAGTTGTTTGTTTGTTTTACAGATTGTATTTCACTTCTAGTGATTGTTCTGTTCAAATTATCTATTTCTTCTGTATTCAGTTTTGGTGGACTGTATGTTCCTAGACATACGTGGTCAACTGGAGAAGGGAATGGCAAGCCACTTTATTATTCTTGCCTTGAGAACCCCATGAACAGTATGAAAAGGCAAAATGATAGGATACCAAAAAGGAAACTTCCCAGGTCATTAGGTGCGCATATACTACTGGAGATCAGTGGAGAAGTAACTCCAGAAAGAGCAAAAGGAAGGAGCCAAAGCAAAAACAATACCCAGTTGTGCATGTGACTGGTGATAGAAGCAAGATCCGATGCTGTAAAGAGCAATATTGCATAGGAACCTGGAATGTCAGGTCCATGAATCAAGGCAAATTGGAAGTGGTCAAACAAGAGATGGCAAGGGTGAATGTCAACATTCTAGGAATCAGTGAACTAAAATGGACTGGAACGGGTGAATTTAACTCAGATGACCATTATATCTACTACTGCTGGCAGGAATCCCTCAGAAGAAATGGAGTAGCCATCATGGTCAACAGAAGAGTCTGAAATGCAGTACTTGAATGCAATCTCAAAAACGACAGAATGATCTCTGTTCGTCTCCAAGGCAAACCATTCAATATCACAATTATCCAAGTCTATGCCCCAACCAGTAACGCTGAAGAAGCTGAAGTTGAATGGTTCTATGAAGACCTACAAGACCTTTTAGAAGTAACACCCAAAAAAGATGTCCTTTTCATTATAGGGGACTGGAATGCAAAAGTAAGAAGTCAAGAAACACCTGCAGTAACAGGCAAATTTGGCCTTGGAATGAGGAATGAAACAGGGCAAAGACTAATAGCGTTTTGCCAAGAAAATGCACTGGTCATAGCAAACACCCTCTTCCAACAACACAAGAGAAGACTCTACACATGGACATCACCAGATGGTCAACACCGAAATCAGGTTGATTCTAGTCTCTGCAGCCAAAGATGGAGAAGCTGTATGCAGTCAACAAAAACAAGACCAGGAGCTGACTGTGGCTCAGATCATGAACTCCTTATTACCAAATTCAGACTTAAATTGAACAAAGTAGGGAAAACCACTAGACCATTCAGGTATGACCTAAATCAAATCCCTTCTGATTATACAGTGGAAGTGAGAAATAGTTTTAAGGGCCTAGATCTGATAGATAGAGTGCCTGATGAACTATGGAATGAGGTTCGTGACATTGTACAGGAGACAGGGATCAAGACTATTCCCATGGAAAAGAAATGCAAAAAAGCAAAATGGCTGTCTGGGGAGGCCTTACAAATAGCTGTGAAAAGAAGAGAGGTGAAAAACAAAGGAGAAAAGGAAAGATATAAGCATCTGAATGCAGAGTTCCAAAGAATAGCAAGAAGATATAAGAAAGCTTTCTTCAGCGATCAATGCAAAGAAATAGAGGAAAAGCACAGAATGGGAAAGACTAGAGATCTCTTTAAGAAAATTAGAGATACCAAGGGACCATAACATGCAAAGATGGGCTGGATAAAGGACAGAAATGGTATGGACCTAACAGAAGCAGAAGATATTAAGAAGAGGTGGCAAGAATACACGGAAGAACTGTACAAAAAAGATCTTCATGACCCAGATAATCATGATGACATGATCACTAATCTAGAGGCAGACATCTTGGAATGTGAAGTCAAGTGGGCCTTAGAAAGCATCACTATGAACAAAGCTAGTGGAGGTGATGGATTTCCAGTGGAGCTATTTCAAATCCTGAAAGATGATGCTGTGAAAGTGCTGCACTCAATATGCCAGCAAATTTGGAAAACTCAGCAGTGGCCACAGGACTGGAAAAGGTCAGTTTTCATTCCAATCCCAAAGAAAGGCAATGCCAAAGAATGCTCAAACTACTGCACAATTGCACTCATCTCACATGCTAGTAAAGTAATGCTCAAAATTCTCCAAGCCAGGCTTCAGCAATATGTGAACTCCCTGATGTTCAAGCTGGTTTTAGAAAAGGCAGAGGAACCAGAGATCAAATTGCCAACATCTGCTGGATCATGGAAAAAGCAAGAGAGTTCCAGAAAGACATCTATTTCTCCTTTATTGACTATGCCAAAGCCTTTGACTGTGTGGATCACAATAAACTGTGGAAAATTCTGAAAGAGATGGGAATACCAGACCACCTGACCTGCCTCTTGAGAAATCTGTATGCAGATCAGTAAGCAACAGTTAGAACTGGACATGGAACAACAGACTGCTTCCAAATAGGAAAAGGAGTCCGTCAAGGCTGTATATTGTCACCCTGCTTATTTAACTTATATGCAGAGTACATCATGAGAAACGCTGAATTGGAAGAAACACAAGCTGGATCAAGATTGCCGGGAGAAATATCTATAATCTCAGATATGCAGATGACACGACCCTTATGGCAGAAAGTGAAGAGGAACTAAAAAGCCTCTTGATGAAAGTGAAAGAGGAGAGTGAAAAAGTTGGCTTAAAGCTTAACATTCAGAAAACTAAGATCATGGCATCCGGTCCCATCACTTCCTGGGAAATAGATGGGGAAACAGTGGAAACAGTGTCAGACTTTTTTTTGGGGGCTCCAAAATCACTGCAGATAGCGACTGCAGCCATGAAATTAAAAGATGCTTACTCCTTGGAAGAGAAGTTATGACCAACCTAGATAGCATATTCAAAAGCAGAGACATTACTTTGCCGACTAAGGTCTGTCTAGTCAAGGCTATGGTTTTTCCTGTGGTCATGTATGGATGTGTGAGTTGGACTGTGAAGAAGGCTGAGCACCGAAGAATTGATGCTTTTGAACTGTGGTGTTGGAGAAGACTCTTGAGAGTCCCATGGACTGCAAGGAGATCCAACCAGTCCATTCTGAAGGAGATCAGTCCTGGGATTTCTTTGGAAGGAATGATGCTAAAGTTGAAACTCCAGTACTTTGGCCACCTCCTGCGAAGAGCTGACTCATTGGAAAAGACTCTGATGTTGTGAGGTATTGGGGGCAGGAGGAGAAAGGGACGACCAAGGATGAGATGGCTGGATGGCATCACCAACTCGATGGACATGAATTTGAGTGAAATCTGGGTGATGGTGATGAACAGGGAGGCCTGGCGTGCTGCAATTCATGGCATCTCAAAGAGTCAGACACGACTGAGCGACTGAACTGAACTGAACTGATGTTCCTAGCAACTTATCCATTTCTTCTTGGTTGTCCAGTTTGTTGGCATATAGTTGTTCATAGTGAAAGGTTGTTGCTGAGCCATGAAAGATGCCAGGATTCTTGGCCTGTGGAGGAGAAGAATTCAATCTGGGGCCAGTGATGAGGCTTGATCACTCAGAGCTTTTGTGTGATACAGTTATTAAAGTGTATAGACAAAGCTTCTGACATAGACATCAGTAGGGGGCAGAAAGAGTGCCTACCTTGTTAATATTTAGCTGGATGTTATATAGCTACTAGCAGGCTGCTAGTTGGAGAGAGGAAATGTCTCAAAACTCAGAGACTGGCACCTGGCCTTTCACCCACAACATGCATTTTGGGAAAACATTGGCACAAGGTGAGTTGTCCTGGGCCATAAAACAATTGACATGAATCTTGAAGAAAAGCAGGTTTCCAAGCAAATACATAGTTTCATTAACATAGTTAAGAGAACATTTGCATGAGTAACATATACTGGTTTGTCAAGTCAGTTCTGAGTCTTAGGTGGAAACAACTTGAAGACAGAGTCTAGGGTATATGCATAGTTCATTAACATAACTTAAGAAAAACATTTCCATAAGAAAAATGTATTGGTTAGCTCAAGGTTTGAAAAAAGTTCAGTTGAAACCAGGTGTCATTATGGCAATACAGAAGTTTAAAAGAAACCTCTTTTAAAGTTTGTATAGAGAAGGGGGAAAAATCTAATACTTGTAGTTTGCTTCCTCCTGCCACTTAAGAGAGAGATAAAAAATGTCTTGACACTTGCAGGCTATTTCCTCTGTTTGGAGATCCCTGGCCTTCCTGCCTGTTACCCTTACAATAGTATTCTCTTATTTTTTTTGTATTTTTATGGTATCAGTTATTATTTCTCCACTTTCATTTCTTACCTTGTTTACTTGGATCCTCTTTCTTTTCTTCTTAGTGAGCCTGGTGTGACGTTTGGTAGTTTTGTTTACCCTTTCAAATAACTAGCTCTCTGTTGTACTGATTTTTCTCTTACTCAAGTTTCTATTTGATTTATTCCCTCTCTGATCATTATTATTTCCTTCCATCTGCTACTTTAGGTTTTATTTTTTCTTCTTTTTCTAATTCTTTTAGGTGGTGGTTTAGGTTGTTTATTTAAGATTTTTCTTGTTCTTTGAGGAAGGCTTGTATGGCTATGGACTTCCCTCTAAAAAATATACATTTAAAAAATATATATACATTCTTTTTTAAAAAATATACATTTTTCTTACTCTCCTCCTCCACATTTTATGATTTTGATATCCTCTTTTACATCATCATGTATATCCTTTTGCTGTTCATTGTAGATATTATCACTTTCACAAATTATTTTCTATTTTTAAAGTCTGTATACTGACTTATTTAAATGTCTGATTGTGATTTTTCTATTTCCTATAGATTATTGCTTCTTTTGACTTTTAAAAATTTCTTTTAGAATAAGTTTAGTATTGCTGTATTCTTTTAGCTTTTTCTTGTCTGAGAAATTCTTTATCCCTACGTCTATTCTAAATTATAATCTTGCTAGGTAGAATATCCTAGGTTGCAGATTTTTCCCTTTCAGGACTTTGAATATATCTTGCCACTCCTAGCCTGTAACACCTCCATGGAGAAATCAGCTGAGAGTCTTATGGGGATTTACTTGTAGTTAACTCTGTTTTTGTCTTGGTATCTTTAAAATCCTCTCCTTAACTTTTGCTATTTTAATTATAGATCTGTTTGGGTTCACCTGTCTGGGACTCTCTATGCTTCCTGTACCTAGATATCTGATTCCTTCTTTAGGTTGGTAAGTTTTCAGCCATAATCCTTCAAATATATTGTCTCTCCCTGTTTTTCTTTCTTCTTCTTCTGAAATACCTATTATGCACAGATTGGCACACTTTATATTACTCCAAAGGTCTTGTATGTTGCTTTCATTTTTTTCATCTTTCTTTCTGATATTCTGATTGGGTGATTTCCATTATTCTATCTTCCAGATCACATGCTTGTTCTGTATTATTCAATTTTCCATTTATTACCTTTAGTTCAGCTTTCTCAGGAAACTGTTCCCTATTTTTTCTTGGTTTCTGTTCATAGTTTCTTTTTATAGTAACCTGCATTTCTACTGATAGGTTTTATTCATACCTTCAGTATTTTTATTACCTCCTTTTTGAACTCAGTCTATTAGAATGAAGAGCTCTGTTTCATTGTTTGTTCTTCCAGGTGAATTCTCTTGGTCATTTACTTGGGAGTGGTTCCTATGCTTCTTCAGTAACTTGTATTCCTCTGACTCTATGAGTTTATGAGAAACAGTGTCTTAGAGGTGTTCGTAGAGAGCTATTTTTATGTGGGAGAGTTCCTGTGTAGCCTGCATGGGTTTAATATTTTTGGTGCAAAGGCTGTCTTTAGTATGGGTGCCTGCCGCCTCTTTCCTCAGTATGTGCTGGCCATTACCCTTTTGGTAGGCAGTGAGCCTGGCGTTGCGATGACTATAGCCTGCACTGGATAGTAAGCAGGGCCTCTTCTTTGCTCTCTCATTGTCACTGCCCTGTCAGGGACAGGGTCTACCCCTTTGCTTTTGGAGCAAAAGCCCCAGATTCGTATCTAAGCTGCAGTATGAGGTAGATGAGATTGGAGCCCTCATACTTGGAGAGGAATTACTGAGTATTCTTCAGCAGGAGCTGTCTATCCAGGTGTGTGGTTGGTGGTGTCAACTGTCACCTGTTGTGTGGGCTCATAAAGAACAATATTTTTGGCACTGCCCTCATCCCCACCTCAACTGTGGGAATGCAGACATTTAGCCCTGGTGTCTCTCAGACACTGAATTCACAAAGCCACCAGTGCAGATCCATAGGTACTAATCTATTGAAGTCAGGCACCAGGTAAAGGGGTTTCACCTGGTGAGGGAACCTTTACCTACTGGTAAAGGGGTTTTCCAGGGTGAGGGAACCTTTCCTCTTTCACAGCTCTGTCCCAGAGGTGCAGATCTTGTGCCACTTCCTTAATTATTTTCATTCATCTTAGTTGGTCATGTGGTGATCTTTCTTGCAATTTTGGCTCTCTGAGACCTTCTGTCAATGTTCAATAGGTATGTTTTGAGAGTTGTGCCACACGTAGATATATTTTTGATGTATTTGTAGGAGGAAATGAGAACCACTTCCTGTTCTGCCACATGTAGATATATTTTTGATGTATTTGTAGGAGGAAATGAGATCCACTTCCTGTTCTGCCACACGTAGATATATTTTTGATGTATTTGTAGGAGGAAATGAGATCCACTTCCTGTTCTGCCACACGTAGATATATTTTTGATGTATTTGTAGGAGGAAATGAGATCCACTTCCTGTTCTGCCACCTTGATTGGATGTCAGATGGACATCCAATTTTGTCAGTTCAGAAGGAGGTTTCTCATGCATTCTTCCAAATAGAAGCATACCAAAGCTGGGAGATACACCTGTTAGCTAAATGTTCAAGAGGCCATTAGTTTGAAGGTTTTGTTGTATCACCCATATTTCTACCTACTGGGTGATCATTCACTTTGCCATTTAGTGTGTCCAGAATTGATCCCACCATCTTCTTCTTTCTTTTGTCCACATCAAATATTACTGGAAGCATCTGTTTTCCTTCTGCTCCATCTCTAAACCTTGGGTCACTCTCAACTGTTCCACCTTATCTCTTGCATATCCTAAGTCATCAAGTCCTGGGGAATCTTCATAGTGTAGGTGGTTTTGCTTGGCCTTTGGTGATACCACCTGGGTTCTAGCCCTGGTTCTGCCAGTTATTACCTATGCTCTTTGAGCAAATTACTTCTCAAATTCCTCATCTGTGAAATGAGGATAATGCATAAGTTACAGGGTAGTTGTAGGAACCAGATAGAATATTGACTATGTCTAGAATGTAGTAAGTACTGAACCAGTGGCCACAGGTGGTGGTGGTGTTGTGATTAAGTAGGAATGTTTGGTCTTCCTCCTCCTCTTGGTTTCCACTTTATGCAAGCTTTATATCTCTTGCACTAGAGTCACACTTCCTTGCTGATCAACTTGTTCTCCAGTCCATTTTGCCAGACTTGCCAATGTTTCTAAACACCTGTTTCCAGTTTCCTGCTTCACTGTCTAACTCTGGGTCCAACCCAGAACTCCATTGTTTGCAGGAGCCCTATGTTCACCCTGAGTTACCAACTCTGCTCAACCTATTATATATATTGTATCTAGGGTGATCTTTTCAAAATAGAAATCTGACCAGAAATTGTCCAAGGGGCTTTTAGTATAAAATGCCAAAATCCTTACGAATGGTGTTCATAGTCATGTCTGGTCCAAGCCTTGCCTCTCCCTCCACCCTCATCTCACACCACTCTTGTCCTTTGATGTCTGTACACTGGCCACAGTGCCAAGCTACCATGCTGCTTCCTCCCAAGTCTGTACACACTCTTTCTTCTGCCTGTAATGTTCTTCCTATTCCATCTTTGATTCACTCCTACTCTTTATTTCAGCTCTCAGCACAAGTGCCATTTTTTCAGGTAAGCCTTCCCTAAATTAAATCTGTTACCTCTTAGAACCAGAGGCCTGGCCTTCAATGCACATTTGCAATTTTACAAATACACATTTGTAAATATATATTTCATAGTCATAATTCTCCCTAATGAGTCAGTAAGCTCCAAGAATACAATATTTAGGCAATATTGTTTGTTTTCAAGGTTTGGATCTGTGTGTGGCACATAATAGTTGATTTAAAAAACCATTACTCCCTAAGGACTTCCCTGGCTGTCCAGTGGTTAAGGCTCAGTGCTTTCAAAGAAAGAGGCATGGGTTTGATTCCTGGTTGGGAAACTAAAATTTTGCATGCTGTGCTGCACAGACAAAAAAAGTTGTTTTTTAAAAAAAATTTATTTATTTTTTGCATGTGACATCTAATTCTTTTTTATTATAAATTAATTTATTTTAATTGGAGGCTAATTACTTTACAATATTGTATTGGTTTTGCCATACATCAACTTGAATCTGCCATGGGTGTACACGTATTCCCAATTCTGAACCCCTCCCCAAACCCCACCTCCCTCCCTATACCATCCCTCTGGGTCATCCAGTGCACCAGCTGGAGCATCCTGTATCATGCATTGAACCTGGACTGGTGATTCATTTCACATATGATAATATACATGTTTCAAAGCCATTCTCCCAAATCACTCCACCCTCTCCCTCTCTCACAGAGTCCAAAATTCTGTTCTATACATCTGTGTCTCTTTTGCTGTCTCACATACAGGGTTTTCATTACCATCTTTCTAAATTCCACATATATATGCATTAGTATACTGTATTGGTGTTTTTCTTTCTGGCTTACTTCACTCTGTATAAAAGGCTCCAGTTTCATCCACCTCATTAGAATTGATTCAAATGAATTCTTTTTAATGGCAGAGTAAAGCTCCATTGTGTATATGTACCACAGCTTTCTTATCCATTCATCTGCTGATGGACATCTAGGTTGCTTCCATGTCCTGGCTATTATAAACAGTGTTGCGATGAACATTGGGGTACATATGTCTCTTTCAATTCTGATTTCCTGAGTGTGTATGCCCAGCAGTAGGATTGCTGGGTCATAAGGCAGTTCTATTTCCAGTTTTTAAAGGAATCTCCACACTGTTCTCCATAGTGGCTATACTAGTTTGAATTCCCACCAACAGTGTAAGAGAGTTCCCCTTTCTCCACACCCTCTGCAGCATTTATTGCTTGTAGACTTTTGGATCACAGCCATTCTGACTGGCGTGAAATGGTTCCCTATTGTGGTTTTGATTTTCATTTCTCTGATAATAAGTGATGTTGAGCATCTTTTCATGTGTTTGTTGGCCATCTGTATGTCTTCTTTGGAGAGATGTCTGTTTAGGTCTTTGACCCATTTCTTGATTGGGTCGTTTATTTTTCTGGAATTGAGCTACAGGAGTTGCTTGCATACTTTTGAGATTAATTCTTTGTCAGTTGCTTCATTTGCTGTTATTTTCTCCCATTCTGAAGGCTGTCTTTTCACTTTGCTTATAGTTTCCTTTATTGTGCAGGAGCTTTTAATTTTAATTAGGTCCCATTTGTTTATTTTTGCTTTTATATCTAATCTTCTGGGAGGTGGGTCATAGAGGATTGTGCTGTGGTTTATGTCGGAGAGTGTTTTGCCTATGTTATCCTCTAGGAGTTTTATAGTTTCTGGTCTTACGTTTAGATCTTTAATCCGTTTTGAGTTTATTTTTGTGTATGCTGTTAGAAAGTGTTCTAGTTTCATTCTTTTTTGACCAGTTTTCCCAGCACCACTTGTTAAAGAGATTGTCTTTTCTCCATTGTATATTCTTGCCTCCTTTGTCAAAGGTAAGGTGTCCATAGGTGCATGGATTTATCTCTGGGCTTTCTATTTTGTTCCATTGATCTATATTTCTGTTTTTGTGTCAGTACCATACTGTCCTGATGACTGTGGCTTTGTAGTAGAGCCCAAAGTCAGGCAGGTTGATTCTTCTGGTTCCATTCATCTTTCTCAAGATTGCTTTGGCTATTCGAGTTTTTTTGTATTTTCATACAAATTGTGAAATTATTTGTTCTAGCTGTGTGAAAAATAGCGTTGGTAGCTTCATAGGGATTGCATTGAATCTATAGATTGCTTTTGGTAGTATACTCATTTTCACTATATTCATTCATCCAATCCATGAGCACGGTATATTTCTCCTTCTGTTAGTGTCCTCTTTGATTTCTTTCACAGTGTTTTATAGTTTTCTATGTATAAGTCTTTAGTTTCTTTAGGTAGATATATTCCTAAGTATGGGGTTCTAAAGGCAAGAATATTGAAGTGTTTTGCCATTTCCTTCTCCAGAAGTCTGACAGAATGTGGTCCACTGGAGAAGGGAATGGCAAACCACTTCAGTATTCTTGCCTTGAGAACCTCATGAACAGTATGAAAAGGCAAAATGATAGGATACTGAAAGAGGAACTCCCCAGGTCAGTAGGTGCCCAACACGCTACTGGAGATTAGTGGAGAAATAACTCCAGAAAGAATGAAGGGATGAAGCCAAAACAAAAACAATACCCTGTTGTGGATATGACTGGTGATAGAAGCAAGGTCCGATGCTGTAAAGAGCAATATTGCATAGGAACCCGGAATGTCAGGTCCATGAATCAAGGCAAATTGGAAGTGGTCAAACAAGAGATGGAAAGAGTGAACGTTGACATTCTAGGAATCAGCGAACTAAAATGGACTGCAATGGGTGAATTTAACTCAGATGACCATCATATCTACTACTGAGGGCAAGAATCCCTTAGAAGAAATGGAGTAGCCATCATGGTCAACAAAAGAGTCCGACATGCAGTATTTGGATGCAATCTCAAAAACGGCAAATGATCTCTGTTCGTCTCCAAGGCAAACCATTCAATATCACAGTAACCCAAATCTATGCCGCAATCAGTAATGCTGAAGAAGCTGAAATTGAACAGTTCTATGAAGAACTACAAGACCTTTTAGAACTAACACCCAAAAAAGATGTCCTTTTCATTCTAGGGGACTGGAATGCAAAAGTAGGAAGTCAAGAAATACCTGGAGTAACAGGCAAATTTGGCCTTGGAATATGGAATGAAGCAGGGCAAAGACTGGTCATAGCAAACACCCTCTTCCAACAACACAAGAGAAGTCTCTACACATGAACATCACCAGGTGGTCAACATCGAAATCAATTGATTATATTCTTTGCAGCCAAAGATGGAGAAGCTCTATACAGTGAACAAAAACAAGACCAGGTATGACCTAAATCAAATCCCTTATGATTATACAGTGGAAGTGAGAAATAGATTTAAGGGACTAGATCTGATAGAGTGCCTGATGAACTATGAAATGAGGTTTGTGACATTGTACAGGAGAAAGGGATCAAGACCGTTCCCAAGAAAAAAGAAATGTAAAAAGGCAAAATGGCTATCTGGGGAGGCCTTACAAATAGCTGTGAAAAGAAAAGAAGTAAAAAGCAAAGGAGTAAAGGAAAGATATAAGCATCTGAATGCAAAGTTCCAAAGAATAGTAAGAAGAGATAAGAAAGCCTTCTTCAGTGATCAATGCAAAGAAATAGAGGGAAACTATTGGAAATGGGAAACTATTGGAAATGGGAAAATATTTCCAGAATAGGAAAGACTACAGATCTCTTCAAGAAAATTAGAGATATCAAGGGAACTTTCATGCAAAGATTGGCTCGATAAAGGACAGAAAGGGTATGGACTTAACAGAAGCAGAAGATATTAAGAAGAGGTGGCAAGAATACACAGAAGAACTGTACAAAAAAGATCTTCATGACCCAGATAATAACGATGGTGTGATCACTCACCTAGAGCCAGACATCCTGGAATGTGAAGTCAAGTGGGCCTTAGAAAGCATCACTACGAACAAAGCTAGTGGAGGTGATGGAATTCCAATTGAGCTGTTTCAAATCCTGAAAGATGATGCTGTGAAAGTGCTGCACTCAATATGCCAGCAAATTTGGAAAACTAAGCAGTGGCCACAGGACTGGAAAAGGTCAGTTTTCATTCCAATCCCAAAGAAAGGCAATGCAAAAGAATGCTCAAACTACCACACAATTGCACTCATCTCACACACTAGTAAAATAATGCTCAAAATTCTCCAAGCCAGGCTTCAGCAATATATGAACCGTGAACTCCCTGATGTTCCAGCTGGTTCTAGAAAAGGCAGCGGAACAAGAGACCAAACTGCCAACATCTGCTGGATCATGGAAAAAGCAAGAGAGTTCCAGACACACATCTATTTCTCCTTTATTGACTATGCCAAAACCTTTGACTGTGTGGATCACAATAAACTGTGGAAAATTCTGAAAGAGATGGGAATACCAGACCACCTGACCTGCCTTTTGAGAAACCTATATGCAGGTCAGGAAGCAACAGTTAGAACTGGACATGGAACAACAGCCTGGTTCCAAACCCTGCTTATTTAACTTCTATGAAGGGTACATCATGAGAAATGCTGGACTGGAGGAAGCACAAGCTGGAATCAAGATTGCCGGGAGAAATATCAATAACCTCATATATGCAGATGACACCACACTTATGGCAGAAAGTGAAGAGGAACTAAAAAGCCTCTTGAAGAAAGTGAAAGAGGAGAGTGAAAAAGTTGGCTTAAAGCTCAACATTCAGAAAACGAAGATCATGGCATCCGGTCCCATCACTTTATGGGAAATAGATGGGGAAACAGTGGAAACAGTGACAGACTTTATTTTTGGGGGCTCCAAAATCACTGCAGATGGTGACTGCAGCCATGAAATTAAAAGACACTTACTCCTTGGAAGGAAAGTTATGACAAACCTAGATAGTATATTGGAAAGCAGAGATATTACTTTGCCAACAAAGGACCGTCTAGTCTAGGCTATGTTTTTTCCTGTGGTCGTGTATGGATGTGAGAGTTGGACTGTGAAGAAGGCTGAGCACTGAAGAATTGACACTTTTGAGCTGTGGTGTTGGAGAAGACTCTTGAGAGTCCCTTGGACTGCAAGAAGATCCAGCCAGTCCATTCTGAAGGAGATCAGCCTTGGAATTTCTTTGGAAGGAATGATGCTAAAGCTGAAACTCCAGTACTTTGGCCAACTCATGCAAAGAGTTGACTCATTGGAAAAGACTCTGATGCTGGGAGGGATTGGGGGCAGGAGGAGAAGGGGATGACAGAGGATGAGGTGGCTGGATGGCTTCACTGCCTCGATGGACTTGAGTCTGAGGGAACTTCAGGAGTTGGTGATGGACAGGGAGGCCTGGCATGCTGCGATTCATGGTGTCGCAGAGTCAGACACGACTGAGCGACCGAACTGAATTGAACTGAATGATTCTTTAGTATTTGAATCTTTTCCTCGTGATGATGAATGGAATTTTTTCCTTAATTTCTCTTTCTATTTTCTCATTATTTGTGTATAGGAATGCAAAGGATTTCTGTGTGTTTATTTTATATACTGCAACTTTACTATATTCATTTGTTAGCTCTAGTAATTTTCTGGAAGAATCTTTAGAGTTTTCTATATAGAGAACCATGTCATCTGCAAATAGTGAGAGTTTTACTTCTTCTTTTCTAATTTGGATTCCTTTTATTTCTTTTTCTGCTCTGATTGTTGTGGCCAAAACTTCCAAAACTATATAGAATAGTAGTGATGAGAGTGGTCATCCTTGTCTTGTTCCTGACTTTAGGGGAAATGCTTTCAATTTTTCACCATTGAGGACAGCAAGGAAACTCCACAATAAAGAGACCTCCAGAAACTCCCAGAATACGGAAAGGCCACCCCAAATACAGCAATATAAACAAGACGAAGAGGCAGAAAAATACCCAGCAGGTAAAGGAACAGGATAAATGTCCTCCAAACCAAACAAAAGAGGAAGTGATAGGGAGTCTACCTGATAAGAATTCCAAATAATGATAGTGAAAATTATCCAAAATCTTGAAAGCAAAATGGAATATCAGATAAATAGCCTGGAGACAACGATTGAGAAGATGCAAGAAAGGTTTAACAAGGACCTAGAAGAAATAAAAAAAGAGTCAATATATAATGAATAATGCAATAAATGAGATCAAAAAACACTCTGGAGGAAACCAACCTTAGAATAATGGAGGCAGAAGATAGGATAAATGAGGTGGAAGATAGAATGGTAGAAATAAACGAAACAGAGAGGAAAAAAGAAAAATGAATTAAAAGAAATGAGGACAGTCTCAGAGACCTCTGGGACAATGTCAAATGCCCCAATATTCGAATCATATGAGTTTGAGAAGAAGACAGAAAGACCATGAGAAAATACTTGAGGAGATAATAGTTGGAAACTTCCCTAAAATGGAGAAGGAAATAATCACCCAAGTCCAAGAAACCCAGAGAGTCCCAAACAGGGTAAACCCAAGGTGAAACACCGAGACACATTAAATCAAATTAACAAAGATCAAACACAAATAACAAATATTAAAAGCAGCAAGGGAAAAACAACAAATAACCCACAAGGGGATTCCCATAAGGGTAACAGCTGATCTTTCAAGAGAAACTCTTCAGGTCAGGAGGGAATGGCAGGACATACTTAAAGTGATGAAAGAAAATAACCTACAGCCCAGATTACTGTACCCAGCAAGGATCTCATTCAAATATGAAGGAGAAATCAAAAGCTTTACAGACAAGCCATAGCTGAGAGAATTCAGCACCACCAAACCAGCTCTCCAACAAATGCTAAAGGATATACTATAGACTGGAAACACAAAAAGAATGTATAAACTCGAACCCAGAACAATAAAGTAAATGGCAATGGGACCATACTTATCAATAATTACCTTGAACGTAAATGGGTTGAATGCCCCAACCAAAAGTCAAAGTCTGGCTCAGTTCAGTTCAGTTCAGTCACTCAGTCGTGTCTGAGTTTTTGCGACCCCATGAGTCGCAGCACGGCAGGCCTCCCTGTCCATCACCAACTCCCAGAGTTCACTCAGACTCACGTCCGTTGAGGCAGTGATGCCATCCAGCCATCTCATCCTCTGTCGTCCCCTTCTCCTCCTGCCCCAATCCCTCCCAGCATCAGAGTCTTTTCCAATGAGTCAACTCTTTGCATGAGGTGGCCAAAGTACTGGAGTTTCAGCTTTAGCATCATTCCTTCCAAAGAAATCCCAAGACTGATCTCCTCCAGAATGGACTGGTTGCAGCCCAAGGGATCTCCTTGTAGTCCAAGGGACTCTCAAGAGTTTTCTCCAACACCACAGTTCAAAAACATCAATTCTTCAGTGCTCAGCTTTCTTCACAGTCCAAGTCTCGCATCCATACATGACTACTGGAAAAACCATAGCCTTGACTAGACAGTCCTTTGTTGGCAAAGTAATGTCTCTGCTTTTCAATATGCTATCTAGGTTTGTCTGAATGGATACAGAAACAAGACCCCTATATATGTTGTCTACAAGAGACCCACCTTGAAACAAGGGACACATACAGACCGAAAGTGAAGGGCTGGAAAAAGATATTCCATACAAAGAGAGACCAAAAGAAAGCAGGAGTAGCACTACTCATATCAGATAAAATAGACTTTAAAACAAAGGCTGTGAAAAGGGACAAAGAAGGACACTACATAATGATCAAAGGACCAATCCAAGAAAAATATATAATAATTATAAATATATATGCATGCAGCATAAGAGTACCACAATATGTAAGACAAATGCTAGCAAGTATGAAAGGGGAAATTAACAATAGCAGAATAATAGTGGGAGACTTTTATACCCTACTCACACCTATGGATAGATTCAGCTAAACAGAAAATTAACAAGGAAACACAAACTTTAAAAGATACAATAGATCAGTTAGACCTAATTGGTATCTATAGGACATTTCACCCCAAAACAATGGGGTGAACTTCAGCTTTTTCTCAAGTGCACACGGAACCTTCTCCAGGATAGATCACATCCTGGGCCATAAACCTAGTCTCGGTAAACTCAAAAACATTGAAATCATTCCAAGCATCTTTTCTGAACACAATGCAGTAAGATTGGATCTCAGTTACAGGAGAAAAACTGTTTAAAATGCCAACATATGGAGGCTGAACAACACGCTGCTGAATAACCAACAAATCACAGAAGAAATCAAAAAAGAAATAAAAATTTGCATAGAAATGAATTAAAATGAAAACACAACAACCCCAAACCTGTGGGACACTGTACAAGCAGTGCTAAGGGGAAAGTTCATAGCAATCCAGGCATACCTCAAGAAACAAGAAAAAAGTCAAATAAATAACCTAACTCTACACCTAAAGCAACTAGAAAAGGAAGAAATGAAGAATCCCAGGGTTAGTAGAAGGAAAGAAATCTTAAAAATTAAGGCAGAAATAAATGCAAAAGAAACAAAAGAGACCATAGCAAAAATCAACAAAGCCAAAAGCTGGTTCTTTGAAAGATAAATAAAATTGACAAACCATTAGCCAGACTCATCAAGAAACAAAGGGAGAAAAATCAAATCAATAAAATAAGAAATGAAAGTGGAGAGATCACAACAGACAACACAGAAATACAAAGGATCAATAAGAGACTACTATCAGCAATTATATGCCAAAAAATGAACAATGTGGAAGAATGGACAAATTCTTAGGAAAGTACAACTTTCCAAAACTGAACCAGGAAGAAATAGAAAATCTTAACAGACCCATCACAAACACAAAAATTGAAACAGTAATCAGAAATCTTCCAGCAAACAAAAGCCCAGGTCCAGACGACTTCGCAGCTGAATTCTACCAAAAATTTAGAGAAGAGCTAACACCTATGCTACTCAAATTCTTCCAGAAAATTGCAGAGGAAGGTAATCTTCCAAACTTATTCTATGAGGCCACCATCACCCTAATACCAAAACCTGACAAAGATGCCACAAAAAAAAAAAAAAAAAAAGGAAGAAAACTACAGGCCAGTATCACTGATGAACATAGATGCAAAAATCCTTAACAAAATTCTAGCACTCAGAATCCAACAATACATTAAAAAGATCATACATCATGACCAAGTGGGCTTTATCCCAGGTATGCAAGAATTCTTCAATATCTGCAAATCAATCAATGTAATACACTACACTAACAAATGGAAAAATAAAAGCCATATGATTATCTCAATAGATGCAGAGAAAGTCTTTGACAAAATTCAACATCCACTTATGATAAAAACCCTCCAGAAAGCAGGAATAGAAGGAACATACCTCAGCATAATAAAAGCTATATATGACAAACCCACAGCAAACATTTTTTTTATTTAAAAAATAAAAAAAAAGAATACTCCCTAAATTAATTAATAGCACTCATTTTCCTCTGTTTACCCTAAATCCGCAGTGCTTCCATAACATGGACTAATGTCATAGCCCTTTATCACTTGCCATTAATATGCCCAGCCTTTGCCATTGAGTTCCTCTCATCTGGAATGATCACTTGGCTTCCTTGCATCCAACCCAAATCCAGCCTTTGTGGTTCAGCTTTAGTGTTTCTTCTCCAGAGCTTCTGAAAACCACATTGGTCTTCACAAGGCAGCTTTGTTTGTGTAAACTTATGTCTCACCACCCCATTTCATACTTCATTATTTAATTCATTGCCCTGTTTTATGTACATTATCCTATTTTCCCAGTTCACTTGCAATTCTCCTGAGGACCAGATGAATTCTGTGTCCTCTATGTTTCCTTGCATGGTGTTAACAAGCTGGGCAGATCATCATTGTATGTGAATTGAAAGGTTTACATTTCTGATTTGCAAAACCTTCTCACATCACAACATAGTAAGGGGCAAAAAAGATTTGCTGAAATATTATACATCAAAATACCAAACTGCAAGAAGTTCTGGAAAGTTTCTAGAATAAAAATAAATGTATCTGGGGCTCAAGCACAAGCCTAAGGAATTTTAGTCCTTGGCTTCTTCCATGGGCCCATCCTTTTGAGAATTCACAGTTCTTAGGCTGAAGGAGACTGTGTGACACAGACACTGGAAACCTGAAATGCTTTCTTCAAGGTTTAAATCAATGATAAGGCATGTCTGGTCATCTTAAAATGACTCTCTCGACCCCTACAGGCCACAATTCACATATGCTACTGTGCAGCTTTAAGCATCTTCCTCCTGTGAAATCTTTAGGATTTACTTAATAATTAAGTAGACTCTAAATAAGCTTTCTAAGAAATATTTGGGTTGAAAATTTCAGGCAGCCAAATTACTTCTATGCTCAGCCATATGAAAAACAATCCCATCTGAAGTCACTTGGAAGATAATACCAGGAAATCATTTTCAGCATTACAAGGCATATTAAGAAGTTCAGTTGAAGTAATCTGCTAGCTTGAATAAAAGAATTATAGAATGCTTAAGACTATCTGCATTGCCTCCTAACAGCACTGATGAGACATTTATTAAGTGAGTAAGCATCAAATCTTCCTACATTACACTGTTATAACAGATAGGTTATTAATTTTATCAGTTGTCACTAAAGCTGGGAAAATAAATTTCTAAGATTGAAAAAGGATGATTCACATGTTTTTCTAAAATGTAGCATTTATTGGCAATATAGAATCTGGAAAACTCAAAATGATTTGTATTTATAAATAGGCAATGCACATTAATGGAGTAATTATCAGTTGTTAATACAAAATGTAAGATATAAAATGCCAAGGACTCTTGAGAGTCTCTTGGACTGCAGGGAGATCAAACCAGTCAATCCTAAAGGAAATCCAGTCTTGAATATGCATTGGAAGGGCTGTTGCTGAAGCTGAAGCTCCAATACTTTGGTCACCTGATGCGAAGAGCCAACTCATTTGAAAAGACCCTGATGCTGGGAAACATTGAAGACAAAAGGAGAAGGGTTTGGCAGAGGGTGAGATGGTAATATAACATCATTGGCTCAATGGACATGAATCTGAGCAAACTCAGAAATAGTGGAGGACAGAGGAGCCTGGCTTGCTAAAGTCCATGGAGTCACAAAGAGTCAGACATGACTCAACGACTGAACGACAGCACCACCACCACAATAAAATGCAAAATGTATGCACTGAAGTACATATACAGCTCCATGAACTTACACATATATACCCACCCATGTGACAACCAACTGCATTAATACATAGCACATTTCCAGTCGAGAAGAAGGCTCCTGCCCACCTTTCCCAGTCAAACCCTACCACCTGCTACAGGTACTTATTGTCCTGATCTCTGTCACCACTGGTTAGATGTTTCGGCTGTGAAAATATGTGTAAGTGAAGATATACACTGTATATACTTTTGTGTCTGGCTTCTTTTCTCAAAACTTATCCATCTTGCTGTGCATATTCATAGCATGTTCTTTTTCATGTTTGGCAAAATTCCATTGGATAAGCACACCACAACATATTTATCTGTCCTCTGTCCATGGACATTGAGGTTTTTTTCAGTTTTTTATTATTATGAATAAATATGCTATGTACATTCTTGTACATGCCTTTTGGTGAACAGAAGTACTCATTTCTCTCGTGTGAGTATAGCCAAGACTGGGATTGTTGGCTCAAGAGTGAACCTATTTGTGAACTGCCAAAAGATTTTCTCAAGTGATTGAACAGTGATATATTTTAATTCATGAAGAGAGTTTGTGAATACAAGGTAAATACTATTGCATAGTCTAAATTGTGCCCTTTGTTTCTGGTTTATTAATATGAATCAACATGTTGAAAATATATTGTTTTACGTAGGCACAAAAAGTTGGCCAGCTCAAGTGCTGGTTGGAATTAAATGTGAAATGATTTTGAAAGTTCCATTTAGAAAGTTCAGCTTTACAAAAGGGTATTAAATAATTGGAACAGTAAGTTCTGACATTTAGTGAACTACTCTTCCCTTTACAGTATTGAGAATTAATGTTTGGAGATGAAAATTAATGGTAATTTAGGAAAATGTGTTAAGAAACATGTTTGTTTTGATCAAACATGAAGGCATTGTTCAAAGCATATACATGAAAAGGGATGATTTGAGCTAAAAATAATCTGTCATATGATTGTAGCTTTTTCCTCCTATGCCTGATAAAAATAACATTCTGATATCCCAGGCCCATACCATTGTTTTTCTGTATTTTTGTTTTGTTCTCATAAAGCTATAGAGCATTTTTTTTTCATGTGACCAGGAATTGTCTGCTTGCTTTCACTGTAATTTGCCTGCCCCTAACTTATAAGTTCTTTTGAAAGGAAGAAGGTGGGTCTTTATCTGTAGACAGGGATTGACAACTGAAGAGCACTAACTTTTCTGAGCAGAGACACACACAGAGGTTTCATGTCCTGCGACTCTGAATGTGGAATAACAGGTAATTCTGCTTTTTCTGTTCCAGTTATCTCAAGGATCTCCAGAACCAATTGAACCCAGCTTTTTCACAGCAGATTACCACTTATTGCATCATTCATTGGGTGGAAACAGCTTGTCCTCAAATGACCCAACAGGTAACAATCTTCAACACAGGAAATCTGGCTTTCAGGAAGAAATAGGTTATTTGGATCAACAGCTCTCCTTAAAAGGTTATCTTCAACTTAAAATGAAAAGAGAGCTTATTTTGATTATCTGTGGTGATAGTTGGAAGGGACATACAGTAGGAATCTAGAAATTCCCTCAGAGTTAATTTACCCACTTGTGACATCTTCCTCAATCGGTTATTAATACCATAAGCAAACAGAATCTGTGTGGGTAAATTGAATTTCTTTTTATTTCTTTGTATCTGATGATGGGAAATCAAATGCCCAAAGCATCCATGGACATAAAAAGCAGATATGCAGAATTTGAATAAAATGGAAAATTTGAAACTCACCTGAAGAATCCAAATCATATGTATTTGATTTGTGTGTGTGTGTGTGTGTGTGTGTGTGTGTGTAAAAACTTCATATAGGGAGGCAATATAACATAAGGATTAAAAGCACGTATTCTGTAAACCTGGCTGCCTACATTCAAATCTCAGCTAAACCACTGAGTAACTGATATTGAGAAAATTATTTGACCTCATTGAATCCCAGGTTTTTGCCTATAAAGTAGGAATAAAAATGGTACCTACATTTTAGGATTATAGCAAGGATCAGTTTAACTATGTAAAATTATGCTTAGCCAGTATGTAGGGACTCAGCGTAAGTACCTTCTTGTGATATTTGACCCCCAGAAGAGATCTTCAAGCTACTCTGAGGTTACAGAATTCCTAAGTAATTTTTGAATCCCTGTGAACTACAGTTGTATCTCTCAGTAGGGCAGAGAGATGTGAAGCTTATATGGTTAAATGAAAACTTTCCATCTCCTCAGCCAAAAAGAATGCTCAAGTCTGCTGTGCTTTTGTTGTTGCCTAATTTAGGCAAATCATGTCATGTATTAATTATCAAACTGTCCCTAAGTCTTGGACTCCTGGGATAAAGCTAACCTGGGTTGGTAGAATTTCGTTTAAAATAAACTGTTTATCTAAAGTCATTTGCTTTTACTTATTTTTAATCGTTAATTTTAATATTGCATTATTTTCAGGCATACAGCAAAGTGGTTCCTATATATATATACTGATATATATATATATATCAGTTCAGTTCAGTTGCTCAGTTGTGTCCGACTCTTTGAGACCCCATGAATCACAGCACGCCAGGCCTCCCTGTCCATCACCATCTCCCGGAGTTCACTCAGACTCACGTCCATTGAGTCAGTGATGCCATCCAGCCATCTCATCCTCTGCCGTCCCCTTCTCCTCCTGCCCTCAATCCCTCCCAGCATCAGAGTCTTTTCCAATGAGTCAACTCTTCACATGAGGTGACCAAAGTACTGGAGCTTCAGCTTTAGCATCTTCCTTCCAAAGAAATCCCAGGGCTAATCTCATTCAGAATGGACTGGTTGGATCTCCTTGCAGTCCAAGGGACTCTCAAAGAGTCTTCTCCAAAACCACAGTTCAGAGGCATCAATTCTTCGGTGCTCAGCCTTCTTCACAGTCCAACTCTCACATCCATACATGACTACTGGAAAAACCATAGCCTTGACTAGACGGACCTTAGTTGGCAAAGTTATGTCTCTGCTTTTGAATATGCTGTCTAGGTTGGTCATAACTTTTCTTCCAAGGAGTAAGCATCTTTTAATTTCATGGCTGCAGTCACCATCTGCAGTGATTTTGGAGCCCCCCCCAAAATAAAGTCTGACACTGTTTCCACTGTTTCCTTATCTATTTCCCATGAAGTATGTATATGTATGTATATATATATATATATTCTTTTTTCAGATTCTCCTTTTCCATTAAAAGTTATTACAAGATACTGAATATCCCAGTGCTATACAGTAAATTATTATTATTCATTTTTTATATAGTAGCATGCATGGGAGCTTCCCTGGTAGCTCAGCTGGTTAAGAATCTGCCTGCAGTGCAGGAGACCCAGGTTTTATCTCTGGGTCGGGAAGATTCCCTGGAGAGGGAAATGGCAAACCACTCCAGTATCCTTGCCTGGAAAATGCCATGGACAGAGGCGGCTGGTGGACTGCAGTTCATGGGTCGCAGAGTCAGGCATGACTAGTGACTAACACTGGGTCACTATGTATCTATTAATCCCATATCCCTAATATATCCCCCTTTCTTTCCCC
The DNA here is from genome assembly GCF_001704415.2 of Capra hircus. Lineage (NCBI taxonomy): Eukaryota > Metazoa > Chordata > Mammalia > Artiodactyla > Bovidae > Capra > Capra hircus. The sequence continues at coordinate 1,369,628 of NC_030829.1, read as the reverse complement.
TTTGGTAACCAGAGGCTTGTTTTCTATGTCTATGAGTCTGTTTCTATTTTGTAACTAAGTTATTTGTATTACTTTTTAGATTCCACATATAAGTGATATATAAAATTTGTGTTTCTGACTTACTTTATTTAGTATGATATGGTATATATACATATATATACACATATACATACATACATACAATGGAATATTACTTATAAAGAGGAATAAAATATTGCCATTTACAGCAACATGGATGGACCTAGAGATGATCATACTAAGTGAAGTCACCTACTTTTACAAGCATCCTCCAGGGCAGGTTGGTCAGTCACAGGCCAGACTTCTTACCACAGCAGACCTGCTGAGTGAGGAGCTCTGCTGAAAATCTCTCAGTGGCCTGAGAGGGAGTTGACAGGCTCTTCCAGAAGCTGGACGCCTCACCCCAGAGCAGACCAACTGAGTCCCTTGTCGTGGCAGAAGAGGCAAAAGCAAAGAGAGCAGAACCAAAGGGCACTTTGGGCAATGCCTTTAAGCTGGACTTGCAAAGCAAGCTGCTAGGACTCATATCATCATGAATCCTCTTAATCTTCAATCACTTTTCTCTTTCCTAAGTGGCAGGCCTCCACATGAGTAAGTGTGGATTGACTGGAGTGGAAACTTGTCAACGTTACTTTGGGTGGTGTCTGGGTAGGTCAATGTGCTAGTGTGTCATACTCATGACAAACCTCAAAAGAATTACTGTCCTCCAATTTCAAATGTATTTTCCTCCTGGCAACCATAGGAAATGGTCAGATCTTTGATATAGTCCGCTGGCTATTTCTGCCTTCCTCTGAGAATTTACTCTCTTTCTAGAACATATCTATTCTTTTTGTTGATGGATTGGGGGAGAGTTTCTTAAATTCTTTTTCTGACTTATCAGGAAATTTATGCTTAGAATCAGGAATTTATGCTTCACCTATCCTTAACACACACACCCCTAACTTAATTGGCCAATTTATACCATGAGCAATTCCTGTAAATCTTGTGTATTATATTGTGATCACCACTCTAAAAGCCAAGATAATTTGGAATGTGTTTGTAAGTACTCATTTTCATCACTAAGACACTGACCTGTTTTCATTGCACATGAGTTCTAATTGTCAGTACAACTGAAGAAAACATGAACCAAATGTCAGACTTTTTGTAATTTATCTGTTTCCAGGTCTACCCTCTAGCTTTGATTTGGAGGAGGGGATAACATATGAACAGATGCAGGTGAGGTTTTTGCACTGCCTCTGAATGATTTTATTTTGTTGTTTTTAATTCAATATTAACCTGACTTTTTTTTCAACTTTAGACTGTGATTGAAGAAGTCCTAGAGGAAAGTGGCTATTACAATTTTACTTCTAACAGGTAAGATCTAGAAATGTGAAAGTTCAATATAGAACATTGGATTTAATTTCTCTATCCTTGATTCCAGAGGTCCCTCCCACCTTTTGTTTTAAACACTTAAAAAAATATAAATTTATTTATTTTAATTGGAGGTTAATTACTTTACGGTATTGTATTGGTTTTTTGTAAAATAGCTTGGCTCAGAATGATACAACCGTGGGTAGAATGTATGTTCTCCATCTTTCGTATGGGTGCAGCTGCTGTATTCTTAGTTGGAAAAGAGTGATAGCTTAGTAGTAATTTACTCCCATAAAAAAATGAACATAATGAAATGGAAAAGTATTTCTACATTAAAAAAAATTAAACATTTGTCCCATATTGGAAGAACTGTAAACTCAAATTTCCATAGCTAAAACCTACCCATTATTTGTATAGAATGCAAGGGGGAAAATCCACCTAAACAAAGGATCACTTCTGGTGAATTTAAGATATGTTTGTGGGAGAAGGATTTATTGTTATGTGTTCCCTTTTGCTTACCCTAAATAAGAAACTTCAATTTACTGGGGCTGTGTGTTATCTTCTAAAATAATCATCATTGGTGCTCTGAAAATATACTCTATCAACTTCATTCAACTCTGGATTTCTGCATTTGTACCGTTGGGCACAGTTTGGGGCAAAAAGATTTACGTACAATTAGTTTATTTGAGAGGCAATCCCAAGAAACTCTGCTAGGGGATTGAAGAAATAATTCAATAAAGCCTTCATTTTCAAGCAAGTTACCATTGTGGTGCGTGGAGCTCGATCACACTGTGGAAGTCTGAGAGCCAGTGGAGAGCATGTGCTTCAGTTCTCCCACTCGTAGACTGAGGAACCTGGGCTGGTATTTTTTTTTAATTTTTATTTTTACTTTATTTTGCTTTACAATACTGTGTTGGTTTTGCCATACATTGACATGAATCAGCCACAGGTGTACATGAGTTCCCAATCCTGAACCCCCCCTCCCACCTCCCACCTCATATCATCTCTCTGGATCATCCCCGTGCATTTATCTCTAATTTCTGTTAGTCATTTTTTGAGTACTTTTCCCCCAGGAGATGTTAGTTACCTGGCATTTCTGGCCTTCTGTAAAGGTGGACACAGCAGATTCTAGACGTCAGAGAAATCCTCAGGAAAAGAAATTCAGGTGTTGGGAATTGGGCACCAGGTTGGCATGTTTGAACTTAAAAAAAATTTTATTTTAATTGTAGGCTAATTACTTTACAATATTGTATTGGTTTTGCCATACATCAACATGAATCTGCCACGGGTGCACTGAAGTACTTTGAATGTGGGGGTATGAACATTGATTTTGTCTGCTGTAAATGAGCTGGCCACTCATAACAGAATCACCACATTGGACCATGAGTAACCACTTACATGTCCTATATGACCAAAACTGCTTTAGGAGGCATGGTTCTATGGAGTTTATTTTTCCTAACTAGCCCTTTCTACCTGGATGAACTGCCTTCCTGTCTAGCTAATGAAGCTATCTGGTGACCACTATTTAAATTATCCTAGAAATCTTCCCCAAAGATAACTGTTAGCCATGGAAAGAGAAAGAGGTCTCAAGAACAACCTATCGAGATCATTATATGGAAATTAGATTCATTTTTGAGGTTAGTTTAGTCTCCAACCTTTTTTCCCTCCCTGTTTCAGTGAATTACTCTATGAATCACGCATAAAATTATTCACCTGCTTGCTCTTTTGGCTTGATATATTTCCAAAATACTATCTTTGTATGTTTAGTTCTGTGATGATTTGTAACTGCAGATAAATGATGAGTTATTCTTATTTACCAAAGGTATGTTGTTGGTAGAAATCACCATATCCATAATCACTCACCTCCTCCCATCCCTGGAGAGATTTTGAATGTCTTTCTTTCCTCTTGATCTGAGTAGACCCAGCCTTCCATGGATAATACAAATGTCTCCATTCTTTACGCTTGGCAGCTTATTATTTCAAGTACCTTGGCTTGTAATGGGGCAAAAGTTATACTAATCACTTTTTAAATCTGCATTTTCTCAAAGACTCAGGATCATGGGCAATGAATATTTCAAATTTTTCAGGAAGTTAACTAATTATAATGAAAAACCAGCTGTGTCAGGAACTTAGGAAAGCTCTTACAAGAGCTCTTTTCTTTTTTTAGAATAATTTCAGTCTTATTTTAAAATTTATTTTTATCCTTTTCAATTCTACTATTATTAAGTTTTAAAAAAAATCAAACATTGGGACTTTCCTGGTGATCCAGCGGCTGAGAATCTGCCTACCTATGCAGGGAACCCAGGTTCAGTCCCTGGTTTGGGAAGACTTCCCATGCCACAGGGCAACTAAGCCTGCCTGCCACAGCTACTGAAGCCCACGTGCCCTGGAGCCTGTGCTCTGGAACCAGAGAAGCCACCGCAATGAGAACACGGCACACCACAACTAGAGAGTAGCCCCCACTCGCTGCAACTAGAGAAAGTCTGTGTATAGCAACGAAGACTAGCGCAGTCAATAAATAAACAAATAATTTTAAAAACTCAGCATTACTTCTACTTCTAAAGACATATTCGTGTACTAAAAGAACTTGTAGATTTTCTTCTTATGGTAAATCGATAATAAGATGCTGTGCTGTATTTAGTCACTCACTTGTCTCCAACTCTTTGAGACCCCATGGACTGTAGCCCACCAGGCTTCTCTGTCCATGGGGATTCTCCAGGCAGGAATAGTGGCATGAATTTCAACTCCCTCTTCCAGGGGATCTTCCCAACCCAGGGACTGCACCCAGATCTCCCACATTGCAGGTGAATTCTTTACCATCTGAGCCACTAGGGAAGCCCAAGAATACAGGAGTGGGTATCCTATCCCTTCTCCAGAGGATCTTCCTGACCCAGGAATCAAACTGGGGTCTTCTGCATTGCAGGCAGGTTCTTTACCAGGTGAGCTACCAGGGAAGTCCAGATGTTAAGATACCTGATATCAAAGGTGAAAAGTTATTTATGGCTATTTTTGGAATTGTGACTAGAATACAAAGATACTTAAACGATCAAGTTAAAGCAATATATGATGGAAATGACATCAAATTTTCTTAAAATGCTCCAAATTAAAATGAATCATCTACTCAGAAATCTGTATAATCATGATACTCCCTTTTCAGTTTCTAATAGCAGTGATAGAATATATAATTGGGGGAAAGAGTTTTCATGCTTTACTAGTAAAAATAACCCTGAGTTATGCTTAGCGCCATTACTTGTTTACTGATATTCCCAATTAATTTCCAAGAAATAAGTCAGGCTCCACATGGAAAGACCTAGCACTTCATAAACTGAAAATGCTCATAATTCAAAATATCAATCAAATTAGCTGTGGCAGTCATGATTTTTCCATAGCAAAGGGTGAGAGTGAAAGTAGTTCAGTCGTGTCTGACTCTTTGCAACCCCATGAACTATACAGTCTGTGGAATTCTCCAGGCCAGAATACTGGAGTGGGTAGCCTTTCCCTTCTCCAGGGGATCTTCCCAACCCAGGGATCCAACCCAGGTTTCCTCCATTGCAGGCAGATTCTTTACCAGCTGAGCCACAAGGGAAGCCCAAGAATACTGGAGTGGGTAGCCTATCCCTTCTCTAGCGGATCTTCCCGACCCAGGAATTGAACTGGGGTCTTGGATTCTTTACCAACTATCAAAGGGTAGTGGGTGCTAAATATCACAGAACATGTAGAGGTAATTAGAATCAATACTTAGAATCAATAGAGTCTGCTTTCCCAAATAGGTTTTGTAAACATGCAGTAATATCAAAGATGACAATAGATATTCCCTGAGAAATAAAGTTTCATGACCAAATATATTTGGGAAATCCTAAATGTACATTTTTCTATTTTGGGAGAATGTTGACACACATGACTATATTGAAGACTTTGAGATATGCTATAGGAAAGAAGTCTGTTTATCTTGTTTACCCTAAGGATTCTTCAAATTTTACCTGGAACACAAGTTAAGATAGCCTTCCTTAGAATGTGGTTTGAAAAATGAAACATTGTTTTAACTACTCCACCAGTATCTACTCAGGTCTGCTATTGTTATCATCATCTTAATCTTCATCATGGTCACCATTGCAAAATATTATTAAGTGATCTTGATTAATGGCCATGCAGAGAGAATTACATACGTAAGTCCTGTATTATTCAAGTTTACAACTTAAGACTGTCAGTCAAACCTATACACATGTCTGCAAAGCATCAAGACAGCAATTAAAGCACTAAGCCAAGATGTGGCACGTATCTGCTTAGATTACAGGGTCCATGTTTAGTTAGAAATAGAAAGATGCCATTCTCGGGCTGAAAGTCTCAGAAGGCCATTATCTAGCTACTAGCTTTCTTTGGGGAAGATACATAGAAGTGTTTAAATAATGGTGAGGCTTCTTGGGCAGGGGGTAGGAAGACTATCTCAGGCACAGCATGCTGCATTAGTTAAAGAAAGAGGTAACAGAAACAGCCACAGGGAGCCCTAACACAAATGAGGGATTTGGGGAGGGGAAGTAGGACTGAGTTGAGAGTGCAATGAAAATAAAACAAGGTCAAAACAACCTCGGCCAGCTTTGAAAAGTGAAAGTGAAAAGTGTTGGTCGCTCAGTCATATCCAGCTCATTGCAATCCCATGGACTGTAGCCCACCAGTCTCCTGTGTCCATGGAATTCTCCAGGCAAGAATACTGGAGTGGGTAGCCATTCCCTTCTCCAGGGCATCTTCCCACCCAGGGATTGAACCTCGGTCTCCTGCACTGCAGGCAGATTCTTTATCATTTGAGCCACCAGGGAGACCCAGGAAAGCCCTAGGAGGGCTCTGTTTGTGGTCATTTGCAGGGTTGTATGATTAAATATATTTCTGTTGTTCAATTGCTCAGTTGTGCCCAAAGCTTTGTGACCTCATGGACTGCAGCACGCCAGGCTTCCCTGTCCATCACCATCTCCTGGAGTTAGCTCAAACTCATGTCCATTGAATTGGCGGTGCCATCCAACCATCTCATCTGCTGTTGTCCCCTTCTCATCTTGCCTTCAATATTTCCCAGTATCAGAGTCTTTTCCAATGAGTTGGCTCTTTGCATCAGGTGGCCAAAGTATTGGAGCTTCAGCTTCAGCAGCTGTCCTTCCAATTCAGGGTTGGTTTCCTTTAGGACTGACTGGCTTGATCTCCTTCCTGTCCAAGGTGTTCTCAAGAGTCTTCTCCAGTACCACAGTTTGAAAGCATAAATTCTTTGGCACTTGGCCTTCTTTATGGTCTAATCCATACATGACTACTGGAAAAATAATAGCTTTGACTATAAAGACCTTTGTCAGTAAAATGATGTCTCTGCTTTTTAATACATTGTCTAGGTTTGTCATAGCTTTTCTTCTTAGCAAGTATCTTTCAATTTCATGACTATACCCTCTGTCCACAGCAATTTTGGAGTCCAAGAAAATAAAGTCTGTCACTGTTTCTGTTTTTCCCCATCTCTCTAGTTCTTCCCTTTCTGCCTCTGGGGTCATGTTATCTTCATATCTTAAGTTATTGATATTCCTCTCAGCAATCTTGATTCCAGCTTCTGATTCATCCAGCCCAGCATTTTTCATCATGTACTCTGCATATAAGTTAAATAACCAGGGTGACAATATACAGCCTTAATATATTCCTTTCCCAATTTTGAACCAGTCTGTTGTTCCACATCTGGTTCTAATTGTTGCTTCTTGACCTGCCTACAGGTTTCTCAGGAGGCAAGTAAAGTGGTCTGGTATTCCCATCTCTTTTAAGAATTTTCCACAGTTTGATGTGATCCACACAGTCAAAGACTTTAGCATAGTCAATGAAGCAGAAGTAGATGTTTTTCTAGAATTCTCTTCCTTTTTCTATGACGCAACAGATGTTGGCAATTTGATCTCTGGTTTTTCTGCCTTTTCTAAACCCAGCTTGAACATCTGGAAATTGTTGGTTTCATGTACTGTTGAAGTCTAGCTTGAAAGATTTTGAGCACTACCTTGCCAGATTGTGAAATGAGAACAACTGTATGGTAGTTTGAACATTCTTTGGCATTATTCTTCTTTAGGATTGGAATGAAAACTGCCCTTTTCCAGTACTGTGACCACTGCTGAGTTTTCCAAATTTCCTGGCATATTGAATGCAGTACTTTCACAATATCATATTTTAAAATTTGAAATAGCTCAGTTGGAATTCCATCACCTCCACTAGCTTTGTTCATAGTAACGCTTCCTAAGGCACACTCAACTTCACACTCCAGGTTGTCTGGCTCTAGGTGAGTGGTCACACTATCTTGATTATCTGGGTCATTAAGATCTTTTTTTGGTATAGGTCTTCCATGTATTCTTGTCAACTGTTCTTATATCTTCTGCATCTGTTAGATCCGTACCATTTCTGTCCTTTATTGTACCCATCTTTGCATAATATATTGCACAAAAATATATTTTATACACATTAATATTTAGCTTTCTCACCAGAATGATACCACCTAGCTTGCGTTAATCATATCACTGTTGTTATGAGAGTAAAACTGTTCAGTTTTGCGGGTGAATAGAGAATGAGCATATCATTCAGGGCCTGGCAGGCTGCAGTCCATGGGGTTACAAATGTTTGGACATGACTGAGTGACTAAGCCCAACGCAGCACAGCACACATTAATATTTTATTTTTTAACAATGAAATATGTGTTGTGGTAAAAGGAAATTATTGATTCAACTTGCTTTGCTTTAAAATAGGAATTAAATGTACAAGCTACTTTGGATAGGCTTTAATTTTTCCACTATAGAGTTATCAGTTACTATTAAGCTTATAATTTGAGAAAGACAATGTCAGCACTGAACTTAAGCAAAAGGCAGGTTTCTAAAAATCTCCCCACTTTATGCTTAGAATCACCATTTTATTCATTTATTTGCTTGTATACCTGAGCTACTGCTTTTGAAATTGAATGTGTGAACTAAAATATTTGAGATTGTAGAGAAAATCTTTCTACTTCTGAATGTTCTAGGTATCACTCCTATCCATGGAGGACCAAGAATTATCCAACCAAAAGATGAAAGTATTGCACTTTAAATGGACCTGGTTTTCCCAGTGAAGGTCAAGTTCTGGACTGAAAGCTCTACTGGAAAGATGCCCAAGGATTGGGTGATACTCCAAGAGTATGGAAGAGAAAAGATCAGTATGCCACAGTGCCTGCGGGACCTCTTTCTGGAGATCCAGTGCTTGAGGCTGCCTCCTTGGGGTACACAGATACAGGATAGTGGGGCTTCCAGTGTACTCCTGGGAGAAACTGCTCGAGTATTCATCTATGAGAAAAAAAGTCGCTCCTTGACTTTCCTCCAAGTTAAAAACAAAACAAAACAATGACATATTTTTCAAAGAAATACTTTTTACTTAGAATTGCTAAAACTGTTTAAAGGCACCTAGCTTTCTATGTATAAAAGACAGTTATAGATAAAGACAATTATAGAACTCAGAACAGTAATATTGGGTAATTCACTGTCTCCATCAATTTTTTAATTGTAAAAGAAATTCAGAATATGTGATTGAAATATTGTGTAGTTTTATTTGTTTGTTTTACTGAAAGGATTGCTTTTCCCTTAACCATGTGGGTGCTAGTGATCTTGAACCATGATATAGTGTGGACAGTATTTGTGACCTTGCATGGCCTCTGGGAATACCTGTCAGATTGTCAGATTTAAGTTAGACCAGTAGGATGTATGGATGTACAGTATGTGTACGTGTGTGTGTGTGTGTGTGTGTGTGTGTGTGTGTAGGGGTAAGACGGAGGTTTAGATTAGGCTAATGCTTTGCTGCTAATCACACTCATAGTGTCTTTAGAGCACTTTGAAGAGTCATAGAATCTATGAAAGAGATGTAATATTGCATATTCTAAGTCTCTAGCTAAAATTACCTATATTGCTTTTAACTTTTTATTGTTTGAGAATTTGAAATGAAAATACGTTATATAATAAAATATACGTTTCTTTTTTATTCATTGAGATGTCTCTAGAAAAGAGAACTCAGAATGCCAAAACAGTGTCCCATTCCTGTGTGGGGATAATTTATGGGGAAAATTCTCATAGATTCTTACGGGGCTAAAAAGTCTCTTCTACTGACTTCTTATAACTGGTGTAACGTCAACAAATTATCATCAAGTCAGACTATGCTTCTAACTATTTAAGGAATTTTTTAGTTAATCAATTTGTTCAGTGTCTTTGTCTGTCCTGGGTCTTCACTGCTGCACTCAGTCCTTCTCTAGCTGCAGCAAGTAGGGACTACTCTCTAGTTGTGGTGCACAGGCTTTTCATTGCAGTGGCTTCTCTTGTTGCAGGGCATGGGTTCTAGGGCACGGGAGCTTCGGTAGTTTCAGCTCACTGGCTCTATAGTGTGGACTCAGCAGTTGTGGTACCTGGGCTTAGTTGCTCCATGATCTTCTTGGACTAGGAATCCAATCAGTGTCCCCTGCATTGCAACGTGGTCTCTTAACCACTGGACCACAAAAGAAGCTCTTCAAGGAATGTTTTAAATCTAAATAATTAGTCATCTAAAGCTGGAATTATGCTTTTTATTTACTCCTAAATTCTAGCTTCCCTGATGGCATAGACGGTAAAGAGTCTGCCTGCAATGCGGGAGACCCGGGTTCAATCCCTTGATCAGGAAGATACCCTGGAGTAGGAAATGGCACCCCACTCCAGTACTCTTGCCTGGAAAATCCCATGGACAGAGGAGCCTGGTAGGCTACAGTCCATGGGGTCGCAAAGAGTTGGACATGATAGAGCAACTTCACTTTCCTTTCTATCTTATTTACATTGATATATTTTTAGTATGATCAAATAAAGTTTAGTACTGTGGTTGAAACACAAATATCTTTTGGGGAAAGATATGGGGAAATCTCTTAATGTGAATCCATATTATTTTTATAATTAGTGTATTTAGTACTTAAATTATATCCAATTCTCTTTAACTAGTGCCTTTGAAAATTGCCAATGATCCTTTTCTTTAAGCCAAATTCATAATTTCAAAGACACTGTAATTAACAGTAACAAGTGAGAATACAGCAATAAGAAATTTCAGTTTTAGCTTTCAATCAAATTAATCTACATGTGAAATTTACATATGAAATCAAAAGATTATGATAGTGTTGATTTAAACCAGAAACAAATTGCATTTCTATTCCAGCTTAATTTGAACCTGCACAATTATTTTTTATCTCTTTCTTCATGTATGGAATGGGCACATGCCTTTGTTGTACAAGAGGCACAGGCCTAGAGGAGAATAAATTTTCATTGTGACAGAAGTCAGTACCTAGAGATAAACCAAGATGTAGGGTGAAAGTTTGAACTGTAAAGTCCTTCTACAAAGGTATAGAAAAGATTAGTATTCAGAGGTCACACCTTGGTAAGAGAAGAGAAGTTGTTTATTTGAAGATGTTTTTAAATGCATATAGTTGATGTTACTGACCAGAAAGGGAGCAAAATATTCTTCCTATCATACTAACTCTTCTAGACCATAAAAATGGCATTTATTATGCTAGAAGTTAGCGAGAATGAACAAAAATAAGCAAATGAATGCCTTTTTCAACAGCAGTGTTAGGCCCATCAACTCTAAGCTGATAGATGCATTCTTTTGCCAAAATAGTATATTCTTAAACTACCACAGTCACTGAATCAGAAATCGCCCAGTGCAAGACCAAGACTTTAAAAGGGTAGACGGTTGTAAAGGAAGCATTTTGTGCAGGGGGCCACATCTCAGCAGTAAGGTTAGCAAAGAAGGACCTTTCCCAATAAAAACAAGAAGCGTCCTTCTGTTTTGACTATCTAAACTGTCTTTTAGTGCAAAGAGATTGTCACTTGAACTTAAGAGGTCTCAATCTTTTCCTGATTACATTTACATTTTTTCTCTTCCTTTTATATAATTTTAAAATGATATGTTGTGTAATGAAATCCCTGTGAGTTCAGCTAATATTCACTGAATATTTGTATGAGACAATATGAATCAGTTTTCTCAGGTCATCTTTATATGCAAATGCTTCAGTTCATTATGTGTTGATCCACCAGGTCTACCTGAATATGTGTACTTGAAATTGTCATTTCATTTTTAAAAGCAGAATATTTCCTTCTCAGGGAAGTGGCTGTAGGAGGCATATGTGCTTGCTATTTGCTAACTTTGTCTTCTTTTAGATGTGTGATATTTAATTAGAGCTCTTCAGAGAATAATGAAATGGACACTAGACCCACAGCTCATGGATGCATTTCATAAAACTTCTGGGAAAATGCTGCTGAGTTTTGTGTGGACATATATCTGGTTCTGGGTGATGTGTGTGCATCTGTTTTGGCATCCTAAAGCAGAATTAATTAAGAAACATTGTTATGAATTTTACCCAAATGTTGGAACTGAATTGGAGTTAAAGTCTTCCTAGAAATATCACCTATGACTTATTAAATATAAATACTATGAATTTTGATGTTCAAAAACTAAATAGGACTTGTTTATTATGCACAATTCCAGCAATATCATCAATTAATTACCACTCACATTTAAGATGTGTGATGGTGACAATATTGTTTAGTGAATTTCATCAGTATCAGTGTGCATAGAATCCACATCATTTTTTGATATGCAGAATTGAAAAATATATTTATTGCTATGACTCTGTTTGAAATGGTGAGGAACCATACATATCAAGTATGCTGGGTTCCTTTCGAAATGGCTTCAGCTTCTGTATGAAGGCAGGGAAAAAAAAATTAAGCTACTTTTATTGTTTTTGCCTTTACTTTGCTTATGGTGTGTATACATGAGCACAGAAATCAACTGGAGAGATAAGCATGGGCATCAGCACTGACTCAGCTTCTCAGCACATGGGAGACACAACTACAAAGGGCTCCCAATCAAGAAAAGCCCAATACTTCTGTTTGCCAACCTGGCTCTTTGAATGCAATTCCATCCAAACATGAAATTCTTCATGTTCACAACTAAATGGGATAGCAAGTGTAGTTTACATATGACTTTATGATATTTTTAGATTGTATGCTTTGGCAGAAATTTACATAGTTTTGGATGGATTATTTTTCCAATTGAAATGTGCTGCTAACAATGTGCTTACCTTTGAATGCTGTTTTCTATATTGATAGAAGGACACAAATGTCTCAGGGGAACAACTTTGTGATAAAGAAATTCTTATGTGTGTCACTACAGTTAAACTGCATGATGTAAATATGACTATTATGTTTAATCACAATCCTGCCATGATGTTTTGAAATTTGCAAGGGGGACAGGAAATGTTTTATGACTCTTGACTGGGTGACTGGTGGATATTGCAAATTTACATGCCCTCAGGGACTATGAGCGATAATTGTCTTTACAGGTGAAGATCACATGTCCTAAAATCATATAGCATTCTTGGTATGTGAGGTATGCTAGTTTTTTTTTTTTTTTTACTATACATATATAGCAATTAACTAGTAATGTGAAAGTTTTTAAATGCAGTGTATTGCTTTATGCTAAAAGTAAATGAACTCTACTCTCGATTGAAAGCTGAATATTATTTCTCTAAATGTGAAAAGCTTCCTTTTCTTCATTCTGCAGTATGAAGTTTTGCACTGTACCCAGAGGTAGCAAAAGTGTATTATAGAGAAAGTATATTATAGCAAATATGTGATTCTTTAAATGTTAACATTTGAAAGTAGCCCATCTTAAGCAAAGATGAAGTTTTGTCTTTATAGAAAGTTACTGCAAATTTGGTAGGTAATCAACAAGCCTGAATGGAGGCTTGGAATTAATCTGGTGAACTCACCAATGAAAAATTAGCTGATGTTTTTGTAAACAAGTAGAAAGAGGTTCAAACTGGAAATAACAAACCAAGAGGGAAAAAATGCTTTATGACCTTAGTACCTTTAAGTCACACTAATGTCTCAAAAAATATTCTTAACCCATGAATAAGGTCTACATTTCAAGCATCAGTTGAGTCAGGATTCTGAAAAAGAATCATAAGGCTTATGGATGGCATTACATTTTAGCTTTCCTTGCCCTCCATGTTCTCTGTGTTTACCTCATGAATTCTGAAAGAAATAGAGCTGGTTCAGGGATACGTTATATACAGAAGGAATAGATGAACCCAACATTAACAGTGAGGGGCTGAATAAATGCAAGTACTCAGAAGTGAAATCCCAACTTGCCGTAGAGGAAAGATGACTCTTTTGATGAGAAGGGATGATCCCCCAATACCAACTTCTTTGAGAAGCCAGAGGGTGAGGAGAAGGCTAATGACTCCCCAGTGGCTGTTGTCACTCAGCATGTAGTCACCAGGTGGTGAGCAGTTGACAGAAGGGCCAGGAAGCTCTGTGTCCAAAATAGCCAATTCCTGTTTTTGAATGTTTTTCCTTTTTTTCCATCATTAGTTTTTTATTTTCTTCTGGATTCCCACACATTCTGGTTTCTTCCATACATATGTAAAAGACAGACAGTCTTTTAATTCTAATCGCCCTTCAGGTTAGTCAAGGTCTAAGACTAGACCTGGGGTCCTATGATGAGAGGAAATATGAGTGAAAAGAGAAATCATAGGAGCTTTGTCTTACGGTTTGCAATGGGTTAGTTTCACAATTTGCCTTAGGGTAAAAATCATAATCACATGCATTGTCTCACTTGTTAGAAAGGCAGTACAAGGGGGCGGTCCTAAGATGGCAGAGGAATAGGATGGGGAGACCACTTTCTCCCCCACAAATTCATCAAAAGAGCATTTAAACGCTGAGTAAATTCCACAAAACAACTTCTGAATGCCGGCAGAGGACATCAGGCACCCAGAAAAGCAGCTCATTGTCTTCGAAAACAGGTAGGAAAAAATATAAAAGACAAAAAAAGAGACAAAAGAGGTAGGGAGGGAGCTCCATCCTGGGAAGGGAGTCTTAAAAAGAGAGAAGTTTCCAAACACCAGGAAACACTCTCACTGCCGAATCTGTGGCGAGCCTTGGAAGCACAGAGGACAACATAACAGGGAAGAAAAATAAATAAATAATTAAAACCCACAGATTACGAGCCCAACGGTAAGTCCCCCAGCGGAGAAGCAGCACAGACAGCTGCATCCACCACTAGCAAGCGGGGGCTGGGCAGGGAGGTGCGGGCTGAATTGCTTTACAAGGATCCGGCCGAATGCCCGGAGTGTAACCAGAGTGAGCTAACTTGGGCTAGCAAACCAGGCTGTGGGATAGCTACCACGTGAAAAGCTCTAACATAAGACACCGCCAGGACCGCAGACAGAACAAAGGATGGAGCAGAATTAGCCAGCTGCAGACCATCCTCCTCCGGTGACAGGTAGCCAGAGCCAGAAGGGCCGGAAGGGGGCAATAGCAGCCCCAGAGAGACATTAACTACCAAACTGCAAACAGGCTTCTTTGCTAACTAAGACTTCTTGGGGTTCTGGACGGTCACCATCCGCCTGAGAAGGGACGCCAGCGGTACACCCAGAGAACCGAGAAGTAGGGAGGGGAGAGGTGATGAGTCGCAGTGACCACACTCGCCAAACAGCTGAGCTGCTCGGACCTGCGAAGGGCACAAAACGCAGGCCCAACTGAGTCTGCGCCTCTGAGGACTACCTGAGTGCCTGAGCCTGAGTGGCTTAGACCTGGGAGGTGCATGCAGCCCAGGGCCGGCCTTGGACGGTTCCCAGTGGGGCAACCTAGAGCCCGAGCTGTGTGTGCTGCGAGCGGGGGCAGGCCCAGTGTGGCTGAGACACTGCGAGCACACACCAGTGTTATTTGTTTGCAGCGTCCCTCCCTCCTCACAGCGCGACTGAACAAGTGAGCCTAAAAAAAAGTGTCCACCACCGCCCCCTTGTGTCAGGGTGGAAAACAGACACTGAAGAGACCAGCAAACAGAAGAAGCTAAAACAGAGGGAACCGCCTTGGAAGTGACAGGTGCAATAGATTAAAACCCTGTCGTTAGTACCGACTACATAGGAAGGGGCCTATAGATCTTGAGAAATAGAAGCCGGACCAAGGAACTACCCAAAAATGAACTGACCCCACACTGCTCACACCACCACCAGAAAAAGTCCTAGATATATCTTTACTATTTTACAATCATTCTTTTTTGGGGATGTTTGTTTTTTCTTCTTTTTTTTAAAAAACATTTTTTAGTTTTTAAGTCCTCTACTTCTCCTTTAATTTTCATTGTTACAACCTACTATTACTTTCCCACCCCCCAAAAATGACTCTATTTTTAAAGAAAACTTCATATATACATATTTAAATAATTCTTGTGACTTTGTTTTTTTTTTCTTCTTCTTCTTCTATTCTTTAATATTGGATTTTGGAAAATCCAACCTCTAATCTAGATTTTTAATCTTTGCTTTTTGGTATTTGTTATCAATTTTGCACCTTCAAAAACCCAATCTTCAGTACCCATTTTTACTTGAGAGTGAGATTACTGGCCTGACTGCTCTCTCCTCCTTTGGACACTCCTTTTTCTTCACTAGGTCGCCTCTGTCTCCTCCCTCCTCCTTCTCTTCTCTGCCCAACTCTGTGAATCTCTGTGTGTTCCAGACGGTAGAGAACACTTAGGGAACTGATTATTGGCTGGATCTGTCTCTCTCCTTTTGATTCCCCTCTTTTAAACTCCTGACCACCTCTGTCTCCTTCCTCCCTCTCCTCTTCTCTGTATTACTCCATGAACATCTCTGAGCGGTCCAGACTGTGGAGTGCACATAAGGAAGTGATTACTGGCTAGCTTGCTCTCTCCTCTTTTGATTCCACCTCATCTCATTAGGGTCATCTCTAACTCCCTCCTCCCTCTTCTCTTCTCCATGTAACTCTATGAACCTCTCTGGGTGTCCCTCAATGTGGAGAAACTTTTCATCTTTAACCTAGATGTTTTATCAACAGTGTGGTATAGAAGGAGAAGTCTTGAGACTACTGTAAAAATAAAACTGAAAACCAGAAGCAGGAGGCTTAAGTCCAAATCCTGAGAACATCAGAGAACTCCTGATTCCAGGGAACATTAATCGATAGGAGCTCATCAAATGCCTCCATATCTACACTGAAACGAAGCACCACCCAAGGGCCAACAAGTTCCAGAGCAAGACATACCACGCAAATTCTCCAGCATCACAGGAACACAGCCCTGAGCTTCAATATACAGGCAGCTCAAAGTTACTCCAAAACCATTGACATCTCATAACACATTACTGGACACTTCATTGCACTCCAGAGAGAAGAAATCCAGCTCCACCCACCAGAACACCGATACAAGCTTCCCTAACCAGGAAACCTTGACAAGCCACTGATACAACCCCACCCAGAGCAAGGAAACTCCATAATAAAGAGAACTCCACAAACTGCCAGAATACAGAAAGGCCACCCCAAACACAGCATATAAACAGGATGAAGAGACAGAGGAATATCCAGCAGGTAAAGGAACAGGATAAATGCCCACAAAACCAAACAAAAGAGGAAGAGATAGGGAATCTACCTGATAAAGAATTCCGAATAATGATAGTGAAAATGACCCAGAATCTTGAAATCAAAATGGAATCACAGATAAATAGCCTGGAGACAAGGACTGAGAAGATGCAAGAAAGGTTTAACAAGGACCTAAAAGAAATAAAAAAGAGTCAATATATAATGAATAATACAATAAATGAGATCAGAAACACTCTGGAGGCAACAAATAGAATAACGGAGGCAGAAGATAGGATTAGTAAAATAGAAGATAGAATGGTAGAAATAAATGAATCAGAGAGGAAAAAAGAAAAAAATGAATTAAAAGAAATGAGGACAATCTCAGAGACCTCCAGGACAATACGAAACACTCCAACATTCGAATTATAGGAGTCCCAGAAGAAGAAGACAAAAAGAAAGACCATGAGAAAATGCTTGAGGAGATAATAGTTAAAAACTTCCCTAAAATCGGGAAGGAAATAATCATCCAAGTCCAAGAAACCCAAAGAGTCCCAAACCGGATAAATCCAAGGTGAAACACCCCAAGACACATATTAATCAAATTAACAAAGATCAAACACAAAGAACAAACATTAAAAGCAGCAAGGGAAAAACAACAAATAACACACAAGGGGATCCCCATAAGGATAACAGCTGATCTTTCAATAGAAACTCTTCAGGCCAGGAGGGAATGGCAGGACATACTTAAAGTGATGAAAGGAAATAACCTACAGTCCTTCAAATATGAAGGAGAAATCAAAAGCTTTACAAACAAGCAAAAGCTGAGAGAATTCAGCACCACCAAACCAGCTCTTCAACAAATGCTTAAGGATATTCTCTAGACAGAAAACACAAAAAGGGTGTATAAACCCGAACCTAAAACAATAAAGTAAATGGCAACAGGATCATACTTACCAATAATTCCCTTAAATGTAAATGGGTTGAATGCCCCAACCAAAAGACAAAGCCTGGCTGAATGGATATAAACACAAGACGCTTATATATGTTGTCTACAGGAGACCCACCTTGAAACAAGGGACACATACAGACTGAAAATGAAGGGCTGAAAAAGATATTCCATGCAAATAGAGACCAAAAGAAAGCAGGAGTAGCAGCACTCATATCAGATAAAATAGACTTTAAAATAAAGGTTGTAAAAAGAGACAAAGAAGGACACCATATAATGATCAAAGGATCAATCCAAGAAGAAGATATAATAATTATAAATATATATGCACCCAACATAGGTGCACCGCAATATGTAAGACAAATGCTAACAAGTATGAAAGGGGAAATCAACAATAACACAATAATAGTGGGAGACTTTATTACTCCACTCACACCTATGGACAGATCAACTAAACAGAAAATTAACAAGGAAACACAAACTTTAAATGATACAACAGACCAGTTAGACCTAATTGATATCTATAGGACATCTCACCCCAAAACAATGAATTTCACCTTTTTCTCAAGTGCACACAGTACCTTCTCCAGGATAGATTACATCCTGGGCCATAAATCTAGCTTTGGTAAATTAAAAAAAAAAAAATCATTCCAAGCATCTTTTCTGACCATAATGCAGTAAGATTAGATCTCAATTGCAGGAGAAAAAACTATTAAAAATTCCAACATATGGAGGCTGAACAACACGTTGCAGAATAACCAAAAAATCACAGAAGAAATCAAAAGAGAAATCAAAATATGCATAGAAATGAATGAAAGTTAAAACACAACAACCCAAAACCCGTGGGACACTGTAAAAGCAGTGCTAAGGGGAAGGTTTATAGCATTAAAGGCATACATCAAGAAACAAGAAAAAATTCAAATAAATAACCTAACTCTACACCTAAAGCAACTAGAAAAGGAAGAAATGAAGAGCCCCAGGGTTAGTAGAAGGAAAGAAATCTTAAAAATTAGGGCAGAAATAAATGCAAAAGAAACAAAAGAGACCATAACAAGAATCAACAAAGCCAAGAGCTGGTTCTTTGAGGGGATAAATAAAATTGACAAACCATTAGCCAGACTCAACAAGAAACAAAGGGAGAAAAATCAAATCAATAAAATTAGAAATGAAAATGGAGAGATCGCAACAGACAACACAGAAATACAAAGGATCATAAGAGACTACTATCAGCAATTATATGCCAAAAAATGAACAATGTGGAAGAATGGACAAATTCTTAGAAAAGTACAACTTTCCAAAACTGAACCAGGAAGAAATAGACAATCTTAACAGATCCATCACAAGCACAGAAATTGAAACTGTAATCAGAAATATTCCAGCAAACAAAAGCCCAGGTCCAAACAGCTTCACAGCTGAATTCTACCAAAAATTTAGAGAAGAGCTAACACTTATCCTACTCAAACTCTTCCAGAAAATTGCAGAGGAGGGTAAACTTCCAAACTCATTCTATGAGGCCACCATCACCCTAATACCAAAACCTGACAAAGATGCCACAAAAAAAGAAAACTACAGGCCAGTATCACTGATGAACGTAGATGCAAAAATCCTTAACAAAATTCTAGCAATCAGAATTCAACAATACATTAAAAAGATCATGCAGCATGACCAAGTGAACTTTATCCCAGGGATGTAAGCATTCTCCAATATCCAAAAATCAATTAATGTAATATACCACATTAACAAATGGAAAAATAAAAGCCATATGATTATCTCAATAGATGCAGAGAAAGCCTTTGACAAAGTTCAACATCCATTTATGATAAAAACTCTCCAGAATGCAGGAATAGAAGGAACATACCTCAACATAATAAAAGCTATATATGACAAACCCACAGCAAATGTTATCTTAAGTGGTGAAAAACTGAAAGCATTTCCCCTAAAGTCAGGAACAAGACAAGGGTGCCCACTTTGACCACTACTACTCAACATAGTTCTGGAAGTTTTGGCCACAGCAATCAGAGCAGAAAAAGAAAGAAAAGGAATCCAAATTAGAAAAGAAGAAGTAAAACCCTCACTATTTGCGTATGACATGATCCTCTACATAGAAAACCCTAAAGACTTTTCCAGAAAATTACTAGAGCTAATCAATGAATATAGTAAAGTTGCAGGATATAAAATCAACACACAGAAATCTCTTGAATTCCTATACACTAATAATGAGAAAATAGAGAAATTAAGGAAACAATTCCATTCACCATTGCAATTAAAAGAATAAAATACTTAAGAATACATCTACCTAAAGAAACTAAAGACCTATATATAGAAAGCTATAAAACACTAGTGAAAGAAATCAAAGAGAACATTAATAGATGGAGAAGTATACCATGTTCATGGATCGGAAGAATCAATATAGTGAAAATGAGTATACTACCCAAAACAATCTATAGATTCAATGCCATCCCTATCAAGATACCAACGGTATTTTTCACTGAGCTAGAACAAATAATTTCACAATTTGTATGGAAATACAAAAATCCTCGAATAGCCAAAGCAATCTTGAGAAAGAAGAATGGAACTGGAGGAATCAACCTGCCTGACTTTGGGCTCTACTACAAAGCCACAGTCATCAAGACAGTATGGTACTGGCACAAAGACAGAGAT
Source organism: Capra hircus (assembly GCF_001704415.2). Lineage (NCBI taxonomy): Eukaryota > Metazoa > Chordata > Mammalia > Artiodactyla > Bovidae > Capra > Capra hircus. The sequence goes on along the minus strand of NC_030829.1, from coordinate 1,349,255 downwards.
ATAGATCAATGGAACAAAATAGAAAGCCCAGAGATAAACCCACGCACCTGCGGACACCTTACCTTTGACAAAGGAGGCAAGAGTATACAATGAATTAAAGAAAATGTCTTTAACAAGTGGTGCTGGGAAAACTGGTCAACCACTTGTAAAAGAATGAAATTAGAACACTTTCTAACACCATACACAAAAATAAACTCAAAATGGATTAAAGATCTAAATGGAAGACCAGAAACTATAAAACTCCTTGAGAATATAGGCAAAACACTCTCTGACATAAATCACAGCAGGATCCTCTATGACCCACCTCCCAGAATATTAGAAATAAAAGCAAAAATAAACAAATGGGACTTAATTAAACTTAAAAGCTCCTGCACAACAAAGGAAACTATAAACAAGGTGAAAAGACAGCCTTCAGAATGGGAGAAAATAATAGCAAATGAAGCAACTGACAAAGAATTAGTCTCAAAAGTATACAAACGACTCCTGCAGCTCTATTTCAGAAAAATAAACGACCCACTCAAAACATGGGCCACAGACTTAAACAGACATTTCTCCAAAGAAGACATACAGATGGCTAACAAACACATGAAAAGATGCTCAACATCACTCATTATCAGAGAAATGCAAATCAAAATCACAATGAGGTATCCTTTCACGCCAGTCAGAATGGCTGTGATCCAAACGTCCCCAGGCAATAAATGCTGGAGAGGGTGTGGAGAAAAGGGAACCCTCTTTTACTTTTGTTGGGAATGCAAACTAGTATAGCCACTATGGAGAACAGTGTGGAGATTCCTTTAAAAATTGCAAATAGAACTGCCTTTTGACCCAGCAATCCCACTGCTGGGAATACACACCAAGGAAACGAGAATTGAAAGAGACACGTCTACCCCAGTGTTCATCGTAGCACTGTTTAGAATAGCCAGGACATGGAAGCAACCTAGATGTCCATCAGCAGATGAATGGATAAGAAAGCTGTGGTACATATACACAATCGAGTATTACTCAGCCATTAAAAATAATGCAATTCAATCAGTTCTAATGAGGTGGATGAAACTGGAGCCTCTTATACAGAGTGAAGTAAGCCAGAAAGAAAAACACCAATACAGTATACTAACGCATATATATGGAATTTAGAAAGATGGTAATGATAACCCTGTATGCGATACAGCAAAAGAGACACAGATGTATAGAACAGTCTTTTGGACTCTGTGGGAGAGGTCAAGGGTGGGATGATTTGGGAGAATGGCACTGAAACATGTATAATATCATATATGAAAGGAATCGCCAGTCCAGGTTCGATGCATGAATCTGGATGCTTGGGGCTGGTGCACTGGGACGACCCAGAGGGATGGTACGGAGAGGGCGGAGGGAGGGGGGTTCAGGATGTTGAACACGTGTATACCTGTGGCAGATTCATGTTGATGTATGGTAAAACCAATACAATATTGTAAAGTAATTAACCTCCAATTAAAATAAATAAATTTATAATAAAAATAAAACACTTCACAGTTTATTTTCAGTTCTGTCCTAATTTTCTAAAATAAAGCAGACAGCATATTTAAACCAAGCCAACCTAAAATCAGCTCTGCTTCTCCAATCTGTAACTAGAGTTTCAGAAATGTGGCTGATGGATAAACTGCACGAGAAAGACTGCATCATCCAAGAGACTGGGGAGCGATCAGTATAAAAACTTTCCTTCACTCAGTTCAGTTCAGTTCAGTCACTCAGTCATTTCTGACTCTTTGCAACCCCATGGACTGCAGCACTGCAGACCTCCCTGTCCATCACCAACCCCTGGAGTTTACTCAGACTCAATTTCATTGAGTCGGTGATGCCATCCAACCATCATCATCCTCTGTCGTCCCCTTCTTCTCCTGCCTTAAATCTTTCTCAGCATCAGAGTCTTTTCCAGTGAGTCAACTCTTCACATCAGATGGTCAAAGTATTGGAGTTTCAGCTTCAGCATCAGTCCTTCCAATGAATATTCAGGACTGATTTCCTTTAGGATGGACTAGTTCGATCTCCTTGCAGTCCAAGGGACTCTCAAGAGTCTTCAACACCACAGTTCAAGAGCATCAATTCTTCAGCACTCAGCTTTCTTCACAGTCCAACTCTCACATCCATACATGACTGCAGTTGGTGCTATTGCATTTTCATTATTTTGGGGCTTACCCTGAATGGCCTATATCTTTACCATTATAATAATTTTCAAAGGAGACAGAACATACTGTTTACCTATGCTTTTTCTTTTTTTTTGCATTCCAGGATTTTTTTTTTGTGGTCAGATAGACATAACATACTACTAACTATTTACATATCACATTGCATTTCTTTTTTTCCTGTGGACTGCTTTATGTAACATAATTTACATATTTCCAAATACAGCTTAGATATATCTACTTCTGCTTTATTGATTACACCAAAGCCTTTGACTGTGTAGATAACAACAATCTGTGGAAAACTCTTCAAGAAATGGGAATACCAGACCACCTTACCTGCATCCTGAGAAATCTTTATGCAGGTCAAGAAGCAACAGAACCGGACATGAAACAACAGACTTGTTCCAAATTGGGAACATATTTAACTTATATTCAGAGTACATTATGCAAAATGCTGGGCTAGATGAAGCACAAGCTGGAATCAAGATTGCCAGGAGAAATATCGATAACCTCAGATATGCACATGAAACCACCATTATGGCAGAAAGTGAAGAGCCTCTTGATGAAAGTGAAAGAAGAGAGTGAAAAAGCTGGCTTCACACTCAGCATTCAAAAAACTAAGATGATGGCAACCGGTCTCATCACTTCATGGCAAATAGATGGGGAAACTAAGGAAAACAGTGACAGACTTTATTTTCTTGGGCCCCAAAATCACTGCAGATGGTGACTGCAGCCATGAAATTAAAAGACACTTGATCCTTGGAAGAAAAGCTATGACCAACCTAGACAGCATATTAAAAAGCAGAGATATTACTTTGCTGATGAAAGTCCATCTAGTCAAAGCTATGGTTTTTCCAGTAGTCGTGTATGGATGTGAGATTTGGATCATTAAGAAAGCTGAGTGCTGAAGATTTGATGCTTTCGAACTGTGGTGTTGAAGACTCTTGAGAGTCCCTTGGACTGCAAGGAGATCCATCCAGTCCATCCTAAAGGAAATCAGTCCTGAATATTCATTGGAAGGACTGACGCTGATGCTGAAACTCCAATACTTTGGCCACCTGATGCGAAGAACTGACTCACTGGAAAAGACCTTGATGCTGGGAAAGATTACTGAAAACTGTAAAAGATTACTGAATACTGAACTCATCTACAGGTTTCCTGAGGCAAACTTTTCTCCTCCACTAGACCAGCAGCTTCATAGATGGGTACTGGTACTCTTTTATTTCATATCTCATCTTGATCTGCAATTTTATTTCTTTTATCATATGGTTAAATGAAGTGGTTTCAAGTATAAATGAAAAAATAGTTGGCCTTGTAAGGCTTGTAGAGAAAGTCACTACAGCTGTGTGCCACAGCATTTTCATTGCCATTTGTGAATCCCAATGACAATTTCCATGTTGATGCATGGACATCTTCATGAAATGTATAGCAGGAAGAATAATATACCTTATCAGTCTTTGTGTCAGAATTACTTATAATATATGAAGGATGTCAATCAGAATCTTGCATGATAACACAAACTCAAATCAAGAAACTCAATGACTGGATTACAGAATCAGAAATTGTACTCTTTCTGGAGAAATAGGCACAATTTGCAATGCTTTATGTGGCTTCCCTGGTGGTTCAGTGGTAAAGAATCTTCTACAGTGGAGAAGACATAGATTTGATCCCTGGGCCAGGAATTTCCCCTGGAGAAGGAAATGGTAACCTACTCCAGTATTCTTGCCTGGGAAATCCTATGGATAGAGGAGCCTGGCAGGCTACAGTCCATGGGGTCACAAAAGAGTTGGACATGACTTAGTGACTAAACAACAACAATAATGCTTTATGTCATTCCAAATCCATGAATCAACGGGCAGTGAAGATGGATAATGCCTACAGAGAACGTGCACTGTTACCCTTAAGACATAAGATGTTCTTTTTCCCTTTGAAGACCCATCCTTCAGGAGGCAGAGACTCATCTTTGAGCTAAGTGCATTATATTCAATAAGACCATGCCTTTGGAATGTGAAGATGTAGAGGTGTTTCAGAAACTACTTTAAGATAAACAATTTTAGAGTATCCATCTAATATCCATCATCTTTATACGTATATATGTGTGTGTGTGATTGTCTATCTATCTTTGTTTCTATATGTTTATCACTTGATCTACCTGTTTTTTTTTTCTCCTTCCCTACAATTCATGGGTCTAATTCACTCCCCTTTAGATGACTTGATAAGTTCAAATAAATTTGAGGTTAGTTCAAATGGCACCCAATGTTTTTTCATAGTTTCTACAAATATTGAAATATCACCTTTGTCAGTATCTTTGTTTCTTAGACTAATTGAAGGATCATTTCAAAAATAAGTTAACCATTTAAAAAAATTCTGTTTGAGAATTTTCTATCAAGTATGGTGAGTGAGTTTCCTGACTTGCCCTGGATAGATTTTTAAAAAAATATTCTCTAAATCTCTAGACTAACACCCCAAAAAGATGTCCTTTTCATTACAGGGGCCTAGAATGCAAAAGTAGGAAGTCAAGAAACACCTGGAGTAAAAGGCAAATTTGGCCTTGGAGTACAGAATGAAGCAGGGCAAAGGCTAATAGAGTTCTGCCAAGAGAACGCATTGTTCATAGCAAACACCCCCTTCCAACAACACAAGGAAGACTCTACACATGGACATCAAAAACTGGTTGACACAAAAATCAGATTGATTATATTCTTTGAAGCCAAAGATGGAGAAGCTTGATACAGTCAGCAAAAACAAGACTGGGAGATGACTGTGGCTCAGATCATGAACTCCTTATTGCCAAATTCAGACTGAAATTGAAGAAAGTGGAGAAAACCACTAGAACATTCAGGTATGACCTAAATCAAATCCCTATGACTATACAGTGGAAGTGAGAAATAGATTTAAGGGACTAGATCTGATAGACAGAGTGCCTGATGAACTATGGACAGAGGTTCATGGCATTGTACAGGAGACAGGAATCAAGACCATCCCCAAGAAAAAGAAATGCAAAAAAGCTGTCTGAGGAGGCCTTACAAATAGCTGTGAAAATAAAGGAAAACCAAAGGAGAAAAAGAAAGACATACCCATTTGAATGCAGAGTTTCAAAGAATAGCAAGGAGAGATAAGAAAGCCTTCCTCAGCAATCAATGCAAAGAAATAGAGGAAAACAATAGAATGGGAAAGACTAGAGATCTCTTCAAGGAAATTAGAGATACCAAGGGAATATTTCATGCAAAGATGGGCTCCATAAAAGGCAGAAATGATAGGGACCTAACAGAAGCTGAAGATATTAAGGACAGGTGGCAAGAATACACAGAAGAACTGTACAAAAAAAAAAAAATCTTCACGACCCAGATAATCATGATGGTGTGAGCACTCAGCTAGAGCCAGACATCCTGGAATGTGAAGTCAAGTGGGCCTTAGGAAGCATCACTACGAACAGAGCTAGTGGAGGTGATGGAATTCCAGTTGAGCTATTGCAAATCCTCAAAAATGATGCTATGAGGTGTTGCACTCTTTGCCAGCATATTTGGAAAACTCAGCAGTGGCCACAGGACTGGAAAAGGTCAGTTTTCATTCTAATCCCAAAGAAAGGCAATACCAAAAAATGCTCAAACTACCGCATAATTGCACTCATCTCGCATGCTAGTAAAGTGATGCTCAGAATTATCCAAGCCAGGCTTCAGCAATACATGAACCGTGAACTTCCAGATGTTCAAGCTCGTTTTAGAAAAGGCAGAGGAATCATAGATAAAGTTGCCAACATCCACTGGATCATTGAAAAAGCAAGAGAGTTTGAGGAAAAACATCTATTTCTGCTTTATTGGCTATGTGAAAACCTTTGTGTGGATCACAATAAACTGTGGAAAATTCTGAAAGAGACGGGAATACCAGACCACCTGACCTGCCTCTTGAGAAACCTGTATGCAGGTCAGGAAGCAACAGTTAGAACTGGACATGGAACAACAGACTGGTTCCAAATAGGAAAAGGAGTACGTCAAGGCTGTATATTGTCACCCTGCTTATTTAACTTCTATGCAGAGTACATCATGAGAAACGCTGGACTGGAAGAAACACAAGCTGGAATCAAGATTGCCAGGAGAAATATCAATAACCTCAGATATGCAGATGACACCACCCTTACAGCGGAAAGTGAAGTGGAACTAAAAAGCCTCTTGATGAAAGTTAAAAGTAGAGAGTGAAAAAGTTGGCTTAAAGCTCAACATTCAGAAAATGAAGATCATGGCATCCAGTCCCATCACTCCATGGGAAATAGATGGAGAAACAGTGGAAACAATGTCAGACTTTATTTTTGGGGGGGCTCCAAAATCACTGCAGATGGTGACTGCAGCCATGAAATTAAAAGACACTTACTCCTTAGAAGGAAAGTTATGACCAACCTAGACAGCATATAAAAAGCGGAGACATTACTTTGTCAACAAATGTCTGTCTAGTCAAGGCTATGGTTTTTCCTGTGGTCATGTATGGATGTGAGAGTTAGACTATAGAGAAAGCTGAAGGCTGAAGAATTGATGCTTTTGAACTGTGATGTTTGAAAAGACTCTTGAGAGTCCCTTTGCCTGTGAGGAGATCCAACCAGTCCATCCTAAAGGAGATCAGTCCTGAGTGTTCATTGGAAGGACTGATGTTGAAGCTGAAACTCCAGTACTTTGACCACATGATGTGAAGATCTGACTCATTGGAAAAGACCCTGATGCTTGAAAAGATTGAGGGCAGGAGTAGAAGGGGATGACAGAGGAAGAGATGGTTGGATGTCATCACTGACTCAGTGGACACGGGTTTTAGTGGACTCTAGGAGTTGGTGATGGACAGGGTGGCCTGGCATGCTGCACTTCATGGGGTTGCAAAGAGTCGGTCACGACTGAGTGACTGAACTCAACTGAAATTGATGGCACTTGTTTTCACTGAGACTCATTCAATGCTGTATCACTAAAATTTTCATGGATCTTGTAACCCTGCTGCCTGTGTTTGCAGGCCAATGACTCTTGAGCCCATTTCTTAATTCTAGTCTCAAATGGCTCTTGTAAAGCCTATTCTTTACTTCAGTAAGGCTCAAATAATTCCAGATAGGAGAACTTTTGTCAGTGCCTATTCTGACCCTGCAGATGATTAAAAAATCACTGCACATGGTGACTGCAGCCATGAAATTAAAAGCAACTTGCTGCTTGCAAGAAAAGCTATGACCAACCTAGACAGCATATTAAAGAGCAGAGACATTACTTTTCCAACAAAGGTCCATCAGTCAATGATATGGTTTTTCCAGTGGTCATATATGGATGTGAGAGTTGGACTATAAAGAAAACTGAGTGTCAAAGAATTGATGCTTTTGACTGTGGTGTTGGAGAAGACTTTTGAGAGTCCATTGGACTGCAAGGAGGTCCAACCAGTCCATCCTAAAGGGAATCAGTCCTGAATATTCATTGGAAGGACTGATGCTGAAGTTGAAACTCCAATGCTTTGGCCACCTGATGCTGCGAAAGATTGAAGGCAGGAGGAGAAGGGGATGACAGAGGATGAGATGGTTGGATGGCACCACCAACTCAATGGGCATGAGTTTAAATAGGCTCTGGGAGTTGGTGAAGGACAGGGAAGCTTGGTTTGCTGCAGTCCATGGGGTCACAAAGAGTCGGACATGACTGGGCAACTGAACTAAACTGAACTGATTCAGACCGTATGCAATGCCAGAAGGGAAGATGAAAGTTATTTGGGTTTTGTAAGATTCTGTCAGTGAGGAAAAGGGCAGGATTGGAATGAAAAATACTAGTTGGCCTTGCAAGGCCTATAGAGATAGTCTCTGCAGCTGCGCTTCCCAGTATTTTCATTGCCATTTGTGAATCCCAGTGCTGATTTTACTCCCAGAAAACAAGGGAGTAAAAGTCATAAACTGTGAAGTAGGTCGCAGGAGGCAAGGTCAGATCCAAATGTGTAGCCCCCAGTGGGGCATCTCTACTTCCGCCCCTACTTGAAGCCTGTTGGCTTCATCCAGCCAGTGGTTCTTCTGCCCTGGAGGTCCAGAGTTCTGCAGAATAAAGATGCACTTCTGAAACAGACATTCTCTAGGATGGAGGGAGCAGCCATTTTTTTCTCCTAGGACGTTCCTTCTATAAAGTCATATACTTTTCCTTGGTCCTAGTCATCTTATGTCCTAAATTAGAGAAAGGAGGTAACCTGTGACTGAGGTGATATTTTGACAGTTCACCTCCAATGGTTCTCGTGCTTTGATGCCTAAGTTGATCTTCTGGAGAGCATATGAAATCCCAGTAGTCAGGCCCCAAACCAGACACCAGAAACATGCACTTCTTTGAAACAATTTAGCACAGAGTATTTTTAATTTCAGCAGTTGTGTTGTTCATCACTGTTTGTTTATTATTTATTTCTTCTATGTCCTTGTTAAATGGGTTAAACGATTCTTACACTTTCTCCATTCTATTTTAGAGATTTGGGGTCATCTTTGCTATCATTACCCTGAATTCTTTTTCAGAGAGTTTGCCTATTTCTTCTTTGTTTATTTGGTTTTGTGGGTTTTGTTCCTTCATTTGCACAATTTTCTCTGTCTTTTCATTTTATTTAACTTACGGTTTGAGGCCTCTTTTCCTCAGGCTATAGGGTCACACTTCCTGTTGCTTTTGTCCTCTGCCCTTAGTGGGTGTGATTGGTCCAGTGGTTTGTGTAGGCTTTGGATTGGGAAGAACTTGCGTCTGCATTCTGGTGGGAGGAGGTGAATTTTCTTTTTTTTCTCGTCTGATGGGTAAGGCTATACAAGGTGATGTATTCTGGGGTGTTTGTGGGAAGTCTCTCTGATGATGATTGGATTTGTGTTCTTGTTTGTTGTTTGGGTGAGCTGTCCTGCACTGGGTACTGCCAACAGCTAGGTGGTGCCAGGTCTTGGACACACGTGGAAGCCTTCATGGGAGTTCTCAATTAATTAATACTTCCTAGGGTCAGGAGTTTTCTGTCAATCTAGTGTCCTGGGCTCAGCACTCCTACCTCAGAGGCTCAGGCCCGATCTTTGATTGAGGAACCTAGATCTTGCAACCTCTTTGTATGGCAATAAAGGGATTAAAATTTTTTTAAAAATTAAGCAAACAGAAAGAAATGAAAACGAACCACAAACAATGGTAAATGCAAAATCAGACAAGTAAAAACCAAAGAAGCATACACACACACCGAGATATACACACACACAAACTAAACCAACAGGGTTCAAAGGAAAGAAAGTACAAGAGAGTGACCCAGTGAGTAAAGGAAGCCAAAAATTATATTAACCAATTAAAAACGAAGCTAATTGGATGTGCGCTCATCTCCTCCTGCAAGAGCACCAAAACGACAATGAGCTGTTGAACAACCTTTGATAGCAGGGCACTGGAGCTCAACAAAAAATGATACCCCACATTAAAAGACAAAGGAGAAGCCAAAACAAGATGGTAGGAAGGGCACAATCACAATAAAATCAAATCCCATACCCACTGGGTGAGTGGCCCACAAACTGGAGAACAATAATACCTAAGAAGTTCTTTCACTCTAAGTCAGGCTTCCTAGTCTGAAGATCTAGCAAAGGGACTAGAAATTCCCAGGGAATCTGACTTTGAAGGCCAGGAGGATTTGATTATAGGACTTCCAGAAGATTAGGGGAAACAAAGACTCCACTTTTGGAGGGTGGAAAAAAAAAAAAAAAAAGCTGGGATGCACCAAGACCCGGGAGAAAGGAGCAGTGACCCTATAGGAGACTGAACCACACCTACTTGTTAGTGTTGGAGGGTCTCCTGTAGAGGCATCGGTCAGCATCGGCTCACCGTAGGGATGGAGGCACTGGCAGCGTCAGTCCTGGGAGATGCCCCTTGGCCCTCTTGGAAGTCACCATTAACTCTATTATACAGCCTGTAGATGGCAGGGTTGGGTCACCTCCAGTCAAAAAACTAACAGGGAGGGAGTGCAGCCCCACCTATCAGCAGATAATCAGGTAAAAGTTTTACTGAGCATGACCCTGCCCACCAGAACAAGAACCAGTTTTTCCCATTGCCAGTTCCCCCCATAAGCATCATCCACCATAGGGCAGACAGAAAAGCAAGAAGGACTACAGTCCTGCAGCCTCCAGAACAAAAACAACAGCCACAGAAAGTTAATTAAAAAAAAAAAAAGCAGAGGATTATCTCCCAGATGAAAGAACAAGATAAAACCCCAGAAAAACAACTAAATGAAGTGGAGACTGGCAGCCTTCCAGAAAAAGAATTCAAAATAATGATAGTGCAGATGATCCAGGATCTTAAAAAAAGAACAGGGAAGATGCAAGAAATGTTTAGCAAAGACCTAGAATAACGAAGGAACAAACAAACAGAGATGAACAATACATTAGAAAGAATCAATAGCAAAATAATGGGCAGATGAATGGAAGACAGAATGATGGAAATCACTGCCACAGAACCTAATATAGACAAAAGAATGAAAAGAAGAAGACAGTCGAAGAGTCCTCTGTGACAATATTAAACATATCAACATTTGCATTATAGAGAAGAGAGGAAGGACCCAATAAAATATTTGAAGAGATAATAACTTAACACTTCCCCAACATGGGAAAAGAAATAATCAACCAAGTCGTGTAAGTGCAGAGAGTCCCAGGCAGGATAAACCCAAGGAGGAACACACCAAGGCACATAGTAATCAAACTGACAAAAATTAAAAACAAAGATAAAATATTAAAAGCAACAAGGAAAAAATGACAAATAACATACAAGGGAACTCCCATAATTTTATCAGTTGATTTCTAAACAAAAATTCTGCAAGCCAGAAGAGAAATGGTGTGATATATTTAAACTGATGAAGAGGAATATCCTACAACCAAAAAGTACTCTACCCGCCAAGATTCTCTTTCAGGTATGACAGAGAAATCAAAAGCCTTACAGACAAGCAAAAATTAAGAGAATTCAGCATCATCAAACCAGCTTTACAACAAACACTAAAGGAACTTCTTTAGGCAGGAAACACAGAGAAGAAAGAAACCTACAAAGAATAAACCCAAAACAATTAAGAAAGTGGTAATATGATCATACATATCAATAATTACCTTAAATATAAGGTAATTACATCCACTGGCTGGTAATTACATTCCATCCACTGGCTAAGTGGATGAAAACATGTACACGTATGCATTCCACTTACCACATCACTCTAGTTAATTCCCCAAATTTGTATGTAATTATTTTATACTGTTAGTTTAATCACATTTACATCATGGCTTGCAGTTGTAATTATCTTTTATTTTTTGTCGATATTAATTGTGCAAACTGATAAAACATCTTTTACTATTGTGATTATGTAACTAGTATTTGTTTTAATACAACTGTATCATGACTGGCCTATAGAAAATAATAGAATTCTATATCGCTAAAACTACCATTTAAAGAAAAGCCTGTGATTACTTTTTAAAATACAGATGCGCATTAGAATTTTCTTGAAAATTTTTTAATACAAATACCCCAATTTTTTTTTCTTCAGTGCTCCAGAAGTGATTCTAATGAGTAGCTCTATTTAAAAATAACTGGACTAAATGATAACCTTTTACCTTTATTTAGCTTGTTTCACCTTTTTTATTTCATATTCAGTGGTCTCACTTCATTTAGTGTATGTTTTCCAGTTTCTCTGACTCTCTTTTTGTTGTTCTTTCTCAAGCCTTTATCAAGTGTAGTAGAAAAGTTTTGTGTATATATGTATATATATGTGCATGTTTATGTAATCTTCTAATCCAATTCAGAAAACAAAAACAAATATTATGTTGTTAATAAAACAGGAAATTAACATGTGGTACACAGTATTAGTAACTAAAATATAGATTTTGTTCAAATTTCACATAACTTTATGCTAGTGTACATTATTTTTTTTGGTACCTTATCAACATTCCACAGCATATTTAGTTGCATTGAGCAGCTTCAGCTATATGCAACAAACTCTGATAAATCCTCTTTTCAGTTTTATTCTGTTACAAATATTTTCTAATTTTCCTTGTTAAGACATCTTAGATACACCCATCATTTAAAAGCAGACATTTAATTTCAAAATACATGTTTTTGTAAAGTACCCTTGATATTAATTTCTGATTTTGATATTAATTTGTCATATAAATGCTTTCTTTTCTACAGTCACCTTCTGTGCTTTTTCAGTCTTTTAACCTTCTTGAGGCTTTAATGGTTAACTCAAAGATCTTTCTTGTTAAATGTCATTTGCTCTTGAAACTATGTGAGTTATTTTCAATTATTTTTTTTGATATTGATTTCTAACATAATTTCACACTGATAAGAGAATAGGCTCTGCATAATTTCAATAGTTTAAGACTACAAATTTTTTGTTACCTTGTTGTATGTCCCTGGATATGTTCCAGTGTCTTCTAGTTTATAGTCTATGGTAACTTGAATAGAATTTGTGTGCCCATATTGTGTGAAAATTGTATAAACCTTAATTATGTTGAATTGGTTCATAATGAATTTCAGGTATACTTTATCCTTCTACTGTTCTGTCTAATAATTTTTGAGAGTTTGATATTGAAACTCCAACTAAAAATCTTAATTTATCTACTTAAAAAATAATTGTGAGGCTTTCCTGGTGGCTCAGATGGAAAAGAATCTGCAATGCAGGAGGCCTATGTTCTATCCCTGGGTGGGGAAGATCCCCAGGAGAAGGGAATGGCTACCCACTCCAGTATTCTTGCCTGGAGAATTCCATGGACAGAGAAGCCTGGTGGGCTACAGTCCATGAGGTTGCAAAGAGTCAGACATGACTGAGCAACTAACACTTTCACTTTTTTTTTTTTCATAGTAGAACTATATGTAATTTTGTTCTGTATTTTCCAAGTCTCCTGTAAGTGTGTTATCATATTTCTGTAATTTCAAAAATAAAAGAATTAAATAAACAAAGCTAACTAAAACACAAAATAGAAGACACGACCAAAGCAGAATGGCAAATAATAACGTAATAAAACAAAAAAAGCAAAGCAAAGAAAAGAAAACTGATTAACACATGTGGGGAAAAGGAAAAAGAAAAAAAATAAGCAAAATGTATGTTAAAGAAAAATTACAGCAAGAGAAAAACAACAATAAGGGGGAAAATAGAGGGAAAAAATCCACAAAATCCCAAAAAGCCAACATAGAGGTGAAAGTATATAAAGTGAAAAAAGTGTGATTTAAAAAAAAAGTTCTCTTTAAAGAAAGTTCTTTAAAGCTTAAACACAGATTATAATAATAATAAAAGCAACAAGGACAGCAATAGGGTGGGGTGGGGGGGTGGGGAAGAAGATAAAAAAAATCTAGAAGCAACTACAGAATGAATCAAAATAAAAGAATAATAATAAATGTTTTTCTTGGGTCTCAGGTGTCAGTGTTCTTCTGCTGTGAGCCACCCACCTCTGCCTTCCTAAGAAGGCTGAGCACTGAAGAACTGATGCTTTCAAACTGTGGTGCTGGAGAAGAGCCTTTTGGACTGCAAGGAGAGAGAGATCTCACCTTGTATAGGTCCAGTATGCACAAATTTCAATGACTATGGCTTAGTTAAATAACAATACCCTAACAATGTGATTCAAATTTCAGTTTCCACAAATTGTCAACAGTAACTGTATGAAGTACAAAGTTTGCTGCTGCCTCTTAAGTCTGCAGTCAATATATAAATAGCACCAGTGTATCATGGTCTGCAACCAGCCCTCCTTCAGAGCCTGTTGGTGATTGCTAGATGTGCATCTGTTTCCCAGGGGTAATTGCGTTGCCGCCTTGTCCTCCCATTAGTGGAAAATAAGAAGAATCATCCAAGAAAGATGAAAGCACAACAAAGGAACAAACAAACAAAATGGTGATGCTGGCTGTGTTTACGAGACAGCTGAACATGCACATGACAGCAGCGCCACTATGTGTGAGGCTGAGGATGTGCCAGCTAAGGAACTAGTGCAAGAGGGTTCAACACTGTAAAGAAGGGCAAGGTGAAGATGCCTCAGGGAAGTGATGCTGGTGAGACCCTTTCCATTCAAGGAACTCTGACACATAGTGCAGGTTACTTAAAGCACTAAGGGTGAAATGTCGGAAGCTGATCTTAACTTAGAAAGCAATATGACTTCATCAAGTTACAGAAAAGATAACATGCAAAGGAGGCAAACACTATTCAAATGACTATTAATATAATACTTAAAAATTAATAAATTCTTTAATTTTAATGTTTTCAATTATAGAATAATAAATAAATAATAGTTTGGGGTTTATGTTATATATTTTTTAATTGTTAATAAGAGGGTTTTGAATGTTTTGACAAAATTTTTAATGTCCTTGAACAATTGTATTTTCCCCATTGATTAGCAAGATGGCCTTTTTTTTTACTTTTTATTTTCAATTGGAGTATAATTGATTCACAATGTTGTGTTAGTTTCAGTTGTAGAACAAAATGATTCAGTTGTACAAAGACATGTATCTATTTTTTATTCAGGTTCAGCTTTCATGATCATTTTATGATCCTTGAACTACCCTGCAAGGTGAGGACTGTGTGAAATTGTGTCAAAGTAAAATTGTGCTGACTTAGAAAGTTGGTGCATGATGTTATCATAATATTCACAACTTTATTGTTTACATGCTACACTGCCATGACATTGGAAGACTCTTAGAATATAGATAAATGTGTCACATACATTTTCAAAGAAAAAATTCTACATTTTGTGAAATAAAAATATTTATTTATATTCTGGCTGTGATGGGTCTTCGTTGCTGTACTTGGGCTTTTTCTAGTTCTGCTGAGTGAGGTCTACTCTTTGTTGCAGTGCTTGGGCTTCTCTTGTTGCAGAACGTGGCTTCAGTAGTTGCAGCTCATAGGCTCAGTAGTTGTGGCACACAGGCTTAGTTGTTCCAAGGCAGGTGGGAACTTCCTGGAACAGGGATTGAACCTATGCCCTTGCTTAGCAAGGTAGATTCTTAACCACTGGACCACCATGGAAGCCCCTCCACATTTTTTATTTAATCTGGCTATTTTCTAAGAAATGGGACAGAAAGTGGAGACTGACAGGTACTTGGGTTCATGTAATTTTTTACTTAGGAAGAGCTAAAGTAAATAAAATTGATCTCCAAGGGAGATCCATAAGCATGTTACCAAAAGCAGGTCTGACTGTTTGCCACTATGCAATCAATTTTCAAGACACAGGGGTTGGTAGGAAAGAAAGGGTGGTTTTATTTTGGATGCCAGCCACCAGGGGAGAATGTAGACTTGTGTCCAAGAACCAACTCCCAATTGCTGCTCAGGAGACAAAAGTTTTTAAAGGGGAGTTTCAGGGCAGTATGGACAGAGGGAGGGGGCAGGATGGCATAGTCATCTCCGACAGTCATCTCAATATCAGTGACATGGCAGCCAATTCAGCATCATCTCTGTTATTTATTTTTTAAAAAATATTTGTTTGTTGTTTTAATATTTTAAATAAATTAAAAATTTTTATAATTTATATTTTTAAATATAAATTTATTTATTTTAAGTGGAGGTTAATTACTTTACAATATTGTATTGGTTTTGCCATACATCAACATGAGTCCACCACAGGTATACATGTGTTCCCCATCCTGAACCCCCCTCCCCCCTCCCTCCCCAGTATGGGCTGGTATAGTAGGATGATCTTTGTTGTTTTGAGTACAGTTAATCTCCAGTTTCAGCATTTGTCCCTGCTTTTTGGTGACAGTTCCTGGAAGTGGAACAGCTTATGTCATAGCTTCCGTCTAGTCATCATGCAGTCATCCTCTCATTACACAGTCAGCTTCTTCTGCCTGGTGAGGGGACTTCAGTATCTGGAAAACAGCTCACAGGGTATGATTCAGAATATTATCTATGACTCTTGAGGAGTAACTAAAGGTCCTTGGCTCTGTTTAGTGACTAAACTAGTGTGTTTTGTCTTGTGTAAAGGCTTAGAGTGTGAGGCATAACTGGGTTTTAGGGTGAAGGTTCTGCTTACAGGCAGAGCCTCTATAAGTATTAGCTTTTCTTTCTTTCTAATCCATTCATCTATTCATGGGCATTTAGGTGGTCTCTATCTTTGCTCTTGTCAATAAGAGGAACATGAACACAGGGGTGCATATATCTTTTTCATGTTTTTGTTTTCTTTAGAAAAATGTTCAGCAGTGGATCATAAGATAGTATTTTGTTTGAGGACCTCTGTATCATTTTCCATAGCAGTTGTACCAATGGAGGTTCCCATCAACAATGCACAAGGATTCCCTTTCCTCCACATCTTCACCTGCTGTCTATAGTACTTTGTAGGATAGCCATTCTGTCAGATGTGAGGTGATATCTCACTGTGGTTTTGATGTGCATCTCCCCAGTAAGGAGTGATGTTGAGCATCTTTCCATGTGTCTGTTGGCCATCTGTATATTTTTTTGTGTGAAAAAAAAAAAAAATTCATCTGGGTCTCCTGCCGCTTTTTTCCAGGTTGTTCTTTTTGAAGCGCCAAAGAAAATCTCAGTAAGACTGATGTCAAAGAGCGCACATACTGCTTGTGTTCTCTTCCAGGAGTTTTACAGTTTCAGTACCAGGTTGAAGTCTTTGATCCCTGTTGAGTTCATTTTTGTGGATGGCGTGATGAATGAGGAGTCATCATGAAGCAGAATGTGCGATTCGTCCCGGGTCCCTGTTTATCTGAACTGTGAGGTGTGAGCGTGTTCTAGTCTCCCGCCCAGTGTTCTCATTAGGCTGCTTGTATTTAGAGTATGTTCAGAGTATGTTCTTGGTTTTCTTGGATAGAATCCCTTATCAGATGAATGTTTTGTTCTCTGTTTTTATTTACTTTTTAAAAAATAAGATGGAGGAAGTTCTACAAACTGAGTTTTGGTGGTGTTTTTGTTTTTCTATTTTAAATGGACTACAATGGATCATCAACATTTAACATATTTCAAAAGCACATTTATAGTGTAGCATTGCATAGATTACCTCAGAACTTGATTTATTTAATGGATAGCTATTGACTCTCACAGGAAACTTTTTTCCTGTTATTGTGAGAAGTCATGCGAAATTCATGTTCTCTTGACCACAAACACGTTTTCCCCAGTGTCCTGCACACACCCACTTGTTGTCTTTAGACTTTGCTGTGATTTATGAAGAGATTGATTCTTATTTCCACTTGTATAGGTTCAAGTGTATCATCTTTTCTAATTTATGGACTTTTCCAGCTGGCTTTCAAAAGACCTCCATTCAAAATGACGACAATTACAGCAGTTCCTGCGTGGTTCTCTGAGCGCCTGACTGATTTTCATTTGTCAGACCTCATCTTCCCTCCTGGGTTGCCAGGTGGTGCCAATAGTAAAGAATTCGCCTGCAAATACAAGAGACACAGGCTTGATCCCTGGGTCGGGAATATCTCCTGGAAGAGGAAATGGCACCCTACTCCAGTATTCTTGCCAGAAGAATTCCATGGACAGAGGAGCCTGGTGGGCTACAGCCCATGGGGCGGCAAAGAGTGGGACACAACTGAGTGTCTGAGCAACAGCAGCAGACCTTCCCTCCCTGCCTCGGGCCTCCCGCCGTCCCTCGCTCCCTCTCTGTCCCCTCCCCTCGCTCCCGCCCTCCCTGCCTCACTCCCTTGCTACCTCCCTTGCAAGAGCCTAGGGAAGCCAAGGGTCTTGCTCATGGAGCCCTGGGCAGCCAGTGCCTGCTGTCCAATTTCCCAGTTTCCCCGGACTTTTCTCCACCCAGGGATCGCTTGGGGATTGTTTCTTCTTTAGGCGCCCTCCTGCCAATAGTTTCCTAGTCCTTGCCCCCACCCCCCTCAATCTGGGGGAACGCACCCGAGTCTTCCGGAGTCAAGTGTTGCCCAGCCAGGAGCTAGCTCCAAGGCCATGCCTCTAGTTTGAAACTGAGGCCTTCAGCCGGCCAGGAAGAGTTCCTGCCTCTGTGCAACAAGTACACACCCTCAGGGTGTGAGCATGCATGCTCAGTCGGGTCCCACTCTGTGATCCAATGTACTGTAGCCCGCAAGGCTCCTCTGTCCTCGGACAAGAATAGGCAATCTGTAGAAAACTCCAATATTTTGGCCACTTCATGCGAACAGTTGACTCACTGGAAAAGACCTGGAGGAATTGGAGGCAGGAGGAGAAGGGGACAACAGAGGATGAGATGGCTGGATGGCATCACCAACTCGATGGACATGAGTTTGGGTGAACTCCGGGAGTTGGTGAGGGACAGGGAAGCTGGAGTGCTGCAATTCAGAGTCGGACACAACTGAGCGACTGAACTGAACTGAACTGAACTGAACTGAGAAAACCCGCGGACGTTGGCGCCTGTTGTCTGGCGCCATCTGGCGGCCGCTTTTATGCTATCTCTTCCTCTGGCGACGCAACTGTCTCAAGAGATGCGATTTGATCTCTGGGCCCGAGGCAGAGTTTTGAGAGACCAGCGGCTCCACTGGGGACCGTTGTGGTTGCATGGGGAGCATGGACATCTCATGCTCTCGCTGAAGATGGGGGATGTAGGTTTTTTTTTCTTGGGGGAGGGGCGGGGGCGATGGGTGGGTGATCAGCACTGCGCTCCAGAGCCCAGGGATGAGGTTCCCTGGCCTGGTCTAACCAGAATTCACAGTGCTCCTCCAGCTGTGACCTGACTTGACTCTGGTCAGGGTGCTAAAGGGGAAAGGGAAAGAGTGTCCTCGCTTCCATGAACGTGACCTGATCATTTTCTATTAACCTTATTAATTTCCCCATTTCCTCTCTGCTTCCCACTCCAGAGATAAGGACAGGTGTGAGGTGAGGCCTGTGGAGGGCATGAGTGGAATCCAGGCTTGAGTCCTGGTCATTGACTTTGATTTTTCAAAGTTCCACTCTGGAGGTGTGGACCAACATGGGCTGTGAAAAGTGGAATGGGTAGCATGGCGTGGGCACACTTCCTCGTGGGGCCCAGTCTCTCGTGGGGCCCAGTCTCAGAGCTCCCTCTCTGTGTTTTTCACCAAGTCCCCAGTCAGAGACTTGGATAAACCAGTTCTTCTTTGGATGAACTGGGAGGATATTTGCCTGGTTCACTCACCCTCATGTTCTTAGTGCTTGACCCTCCGCCACTGATAGCTTATGGTGAGTGATGCAAGATTTGTGATCTCGCGGGCAGCTGCGATGGCACAGGAACCGCCGAGAGGAGCTACCCTGTGTCCGAGGTCAGGGGCTGCCAGGAGAAGCCACCTCGCACCCAAGGCCAGGGTGGTGACCCTGAGGAGCCACCCAAGCCCGAGGCCAGGGGCAGCAGCTGGGAGGAGCCACCCATTCCCGAGGCAAGGTCCGGTGACCGGGAGGAGCAACCCGAGGGGCGGTGGCTGTGTAGGCACAGCAGGGCCTAGAGGAGCTATCCCACGTTGAAGGTCAGGAACAGCTGCGGTAAAGAGATACCCCTCGTCCAAGGTAAGGAGCAGCGTGAAGAGATACCCATGCCAAGGTAAGAGAAACCAAGTAAGATGGTAGGTGTTGCAAGAGGGCATCAGAGGGCAGACACACTGAAACCATATTCACAGAAAACTAGTCAGTCTAATCACACTAGGACCACAGCCTTGTCTAACTCAATGAAACCAAGCCATGCCTGCGGGGCAACCCAAGACAGGTGGGTCATGGTGGAGAAGTCTGACAGAATGTGGCCCACTGGAGAAGGGAATGGCAAGCCACTTCAGTATTCTTGCCTTGAGAACCCCATGAACAGTATGAAAAGGCAAAATGATAGAATACTGAAAGAGGAACTCTCCAGGTCAGTAGGTGCCCAATATGCTACTGGAGATCAGTGGAGAAATAACTCCAGAAAGAATGAAGGGATGGAGCCAAAGCAAAAACAATACCCAGTTGTGGACGTGACTGGTGATAGAAGCAAGATCCGATGCTGTAAAGAGCAATATTGCATAGGAACCCGGAATGCCAGGTCCATGAATCAAGGCAAATTGGAAGTGGTCAAACAAGAGATGGCAAGGGTGAACGTCGACATTCTAGGAATCAGCGAACTAAAATGGACTGGAATGGGTGAATTTAACTCAGATGACCATTATATCTACTACTGTGGGCAGAAATCCCTCAGAAGAAATGGAGTAGCCATCATGGTCAACAAAAGAGTCTGAAATGCAGTACTTGGATGCAACCTCAAAAACGACAGAATGATCTCTGTTCGTCTCCAAGGCAAACCATTCAATATCACAATTATCCAAGTCTATGCCCCAACCAGTAATGCTGAAGAAGCTGAAGTTGAATGGCTTTATGAAGACCTTCAAGACCTTTTAGAACTAACACCCCAAAAAGATATCCTTTTCATTATAGGGGACTGGAATGCAAAAGTAGAAAGTCAAGAAACACCTGGAATAACAGGCAAATTTGGCCTTGGAATGCAGAATGAAGCAAGGCAAAGATTAATAGAGTTTGCCAAGAAAATGCACTGGTCATAGCAAACACCCTCTTCCAACAACACGAGAGAAGACTCTACACATGGACATCACCAGATGGTCAACACTAAAATCAGATTGATTATATTCTTTGCAGCCAAAGATGGAGAAGTGCTATACAGTCAACAAACACAAGACCAGGAGCTGACTGTGGCTCAGATCATGAACTCCTTATTGCGAAATTCAGACTCAAATTGAAAAAAGTAGGGAAAACCACTAGTTCATTCAGGTATGACCTAAATCAAATCCCTTATGATTATACAGTGGAAGTGAGAAATAGATTTAAGGGCCTAGATCTGATAGATAGAGTGCCTGATGAACTATGGAATGAGGTTGGTGACATTGTACCGGAGACAGGGATCAGGACCATCCCCATGGAAAAGAAATGCAAAAAAGCAAAATGGCTGTCTGGGGAGGCCTTACAAATAGCTGTGAAAAGAAGACAGGCGAAAAGCAAAGGAGTAAAGGAAAGATATAAGCATCTGAATGCAGAGTTCCAAAGAATAGCAAGAAGAGATATGAAAGCCTTCTTCAGTGATCAATGCAAAGAAATAGAGGAAAACCACAGAATGGGAAAGACTAGAGATCTTTTCAAGAAAATTAGAGATACCATGCAAAGAAGGGCTGGATAAAGGACAGAAATGGTATGGACCTAACAGAAGCAGAAGATATTAAGAAGAGGTGGCAAGAATACACTGAAGAACTATATAAAAAAGATCTTCATGACCCAGATAATCATGATGATGTGATCACTAATCTAGAGCCAGACATCTTGAAATGTGAAGTCAAATGGGTCTTAGAAAGCAACACTATGAACAAAGCTAATGGAGGTGATAGAATTCCAGTGGAGCTGTTTCAAATCCTGAAAGATGATGCTGTGAAAGTGCTGCACTCAATATGCCAGCAAATTTGGAAAACTCAGCAGTGGCCACAGGACTGGAAAAGGTCAATTTTCATTCCAATCCCAAAGAAAGGCAATGCCAAAGAATGCTCAAACTACCGCACAATTGCACTCATCTCACATGCTAGTAAAGTAATGCTCAAAATTCTCCAAGCCAGGCTTCAGCAATACGTGAACCGTGAACTCCCTGATGTTCAAGCTGGTTTTAGAAAATGCAGAGGAACCAGAGATCAAACTGCCAACATCCACTGGATCATGGAAAAAGCAGAAGAGTTTCAGAAAAGTATCTATTTCTGCTTTATTGACTATGCCAAAGCCTTTGACTGTGTGGATCACAATGTACTGTGGAGAATTCTGAAAGAGATGGGAATACCAGACCACCTGACCTGCCTCTTGAGAAATCTGTATGCAGGTCAGGAAGCAACAGTTAGAACTGGACATGGAACAACAGACTTGTTTCAAATAGGAAAAGGAGTACATCAAGGCTGTATCTTGTCACCCTACTTATTTAACTTATATGCACAGTACATCATGAGAAATGCTGGACTGGAAGAAACACAAGCTGGATTGCCAGGAGAAATATCTATAATCTCAGATATGCAGATGACAGCACCCTTATGGCAGAAAGTGAAGAGGAACTAAAAAGCCTCTTGATGAGAGTGAAAGAGGAGAGTGAAAAAGTTGGCTTAAAGCTCAACATTCAGAAAACGAAGATCATGGCATCTGGTCCCATCACTTCATGGGAAATAGATGGGGAAACAGTGGAAACAGTGTCAGACTTTTTTTTGGGGGGGGGGCTCCAAAATCACTGCAGATGGTGACTGTAGCCATGAAATTAAAAGATGCTTACTCCTTGGAAGAAAAGTAATGACCAACCTAAATAGCATATTCAAAAGCAGAGACATTACTTTGCCGACTAAGGTCCGTCTAGTCAAGGCTATGGTTTTTCCTTTGGTCATGTATGGATGTGAGAGTTGGACTGTGAAGAAGGCTGAGCACCTAAGAATTGATGCTTTTGAACTGTGGTGTTGGAGAAGACTCTTGAGAGTCACATGGACTACAAGGAGATCCAACCAGTCCATTCTGAAGGAGATCAACCCTGGGATTTCTGTGGAAGGAATGATGCTAAAGCTGAAGCTCCAGTACTTTGGCCACCTCATGCGAAGAGTTGACTCATTGGAAAGGACTTGATGCTGGGAGGGATTGGGGGCAGGAGGAGAAGGGGACAACAGAGGATCAGATGCCTGGATGGCATCACGGACTCGATGGACATGGGTCTGATTGAACTGCGGGAGATGGTGATGGACAGGGAGGCCTGGCATGCTGCGATTCACGGGGTGCAAAGAGTCAGACATGCCTGAGTGACTGAAGTGAACTGAAGAAGATTTAACTTCAGGACTGGGGGCCAGGCTTGAACACTCAAGAGCTTTTGTATGGCAGAGTTTTATTAAAGTGAAAAGGAACAGCCAAAGCTTTTGACATAGACATCAGAAGGGGGTGGAGAGTACCCCCCTTGCTAGTGTTAGCAAGCTGTTTCATGTCTGTTAAAAGCTATTAATCAGATAAGAGAGATACCTCAAGGCTGATGGAGTGTCACCAGGCCCCTCTCCCACAATATGTATTTTTGAGATAGGATGGCATGAGGTGTGTCATCCCCCAGCCATGAAACAATTGATATGAATACTGGTTTGTTGAGCTATTATCAGCCCAGGGTTTGAGAAAAGAAAAAAATGTTAGTCTTAGGTGGAACCATTTTGAAGAAAGGCAAATTCCAAAGGAAATACATAAGTTTTATTAACATAGCTAAGAAAAACATTTCCATAGAGCATTTATTTCCTCCTGCCACTTAAGGGAGAGATAAAAAAATGTCTGACACTTGCAGCCTATTTGCTCCCTTTGGAGACCCTTGGCCTTCCTGCCTGTTACCCTCTCATCTCCACAATACCTGGGTCCACCATATGGCCCTGAAAGCTCTGGGGCTGGTGGTAATGGGGTAGTACTAGGAACCTGTTGCCAGAGTGAGGTCCCAGGGGCCCCTTGCAATTTGTGGATAGACCGGATTGCTGGGCACAGTAATTTTTTCACCCAAAGTGAGCATTTTTGCTGCCAGGTAGGTGTTGGCTCGGTGTTTTTTTGTGTCTGTTGGCAGGCAACTCTGATTTCTGGGCATGCACTGGGCTCTAGACGTAACTATCAGTTTGTACCAGCTCTATTTTCACTTTCTTGACTCCCCCTGAGCTGAGTGCTGGTTCTTGAGGGTGTATCTGACAACCTGCAGTGCAGTTGATAGCAATGCGAGAGAAGTAAAGGCATGCGTGGTGGGTTTTCTATGCAGTGTGCTCCCTACCGGAGGCACCTGGTAGTGACTGAGACAGCTCTGTCACAGAGATTCCATGCCACGCATTAGGAGTAATCTTCCTGGGGTTGTTGGGCATGCTCACCTGAGGAAAGGTGGCTGATAAGGCTGAAGAAGACTCTACCAGTGATTGTTCTCATTAGACCTCCTTCTGGGAGGTTTTACGTACCATGGTTATGTGCTATACTGATGATGGGCTCTCTGAGGATGTGTCTAAGCATTCTAGATGATGGATGAACTCATGTTAGCAGGGCTGTTTTTTTTTTTTTTTCCCTTTCCCATGGTCCCTCACCTTGCCTTTCTACCTCCTGGTGTGTAGAAAGCCAGGGTGTGGAATCTGGTGTGATTTCAGTCTTCCAATATCTGTCTAATGGCATTGACAAGGCTGAGGTCCTCTGATGCCTCACCCTTCACTTTCTTGGTCTGTGTTTCTTGAGTGGTTCTTCCTACCATGAAGAGGGCTGGGCCCCAGTGTTGTGTGCCCCATCAGCCCACAAGTGTGTCTTAGTGACTTGCTTGTGATTTTCCTGAAGGGTTCCAGGTCTTCCCTCAGATGCTTGAGACTGGATGGTGGTATTATTTCTCTTCTCATTGATCCTCTCTTATTTGAACTGTAGTGGGGCACTCTTTGCGCTTCTTTCTTAGAGGTCAAGATAATGGGGACACACCCTCCCCACCTGTGGGGCAGGTGCTCCATTATGGTCACCGCTACTCTGTGGCAAGGGCAATGGACTTAGCTGGGTGGGTGCTGTGAGTCCCCCTTTGCCAGGGTTATCTATGGACACATGAACAATGGTGGAGGGCAGGCAATGCAAAGAGGCCTTAGACTTCCAGTGAGACCCAGATGAGTCAGAGGCAGTGCTTCCCAGCCCCTTCACTATGAGGCCTCAGGTTGGTCCACTGATTACTTCTGCTACGAATTACTCCAGACCCAACTAAGCCCTGGTACCTGTTGAAGTACCTCTGAAGGTCTCACTGGGAAATGGTAGTGATTGGAGAATGTGTTCCTTGGTAGAAAAAGCCCTCTCTGGTGATCTGAGAGCTAGTTGGGGGTGGGGTACTGAACCCTTAAGGTACTGTACTTTCAAAATATGTAGTACCCGTTGGTGAGGTGCCACTGCCGGTGAGCAAAGCTTGCTAACTTCCCCTGTGATGACTCCTTGGTGCAGCTGACCACCACCTCCCTTTGATTACTATAGTCTGTGCTTTCCTCCAATGAGTCAGGGAGGGTCACTCCAGCCTGGTGTCTGGCACAGGCATGGATATATGTGTGGTTCCCACGTTGTGTGCTAAGGGGGAATGCTCATTTTCAACTTATCTGTTCCCTCACTATGAGGAGCTGCCTTGCTTGCTCCCATCCTGTGTCAAAGCCTGTGGTAGTGCACAGGCATGGATGTGGTTGCTCTCTGAAAACATTGTCTTTAGATGTGGGACCCATGGTGAAGAAGATTAGGGCAGATACAGATTGGATGATGAGCATGTGGGCAGCTTTTCCATGACAGTGGATCCTTCTCAAGTGGGCTTAGTGCTGGGGCTGAGTCATAGAAAATGTAGATATGGCTAAGGCTGCCTGACCTCCAAGGTATAGCGCCACCCTTGGGTCTGTGGAGGTGCTGCCCTGGTTGATTTCCTAGGGGCCCAATCTTGTCTGAGCTCTTCCTTACCTGGACAATTCCTGTGCCCCTGCCCCATGGCTTTCAACTTGCATGTATGCTGTCTATCACTATTGCTGTCAGTCTTCTTGCTCAGATGGCTGCTTGTGAGTGTCATCTCTGGCTGACTTGGCTGGAAGTCTTCTCAGATGAAGTGCACCTGAACCCCATGGGGGCTGGTATATAGTGATGGGGGAAAAGAGTTTGTTGGGTGTGTGTTGGAGGAAGTTTTGTAGACTATTTGTAGTTCTGTGGTGTTGATAATGATCTCAACACCTATGAAACAACCAAAGGTGCCACTCAAAGTCCCTTGAGGGAAAAGGCGCAATTTATCTGCTGGAGGTATCAGGCAGTAAGACCAGGTGTCTTTCTTTGGCAGCTGATTAGCATTGGGATTATTTCTGAAATCTTCAGGCCCCGAAGTGGCAGAGTAGATGCCCCCACACTGACTGCTTTTCCAGTGCCTAGTCTATATACCAGACTTAGTCACCTTTCTGCCTCTCCATACTGGCTGCTGATCCCAGTGCTATGCCCTGATACATCTCACTCCCCAATATTATCTTGGCTTCAGTGTCTTTTTGCTATTTGTAGAGTGTTGGCAGCACATGGGGTTCAATTTCTCACTCTGCCTTGCCCCACTCTTGTAAGGCAAACCTGAGAGTCAGTGTGAGTTTGGCTGTAGTTAATGGTTTTGACCAGCCACAGTGGCCATACTAATCTATCACACTACCTAGGTGAGCATGAGTGGAAGCTGTCTTGCTATAATAATCTGGTGCCTTAGTCCTTTTCTCATGCCACCTAGAGGGCTGTACCAGGGTTGCACTAAGGCACAATATATTAACCTTGTATAATTGGGAATGCTCTGTTACCCTTATTTTCGGTCCTGTAGTCAAGAAGACCAGTAAACACTTGCTTCCTTCCTTGGCTTAGAGGAACCTCCTTCGTAACAGTAGGGGGTACACTATCTCCTTTCTCAGGTCTCTCCAGGGCACTTGGGGTGGATGAGGGGTGGGTGAGGGTGTTTGGTATGGCCATCAGCCTGCAGCTGAAAAAGACCAGAATGGCATGAGCTGCCATCCGAGATGCTGGCCCATCACGACTCTGGCAGTAGACTTGAGCTCCCAACAAATCAAAGCTTTGGGAGTGGGGGTGTGGGTTGTGCTGGGGAGGGCAGGGCAGTGGGCAGGGACCATTTCCTTCTATGTCTTAGGCCTTCTTCCTTCTTTGTCTCCTCCTTCCTCCTGATTGCCTCCTCCTTTTCCTCTGCACCCTCTGTTTCATTAAGAAAGCACATACTCTTTCCATGTCCCATTGTTGGCACAGGTCAGGGCTTTGTTCTGTACAGAACGTCCATGCTTCCTTCCTTGGCTTAGTGGAACCTCCTTCCTAAGAGAAGGGGGTACACTGTCCCCTTACACAGGTCACTCCAGGGCACTTTGGGTGGGGGGGTGGGCCGGGGAGATGCAAGCATCAGGCTCCACCTGAAAAAGCCCCAAAGGATGTGAGCTGCCATTCAAGACGCTGGATCAATATGTCTATGGCAGTAGCCTTGAGCTCCAGGCAACTCAAAGCCCTGGGGGTGGTGGACTGGGACTGCTATAGGGAAAGGACACCAGGAAAGCATGGAGGAGTTGGGGAGGAATGTGGGAAATGGAAGCAGGGAAAGTGAGGGATCCAGGTGGAGGCACTGGAGAGAACGTCCAGTGTCCGGAATGCCACAGAGGAGGTGGCAGAGGCAATTGAGGCCGACATATGTGTGGAATGTGAAAAGGCGGGAAAACCCAGAGCGTTTTGGAAGGCAAGGCAGGCTGGGAAAGGGGGCTTGAACGGCAACTTCAAAGGGACCTAGGGCAATTCCTGGAAAGTTAGGACTCTGTGCACTGCTGATGGCACCCAAGCCTGGGGTTGATCCTACCCCCTGTGTGGCAGGGCCACAGACCAAAGCCCTGAACAGCCCACCCAACTGAACATGGACCTTGGGGGTCTGTGGCATGGGCCGTGCCTGTGAAAGCCCACTCGCTTCATGGGATTCTGTCCAGGGTCTCTGCTTGGAAAGAGGCCAGGGGGGTCCCCTCCATCTAAGCACCCACCACTATTTACATAAATAGGGGCGGAGCTGCCTCACATCGTCCAAAGTCTTGAGCTCTTTAGTCCTGGCCCACTAGGCCAGCAGTCTGCAGGGACCTTGTGGCTCTTACACCATGTCTTCGTCCGGCTCCCCCAGCACCTCAAGTGGTACATTTTCCCTCGATCCCTGGGGTTGGATCATGTCTCAGGGAGTTTGTGGGTCACCCAGCCAAGGGTTCATGGCACACGATCGACTGCCCACCATGAATGGCAGGGACCAATCGGCTGGGCCCGTGGTTCCCAGGCGTCGGGTGCGCCCAAAGAGGCACTGTTTTGTAGTTTTGCTCCCTTGGCACACACATGGCTTCTACTTTCTCTTTTCTGGGATTATGGTGTTGGTTGAGGGGGTGAGGGGAGGGAGGACTGGTGTGGGGCTCTTTTTCCTCATCTTCCTGTGGAAATGGAAGTCGGGGAGCTCTGTAGCCCTTCAGCGGCTTTCACTCCACAGTAGCCTAGGGTCTTCTGTCTCCATCAGGCATTGCATGTCGGGCTTTGCTCGGGCTTCGCTTCGGCTTCCTTCCCTTTCCTTTCCTTTTCCACTAGTGACGGCAAATATGGCCCATGCTCGTGTTAGCCCTGAGAAGCCAGGTTCCCTCCCATTGGCATCATGACGGAGGGAAATCTGAGAGAAGCCCCATCGAGACATTTCTCAGGCATCTCCCCAGATAGGTGGAAAAATGCAGTGGGACAGTGTTGTGGTCTTTGGTGGGTGGGATTTCTTGCTGCCTTTGTTTTAGGGCTGAGTTTGGTTTCCTTTCTGCTTGCTCATGCTTCTTGGATTCTGTCGTGGGTGTGGGTGGTGGGGTGAAGGATTTCCCCACCACCCTTGCCTCTCAGCCTGGCTGTGAGGGTGTAGCCAGTTCAGTTCAGTTCAGTTGCTCAGTCGTGTCCGACTCTTTGCGACCCCATGAATCGCAGCACGCCAGGCCTCCCTGTCCATTACCAACTCCCAGAGTTCACTCAGACTCACGTCCATTGAGTCAGTGATGCCATCCAGCCATCTCATCCTCTGCCGTCCCCTTCTCCTCCTGCCCCCAATCCCTCCCAGCATCAAAGTCCTTTCCAATGAGTCAACTCTTCACATGAGGTGGCCAAAGTACTGGAGTTTCAGCTTTAGCATCATTCCTTCCAAAGAAATCCCAGGGTTGATCTTCAGAATGGACTGGTTGGATCTCCTTGCAGTCCAAGGGACTCTCAAGAGTCTTCTCCAACACTACAGTTCAAAAGCATCAATTCTTTGGCACTCAGCCTTCTTCACAGTCCAACTCTCACATCCATACATGACTACTGGAAAAACCATAGCCTTGACTAGAAGGACCTTAGTCAGCAGAGTAATGTCTCTGCTTTGAATATGCTATCTAGGTTGGTCATAACTTTTTTTCCAAGGAGTAAGTGTCTTTTAATTTCATGGCTGCAGTCACCATCTGCAGTGATTTTGGAGCCCCAAAAAATAAAGTCTGACACTGTTTCCACTGTTTCCCCAGCTATTTCCCATGAAGTGATGGGACCAGATGCCATGATCTTCGTTTTCTGAATGTTGAACTTTAAGCCAACTTTTTCACTCTCCTTTTTCACTTTCATCAAGAGGCTTTTTAGTTCCTCTTCACTTTCTGCCATAAGGGTGGTGTCATCTGCATATCTGAGCATATTGATATTTCTCTCTGCAATCTTGATTCCAGCTTGTGTTTCATCCAGACCAGCGTTTCTCATGATATACTCTGCATAGAAGTTAAATAAGCAGGGTGACAAGATATAGTCTTGACGTACTCCTTTTCCTATTTGGAACCAGTCTGTTGTTCCATGTCCAGTTCTAACTGTTGCTTCCTGACCTGCATACAGATTTCTCAAGAGGCAGGTCAGTGGTCTGGTATTCCCATCTCTTTCAGAATTTTCCAGTTTATTGTGATCCACACGGTCAAAGGCTTTGGCATAGTCAATAAAGCAGAAATAGATGTTTTTCTGGAAATCTCTTGCTTTTTGCATGAGGTGGCCTGATCTCCTTTAGAATGGATTGGTTGGATCTCCTTGCAGTACTGAATAATGTATGAGAAAAAACAAATTTAATGCACACCCTGGATGAAGAATGGTGCTGGAAATAAACAGAGTCCCATTCCCCTTTCTCACTACAGGCAGAGAACATTGAAGACAAGGGTCTTTACCCTGGGCCATCTAATAATAAAATAACTTTCTCCAAAGATGGATTGGTACTGGAAGACTTCCTGTCCTAGTGATTAGGAGTCTCCAAATATAATGGCTAGCTATCTGCCACCATTGGTAAATTTTGTTAGTATATAAGGTCCAAAGATAATGTTGGTAAGAATCTAGTCAAGACAAGAGAACATAGTCCACATTGCGCAGATAGAAAATTTAATACAAGGAGCTAGTTTCAAAGTTGTAAAAGTTAGAAAGGAAATAAGTAATGGTGAGGAAACATCCAAATTAGCAAAATGTGTTTAAATCTGAAAGAATAATTGGGAAGATGGTGTTCCCTGTCAGAGTAATTGCTCTGACTGGGCACACCTCTGACTGGTGTGCCCAGTCAGAGCAATGCCCAGGAGCCCGAACCAGAGGAAAATGCAACACTGTGGCAAATGTTACTCAGAGCTTAAAATGAATAGAAAAAATCTAGGCTCTTTCCTATTCCAGCCAGGGCCTCCCTATAGTTGAAACCGGTTTCTAAGAGTCTGGAAATCCAATTTTCAGAGTCAGCTACTAGTACAGAGCAGGTAAAGGGTAAGGGATGAATCTTAGAGCAAACAGACTGGCCTAGAGAACTCTCAATCATAGTTTATGCCTTATCTTTATATATGAACTTGAAATAGAATTCCAGGACAAGGAATCAGAAAATATGTTGAGAAATAATCGAGAAAGTACGTTTGACTAACTAGAGTTCTAGGAATAAAAAAATGAAAACAGGGAAAACAGAGGAAAGAACATTTTCAAAAATAATTTCCTACAACTTAAATACACAGGTCTTCATATTTAAAAGGTCTAATGTGTGCCCAGCATATAAGACAAATCACATCTAGGCAAATTCTTTGTGAAACTTATCAAGGTAAAATAAAAATCCTAAAAGATTTAATAATAATAACTACAATTATAATAATTATAACAAAGTCATCAATAAGAATTGAGAATCACACTGAAAATTTATCATCAGCACTGTTTATCATAGACAATTAATTATGAATATCTTCAAAGTTCTGGTGGAAAAATACTAAAGTTACTCATAACCTAGTTTTTATAAGCAGTTAAACCATCAAGTATGATATTAGGCTAAAGATATTTTGACCTCTTATACATTTATTTAGGAAGTGATTTGGCAATACACTACAGTCAAATAAGAGAACAAAACAAGAAAGTGAAAGAGAATCGAAGAGAAGAAAGATCTCAGGGTGGCAATTATGCATCAGGACAAGAAAATGATCACTCTGAATTGGAATGAGAGGACAGGCTTGAGAGGCGGTGGGAAGGATGCAAAAAAGGGAAAATCCCATATATTTCTCACCTTTGAAAAATGGTGATAAATGTAGACAATGTTAAGGAAAACAAATAAAAACTTCAAAACACAAAATACATACAAATGGTCAGAAAAGAAGTGTAAATCCTGGTACGTTACTTGGCTGAAAAATTTGCAATGTTTATTTATAATAGTAAACACCAGCTATTAATATTTAACTTTAGAATCTACCTGTATACAAAGCAAAAAATGACAAAAAGGACATGGTATCAAGTCTGAAGATTAAAATTAAAAGCTGAGATGACAGAAGCTGAGAGGTGATGGAGAGGGGCCAAATGAAGAGAAATGCAAGTCCACAAATATCCTCATCCCATTGGTGGGGAGTTTAAAAGATACCTTATACAAGTTGTTAGAACAAGAAATAGAGGTGTGAATACATTATTTAAAGATACAAAGGTAATTAGAAATTAAAAATAGTGGTTTAGCTAGATTAGGAAGCTAGAGAAGAAAAAATGGCAGGTATGTGAATTAAGTATCACCTATCAGAAGAGAATATCAAGAGTATGTCTGATGCTTGGGGGTGGTGCACTGGGATGACCCGGAGGGATGGTGTGTGTGTGAGATGGGGTGCGGGGGGCGGGGGGGGGGGGAGGTGGGAGAGGGATTTGGGATTGGGAACACGTGTACACCCGTGGCGGATTCATGTTGATGTGTGGCAAAACCAATACAGTATTGTAAAGTAAAAAATAATAACTAACTAACTAAATGAATCTATAAATAATTCTTATGATTTTGAGGTTAAGATAATTATCAGAAGAAACAGCTAAAATTAAAAGTATGCTTCTAGAGAGTAGGACTGCCAAGTTGAAGGAACAGAGAATGTTGATGTTCTTAGTTATAGGCCTCTATAACACTTGACTTTAAAATCCTGTTCCTTATTAGTTTGATAAAATGTATATATGTGAAATTTGTACAGGTTTATACTACAAAATGCCCAGGTATGAATTCTACACCATAGACTAGGATGCAAGAAATTCATATTTTCTTCTCTAGGACCCCACATGAAGCATGGTGCAGCCAAAAATTAAATAAATAAACAAAAGCCCTGCATATATATATATATAAATCTATTCCAAGATGACATCCCATAGACTGCCAGGAATTCAACCTCAGCTGTTTCAAAGACCCTTCCCCCGGCCCAATGTTGCATAGGCTCTAAGAGCACACTTAGTCTTCAGCAGTCTCCTTGACTTTAGTCCATCCATGCTGGCTGTCAGTGAGTCCATCTAACCCCTCAGCCCACTACAGACAGAAAGCAGTAATCCTCTGCACCTATACCTTAGAGTGTAATGTTTTGAGGTTCAACAGGTGAAGACTCGCCAAATGCAGGAGAAAACAGGAGACACACGGGTTAGATCCTTGGGTCAGTAAGATCCCTGGAGGAAGGCATGGCAACCCACTCCAGTATTCTTGCCTGGATAATCCTATGGACAGAGGAGCCCATCAGGCTACAGTCCATAGCGTCACAAAGAGTCAGACAGGTCTAAAAAACAGAGCACATGGGCTTCCCTGATAGCTCAGTTGGTAAAGAATTTGCCTGCAATACAGAAGACCTAGGTTGGATTCCTGGCTTGGGAAGATCCCTTGGAGAAGGACTAGACTACCCACTTTCCAGTATTCTTGGCTCAGCTGGTAAAGAATGTGGGGGTCGCAAATAGTCAGACACAACGGAGCGAATTTCGCTTTCACATTGCACATACATTTAATAGAAAATATAAGAATGCACAGGGCACAGTGAAAGGGTATTGTTACCCAAAACTTTTCTTTCATGTGTATTTTCATGGACTCCTGAGTGTATAATTTTTACTGATCCTAAACATTACTCTTTATTGACATCTGTTTTCTAAATGACTTGTTATAGAACATTCAGAGGATAGTCTAGTTTATAAGCATAGTTTTGCAACTGCTGGTTTCAACAGCAGGTTCATCTAATTCAGGTCATATTAACATTAAGACCTATAACACCAACAGATAGCACACAGGTTAGGAGAAAGAACCTCAGACTCCTAGGGGCTCTACCTGTGCTGAAACTATTAAGACAATCCAGATCAGGTAAAGGAAACATGAGCAGAAGACCAAAAAACAAACATTTAAATGAGAAATGAGTTTTCAGTATTTATTATTTATTTTAGTACATTTTTAAATAATGGCAAATTTAAAGACAATAAAGAATCATAAACCACTGAAAAATATGAATCAATGAGTTTATGCAGTAAAGCAAGTAACCAGATAATCAAATTAAGACAGGAGGGCTCTTGCTCAGAGTAGAATTCTGAGGCCAGGGGTGCTGGACTGTCCACATCTACAAAAGGATTTGACAGTCTCCTGTGCTTCTGAAATTCTACCATTTTTCCTTCTAACTCTATATGCTTATGTTTATCTGTGAAATCTTTTAAATGAAACATGTTGTTACTGAACAACAGAGAACCAGGGAAAGACTGATATGTAATATCGGTAAGTCAACATTGTATTTCTTTAAACATAGGCATAATAAGTACACACATATTATATATTGAATATACATGCATATATAATCACAATCGTAAGTAGATGACTGACCCAGATTGTAATTCATTCTAGTGAATTACTGAATCTGAGGAAGCTTATAGAAAGCCCCAGATTTGTAGCCAGCTGTCAGAAGTAGGAGTTGCAGTTGGCATCTGAAGTGGAGCAGTCCTATGGGACTGAGCGCCTTTAGCTGGTGGGAGCTGACACTGCTCGAGGTAGAGTCAAGATTGAGTTCAATTGCTGGATGCTCAGTTGTCAGAGAATTGAAGTGGAAAAATGGTGTTAGAAGAAAACCGCTGCAGATCCAGGGAATGCTCCTGAACTGAAGGTCAGCTTTGTTGGGATGTGGACATTTTCAGGTAACCTAGAGCCTCCTCTGAATAAGGCAGGTCACAGAAAAGCAACAGCAAAGGACACCTCAGAAACCATCTCTAATGACATACACCGCTTAAAAATGTCTTGAGGTAACTATTCTGCAGCTTATTAAAATGACTAATCACGCACTTCCTATTGCCTGCATATCCTGCATTAGCAGGGGGTTCGTTACCACTGTGCCAACTGGGGTGCACTAGCTTAAATACTAGTTCATCAGTAGAACAAAGTTTTAGTTCTTCCTCAAGGGATAAATGTAACAACACGATGCATATCTCTGAGTTGTTCTGTAGAAACTAGGAAGACCCACACACACAAGTGGAGGATGCTGAGCACAAGCACGTAGACCCCAGACTAACTGGAGCCAGAAGGCTGATGACTCAGACTCCTGTCACCTCACCACAAACCGATCAGAAGAAAATCCACAAGCTGATCACATGCCCAGCAACTTTCAGCTCTAATGTTGCCTTTAAAAGCCCTTCCTTGAAAGCCATCTTTGGTTTTGGAAATTGATACGAGAAATCCGAACAGGACTGCAGATGAGCTGTGGGGACAAGGGACAATGAATGAAAATGCCAGATGAAAATAATCAGAATTCCAGGGGCACCACCTGGAGTAAGGCCGACTAAATACAGGGAACCCCGCTACAGAGGTGAAAGGATCAGGGTCCAGACGAACCCTTGGAGAAGGAAATGGCAACCTACTCCAGTATTCTTGCCTGGAAAACTCCATGGACAGTGGAGCTGGGTGGCCTGAAACCCATAGGGTAGCAAAGCGTCGAACATGACTGAGCAACTTCACTTTCTTTCTTTCAGAAACACAAGAACTCAAAATCATCACTGGGGGAGGAAATACTTTTCTGTATAGGCAGTGGGAGGAAGGGGTAAGAAAGTAGGGCAAGGTGACAGCCCATAACTGCTACTGCCCCAAGTAAGTGAGAGAGTCAATTCCTAGGCAGATTGATAAGTTCAGGGGTTCCCAAGGAGAGAGGGGTCTGGATTTCTCAAGGAGGAGGAAAGGACAAACTTTTTTTTCCCTCTACATTCCTTAGGATTATATAACAATAATGTATCTTGCTTGAGGACAGTCACTGGGAAAAACCTTCGGGCTAATCCTGTTGTCTTAAAATGTAAACTATGGGAGTAGGTCTAGT
The DNA here is from genome assembly GCF_001704415.2 of Capra hircus. NCBI lineage: Eukaryota > Metazoa > Chordata > Mammalia > Artiodactyla > Bovidae > Capra > Capra hircus. The sequence continues at coordinate 1,314,100 of NC_030829.1, read as the reverse complement.
GAGGTCTTTACAACCTTCAGACATTCACACACACACACACACACACACACACACACACGGAGGTTTATGTGTATTCTGATTCCACACACACACACACATATGGAGGTTTACGTGTATTCTGATTCCAGAAAACTAATACACACAATGTTAGCTGATACTAGCTTACCAGCACCAAAAAAGTTGAAAATTTGCTTTGTGTACTTCAGTTGTCACTCAGTCGTGTCCAACTCTTTGCAACCCCATGGACAGCAGCACACCAGGCTTCCCTGTCCATCACCAACTCGCAGAGCTTGCTCAAACTCATGCCCATTGAGTCGGTGATGCCATCCAACCATCTCATCCTCTGTCATCCCCTTCTCCTCCTGCCTTAAATCTTTCCAGCATCAGGGTCTTTTCCAAAGAGTCAGTTCTTTGCATCAGGTGGCCAAAGTATTGGAGTTTCAGCTTCAACATCAGTCCTTCCAATGAATATTCAGGACTGATTTCCTTTAGGATGGGCTGGTTGGATCTCCTTGCAGTCCAAGGGACTCAAGAGTCCAACACCACAGCTCAAAAGCATCAGTTCTTCGGCGCTCAGCTTTCTTTATAGTCCAAGTCTCACATCCATACATGACTATTGGAAAAACCATAGCCTTGACTAGATGGACCTTTGTTGGCAAATCATTGTGCTGTACACCTTAAACTTACAGTGCTGTATGTCAATTACATCTCAATAAAACTTAAAAAACAAAAATAGTAAAATATCCAGGAGGGATGGTATAGCGGCAGTGAGGAGTGGAGGGGTAAGAAGTAGTTAAATTGTGGATATATTTTGAAGACTACCCACATTACTTATTACACAGGGTTATCAAGAGGATCAACTGAGAGGGAATAGTTTGGAAATTATATTTTACATAAATGCTCCAGTCTCTACTAGAGTCAACATTTGTGAAACTCTTCATTTAGAAATTCAGTATTTGGTGGGAAGAGAATACAAATCCATTTTGGTTAAATTGTAATTAGTGAACTATCTGATATTTAATGAACTTTACTAAATTGTGGAATCAAGTTATCTCAAGAGCCTTTTCTAGGTGCTGTCTAAAAAAGCCTACAGAACAGTTTATTATAACCAAGGCTGACAAAAAAAAAAAAAAAATAGAGACAGGCATATACACTAATACAGTAGTGGAAAGGGAGTGAGAGATGCTATACATAAAAAAAAGCCTTGCAAAACTGCACCCACGGGACCTGGGAAATCTACCACAAGACTTTCTAGAGCACATCATCATGACATGCGTTAACTTGAGGTAGATCTCAGCTCATCTGGAGCAGGAGCTTTCTAACATGAGATGCACCCTTTAATCACAAAACATGATGGTGCCTCCCGAACTCAGTTAAACTCAGTATGCTTCCTTCCAGGCAGAACACATGTCCCAAGAGGGACAGAGTCTGGTACAAAGTGCTGCTTTCCAGCAGTGCCAGAGCCACTGAAATAGGAGCTAGGCTTTACTTCCTACCTTCTCCTATCAAGACTGCCACCCTGTCTGGACTATTACTGACTCCCTCTCTGATGGGCCTTTCTGTTGGCTTTTGTTGTTAAAAGCAGATTTTACTGTAGGTGGTCACACACTTGGTTGTAAGGTGAAGGGACTTCATGGAAATGGCAAAACTGCCACAAGGGTGGTAACATGTTTTACTGTAGCTATTAAGACACCAGAAAATTACCAAGAACTTTCAAATCCTACCACTGGAAGTGTGTTCTGTATACCAAAGCATCAGCAGGGAGGCAGAAATGCAAACTCTCAGGTTCCCAAACCTGCTGACTCAGACTCTTCAGGGTGGGAAGGAACTCCCTCAAGTGATTCTTAAACTTAAGTACTGTTTACAACACAAATGCACTGGCTCTTAGATATACTAGGGGTGTGGTTAGTAAGAAAAAGCTATTCTTTCCTATTTAAAAATTCAATTGTTGAGTGTGAAGGTTATTCTACTCTATCACCACAGTCCTTGATTAGCCCTCACTTCACATTTACAGAGTATTTATATAATGTCTTACCTACCAGGGTGTCAGCAACCGGTAAGTCAGCAAAATGCACGCTATGAATAGAGACTCATAATTAACTTACATCAAGGCAACATTAATGTTCAAATCACTTCATCCTACAAGAAAATATACACATTTGCCAGAAGCAATTCTGACATTTTACCAAGAATACATTTCAGATTAATTTCTAGGTAAGCAGTTAATATATGTGTATACACATAAACCTGTATGTGTACAGATATTCAATATATTCATGTTTGTATAAACATATATGCAAACATACATATGCATACACACATCAACACACACATGTATACACAGTGTATACACACTTCTGGCCTGTAAGGAGCTAGCTAACTAGCCAACTGTCAAACATGACTACATGGTCTCCTGAAAGGCAGAGGTGGCCAAGGCTTTATTTCCTCAAAGATAGCAATTCATTCAAGAGTAAACAATATTTCAAAAATAGGCAGAAAATCTGTTCTAAAACTATGAAAATGTATCTCACTCTCTGAACTATGGATCTCAAAACTAAGGAACCCTGCCCAGCAGTACCAGTCAAGACACCTGTCTACCTTACTCACCAAGACTAAGAGGGCGCTTACCAAACATGTGCTGCTAAGCAATTTTCTAAAAAAGAAGAAAATTAGAACTCGGGAAGTAAAGGTTCAACAATTAAACCCTGAATGAACAAATCAATAATAGTTTTACACAGAAAATTGAGAATAAACTGTCTCAATTTTATATTACTGTTTTTTAAAGGGGAAACAAGACAAGACCCCTTTTCATCTCATATTGATTATCAGTAAATTCTTTAAAATATTCAGAACTCCAATGTTTATAACAGTGTGACTAATTATGGTTTATCTGAAGAGGAGCTCTTAAAGTTTTTAACCATGATTTTCAGGAAGCTATTTCAAGCGGCACTTAAACTTTTAGAGGAGCGCTGACTACTTATGTATACTATGAGTGCTCAGAGACAAAACGCCTACCCTACCTTCAAACTCCCTCACTGTCATTACCATCCTTTATTTGCTGTTCCTTCTTTCATGATCGGACTGAGAGAGGAAAACTCAGGAAGTGCAATATTCCACTGTGCCTTTCAATTTTCCTGTAAACCAAAATATGAAGGAGTGAAGGAAGGAAAAGCGGGAAGAAGGAAATAGACCCCATTATTTCTTACCGCTAAAATTTAATAAGCGTCTGTGATGGACAAAGGAGAAGACGTCTATTTTAAAATTATTTTAATTTACAAATAGAAAACATCTTGGAAGAAAAAAATGAAAGAAAAACATAAAACACAGAGACAAATTTCTGCTCCAACAGCTTCTCAAATCCTCACTTGTTCACCAATCCCCAAGATGAAAACTACTTTTCTAAAAAGGTATTCAGCCGCCACTGTAAAAGAAAGAAAGATGGTCAATTTTGAGTGTTAAAGATTTTAATAATAATACATTTGAAATGCAATATGCTGTAATTTTATGGAACCAGAACCAGTTATTTGAGAACCACATCTATATTACTCCAAAACAGCACAAAGGAGAAGAAACTGAACTTTAAAATCTTGGAACTGAAAAGGCCCTTACAGATGATGTGGCTGTTGGAACAGGCTTCCTCTGTTAAAACTCAGAATCCTCATTTGAAAAACATGCTTAACAGCATAGCATAATGTCTTTCATAATAAGATGAAAACTATGAATTACATAACAGGACTGTTGAGAACTTTTTCAATTTGATGTACAAACTGGTTCTCAACCACTGTATCCAGAAACCTGTATTAATAGTAATAACAAAAATTGCCTTCCCTATAGAAGAATGTCTAAGTTTCAACAGCATGAACATTAAAATAATATACTGAGATACACGTTTTAAAACTGTAATGTTAAGGAAAGAAGATAATTCCTGTACTAAATGAAAGTTCACTTGGGATTTTCTGTAACATCTTACTGAAAAACCTGAACAAACAATTTGGCCAACCCAAAAATACTCCTAAAAAAAATAGCCCTGCATCTAAACTTTAACATAAAGTTCTAAAGGCTTATTCATTAAACTGTATTGCTTAAACTAAAATACCCACAACTATATAAATCTTTTAAATTATAACCCTGTGGATATGAATTCTGATGGCTATAATTGTACAGAAGAGGGGAAAAAAATCATCATAAGGAAAACAGTGATAATTCAGCCTAATGAAAGAGAAGTTTGTTTATTCTTCACCTGCTATCATCTCAAAAAGATTTTAATACGCTCTTTCAACAGGAAAAATATTTCTTTCAGTTTTATAGTTGTCATGGCATATCATGAAAAGAGTAAGTTTTCTGATAGCTTTTCTCACAAAATGTTTTATTTGGCCCTCACTTTAATGTAAAAACTATCTAGAGAGATATAAACTTTTAACTTTATTTTGATACATTTTTGTTACTAGAATAGTTTTCTAAGCAACTAGCTTCCTAAACGTCAGAGCTCAACTGTCTCTAATCAGTAAGATTCGCAAAACATATACTGTGCTTGTTGTAGAAATTAGAATCAAGAGAAAGCAAATTTTTAACACTTGTTTCAAAGACCTGTTGGGAACATCTCAGTTTCAAAAAGGTGTACTGAGAGTGCCTCATCCTAAAAGGTACTTTAGACCACAACTCATATAATGAAATAAAAGGTTTTCTAACATAAAACTAAGGTAAATAACAATGCTGAACAGATTCAAAATTCAGAAGTCTTCTATAAGGGAATCTAGCAAAAAGTAACTTAACAAGGGTAATGTTCCATTCTTAGGCTAAAAACAAACCACACCAAGTAAACCCAAGATAAAGGAAATTTATTTAGCAGTTATTTGTGAGAAATTGTCTGAAGACTTGAGTCTTTAGCAAGAAAATATCCACAATAGGCAATGGAGTCTAGGTATTGGATTTTTAAGAGGGCTAATGAAATGCAAACTGGAGCCTGAAGTGAGGCCTGTGACTCAGAATGAGTAATGGCCTGTACAGTGGTTAAGAACTGAGGCTCTGGAACTTGGATTTCACATGCTGCTCTACCACTTACAGGCATGCAATGTACTTACTCTCCATGCCTCAGTTTCTTCACCTATAAAATGGGCATAATAACATTGCTAATCTCACACAATTGTCATGAGAGTTAAAAAGGTCAACTCACACTAAGCTGTGTGTCCTTGGCACACACCAAGTGCATAATAAATGTTAACAATTATTACTATCATCATGATCATTAGAAAAAGGTTAAGAACCTTACATCGTTCACTTAATTCAACACTTACTCAAGTGCTTTCAATATACACAAGATAATACTGTGCTAGGTTCTGCAATACATACATATACACACATAACTACAATATAGACGTATATATATACATATGCATGAATATATGTAGTCATATATTAGTATTACATTATCAATTAAGAAATAATTCTGTAAGTTACACCTGTCTGACAATGGGCTAGGAAGCTGCATAGCAGAAGCACTGAGCTGACATCACAGACTCCACTCTACCCACTCTATTTACTGATTAGGTAGGGGCTGTAGCCCAAAGACATTGAGGCTCAGCTTTCCTAATTCTACTTGAGGATTTGCTCCATGATTCCAAAATTCCCAAAATGGCTTTCCTCACTAGGAATATAGCAGAGATTTCTAAACTGATGGAAGAGATTTGAGATACTTGGTCCTTTCCAGGTCTAACTCTCTGTGATCCTTTGTGGCATGTCTGCATAACAGCTATGAAAACCTACTTAAGAAATCCACCTGACCATGCTCATTCAGTCACGTGTCATTTAAAAAGGATAACTTCCGCAAGCATCCATAGTAAAATATCCAGTACTTAAGAGATTTATAGTTTACAAAGCATCTCTACCTTATAAAATAAGCCTAAAAGGCTTATCTCATGATTATATATCTAAATGACAGGTAAGGCTCAGAGACCAAGCAAATACAAAATCACAGAGCAAATAAGTACAACAGGTACTAAGTCTTTACACCAACAAAACTGCCTAAAGCTGACTGCTCTAACTGTACACTGCCACAAGGTGTCTCGACTCATGAATGCTTAATGAATCTCAAAAGCAAAAGCATTTAGAAAAGAATAAAGCAATTCCAGTGTTTTTCAGGTTTTTTCCCTCCTAATATACTAAAGTGTCAGTGTCTCATTACATTAACCACAACTTCCAGTCATTTATCTTTTCTATAGCCCTAGTCAGGAACTATTATCCCCACTGAATAAACTGGGCACAAAGGAGCTAAGTTGTCCAAAGTTATGACAGCTATTAAGTAACAAGAAAAATGTGAATATAGGCAATCTGGTTTAGGTTTGAACTCTACTACTATAGTGACCTTCAGACGGGGAATATTTCCTCTGCACCTTAATGTTGACAAGCTAATGTACTGCACAAAGAGAACTTGGATTTGAATACTGGTTCTATCACTGAATACCTGTTTTATCTCATACTGAGTACCTTTAACTAGCTTCCTCAATCCTTTGAAATTTTACTTATTAAAAAATGAGTGCCTATCTCACAGAATAGCTTTAAAAATTATGTAATATATAAAGTTACTTTGAATTATCTGGTACTCAGTAAATAGCAGTAGATTCTAACAACATTAAAAATTCAAAGAAACATTATCTATATATTAACCAAACAGCGAACTGTCAACTCAAATGGTCTGCATTTTCATTTTATCCTTGATAGTGTCTGTTTCAAAAAGTTTACTTACACAATGATGTTATTAATAGGAATATGGATCAATTTCACAAAAAAGCCAATGAATCCCATTATAGCAAATCCTATTGCTGTTGCCATGGCAATCTTCTGGAATTCTGGATTTAGGAAACACAAAATTTACATTACTTTTTGCACTGTCACTGCAAATAAAGGGGAAAAAATTAGCACTGACATAAATAAACTTACTGGTATACACTTCTGATAATAAGTATGCAATATTTTTTTAATGACATATTAATAGTAAATAAAGTATGACAGATTTTTAATTTTCCTGTTTTACTTATATTTAAGGAAATATAAAAATGAAGTGCATGTTCATGCTAGTGAATCAATCAATAAGCAGAGAAATATTTATCTTCCTAGCAAATGACTAGAATACCAAAAAGGAAACATGAATACACAGCATTTGTCTTAAAAAATTTTGTAACATTGATAAAAATATCAACTATAAAAGCACAGAATGTAATTTTTTATAAACAACAGGCCCACTGTCTTTGATATTGTCATAAAGCCAAAAAACAAGGCTTGAAAAACCAAATGGGGTCAAACACAGTTTTATGTAAAGGTTCAGACCCTGTAATGTTTCCATTTAACACTACTTCCTCAGGGAAGCTCTCCCCGCTTGTTAGCTTGGTTAGCCCTCCTATCACATACTGGTAGACCTTCCTCTATCTACCTTACATAATACTCACCACAGCAGTAACTAAAAACTATAATTGTCATTATTTGTTTATGATTGTCTTCCCTCAAAGATTCTAAGCTCCATAAGAGCAAGGACCACTCCTTATTACATTTTTTTATATATCATGCTATATATGTAATATAACATGTAATGTTATATTGTCTATTATATTCCCAGTCCTAACTCAGGCAGCAGTCAAAAAAAGAGCAGAAACAGACAAATTCTAGTGCATCTTTTAACACATGAATTATGATAAATAAGAAACTTTCTAGGTTGGTACCAACTATGCTGTTGATTTCATTATAAGGCCTTTTTTTGTTTGGGAGAGGTTTAGGGGAAGAGTGACATAGCATGAAGAGTTTCAAAAGATTTTTCAGAGTGGAAATGTGAAAGATATTGAAAACTCTATAAAGTCATTACATATGACCAAGGCAAAAGCAATATGGAAAATAAGGCTGTAACAAATAACCTTATAAGCCTGGAAAACACATAAAAAAGAAAAATCTATAACGGATGCACAAAGTATACAAAATGTAGCAAAAACTGACAATTCCAAAATAAAGCAAAAATAAATCAGTAAAAGTGGTGAAAGAAATACAACAATTATTAAACAGGAAGACATTAATATAGGGCTTAGAGAATGCAAAATATTAATTTTTTTTCTCTCATTCCAAAGCTATTACCTTTTCTATCAGGTTTGGTGCATCTTTTAACCAGCCGAATTGAGTCTTTCACAAACTGCCGACTTGGCTCAACGAACTGCATTACCTGATCCATGATGTCTGTTTAAAAACCAAACAGGAGAAAAAGATAATCACTGGTGTTACTTACTATATAGCAAGGACTTGCTGACTTATGTCAAAATGTAAATCCATACTGATAATGGATAGGTGGATTTCATCTCATTAAAAAAAAACAAAACAAAAACAAACAGACTCCAAGAGTAAATCAACACTATTTTTTTGTAATCTCCAGCAAACTATCAAAACAAATGCAGTAAAAAAAACACAGGTCTTGCCCCTGCTCTCAATGATCAAGGCGCACGCTCTTAATATCAAAGGGCACTCACTACTAAAGGCTAAGCACCTGACAATACATCCACTCCTTACACACCCTGCAGTCCTCTCACTGTTCCTGTTAAGGAATCTACAGTGTTGAGATGCAACCAAGCATTTTCTATATTTTACTTTAAATTCCCGGGACACCAGTGTCTAGCGCAGTGAGTGCCAACTGGGATGCTTCCAGAGCCGAGTAGAGGCAAATGTGGACTTCAATCGGATTGTTCTCTATCTATACAATTTTTAAAACCACAAAATCTGGCTAAACCAAGATTCAGAAGCTATTTAGCTAAATTCTAAATCTTTAGCTTTGGACACACCTTTTAAGGAAAATGGCTATACATTTTATCAACAGGTTCTCCCGTGTAATCTATCACACAACAGGAACGTCATCCAATCCTTAACAGTCACTGGTATTTAATATCACAGCTAATGAAACCAGCTCCTTACTTGTACTTCATTTATTTCTAGCACTTACAACAGCGGCCAGGGACAGAAATACTCAGTAAGTTTCTGTTGAGTTAAAGCCATTCACAAGAGGAGGTGGTGGTTCTACAAATCCCTTTCTATGGAATGTAGCCTCTCTAGGCCCTAGTTTTCTCACCCAGGGTGGGTTGCTAAAACAAGATATATGAAACACTAAAAGTATATCAGGAATTCTATAAACATTCTAGGCCAGGTATGCCAGGCCCAGAATGTTTTCATTTAACTGTTCTTCAACTCCAGTGAGGTTAAAATTTATAGATATCTTGATGAAAGCGAAGCACCTTTTTTTCCCAACAACGCGTTAACAACCGAAACACTGCACTGAATGTCAGGGAAGGGGATCCAATAACCCCTTCTGAATTGACTCAGACTCTAGATTCACCCTCCCACGTCACAGTACAGGACTGAGCTCTCGAAGACACATTCCACACCCACGGCCCCAGAGCCGACCCCGAACGGACCCTCTCTGACAACAGAACCGAGTGGAAACGTTCCCACAGAGGTAGCCAAGGACGGCCGACCTCAAAGCTTAAGCCCGGGCCGAGAGTCGGCCGGAGGGATCGAGGCCCTGGAAGCCCTTCTCCGTCAGACTCGCGGCTCTGAGTCAGCTTTCCCCGACGCCTTGTGGACAGGGAGCAGGCGGCCGGAGGGCTCCCCCACGCCCTCTGCCTTCGCTAGTGCCCAAAGGGTAGCCCCGAACCCCAGCCACACGAAACCTCACCTGCTCCGCGTCCGCTCACCAGAGACACGTAGCACAAGAGCGGCCAGACAGACGCCCACAGGAACCGGAAACCGGGCCCAAAGACCAGCAGCCCACCCCTCCGTTCATTGGGCTTTTGGGACTACGTCAGCGCGCAGGCGCAGTCCGATGTTCGTCTGGGCTACACTTCCGGAAACGGGCGCAGCGGTTGCATAACTACGAAGCAGAACTTGGCTTCGGCCTTTCGCGGCTTGCGTGGGGAATGGGGCGTTGCGTTTGTCGCGTGGGTCCCTCCGCTGCCTGGGCGGGGCGTGCATGGTGTGGGCGGCGCTGCGTGGCAAGGTGGCAAGAGCTCTCCGCTGTGTGGTGGGCTGCGTGGCTTGTACCTTCCGCTGCGTGAGCGGGATCGGGCGTGGCGTTCGTCTCTCGGATGCCTCCGCTGCCTGGGCGGGGCGTGCATGGCGTGGGTCCCTCGGCGGTGTGGGCAGGGCTTACTCCTGGGCGGGTTCTTCATCTCCGGGTGCTTTCCTGGTGGGTTACCTTTGCAGAGCGGGTCCGTACGACAGGGGATTGGCTCTGATGTGTTTCGTCTTGGACGGTTATCTCCTGACTGCCTATTCCTTTGTATGTATTTAATTGTATTGGTCATCACGGACCTTATAAGTAATAAAGTGTTTTATGACCAGTCTCACTCGACAGTCTCGTACCCCCAAAAGCTCGCTTTCCTCTGTATTCCTCTTTGGAGTTCCTTTGGAATTGAAGCCTTTATGCTCTGGGTTTGCCAGTGGGGACGTGGTACAATGTATGCATGTAATCTTGACTATGGGTTTCGCTGAAACTATTATGATGGTTGATGGTAGGTGGTGAGCTTGTCGAGGTGTGATTTTATGTTTTTAGAGTGAATCAATCATTTCAACAGTTAGTTATCAAGCACCTACTGTGTATAACACTTTACTAGGTGCTGTGAATGAGCCAGACGTGTCGTACCCTCTTACGGTCTAGTAAGGGAATTTACAGAGTACGGAAGAGAACAAACAAGATAACAAAGTAACTATAGTTAATAAAATGAAATGGCAATCCACTCCAGTACTATTGCCTGGAAAATCCCATGGACAGAGGAGCTTGGTAGGCTACAGTCCATGGGGTCGCAGATAGTCGGACACGACTGAGCGACTTCACTATATGCAGATAAAAAGCCTTCATGGATCGCAGGCATGTCTTTAGGAAGGGGCCTACATAACTCAATGGAACTATGAGCCTTGCTTTGCAGGGTCACCCAAGATGGCCAGTCATAGTGAAGAATTATGACAAAACATGTTTTATAAATAAAAAGTATTGTGAAGGGGGAGCGGGAAAGTAAAGAATGGCAGTGTAAAGACAACATTGCTTTGGATGTTCACTATAGGACTCTTAAGGCACCTGGGTTAAAGGCCTAGAGATGAAGAATTATTTAAAACCCCAATCTGTCCAGAATTTTAAAATTCTTTAAGGCAGCATACACATATGAACCTGCTGTATGTATGGACTACCTGCAGTGCAGTGTATGAAAATTGTTAAAAACATAAATTCCTGATCTCTACTTCTACCCACTGAATCAGAATATTTGGATGTTTAGGGGTTAGACACCTATATAGTTTTAAAACTTACTAGGATTTCTTAGGTACTGAAGTTTATAGCACTGAGAAGTCTAACTCCTCTCTGAACTCTGCTCTCTCAGCTGTTCACATGTATTCCTCTGGTACCCTTGTGCTCCATTGTTAGGCCAAGAGAGGAAGTGTTTCTCAGACCTCTGGGCTTTGAAAAAGTTTTTACTCTGCTTCATTACCAGCATATCCTGTAGTCAAGTGTTTTCTGCAATGAGTACTGATATTAACAGGGTCCAATATTTTGTTTTGACATGGACAAAAACCCATAATCGTATCATCACATATTTGGAAAACCTAGGGCTAGAAAACACATATATTTGTGTGTGTGTGTATATATATATATTTATATGTATTTGTGTATATATCTGTATTTGTATTGGTGTATATATATATATGTATCTGTGTATATTTGTATGTATATATGTATATCTCAGGTGCCCATCACCCTGATATACATTTATCTATTTATACAGAACAGCACACCGTGAGCATTGTGGACACCACATTCAAATATTATGTCCTTGTTATTTAGGTGAGAAAAGATTTTTATATTCGGGACTTCCCAGGTGACACTAGTGGTAAAGAACCCACCTGCCAATGTAGGAAATGCAAGAGATGTGGGTTCGATCCCTGAGTTGGGAAGATCCCCTGGAGGAGGGTACAGCAACCCAGTCCAGTATTCTTGGCAGGAGAATCCCATGGACAGAGGATCTTGTTGAGTTACAATCCATGAGGTTGCAAAGAGTCTGACACAACTGAAGCGACTTAGCACACATGCACACATATTTTTATATCCACACTCGAGTAATTAAAGTTTCAATTTCTTGAATTGTGATTTCATAGACATAGATAAGGAAATACCAAATGTCATGCAAGCTTAATACAGCCTTTTACCATGGAAGAGGTGAATTAGAACTATACTATAGCAACATTCCTGTATTTGTCATGAAGTGGTTTAGTAGACTATGCAACCACTAAAAAATAAAAGACTGTGCAACCACTGAAAAAATAAAAACTACTATATTGTTTTTCACTCTATAGCTGAAAAACCAATTGTGTATTAGAATAGCATGAATGTCATTTCTCTGAAGAGAAATACACAATCCACCCAAAACCCAAAAGGAGGCAAGAAAGGAGGAAGAGAGAAAAGAACATTAAAAGCAGTCCAGGAAAACAAAACAGGAGAAGTAAGTATAATCACATCTGTAATTTCATTACATCTAAATATAATTTTTAAGTTTAAAAAGCAAATGTCAAAGTGATTGAAAAATACAAAGATTTAGCTATAAGTTGCATAAATACACTTTAAATATAAAGACATAGGTTGCAAGTAAATAGATGGAAATGAAAGCAATGAAAAGATGTCAAAATTTGGTACCAGGGTTTGTTGATACCAGATAATAGTAGATAACATAGACTTTAACATAGGAATTACTGGAGATACAAAGAGGGTATTTTCATAATGATAAAAGGTATATCAATCATAATACCTTCACCAGGAAGGTATCTCAATCATAAATTTCTGTGGACCTAGTAACAGCTTCAAAATACAGGGGGGGAAATTACAAAAAACAATTCTACCAACAAGCAGGAGATTTTAAGTCTTCATTCCACAACTTAACAGCATTAGACAAAAAAGAAAATCAACAAAGAAATAGAAGATCTGAGCAACTTTGTCAACTACTCTACCCTACTTAGTCCCCAAAAGTGCAAATATACGTTGATTTCAAGTGCACATGGTAACTACAAAGATAAACACTGGGTCATAAAATAAGTCTTAAAGAGCAATCAAACCATACACTGTTTTTCCTGACCATTGTGGGATTAGAAATCGATGAAAACTAGGTACGTAGAAAAATCCCAAGTATTTGGATATTAAATAACATGCTTCTAAATAAATAATCCAGAGAGTCAAAGAAGGAGTCACAACAGAAATTAAAAAATTTATTGAACCAAGTGAGAATGTAGTGTACCAAACTGAAAGATCACTATACACGCACAAGAATGTGTAAAAAGGTTGACACCATCAAATCTGGGCATAAATAAAAATCAATCAGAACTCTTTATCATTGTCAACAAGAATGTAAAATGATACATAGCAGTTTTATAGAGCTAAGTATATGCCACCCTATAATCCTTCCATTTCAATGTTATTTACTGAAAGGATGTGAAAATATATTCACCAAAGGACTTGTACAAAAATATAGCCAAAAAACTAAAAGTGAGTCAGGGATCCATCAATAGAGAACAGATGGACAAAAAGATGTATTTCCACATTGTTTCCACTAATTCACAATTGAGAAAAAATCTACCTATCTATATATATATTTGTATATGTTTATGTAACAACATTAAAAGTGAAGTCGTTCAGTCGTGTCTGACTCTTTATGACCCCATGGACTATATAGTCCATGGAATTCTCCAGGCCAGAATACCAGAGTGGATAGCCTATCCCTTCTCCAGTGGATCTTCCCGATCCAGGAATCAAACTGAGGTCTCCTATATTGCAGATGGATTCTCTGTCAACTGAGCTATCAGGGAAGCCCGTAACAACATTGATGAATATCAAAAACACTGTGGTGAATGAAAGAAGTCTATGCAAAAGACTGCATACTGTAAATAATATTCAGAAGACATTCTAGACAATGCAAAATTAATACATGGTGAAACAGGGTTTGGGCATAGGGAATTTGGGGGTGAATGGTAATGTAACTTAACAGGGGTTAGGATTAAATAGGAGTCTTAGTTCAAACTGAGATAACAAAACACCAACTGGATGGTTTACACAGTAAGCACATTTCTCACAGTTCTAGAAGACAGAATGCTAATGTGGTTGGGTTCTTGGTAGGAGGTGTCACCCTGGTTACCAATGGCTGTCTTCTCAACTTATCCACAATTACTCTGATCCCACCATGGGGGCTCCACCCTTATCACCTAATCACCTCCCAAAGCCCCACTTCCAAGTGCCATTGCATAGCTGCTTCAACAATGAACCCACATTCATTGCTAAATATTCGATCCAAGGAAGAGTTGTGTGCATTTCTCACAGCTCACTAAATGGTACTCTTAAGGTATGCATTCTACTGTATCTAAAATTTACTTCAGAAAATAAAGCACTATATACGAATACTGAACTCTAGCTGAGTGATATATCTGCTGACAGAAGTAACATGTACAAGTAGAAGGACAATCATTGTAAGGCTAACTTGTGGTTGTATGGATATTCATGGAACAATTCAACTCAACTTATATGTATGTTTTAAAATTCTTGTAATGTGGAAAAAAGTCTAATATGCACAGCACTAACAGACTGGTTCCAAATAGGAAAAGGAGTACGTCAAGACTGTATATTGTCACCCTGCTTATTTAACTTATATGCAGAGTACATCATGAGAAATGCTGGTCTGGAAGAAACACAAGCTGGAATCAAGATTGCCAGGAGAAATATCAATAACCTCAGATATGCAGATGACAGCACCCTTATGGCAGAAAGGGAAGAGGAACTAAAAAGCCTCTTAATGAAAGTGACAGTGGAGAGTGAAAAAGTTGGCTTAAAGCTCAACATTCAGAAAACGAAGATCATGGCATCTGGTCCCATCACCTCATGGGAAATAGATGGGGAAACAGTGGAAACAGTGTCAGACTTTATTTCTTGGGGCTCCAAAATCACTGCAGATGGTGACTGCAGCCACGAAATTAAAAGACACTTACTCCTTGGAAGAAAAGTTATGACCAACTTAGATAGCATATTCAAAAGCAGAGACATTAATTTTTCCAAGAAAGGTCCATCAAGTCAAGGCTCTGGTTTTTCCAGTGGTCATGTATGGATGTGAGAGTTGGACTGTGAAGAAGGCTGAGCGCCGAAGATTTGATGCTTTTGAACTGTAGTGTTGGAGAAGACTCTTGAGAGTCCCTTAGACTGCAAGGAGATCCAACCAGTCCATTCTGAAGGAGCTCAGCCCTGGGATTTCTTTGGAAGGAATGATGCTAAAGCTGAAACTCCAGTACTTTGGCCACCTCATGCGAAGAGTTGACTCATTGGAAAGGACTCTGATGCTGGGAGGGATTGGGGGCAGAAGGAGAAAGGGACGACAGAGGATGAGATGGCTGGATGGCAACACCGACTCAATGGACATGAGTCTGAGTGAACTCCGGGAGTTGGTGATGGACAGGGAGGCCTGGCATGCTGCGATTCATGGGGTCGCAAAGAGTCGGACATGATTGAGTGACTGAACTGAACCAAGGAAGGATATGATTTATTTACTGCACAAGAGGGCAAGCTACGTACCTGAAACATCAAGCTCCCTCATTTATAGCTGGTGCTGACTCAGTGGATTATAACATCTCCATCCTTTCTGTTATTCGTAGTGTGTCCCTCCTAAGACTGATACTGTTGTTAAGAACTCTGTCAATGCGGTTATTCAATCAGATTAAGGAAGATTATTGGTTTGGTCAAGAGTGTTTAAGAACTTCAGCTTCCAGCTATGATGGAGAAACTGGAAAAAGATATGTCTTCCTAATGTTTAAAAAAATAGGAAACTGGATAAAATATATGAAATAACTATTCTCAAACACTGATAAATAGGAAATACAAGACTTTGAACTATAAGAGGTCTGTAAAAGAAGTAAAGTGAGTCTTAAAATCACTCCAGTCTCTCCCTGAAGAGCATCTTCCAAAGCACAACTGCAGGGTTGAAGGGAGCATCCTGTGCAGTGGTCTTGAGCTCAGGAGATACTTATTAAGGATCAAGAAGTCTGAGATGCCATAATTTCTGAGGCAGACTGGCACAGAGGAGGGAGTTAGATGGAGAAAGAGTTCTAGAAATCTTCAGGGTTCTCTGTGTCTGTTGATGAAAACTAAGCTATGCTAACAAAAGGAAAAACCACCAGGCTGCGGTAACAATGACCAGATGCTCTCAGAAGAGTCATTCCCAGAGGACACAAGATCTAGGAGACATGCAAATTCTAAGAAGTCAAATGAAGAATCTTTGCCAACTATATGGAAGATTTAGCAGAACTCTCAAGAAGGTAATATCTTACTAAAATGACAGAGTTAGTCATACAGTGGCCATCCCAGGTGGTGCTAGTGGCAAAGGACCTGACTGCCAATGAAGGAGATATAAGAGATGTGGGTTTGATCCCTGGGTTGGGAAGATACCCTGGAGGAGGGCATGGCAACCTACTCCAGTATTCTTACCTGGAGAATCCCATGGACAGAGGAGCGTAGCAGACTACAGTTCATAGGGTTGCACAGAATCAGAAATGACTGAAGCAACTTAGCATGCGAACACACAGCCAGAGAGTAAACATGGATAGGAAGGGAGAGAAGAAGTGATCAAGGCCAGACAGGAGCTAACAGTGTTCCTGTCAACAGTAGCAGGGAGCTAACAGTGAGTTACTTTAGAATAATTATTAAAAATATGGTCAAGGATTTAAAGAAAACATCATGAAAAGATCAATAGAAAGTACTATAACAATAACCAAATAGAGACTTAGAGCTGAAAAATATAGTATCTCAAACAATAAATTCACAACATAGAGATAGCACCCACTGAAAAGTTTAGAATATCAGTAAATTTGAACATGTAGAAACAGAAACTACCACAGTAGAAGAACATAAAGAAAGAAAATGGAAAAGAACCAAATTTAGTGACCCATGGGCAGTAAATTTTAACAACTGGCATCATGGAGAGAAAAGACTTGATTTATAGCATAGGCTAACTTTTATGATGTAAATACTGCCACTATTGCTGGTTTCAATGTACCAACATAACATCACTGAATATATTTTCCAAATTTGATGAATTATAAACTAACACACATCCAATAAGCTAAACAAACAAAAAGCCAAGAAAACCACAGCAAAGTATATCAGTTATTATAATCAAATTCTTGAAAAACATGATTAAAAAGATCTTAAAGTTAGCCAAAGGAGGCAATTCATACATATACAAGAGCAAAAACCAAGACTAGGCATTTCGTCTAAAATTGGTCACATCTTTAAACTACTGGTGCTGGTTGGAGGAATGAACCTGGATTTCTGAGCTCATTGAAAATGTTCTTCTACACTGAAGGATTATGATTTCTATCTTAGAAAGCTGGAAAACGAGAGAATATTAACTCCAAAGAACTAGGAAGCAAAAATAAAGATGAATTGAAATTAATAGACCAAGGGTCAGCAAACCGCAGCTCACAGGCAAACTCTGGCTCAAAACTTGTTTCTGTAAATAAAGTATTATCTGAACATAGTATTCATTTATTCATTTACTTGTTGTTTATTGCTACCTGAAAGGCCATATGGCCTGAAAACCTATAATATTTATTTAGCCCCTAATAGAAAACACTGAGTTTTTAAGTAGACAATATAAATAAATTAATGAAATCAATGGATTCTTTGGAAAACTAATAAAATTGGTAAATCTGTAGCTAAGCTGATGAAAGAGAAAAAAATACAAATTTCCATTATCAAGGGTGAAAGAGATGAGTATCAATCCTACAGACATTAGAAGGATAATAAGAGATTTGTACAAATGAAATTAGGCGGGTAAGTCTGATGACTTAGAAGCAAAGGAGAGATTCTTTGTGAGACAAAAGCTGATAGATGTGAATAGCCCTGCATACAGTAAACTGAATTAATAATTTAAAATCTTCCTACAAGGAAAACTGAAGGCCCAAATGTCCTCACTGATGAATTTTACCAAACACTTTATGAAAGAATATCATCATCATCATCATAGACTCCTTCAGAAAATAGACATGAAGGAACCCATTACAACTCAACTTTGGAAAGAAAAAACAAAACCAGACAAATATTTCAAAGAAAAGAAAACTACACCAATATCTCTCATGGACCTAGATGCAAAATTCATTCAGTTCAGCTCAGTCATGTCTGACTCTTTCTGACCCCATGAACTGCAGCATGCCAGGCCTCCTTGTCCATCACCAACTCCCGGAGTCCACCCAAACCCATGTCCACTGTCTCAGTGATGCCATCCAACCATCTCATCCTCTGTCGTCCCCTTCCCCTCCTGCCTTCAATCTTTCCCAGCATCAAGGTCTTTTCAAATGAGTCAGCTCTCCGCATCAGGTGATCAAAGAATTGGAGTTTCAGCTTCAACATTAGTCCCTCCAATGAACACCCAGGACTGATCTCCTTTAGGATGGACTGGTTGGATCTCCTTGCAGTCCAAGGGACTCTCAAGAGTCTTCTCCAACACCACAGTTCAAAAGCATCAATTCTTTGGCATTCAGCTTTCTTTATAGCCCAAATCTCACATCCATACATGACTACTGGAAAAACCATAACCTTGATGAGATGGACCTTTGTTGGCAAAGTAATGTCTCTGCTCTTTAATATGCTGTCTAGATTGGTCATAACTTTCCTTCCAAGGAGTGAGTGTCTTTTAACTTCATGGCTGCAATCACCATCCGCAGTGATTTTGGAACCCAGAAAAAGTCTGACACTGTTTCCAATGTTTCCCCATCTATTTGCCATGAAGTGATGGGACCAGATGCCATGATCTTCGTTTTCTGAATGTTGAGCTTTAAGCCAACTTTTTCACTCTCCTCTTTTACTTTCATCAAGAGGCTCTTTAGTTCTTCACTTTCTGCCAAAAGGGTGGTGTCATCTGCATATCTAAGGTTATTGATATTTCTCCCGGCAACCTTGATTCCAGCTTGTGCTTCTTCCAGACCAGCGTTTCTTATGATGTACTCTGCATATAAGTTAAATAAGCAGGGTGACAATATACAGCCTTGATGTACTCTTTTTCCTATTTGGAACCAGTCTGTTTTGCCATGTCCAGTTCTAACTGTTGCTTCCTGACCTGCACACAGGTTTCTCAAGAGGCAGGTCAGGTGGTCTGGTATTCCCATCTCTTTCACAATTTTCCATGGTTTATTGTGATCCACACAGTCAAAGGCTTTGGCATAGTCAATAAAGCAGAAATAGATGTTTTTCTGGAACTCTCTTGCTTTTTTGATGATCCCTGGTGTTGGCAATTTGATCTCTGGTTCCTCTGCCTTTTCTAAAACCAGCTTGAACATCTGGGAGTTCACAGTCTGTATGTTATTGAAGCCTAGCTTGGAGAATTTTGAGCATTACTTTACTAGCGTGTGAGATGAGTGCAATTGTGTAGTAGTTTGAGCATTTTTTGACATTGCCTTTCTTTGGGATTGGAATGAAAACTGGCCTTTTCCAGTTCTGTGGCCACCACTGAGTTTTCCAAATTTTCTGGTATATTGAGTGCAGCATTTTCACAGCATCATCTTTCAGGATTTGAAATAGCTCAACGGGAATTCCATAACCTCCACTAGCTTTTTTCATAAAGATGCTTCCTAAGGCCCACCTGACTTCACATTCCAGGATGTCCCGCTCTAGGTGAGTATGAGTGATCACACATTCATCATTATCTGGGTTGTGAAGATCTTTTTTGTACAGTTCTGTGTATTTTTGCCACTTCTTCTTAATAACTTCTGCTTCTGTTAGGTCCATACCATTTCTGTCTTTTACTGAGTCCATCTTTGCATGAAATATTCCCTTGGTATTGCTAACTTTCTTCAGTAAACTATTAAAAAATTTAGTCGAACTATGTGTGATAAGCATAATATAATATGAACAGGTAGAATTTATCTTGGGAATTCCAGGTTGATTTCATAGATGAAAACTTCATATAACTCAACATTAACAGAACAAAGGAGAGAAAAATAAGTTTCCTGCTTCAGGAAGAAAAAAAAAATGTGCAATTGACAAAATTTAGCCTGTAATTAATACAAAAAAAATGCACCAAAATAGGAATAGAAGTCAACTGATAAAAGACATTTTTAAAATATAAATTTATTTATTTTAATTGGCGGTTAATTACTTTACAATATTGTATTGGTTTTGCCATACATCAATATGTACAGTTAACATCATACTCAATGGTGAAAGATTGAGTTGATATTCCCTATGATCAGGCTCCATTTCCATCACATTCATTCAGCCTTGCACCAGAAGTCCTTGCCAGGGACATCCCTGGCGATTCAGTGGTTAAGACTCTAGGCTTCCAGTGCAGGGGGCATGGGTTCCATCTGGTCAGGGAAACTGAGATCCTACATGCTGCGCCTGCTGCTGTGCCAAGTCGCTTCTGTCGTCTCTGACTCTTCACAATCCTATGGACTGTTGCCTGCCAGGCCCTCTGTCCATGGGATTCTCCAGGCAAGTATACCGGAGTCAGTGGCCACGTCCTCCTCCAGGGGATCTTCTTGACCTAAGGAAGACTGAACCCTTGTCTCTTCTGTCTCCTGCATTGGCAGGTGGGTTCTTTACAACTAGCCCCACATGCTGTGGGGCACAAATGAAAAAATAAAGTCCTTGCCAGGCTAGCCAGTACAAAAAAAGCCAGGCAGCTATAGAAGGCATTTTTTCTTTTGGAAACAAAAATGCTCTTTTTTTTTTTTTTTGCAGACGACATGACTGAGTAGAAATTCCTAAGTGAAAGTCATGCAGTCATGTCCTACTCTTTGCGACCCCATGGACTGTACAGTCCATGGAATTCTCCAGGCAAGAATACTGGAGTGGGTAGCCTTTCCCTTCTCCAGGGGATCTTCCCAACCCAGGGATCGAACTCAGGTCTCCCGCATTGCAGGCGGATTCTTTGCCAACTGAGCTATTGGAAAAGCTAGAAATCCTAAGGAATCTCTAAAATTTATATTAAAGCTAGTGATGAGTTAAGAAGGCCATAGGTTACGATACAACACCACTTGTATCTCTATACATACTATTCCTACATATTGAAAATTTAGAAAATGAAAAATTTTAAATATCATTATATTTATATACTAGCATCAATATCATGAAATCGCAAAATGTTTGCAAAACCTATTCACTGAAAACTACAAAAAACTGGTGACAGAAATTAAAATTTAAAGAAAAATATTTTACTCATGGATTTAAAGACCCAATATTGTTAAGATGTTAGTTTTCCCAAATTAATAGCCAATCCAGTCAAAATCCCAGCTAGTTATTTTGTAGAACTGGACAAGCTGATCCTAAAATGTATCAGAGGGCCTAGAGTAGATTAGGTTTTAAACAAGAAGAAATTTGAAGGACTTCAGTCTTATAGAATGAGAGTATGTAGGACAGTATCGTATTGGTCTATGTTTTGATAAATAGATATATAGAAGAAAATAGAGTCCAGAAATATGTCCCACAAATATGGTCAACTGATCACCAAGAAAGGGGCCAAGAGGAAAGGATAGTCTTTTTAAGTAACAGTGCTAGTGCAGTTAGATATTAGGACAAAAGAAACCTATATAGGACAAAATAAATTTCAGTACTTCCCTCATATCATGCACATAAAAAGGCTCATAGACCAAAATGTAAATATTAAAACTATAAAACTTCTAGAAAAAAGCATAGGTGAAAACTTTCGTGATCTCAGGATAGGCAAAAATTTTTGATAGTTAACAAAAAGCGAACACGTGTATATCTGTGGCAGATTCATGTTGATGTATGGCAAAACCAATACAATATTGTAAAGTAATTAACCTCCAATTAAAATAAATAAATTTATATTTAAAAAGTTATTGATGAATTCAGTTCAGTTTGGTCATTCAATCATGTCCAACTTTTTGCAACACCATAGACTGCAGCAAGCCAGGCTTTCTGGTCCATCACCAACTCCCAGAGCTTGCTCAAACTCATGTGCATCGAGTTAGTGATGTTATCCAACCATCTCATTCTCTGTCATCGCCTTCTCCTGCCTTCAATCTTTTCCAGCATTAAGGTCTTTTCAAATGAGTCAGTTCTTTGAATCAGGCAGCCAAAGAATTGGAGTTTCAGCTTCAACATCACTCCTTTCAATGGTTATTCAGGACTGATTTCCTTTAGGTTTGACTGGTTGGATCTCCTTGCAGTCCAAGGGACTCTCAAGAGTCTTCTCTAACTCCACAGTTCAAAAGCCCCAATTCTTTGGCACTTAACTTTCTTTATAGTCCAATTCTCACATCCATACATGACTATTGGAAAAACCATTGCTTTGATCTGATGGATGTTTGTTGGCAAAGTAATGTCTCTGCTTTTTAATATGCTGTTTAGGTTGGTCATAGCTTTTCTTCCAAGGAGCAAGCATCTTTTAATTTCATGGCTGCAGTCACCATCTGCAGTGATTTATTTTATCAAAATTTAAAATGTTTGCTCTTCAAAGGACATTTAAGAATATAAAAAAGCAAGTCATAGTCTCACAATATGCTAACAATATATACAAATTTATACAAATATATTAACAATACATGTATCTGGCAAAAGACATATAGAACATATATAAAGAATGTTGTAACTCAATAATTAGAGGACAACCCAACTTTATAGAGAGGGAGGCAAATTAATTAAATGTTTAACAAAAGAATATATAGGAATGATCAAACGCATATGTAAAGATGCCTAAAACTATTCAGTACAGTTCAGTTGCTCAGTCATGTCCGACTCTTTGCGATCCCATGAATCGCAGTACACCAGGCCTCTCTGTCCATCACCAACTCCCGGAGTTCACTCAGATTCAAGTCCATCAAGTCAGTGATGCCATCCAGCCATCTCATCCTCTGTCGTCCCCTTCTCCTCCTGCCCCCAATCCCTCCCAGCATCAAAGTCTTTTCCAATGAGTCAACTCTTTGCATGAGGTGGCCAAGGTACTGGAGTTTCAGCTTTAGCATCATTCCTTCCAAAGAAATCCCAGGGCTGATCTCCTTCAGAATGGACTGGTTGGATCTCCTTGCAGTCCAAGGGACTCTCAAGAGTCTTCTCCAACACCCGAGTTCAAAAGCATCAATTCTTTGGTGCTCAGCCTTCTTGACAGTCCAAGTCTGACATCCATACATGACTACTGAAAAAACCATAGCCTTGACTAGACAGACCTTAGTCGGCAAAGTAATGTCTCTGTTTTGAAAATGCTATCTAAGTTGGTCATAACTTTTCTTCCAACGAGTAATTGTCTTTCAATTTCATGGCTGCAGTCACCATCTGCAGTGATTTTGGAGCTCAAAAAAATAAAGTCTGACAGTTTCCACTGTCTCCCCATCTATTTCCCATGAAGTGATGGGACAAGATGCCATGATCTTCGTTTTCTGAATGTTGAGCTTTAAGCCAACTTTTTCACTCTCCTCTTTCTTTTCATCCAGAGGCTTTTTAGTTCCTCTTCACTTTCTGCCATAAGTGTGGTGTCATCTGCATATTTGAGGTTATTGATATTTTTCCCGGCAATCTTGATTCCAGCTTGTATTTCTTCCAGACCAGCATTTCTCATGATGTACTGTGCATATAAGTTAAATAAGCAGGGAGACAATATACAGTCTTGACGTACTCCTTTTCCTATTTGGAACCAGTCTGTTATTCCATGTCCAGTTGTAACTGTTGCTTCCTGACCTGCATACAGATTTCTCAAGAGGCAGGTTAAGTGGTCTGGTATTCCCATCTCTTTCAGAATTTTCCACAGTTTATTGTGATCCACACAGTCAAAGGCTTTGGCATAGTCAATAAAGCAGAAATAGATGTTTTTCTGAAACTCTCTTGCTTTTTTCCATGATCCAGTGGATGTTGGCAACTTGATCTCTGGTTCCTCTGCCTTTTCTAAACCCAGCTTGAACATCAGGA
Source organism: Capra hircus (assembly GCF_001704415.2). Taxonomy (NCBI): domain Eukaryota; kingdom Metazoa; phylum Chordata; class Mammalia; order Artiodactyla; family Bovidae; genus Capra; species Capra hircus. The sequence continues at coordinate 1,290,147 of NC_030829.1, read as the reverse complement.
AGTTCATGGTTCACGTATTGCTGAAGCCTGGCTTGGAGAATTTTGAGCATTACTTTACTAGCATATGAGATGAGTGCAATTGTGTGGTAGTTTGAGCATTCTTTGGCATTGCCTTTCTTTGAGATTTGAATGAAAACTGACCTTTTTCAGTTAACAAGAAAATGCAAGTTAAAATCCTCATGAGATACACTATACATCCATCATAATGGATAACATGAATGACAATACCAAATATGAAAGATATGGCTTAGCTGCAACTCTCATTGATGCTCTTGGAATATAAAATGGTAAGGCCTTTCTAGAAAATACTTTGGCTATTTTACATAAAGTTAAACATTTATTTACCGTAAAACAGTGGCATCTACTTCAAAGTATTTACCAAGAGAAATGAGAACATTTGTATACACTTATTATACACATTATAATAATGTGGAGCAGCCGTGAGGAGATACCCCATGTCCAAGGTCAGGAACTGTGGCTATGCTTTACTGGACCTGCTAAGAGTGGATACCCCTCGTCCAAGGTCAGAGAAACCCCAGTAGGATGATAGGCACTGGAGTGGATTTGAGGAGATACCCAACGTCAAAGGGCAAAGGAGAAGCCCCAGCAAGGTGGTAGGAGGGGTGAATTAGTATTTAGAATCAAACCCCATTCCCACCAGTGATGCTCAGAGGGCTCAAACAAACCTTTTGTACACCAGGACCCAGGGAACCCACAGAGACAGAGACAGAACTGTGTTTGAGCATGTCCTGTGGAGGTACAGGTCAGTGGTGGACCGTCACAGGGACAGGGGCTCTGGGTGCAGCAGACCTGGGTGTGGCATAAGCCCTCTTGCAGGAGGTCACCATTAATTCCACCATAGAGCTGCCAGACCTTACACAGGACTTGGAAATTGACTCTTGGAGGGCACAAACAGAACCTTGTGCACGAGGACCCAGGAAAAGGAGCAGTGACCCTGCGAGAGACTGACCCAGACTTGCCTATGGGTGTCCAGAAGTCTCCAGTGGAGGCGTGGGTTGGTGGTGGCCTGCTGCAGGGTGGGAACACTCAGGGTAACAGTATATGTGTAGGATCTTTTGAAGGAAGTCACCATTGTTTTCATTACCTCCACCATAGATTGACCCCAGGTAAACAGCAGGGAGGGAACACAGCTTCACTTACCAACAGAAAATTGGATTCAAGATTTACTGAGCATGGCCCACACCCATCAGAACAAGATCCAGTTTCCTCCTCAGTCAGTCTCTCCCATCAGGAAGCTGCCATAAGCCTCTTATCCTTCTCCATCAGAGGGCAGACAGACTGAAAACCACAATCACAGAAAACTAACCAATCTAATCACATGGATCACAAGCTTGTCTAACTCAACGATATTATGAGCCATGCCATGTAGGACCACAGAAAACAGATGGGTCATGGTGGAGAAGGGAATAGCAAATCACTTCAGTATTCTTGCCTTGAGAACCCCATGAACAGTATGAAAAGGCAGGACACTGCCTTTTCATGATAGGACACTGAAAGATGAACTCTCCAGGTCGGTAGATGTCCAATATGCTACTGGAGATCAGTGGAGAAATACTTCCAGAAAGAATGAAGAGACGGAGCTAAACCAAAAACAACACCCAGTTGTGGATGTGACTGGTGATGAAAGCAAGGTCCAATGCTGTGAAGAGCAATATTGCATAGGAACCTGGAATGTTAGGTCCATGACTCAAGGCAAATTGGAAGTGGTCAAACAGGAGATGGCAAAAGTGAAAGTTGGCATTTTAGGAATCAGCGATTTAAATGGACTGGAATGGGTGAATTTAACCCAGATGACTATTATATCTATGACTGTGGGCAAGAATCCTTTAGAAGAAATGGAGTAGCCATCATGGTCAACAAAAAAATTGCAGTACTTGGATGCAGTTTCAAAAACAACAGAATGATCTCTGTTCATTTCCAAGGCAAACCATTCAATGTCACAGTAATCCAAGTCTATGCCGCGACCAGTAATGCTGAAGAAGCTGAAGTTGAACAGCTCTATGAAGACCTACACACCTTCTAGAACTAAAACCCCCCAAACATTTCCTTTTCATTATAGGGGACTGGAATGCAAAAGGAGGAAGTCAAGAAACACCTGGAGTAACAGGCAAATTTGGCCTTGCCGTATAGAATGAAACAGGGCAAAGGCTAATAGAGCTTTGCCAAGAAGATGCGCTGGTCATAGCAAACACCCTCTTCCAGCAACACAAGACAAGGCTCTACACAAGGTCATCACCAGATGGTCAACACTGAAATCAGATTGATTAAATTCTTTGCATCCAAAGATGGAGAAGCTCTATACAGTTAGCAAAAACAAGACCAGAATCATGAACTCCTTATTGCCAAATTCAGACTTAAATTGAAGAAAGTAAGGAAAACCACTGGACTATTCAGGTATGACTTAAATCAAGTCCCTTACGATTATACAGTGGAAGTGAAAGATGAATTTAAGGGACTAGATCTGATAGACAGAGTGCCTGATGAACTATGGTTGGAGGTTCATGACATTGTACAGGAGACAGGGATCAAAATCATTCCTAAGAAAAATAAATGCAAACAGGCAAAATGGCTGTCTGAGGAGGCCTTACAAATAGTTGAGAAAAGAAGAGAAGCAAAAAGCAAAGGAGAAAAGGAAAGATATACCCGTTTGAATGCAGAGTCCCAAAGAATAGAAAGGGGAGATAAGAAAGCCTTCCTCAGTGAACAGTGCAAAGAAATTGAGGAAAACAAAAGAATGGAAAAGACTAGAGATCTCTTCAAGAAAATTAGAGTTATCAAGGGAACATTTCATGCAAAGATGGGCTCCATAAAGGACAAAAATGGTATGAACCTAACAGAAGCAGAAAATACTAAGAAGAGGTGGCAAGAATACAGAAGAACTGTACAAAAAAGATCTTCACGACCAAGATAATCACGATGGTGTGATCACTCACCTAGAGCCAGACATCTTGGAATGTGAAGTCAAGTGGGCCTTAGGAAGCATCACTATGAACAAAGCTAGTGGAGGTGATGGAATTCCAGTTGAGCTGTTTCAAATCTTAAAAGATGATGCCATGAAAGTGCTGTACTCAGTATGCAACTTTGGAAAACTCAGCAGTGGCCGCAGGACTGGAAAACGTCAGTTTTCATTCCAGTCCCAAAGAAAGGCAATGCCAAAGAATGCTCAGACTACCGCACAATTGCACTCATCTCACACGCTAGTAAAGTAAGGCTTCAGCAATATGTGAACTGTGAATTTCCAGATGTTCAAGCTGGATTTAGAAAAGGCAGAGGAACCAGAGATCAAATTGCCAACATCCACTGGATCATGGAAAAAGCAAACGAGTTCCAGAAAAATATCTATTTCTGCTTTATTGACTATGCCAAAGCCTTTGACTGTGTGGATCACAATAAACTGTGGAAAATTCTGAAAGAGATGGGAATACCAGACCACCTGACCTGCCTCTTGAGAAATCTGTATGCAGGTCAGGAAGCAACAGTTAGAACTGGACATGGAACAACAGACTGGTTCCAAATAGGAAAAGGAGTTGTCAGGCTGTATATTGTCACCCTGCTTATTTAACTTCTATGCAGTGTACATCATGAGAAACTCTGGACTAGATGAAGCACAATCTGGAATCAAGATTACTGGGAGAAATATCAATAACCTCAGGTAATCAGATGACACCACCCTTACAGCAGAAAGTGAAGAGGAACTAAAGAGCCTCTTGATGAAACTGAAAGGGGAAAGTGAGAAAGATGGCTTAAAGCTCAACATTCAGAAAACTAAGATCATGACATCTGGTCCCATCATTTCATGGCAAATAGATGGGTAGACAGTGGAAACAGTGTCAGACTTTATTTTGGGGGGCTCCAAAATCACTGCAGATGGTGACTGCAGCCATGAAATTAAAAGATGCTTGCTCCTTGTAAGAAAAGTTATGACCAACCTAGACAGCATATTAAAAAGCAGAATCATTACTTTGCCATCAAAGGTCTGTGCTGGGGTCCAGCCCCGGTGGAACCACAGTGATTCGACTGGGAGATGGATAGGCGAGGGAAAAACTTATTTATTTATTAATATAAGATTAGATTAGGAAGAAATAGTGTAGTAGGAAAATTAAGTGGAGGAAAGAGGCTGAATAACTTGGTTTATGTGGAAAGCCAATACAGTTCCAGACAAGGAGCTTGCACCATCTATGTTAGGCCACCGGTGTCCGTTTGAATATCGGAGAGTGCCCCGCCTTGGGCTCTCTCTCTTACGGATCTTAGAAGCCGGGACAGGTAAGTAGACATGGCGAGCCTCCACGCCCCAGATGGGAATTCAGCCTGAAATTAGAGTAAAGAGGAGACATGGGGGAAACCAGTCCTTCCAATGACTGCCCCCCCCCCATTGTCCTTCAAGGCCTTTTATACTTTTGATTATACATAGAGATCAATGGGTAATACAAAGTTATGCAGCGTTAGCAGCCCAGACTCTTATCAAAACCAGGCTTTTCTCTCTGCATACAAGTCTTAGGTGATTTATATCATCTTCTGGCCAAAAGGGCCAGTTAACGTTTTACAGCCATTTTTCTGATAAGGGTTTGTCAACCAGAAGACTTATTTGTGTTGTTCTTCCCAAAGTCTGGTGCCACTCTCAGAAAGCACTAAATAAGGTTGCATTCTTACATAGCAAAGATATAGCAATTTATATCAAGTAAAAGGAGTACAGTGATTATAACAAAAGAAAAGTAACTCAAAAGTCTAGTGTTGTTAACATCAAAACTATTATATATCCTTTTCCATATCCTATTTACAGTGATTAACATCCTCCAAGGTGCCTAAAAGATAAAGAATATGGAGTCCTGGCAGCAATCATTGAGTCAACAGTGAAATCCTGTCACCAATATGATTTTTGGCTCTTTAGAAAAGGCTCTGTATCTTTAAGATGTTTTTAAGCTTTGTGCCTCTCACAGTTGGGGGGCTGAAAGCAATTCACAAGCTGTAAGAGGTCGGGGGAACCTGTTAGGCAAGCTAGAGAGTTATCAGAGGGGGTTTTAAGCCGAGACATTCTTTTGCAGGAGACTAAAGCCCTGAATTAACTTTTTCCAGAGAGTGTCAGAAAACTAGAAAAGTACGATACAATAAGGCAGGGATATCCTTAATTTTGGGGGGCTACATGCTCAGGAAATACCAGGGGGAAAACCTGAGGCCTGATTCGCCTTGCCCATCAAGGCCTCTGCCGCATGACCTAGACAAGGGTGGGATTCCTCACTCTGGCTCCCGGCAGGTCTGTCTAGTCAAAGCTATGGTTTTCCCAGTAGTCATGTATGGATGTGAGAGTTGGACTATAAAGAAAGCTGAGCACCAAAGAATTGATGCTTTTGAACTGTGGTTTTGGAGACTCTTGAGAGTCCCTTGGACTAAAAGGAGATCCAACCAATCCAGCTAAAGGAGATCAGTACTGACTATTCATTGGAAGGACTGATGTTGAAGCTGAAACTCCAATACTTTGGCCACCTGATTTGAAGAGCTGAACTCATTTGAAAAGACCCTGATGCTGCAAAAGATTGAAGGTAGGAGGAGAAGGGGATGACAGAGGATGAGATGGCTGGATGGCATCACTGACTTAATGGACATTAGTTTAAGTAAACTCTGGGAGTTGGTGATTGCTAGGGAGGCCTGGCATGCTACAGTCCATTGCTCAGTCCATGCAAAGAGTCAGACATGATTGAAATGAACTGATTATACACATCTGTTCAAGGCAATCTTACTCATAATAGTTAAAAACTGGAAACAAACCAAATGTCCATCAACAGAATGATAAATAGTGGAATAGTCATACAAATAAATAGTACTCAGTGACAAAAATGAATGAACTACTGATAGATGAAAAAGCATGAATGTGTCTCAGAAATGTTATGATGAAGAAAAAAGTTACATACTTAGATAAAGGCACAAAATGGTACATATTGTATGTTGTTATTGTTCAGTCACTCAGTCATGTTCAACTCTTTATGACTCCATGGACTGTAGCATGCCAGGCTTCCCTGTCCTTCACTATCTCCCAGAGTTTTCTCAAACTCAAGTCCATTAAGTCAGTGATGCCATCCAAACATATTATCCTCTGTCACCCCCTTCTCCTCCTGCCCTCAGTCTCTGACATCATCAAGGTCTTTTCCAATGAGTTGGTTTTCATATCAGATGGCCAAAGCATGGGACCTTCAGCCTCAGCATCACTCCTTCCAATGAGTATTCAGGGTTGATTTCCTTTAGGATTGACTAATTGGATCTCCTTGCTATACAACAGACGCTCAAGGGTCTTCTCCAGCAACACAGTTCAAAAGCATCAGTTCCTCATGGTTCAGCCCTCTTTATGGTCCAACTCTCACATCCATACATAACCACTGGAAAAACCATGGCTTTGACTATACAGAACTTTGTCATCACACTAATGTCTCTGCTTTTTAATACACTGCCTAGGTTTGTTATGACTCACCTGATAGCTCATTTGGTAAAGAATCTACCTGCAATGCGAGAGGCCTGGGTTTGATGCCCGGATTGGGAAGGTCCTTTGGAGAAGGGAAAGGCTACCCACTCCAGAATTCTGGCCTGGAAATTCCATGGATAGTAGACCTTGGGGTCACAAAGAGTCAGACATGACTGAGTGACTTTCACTTTTACTTCAGGTTAGTCATAGATTTTCTTCCAAGGAGCAAGGATCTTTTAATTTTGCAGCTGCAGTCACCATCTGCAGAGATTTGGGAGCCCGAGAAAATAAAGTCTGTCACTGTATCTATTTTTACCCCATCTATCTGTCATGAAGTAATGGGACCGGATGCCATGATCTTCGTTTTTTGAACGTTGAGTTTTAAGCCAGCTTTCCCACTATCCTCTCTCACTTTCATTAAGACGCTCTTTAATTCCTCTTTGCCATTAACGTGGTTTCATCTGCATATGTGTAGTTGCTGATATTTCTCCCAGCAATCCTGATTCCAGCCTGGGATTCACTCAGCCCTGCATTTCACATGATGTACCCTGCACATAATTTAAACAAGCACGGTGACAGTATACAACCTTGACGTAGTCCTTTCCCAATACGGAACCATTTTTTCCATATCGGGTTCTAACTGTTGCTTCTTGACCTACATATAGGTTTCTCAAGAGGCAGGTAAGATGGTCCAATATTCCCATCTCTTTAAGAATTTTTCCACAGTTTTCTCTGATCCACACAGTCAAAGGCTTTAGCATAGTCAGTGAAGCAGAAAAAATGTTTTTCTGGAATTCCCTTGCTTTTTCTATGATCCAACGGATGTTTCAGTTTGATCTCCAGATCCTCTGCCCTTTCTAAACCCATGTTATACAACTGAAAGTTCTCAGTTCATGTACTTTTGAAGCCTAGCTTGAAGGATTTTGAGCATTATTTTGCTAGCATGAGAAATTAGTGCAATTGTGCAGTAGTTTGAACATTCTTTGGCATTGCCTTTCTTTGGGATTGGAATGAAAATAGACCTTTTCCAACCTGTGGCCACTGCTGAGTTTTCCAAATTTGTTGGCATATTGAGTGCAGCACTTTAAAGCATCATCTTTTAGGATTTGAAATGTTGTTCAGTCGCTCAGTCATGTATAACTCTTTTTGACTCCTTGGACTGCAACATGCAAGACTTTCCTGTCTATCACCATCTCCCAGAGCTTGCTCAAACTCATGTCCATTGAGTCAGTGATGCCATCCAACCATCTCATTCTCTGTCTTTCCCTTCTCTTCCTGCCTTCAATCTTTCCCAGCATCAGGATCTTTTCTATGAGCTGGCTCTTTGCATCCAGTAGTCAAAGTATTGGAGCTTCAGCTTCAGCGTCAGTCCTTCCAATGAATATTCAGGATTGATTTCCTTTAGGATTGACTGGTTCGATCTCCTTGCAGTCCAAGGGACTCTCAAGACTCTTCTCCAACACCACAGCTCAAAAGCATCAATTCTTCAGCGTTCAGCCTTCTTTATGGTCTGACACTCACATCTGTACATGACTACTGGAAAAACCATTGCTTTGACTATACACACCTTTGTCTCTGCTTTTTAATACACTGTCTAGGTTTGTCATAGTTTTTCTTCCAAGGAACAAGCATATTTTAATTTTGTGGCTGCAGTGATTTTGGAGTCTATAGTGATTTTGGAGCCCAAGAAAATAAGGTCTGTCACTCTTCCCATTGTTTCCCCGTTGTTTCCATTGTTTGCCATGCAGTGATGGGGCCAGATGCCATGATCTTCATTTTTTTGAATGTTGAGTTTTAAGCCAGCTTTTTCACTCTTCTTTTTCACCTTCATCAGGAGAGTCTTGTTCCTCTTCACTTTCTGCCAGAAGGGTGGTGTCATCTGCATATCTGAGGTTATTGATATTTCTCTCAGCAATATTGATTCCAGTTTGTGCTTCATCCAGCCTAGCGTTTCACATGATGTACTCTGTATAGAAGTTAAGTAAGCATGGTGACAATATAGAGCCTTGATGTACTTCTTTCCCAATTTGGAACCAGGATTTGAAATAGCTCAGCTGGAATTCCATCACCTCCACTAGCTTTGTTTGTAAAATTGCTTCCTAAGGCCCACTTGGCTTCATACTCCAGGATCTCTGGCTCTAGGTGAGTAACCACGCCATAATGGATATCCAGGTCATTAACACCTTTTTGGTACAGTTCTGTGTATTCTTGCCACCTCTTCTTAATCTCTTCTGCTTCTGTTAGGTCCTTATCATTTCTGTCCTTGATTGTGCCCCACTTTGCATGAAATGTTCCCTTTATATCTCTAATATTCTTGAAGAGTCCTCTAGTCATTCCCATTCTATTGTTTTCCTCTATTTCTTTGCATTGTTCACCCAAGAATGCTTTCTTATCTCTCCTTGCTATTCTTTGGAACTCTGCATTTGGGTGGGTGTATTTTTCCCTTTCTTTTTTCCCTTTCACTTCTCTTCTTTTCTCAGCTATTTGTAAGGCCTCCACAGACAACCATTTTGCCTTCTTGCGTTTCTATACTTTGGGGATGGTTTTGGTAACTGCGTCCTATACAATATTATGAACCTCCATCGAGAGTTCTTCAGGCACTCTTTCTATTCAATTTAATCCTTTGAATCTACTGGTCACTCCCACTGTATAATCATAAGGGATTTGATTTAGGTCATACCTGAATGATCTAGTAGTTTTCCCTACTTTCTTCAATTTAAGTCTAAATTTTGCAATAAGGAGCTCATGATCTGAGTCATTGTCAGCTCTTGGTCTTGTTTTCACTGACTTATAGAGCATTTCCATCTTTGGCTGCAAACAATATGATCAATTTGATTTCAGTATTGACCATCAGGTGATGTCCATGTGTAGAGTCATCTCTTATGTTGTTGGAAGAGGGTTTTTGCTATGGCCAGTGTGTTCTCTTGGCAAAACTCTATTAGACTTTGCCCTGCTTCATTTTGTATACAAGACCAAACTTGCCTGTTACTCTAGGTATCTCTTGATTTCATGTTATTTCATTATAGTCCCCTATGATGAAATGGACATCTTTTATGGTGTTAGTTCTAGAAGGTCTTGTAGGTCTTCATTAAACTGTTCTACTTCAGCCTCTTCATCATTAGTAGCTGGGGCATAGACTTGGATTACTCTGATATTGAATAGTTTGCTGTAGAAATGAGCTGAGATCATTCTGTTGTTTTTGAGATACACATTACATAATTTCATTTATATCACATTCTAAACATTAAAACTGATCTGTAATGATGGCATATCCGTGGTTGCTCAGGGCAATGGCTGGGCATGGGGTTTTCTGTAAATAAACACTAGGGTACCTTTGGGAGGTGACAGTAATGCTATGCATCCTGATTGTGCTACCTGGGTGTGTACATTTTAAAAACTCATTGAACTGGTACAGTTTAAAGGGCCCATCTTATTGAGTGTATTTCGTACCTCAACACAGTCTTTTAAAAAACACTGAATAACCAAATAAAATTACTGTTCTGTTTGAACCTTGAGCTAAATTTTCAAATTTCTTTTATTGGAGAACACTTAGCAGCGTTAAAAGAAGAAACAGGTTTTTTTTTTTGTTTGTTTGTTTGTTTTTTAAATCAAAAGTTTCTAAGAAAGACACACGATGGCGATGTTACATCAAGAAAGCAGGTGTGCTTGGCCTCTCAAGTCAAGTCCTGAGCTCAGTACTCTCTTTTTATGGGCTTTTAGGAGTCTGGAAAATCCCATGGGCGGAGGAGCCTGGTAGGCTGCAGTCCATGAGGTCGCTGTGAGTCGGACACGACTGAGCGACTTCACTTTCACTTTTCACTTTCATGCATTGGAGAGGGAAATGGCAACCCACTCCAGTGTTCTTGCCTGGAGAATCCCAGGGACGGTGGAGGCTGGCGGGCTGCCATCTATGGGGTCGCACAGAGTCGGACACGACTGAAGTGACTTAGCAGCAGCAGGAGTCTTATCTAATATATATGACCATTGTCTACATTCAGTAACACGAAAATATTTTTTAAATATCTTGAAAACTTTAAAGATTCTTCCAAGATTTAAAAATTTTTCTATTTCTGCCAATGAAAGTCAAAATCATAAATTGTTCACAATCAGTGAGGCTGTTATTAGAGAGACATACGTACTACAAATTGAACTGTCTGAATTGCCCTGTCTGAGATTTGTCTTGTTTCTAGAAAGAGTGCTTATATTTCCATGATAATATAGTCATCCCTTGGTATCTGCAGACGATTGGGCCCAGGAATCCCACGGATACCAAAATCTAAAGGAGGGGAGATACTCAAGTCCCTTATTTAAAATGGTAGAGCACTTGCATGTTATAATCGACACACATCCTCCTTTGTACGTTAAATAAATCTCTAGATAACTTACAGTACCCAATATGACCTAAATGCTATGAAAATACGAAAGTGAAAGTGTTAGTCTCTCAGTCATGTCAGACTCTTTCCGACCCTATGGACTGTAGCCTGCCAGGCTCCTCTGTCCATGGAATTCACCAGGCAATAAGACTGGACTAGTCATTTCCTTTTCCAGGTTATGAAAATAGTTGTTTATAAACACTTTGTAAATAGTTCCCGGCTCGCAGAAAATTCAAGTCTTGCTTTTTGGAACTTTCTGGAATTTGTTTTTTTGAACATTTTGAATCCTGGTTGGTTGAATCAGAGGGTGCAGACCCCTTGGATACAGAGGGCTTACTGTACTTGATTTGTAGTTCAGACAGTCGGCCATTAGAGGGCAGTGCAAAAGTGCACATAAATAAAAAACAAGGATGCCACGTGGAAAAAGGCTGGTGGAATTGCTGGGAGCATGGTGTTTACTGTAGGAACCAACCACATCTTCTACAACAGCAGACTAAACCCAGATGATTCGTGAGACCAAGGAGCGCTCATTCTACCAGAGTAAAGGGTGACAATAAATATACATTGCTAGAAAACATCAATTTGATTCAGATTTTGTTGTTGTTGTTTAAAACATTATGTATCAGTAGGCAGTTCTATTTGCAATTAATAAGAGAGTTCCCATCAACGAACTCTCCTGCAGATAACTATAACCTAGACAAGATATGTTTAAAAAAAAAAAAACTACACGAAGATGTAGGAGAGAGAGGAAAGTCAGGCAGATTCTGGAGGGGAGTTGACACTGGAGGGAGAGAAGGTACTTGGTAAATTTCCCGACTTATGACTCTTATCCCGAGGGCAGACCCCAGTCCCAGGGGATAACCCCCCTACACCTATCCCAGGAGGTGATCCCAAGGGTGCATCCCTGGTGCCCATCCCTGCTGAGGTCACTTCAGTTGTTCATCAGCCTCCCTGAGCTTCAGTTTGTTCCTGCAGGTCATAAAGGAGAGCAAGTCTTTTTCTTGGGGTTCTTTTTAAGGATTAGCAGAGGTCCTGTGTGCGAAGTGCCTGGCATGTCATGGTTCGGTGAGTGATTACTTTTTGTTTGTTTGTTTGTTTTAACCCTGCTTCCCACTTTTCTTTTGTGGTTTACTTGGAATCTTGTGACTAATTCTCAATTTCTGAGGTACAGTCTGGCAGACACCCTCCCATTCAGCTTGAGACTCCCCTCCTGAATTATTTTCTTATAAAGGGCCATGAGAAAAGAAGAAAGCTCCTCACAAGAATAGTTTATCTTTTCATTTCCCTTTCAAAACCCAGGTTGGAAGAATACTCTGTCACGTTTTTGCAGTGAGTGCTAGCTTACTGGACCCCCCACCCGAAAAAAGAAGCCCCCAGCTGCTGGCAGCCTGTAAGGAACTGCAGGAGTTAGCACTTCCTGAGAGTATTTCAGAACACTGCCTGTCTCCAGTTTCCTAGCACCCTGCACCCTCCGTTCTTCATCTTAATGCTCTGTGGTTAAGTTTACAGAATTTTGAGTGATCATGTACACCAGTTATTTAAAGGACTACAGCCCTTCTCTACTCTGGGCTCACCTCTGGTTCTTCTTGTTCCCACCTACCCCATTCCATCAACACTCACCACAGGCCCCTCTACCACCACAAGAGGTAGGGAGCCTCCTACCTGGTTCCCTGCTTTCCTTCATGCCACTCATTTGCCATTCTCCTCCAGATCCAACAGTTAAACCATTAATATGCTTATCAATTTATATTAATCTTTCACTTTAACTTCTCCCATAGCTTCTTATTATGGTTCAGTTCAGTGCAGTTCAGTCGCTCAGTGATGTCCAACTCTGCGACCCCATGAATCGCAGCACTCCAGGCCTCCCCGTCTATCACCAACTCCCAGGGTTCACTCACATTCACGTCCATCGAGTCGGTGATGCCATCCAGCCATCTCATCCTCTGTCGTCCTCTTATCCTTCTTCCCCTAATCCCTCCCAGCTTCAGAGTCTTTTCCAATGAGTCAACTCTTTGCATGAGGTGGCCAAAGTACTGGAGCTTCAGCTTTAGCATCATTTCTTCCAAAGAACATCCAGGACTGATCTGCTTTAGAATGAACTGGTTGGATCCCCTTGCAGTCCAAGGACACTCAAGAGTCTTCTCCAACACCACAGTTCAAAGGCATCAATTCTTCAGTGCTCAGCCTTCTTCACAGTCCAACTCTCACATCCATACATGACTACTGGAGAAACCATAGCCTTGTCTAGACGGACCTTAGTCAGCAAAGTAATGTCACTGCTTTTTAATATGCTGTCTAGGTTGGTCATAACTTTCCTTCCAAGGAGTAAGTGTCTTATAATTTCATGGCTGCAATCATCATCTGCAGTGATTTTGGAGCTCAAAAAAATAAAGTCAGCCACTGTTTCCACTGTGTCCACATCTATTTCCCATGAAGTGATGGGACCGGATGCCATGATCTTCATTTCCTGAATGTTGAGCTTTAAGCCAACTTTTTCACTCTCCTCTTTCACTTTCATCAAGAGGCTTTTTAGTTCTTCTTCACTTTCTGCCATAAGGGTGGTATCATCTGCATATCTGAGGTTATTGATATTTCTCCCGGCAATTTTGATTCCAGCTTTTGCTTCTTCCTGCCCAGCGTTTCTCATGATGTACTCTGCATATAAGTTAAATAAGCAGAGTGACAATATACAGACTTGATGTAACACTTTTCCTATTTGAAACCAGTCTTTTGTTCCATGTCCAGTTCTAATTGTTGCTTCCTGACCTGCATACAGGTTTCTCAAGAGGCAGGTCAGGTGGTCTGGTATTCCCATCTCTTTCAGAATTTTCCACAGTTTATTGTGATCCACACAGTCAAAGGCTTTGGCATAGTCAATAAAGCAGAAATAGATACTTTTTCTGGAACTCTCTTGCTTTTTCAATGATCCAGCGGATGTTGGCAATTTGATCTCTGGTTCCTCTGCCTTTTCTAAAACCAGCTTGAACATCCGGAAGTTCACGGTTCATGTATTGCTGAAGCCTGGCTTGGAGAATTTTGAGCATTACTTTACTAGAGTATGAGATGAGTGCAAGTGTGCAGTAGTTTGAGCATTCTTTGGCATTGTCTTTCTTTGGGATTGGAATGAAAACTGACCTTTTCCAGACCTGCGGCCACTGCTGAGCTTTCCAAATGTGCTAGCATATTGAGTGCATCACTTTCACAGCATCATCTTTCAGGATTTGAAATAGCTCAACTGGAATTCCATCACCTCCATTAGCTTTGTTCTTAGTGATGCTTTCTAAGGCCCACTTGACTTCACATTCCAGGATGTCTGTAAGATGTCACACCATCGTGATTATCTGGGTCATGAAGTTCTTTCTTGTACAGTTCTTCTGTGTATTCTTGCCACCTCTTCTTAATATCTTCTGTTTCTGTTAGGTCCATTCCATTTCTGTCCTTTATCCAGCCCATCTTTGCATGAAATGTTCCCTTGGTATCTCTAATTTTCTTAAAGAGATCTCTAGTCTTTCCCATTCTGTTCTTTTCCTCTATTTTTTGCATTGACTGAGGAAGGCTTTCTTATCTCCTCTTGCTATTCTTTGGAACTCTGTATTCAGATGCTTATATCTTTCCTTTTCTCCTTTGCTTTTCACTTCTTTTCTTTTCACAGCTATTTGTAAGGCCTCCCCAGACAGCCATTTTGCTTTTTTGCATTTCTTTTCTGTGTGGATGGTCTTGGTCCCTGTCTCCTGTACAATGTCATGAACCTCATTCCATAGTTCATCAGGCACTCTAGCTATCAGATTTAGGCCCTTAAATCTATTTCTCACTTCCACTGTATAATCATAACGGATTTGATTTAGGTCATACCTGAATGGTCTAGCAGTTTTCCCTACTTTCTTCAATTTAAGCTTGAATTTGGCAATACGCAGTTCATGATCTGAGCCACAGTCAGCTCCCGGTCTTGTTTTTGCTGACTGTCTAGAGCTTCTCCATCTTTGGCTGCAAAGAATGTCGTCCATCTGATTTCAGTAGTGTAGTGTCTGTTCGTGGTTTTTCAGGGCTCTTAAGGACTGAAGAATGACACATAATGGAGAAATTACACAAACTACTTCGCTGTGTATTTCTACAAGTCAAGTAATCTGTTGCAGTAATTTAAAAGCAATTTTCTTTTAAATGATTAGTTTAGTACAATCTTAAACACTAAAGTTTTACACCCTCAGCACTTACTCCTTCAAATTCAACATTGTCTTTCCCCATTTGTCTTGTACCCTCTTCCTGTTCCTTCTTGGACTCTTTATGATTGTTTTCTTGCTGTGATCACCTCCCAAACGTTGGTAAAACTCCAGTTCAACCCACTCCTCTTTTCACTGTCCTCAAGCTCTTCACATTTAATGCACTGACATCTCTGTCCCCTAGCAAACCCTCTGTATTTTCATTTCAATATTTGATGAACAACGTGTACTTTCCAGTCTCTCTAACTTACCACCATCTTCCATATCCAGTTGCCAAGGCTTGTAGTATATGTTTCCTTAGAATCTTTCCTATCTTTTCTTTCCTCTACATTGTAATTCTACCTCAACTAACTATCATCTCAGGTCTTTCTAAAGCCCAACAATCACTCAAGGCTCACAGTCACTGAGTTGCAGAAGTCCTGAATTGTTATGTTAGGTCTCTTCAGGATTTATCTCAAGGCCACTCAAGGCCTCTGTATGGAGTGTGGCCTCTTCACTATTAACAGTGCTCCAGTAAGTTGGTTACACTAAAGCCATAAGGAGTGTAGTGGAATAACTCCAATGATGCTAACAAATATTTAATAATACAAATAATTTTGTATTATTTAAATAATAATACAAATAATTTGTAAGAATTTGGGGAAAAAGTGAGAAAGATGATGAAAGATGTGAAACTGGCTTCCAGAAGGAGGGGGGTTGAGAGGGAAACCACAGTTCAAGTGGCCTGGGTTCAGATTTCAGCCCCACCGCTGGCTTGACATTGGGCAAAATTATAGCTGGAGATTGTGATATATCCACTTAAAGGCCATTTTAGCAGGTAAATAATATTGTATATAAACTTTCCATCCCTGAAACTTGCACCTGGTGGCCTCTAATCAAATCACAAATATTAGTACTTACAGACACTGCACTTCTGCACTTGAAAAGTAAAATATCAATAATAGCTTTGAATAATAGTTTATGGAAATAATAATCAAAATGCCATAAAGAAATGCACTTTATCTGCCAAGGAATAGTGCTGATAGTCATTCTTGAAAGAGCCTGGGATGTCTGAAATAGAGAGAAATTATAGGTGGGTCACCTTACCTTAGAAAGGTCAGGACCACATACAAAATATTGTTTGACGTTTAACTTTCTGAAAAAAAGATATTGTCATATGTGGCAAGAAAATTACAGAAAGTTTAGTGTAGGGAAAGAGCAAATTAGCCAAGATGGCATGATCAGGCTTTCTTGCCCCACAGCCTCTCGCTTTCGCCCTATGTTTTGTAAATAATGTCAATGTAACTGCTGAGATCATTTATCGCACTGCAGGTGTGCCTCACGAGGCAGTTGCTTGGTCACCGGTTGTGTGCGGTAGGCCTGTTCAGCTCCACCTGAAAAGCGACAGGAATTACGACTGTCTCACAACTGTGTCGGCCGGGTCAGCCACAAGAGGAGAGACTATAGCATGGCTACCGGTACAGCTGCTGTGTCAGCCAGGAGAGAGGTTGCGTGCTCTTAAGTTGTGTTATGTAATGCCTGCTGCTAAGGTTGCTGCGCCAGCCAGAAGGGAATAAACGTGGCTGCAGTTGCTACAGCTCCTCACGTCTTCTTCCGGCCTCTTAGCTTGCGCCTTACCTACCGTGGAATCCACAAACACTTTGGACAGTGTGAACAGCAAGACAATTGGCGCTGTAAACAGGATGAAGAGCAATACAGTAGACATTTATGTTCTTTGAATCAAACAAGTTAAGATCAGCTTCTCATCTCTGCCCAGTTACTCCCAGGTTTGAACACATTTTCCAGTCACTACCAATTACTTAAGATAAGCCTTGGAAAAAGTAGACATGTGTAAACCATCCACATGTTGCCATTCACAGGTCCACCAGACTCACCTGGCTGTGAGCTGGGGTGGGAGGGCAGAGACGGTTAGGAGTTGCTGTTTGTGTCTGCTGCAGGCAACAAAAAGAGATTTTCACTTGTCTGGGAATGGTAGAGATCATTTAGTCCAGCGTTTCATTTACTGAAGAGGAAACCCAAGCTCAGCTCAGCTACTGAATGGCAGAGCCGGCCTGGAGCCCAGTTCTCTCAGCTCCTGGCCCAAGAGTTCCTTCCACTGCACCCCAGCTGCTGCTTTACAGCATTGAGGTTTGGGGATTTTACTTATTCAAATGCAAATGTTTTGTGTGCTTCTTTAATAGGACACTTTTTGTCTTTCCCAACTAGGGTTTGCTGTACTGAGTAAATGAGTACGGCAGTGGAGGTGTTAAAATCGTCGACCTCTCCCAAAGCGTGATTGTTTCCCTTTGTTTCTATTTGTAGTATGGAACACTTGCTTCATTTTTGCCCACAGCTTGAATCAGAGACAGCAGTACTTATGACTTGATGTCCTTGTCCTGGTGGCTGTAGTGAGGATAAAATTAATGAAATCAGTGTAGCTCACAGGAGGCTCGTGCCTATCCCCACTCCCACCCCTCCTTTGGGAATTCATCCAGGATGTTCACTGAAGGAACTCGTTGCTATGAAACAGCACTGCAGCTGGGCTCAGTGAGGGGTCTGGGTGGTCTCACAAAACCTAGCAATGTCTGCAGCTTTGAGAAGGCTAGAGATTGAAGGCCACCCAGTACTACACCACCGGGATAAATTTCCCATCTGGAATGTTCCCACTGGCTCTATTCTAACTTCCTGCCCAAGACAGAAACCCTCCCTGGCTTGCATGACCATGGGGACTCTCACGCTGGCTGTCGCACCACTGCCTACTTGTCCTGATTCTCTTCTAAGGAGTACATCCACCTGTAGGACCCAGCTCACCACCAGGCACAAAATGGCTCAAGATATGAATTGCGTGAAGTAATTTATGACTAGAAGGAGAGGGAATCACACCCAGCTGGGGTGAGAAGGAGGTGGGGGGTGGGGGTGAGGGGACAGAGAAAGAACAGAGACTGCAGCTACCAAGGGGAAGAAGAGAGGAGGAGAAACCTAGACTGATAACAAGTAAATGTCAATTTGGCTATACTTTTGTTACAATGTTGCAATATTTCCAATTGACTGATAAATGGTCACTGCTCTAAGTGGTCACAATGCCCTGTCACTCCGGCCACTAATGGCTAATGTCTGTTTCAGTTTAATGATCAGAACCTATGTCTTGCCCTTCCCAGGTGGTGCTAGTGATAAAGAACCCACCTGTAAATAGAGGACATGTAAAAGACATGGGTTCAGCCCCTGGGTCAGGAAGATCCACTGGAGGAGGGCATGGCACCCCACTCCATTATTCTTGCCTGGAGAATCCCATGGACAGAGGAGCTCGGTGGGCTATGGTCCATAGGGTCGCAAGGAGTCAGACACGATTAAAGTGACTTAGCACACACATATGCCTGTGTCCTAGGCAGTTGATAAATATTTTAAATGTTACCCCTTAAGAGAACTAATATGGCAGAAGTACACTTTTTAAAATGTACTTTTAATTATTTCACTTCAGAGAGGAATTTCCATGAGATACCATCTTTTTTTTCTATGGAAATACTATTCTAGTTGGCAATTTAAATTGTTTAACTGTGATACTGAAAATTCTGCTTTCATTTCCCTTCCTTGGAAGACACATCCAGCAGAGAGAACTTTCATCTCAAGCTCCCCTGAGCCATCCAACAGGGCCTACTCCTTAGGAAGGAGGAGAGGCATGAACCACCAGCCTCCTCTCTGGAGGAACACCAGAGTGCCCCCAAGACATGCCCACTGGAGAGGAGGGAGGCACTCATGAATCCTCAGGCCCAGGGCCACTCCTTTCCTGAAATTAATGGCTCACATATATAAGTACCGTTTAGCCACAAATTAATTAACATGGCCTTTCAGTCACTGCCCACATCTTGCAGGGGTCATCAAGAGAACCCAGAGCAGCACTCATCCAAAACTCTGCCTTCACCACCCTCCCTCTGCATCCTGGATCTTCCCTCTTGTGGCACAACCATTCCCAACCCCCTCTTCCTCTTCTCATACCATTGCCTTACTTTGTAGACTGACAACCTCTCCTAGCCCTCCCTTCTGCTCCTCCTTCCTCTCAGCTCTAGTTTCTCATTTCTCCATGTTTTGATGATCCATCATTGAAAAAGATCCACATATTATTTGGTAGAGGATGTGAAGTGAAATGAAGAGCACGTACAGAGAAGCTGTACTCTGTCTGGTCTTAGAGAAAGTGATGTACCGATAGAATTGGTTCTTAGGAATCCATTTTGCTTTGAGAAGACTCAGGAAGCTTTGAAAATGCCCATTTTTATGCATTTCAGAAGCTTATGATTGACTATCCTAAATTATTATTGCCTAGAAAATGATGGTGGCACATAGAAGGGCAATGCCTCAGGGACGAGACACATCTGGAATTATTAAATCAGTCATCTGAGCGAACCATTTCCTGTGAGTAACACAGATTAGCTCTACTGTTAATGAGGGAATCAGGATGGTAAGAAACACTCTTGAGGCTTCAAACAGAACTGTTAACCTGGGTGACTTACCAGTCTGATTTCAGCAACACCTGTAGTCCTTCCTGCCTTGTGCATGTCTTCTGTTTGAATTTTCCATATGATGTTTGAAACTCCTAAGAAACTTAAAAAATAAAAATCACCCATAATTCTAACACTAAAATAACTGTGTTAACTTTTCAGTGTACGATTTTAGCTTTTGTCCATAACCATATGAGTAGCAGTCACCATACTCTTTAAATATCATCTCAAATATGTTTCATGTTATTACATTGTTACCCAAATTACCATTTTGATATCTAAACGTGCCAATGAACAACTATGTCCTAATTTCTTTAACCATTTCCTTATTGTTAGGTACTTGTTATTTTTAATTAATTAATTCAGTTCGGTTCAGTTCAGTCACTCAGTCCTGTCCGACTCTTTGCAACCCCATGAACCACAGCACACCAGGCCTCCCTGTCCATCACCAACTCCTGGAGTCTATCCAAACCCATGTCCATTGAGCCGGTGATGCCATCCAACCATCTCATCCTCTGTCATCCCCTTCTCCTCCTGCTTTCAATCTTTCCCAGCATCAGGGTCTTTTCCAAAGAGTAAGCTCTTCACATCAGGTGGCCAAAGTATTGGAGTTTCAGCTTCAGCATCAGTCCTTCCAAGGAACACCCAGGACTGATCTCCTTTAGGATGAAATGGTTGGATCTCTTTGTAGTCCAAAGGACTCTTCTCCAACACCACAGTTCAAAAACACAAATTCTTTGGCACTCAGCTTTCTTATAGTCCAAATCTCACATCCATACATGACCACTGGAAAAACCATAGCCTTGACTAGATGGAAGTTTGTTGCCAAAGTAATGTCTCTGTTTTTCAATATGCTGTCTAGATTGGTCATAACTTTCCTTGCAAGGAGCGAGCGTCTTTTAATTTCATGGCTGCAATCACCATCTCCTAATTACTTTATATTTAAATGAAACAAAAATGAATATTTTATTTTTATTTATTTTTTTTGATGTTAACTTTGCTATCCTTTATTTTTTTTTTAAAGGGGGCGCTCCATTGCCCTGTTTTTTATTTTTATTTTTTTATTTTATTTTTTATTTTTTTTTATTTTTTTTATTTTTTAAATTTTAAAATCTTTAATTCTTACATGCGTTCCCAAACATGAACCCTCCTCCCACCTCCCTCCCCACAACATCTCTCTGGGTCATCCCCATGCACCAGCCCCAAGCAAGCTGCACCCTACGTCAGACATGGACTGGCGATTCAATTCTTACATGACAGTATACATGTTAGAATTCCCATTCTCCCAAATCATCCCACCCTCTCCCTCTCCCTCTGAGTCCAAAAGTCCATTATACACATCTGTGTCTTTTTTCTTGTCTTGCATACAGGGTCGTCATTGCCATCTTCCTAAATTCCATATATATGTGTTAGTATACTGTATTGGTGTTTTTCTTTCTGGCTTACTTCACTCTGTATAATTGGCTCCAGTTTCATCCATCTCATCAGAACTGATTCAAATGAATTCTTTTTAACGGCTGAGTAATACTCCATTGTGTATATGTACCACAGCTTTCTTATCCATTCATCTGCTGATGGACATCTAGGTTGTTTCCATGTCCTGGCTATTATAAACAGTGCTGCGATGAACATTGGGGTACATGTGTCTCTTTCAATTCTGGTTTCCTCAGTGTGTATGCCCAGCAGTGGGATTGCTGGGTCATAAGGTAGTTCTATTTGCACTTTTTTAAGGAATCTCCACACTGTTCTCCATAGTGGCTGTACTAGTTTGCATTCCCACCAACAGTGTAGGAAGGTTCCCTTTTCTCCACACCCTCTCCAGCATTTATTGCTTGCAGATTTTTGGATCGCAGCCATTCTGACTGGTGTGAAGTGGTACCTCATTGTGGTTTTGATTTGCATTTCTCTAATAATGAGTGATGTTGAGCATCTTTTCATGTGTTTGTTAGCCATCCGTATGTCTTCTAAATGAATATTTTAAATGACGAATGTACAATTCACAAAGAAGATAGACATCATAAATGATTAGACACCTAACAACAAAGAAGTATAAAGCAAAAAATTAGAAGAAATATAAGGGAAAAGAAAAATATAGTCATAGTGAGACATATTAACATTTCTCTGAGAATTTTTTATCAAGTGCAGAAAAAAACAAGAATAAGAGCATCTGCATGATGTCATTAATAAAATAAATATGATAGATTTCTATTTATATTAGTTTAGATTAACCTTATATCCTACACAAATATATTTAAAATTTTGTATCTCATAGGATTTTATTAGATTCCATAGGACATTTAGAAAAACTGGCAAAAAGATAAACATTACTAAATTTTAAAAAGTAGATTTTTTGATTCAGTCATATATGTACACACATATATTATTTTTGAAATTATTTTCCATTATAGGTTTTTATAAGATATTGACTATAGTTTCCTGTGCCGTACAGCAAACATTTATTGCTTATTACATATCTATTTTTTGCAATTAGAAATCTAGCATTCTATTTGTAATAAGCCAAACAAGTGGAATCAAAATGCCAATATTTTTAGTTAGGCAAAAATTAATAAATTTTCATATATATATATATATACACATACACACATATATGTATGTATTATATACATTATATGGGTTCCCGTGGTGTCTCAGATGGTAAGAATCCACTTACAATGTGGGAGACAGAGACCTGCGTTTGATCCCTGGATTGGGAAGATCCCCTGGAGAAGGAAATGGCAATCCACTTGCCTGAAGAATTCTTGCCTGGAGAACCCCTATGATTCTCCCCATGAGAGGAACCTGTCAGGCTACAGTCCATGGGGTCACAAAGGGTTGGACATGACTGAGCGACTAAGCACACGCACACACACACACACACACACACACACACAAACACACACACACACACACACAACCTAGATAGCATATTGAAAAGCAGAGACATTACTTTGCTAACAAAGGTCCGTCTAGTTAAGGCTATGGTTTTTCCAGTAGTTATGTATGGATATAAGAGTTGGACTGTGAAGAAAGCTGAGCGCCAAAGAATTGATGCTTTTGAACTGTGGTGTTGCAGAAGACTCTTGAGAGTCCCTTGGACTGCAAGGAGATCCAACCAGTCCATTCTGAAGGAGCTCAGCCCTGGGATTTCTTTGGAAGGAATGATGCTAAAGCTGAAATCCCAGTACTTTGGCCACCTCATGCAAAGAATTGACTCATTGGAAAAGACTCTGATGCTGGGAGAGATTGGGGGCAGGAGGAAAAGGGGACGACAGAGGATGAGATGACTGGATGGCATCACTGACTCAATGGATGTAAATCTGAGTGAACTCCGGGAGTTGGTGATGGTCAGGGAGGCCTGGTGTGCTGCGATTCATGGGGTCACAAAGAGTCGGACACGACTGAGCGACTGAACTGAGCTGAACTGATATGTATACAAAAGTTTTTTCTACTACACTTGATAAAGGCTTGAGAAATGAGGGAGGTGGTAGGGGGGTTCAAGATTGGGAACATGGATACACCCATGGTGGATTCATGTTGATGTATGGCAAAACCAATATAGTATTGTAAAGTAAAAAAAAAATAATAAAATAAAATAAAATCTGAAAAAAAAACATAAAAATAAAGAGATGGAGAAATTGGAAAACTTAAACTAAGTGAAATGGGAGCACTGAAAATGATATAGAAAAAGTGACACAAACTAGATAAAAAGTAAAAGATCCTTATATAGTCCAGCTGTTTTTAAATATGGCTGCTTCTTAGAAATGTATCTGGAGCTCTGGTGAAAAAAAAAGCAATACCTGAGCATTTGTATTTTTCAAAAAAATTCCAAGATAATTCTGATATGCATCTTGATTTTTAAAAGGTGATTACAAGTTTTTCTATTAAATGGTAGTTGTGGTGATATAGAATTCTATTATTTTTCTTTTTCTAATTTTAATTGGAGGCTAAATATTTTACAATATTGTAGTGGTTTTTGCCATACATTGATATCAATCAGCCTTGGATGTACATATATTCTCCATCCTGAACCCCCCTCCCAATTCCCTCCCCATCCCATCCCTCAGGGTCATCCCAGTGCATCAACCCTGAGGACCTTGTCTCATGCATCAAATCTGGACTGGTGATCTCTTTCACATATGATAATATACATGTTTCAATGCTATTCTCTCAAATCATCCCACCCTCTAGAAGAGTCCAAAAGACTGTTCTATACATCTGTGTCTCTTTTGCTGTCTTGCATATAGGGTCATCATTACCATCTTTCTAAATTCCATATATATACATTAGTATACTGTATTGGTGTTTTTCTTTCTGGCTTACTTCACTCTGTAAAATCGGCTTCAGTTTCATCCACCTCATTAGAACTGATTCAAATATATTCTTTTTTATGGCTGAGTAATATTCCATTCTGTATATGTACCACAGCTTTCTTATCTATTCATCTGCTGATGGACATCTAGGTTGCTTCCATGTCCTGGCTATTATGAACAGTGCTGCGATGAACATTGGGGTACACGTGTCTCTTTCAATTCTGGTTTCCTCAGTGTGTATGCCCAGCAGTGGAACTGCTGGGTCATAAGGCAGTTCAATTTCCAATTTTTAAGGAATCTCCACACTGTTCTCCATAGTGGCTCTACTAGTTTGCATTCCCACCAACAGTGTAAGAGGGTTCCCTTTTTTCCACACCTTCTCCAGCATTTATTGTTTGTAGGCTTTTGGATAGCAGCCATTCTGAGTGGCATGAGATGGTACATTATTGTGGTTTTGATTTGCATCTTTTCATGTGTTTGTTAGCCATCTGTATGTCTTCTTTGCAGAAATGTCTGTTTAGTTCTTTGGCCTACTTTTTTTGGGGTCATTTATTTTTCTGGAATTGAGCTACAAAAGTTGCTTGTATATTTTTGAGATTAATTATTTGTCATTGCTTCATTTGCTAATATTTTCTCCCATCCTAAGGCTCTCTTTTCACCTTGCTTATAGTTTCCTCTGTTGTGCAAAAGATTTTAAGTTTAATTAGGTCCCATTTGTTTATTTTTGTTTTTATTTCCATTACTCTGGGAGGTGAGTCAAAGAGGATCCTGCTGTGATTTATGTCAGAGAGTGTTTTGCCTAGGTTATCCTCTAGGAGTTTTATAGTTTCTGGTCTTACATTTAGATCTTTAATCCATTTTGAGTTTATTTTTGTGTATGGTGCTAGAAAGTGTTCTAGTTTCATTCTTTTACAAGTGGTTGACCAGTTTTCCCAGCACCACTTGTTAAAGAGATTGTCTTTTCTCCATTGTATATTCTTGTCTCCTTTTCAAAGATAAGGTGTCCATAAGTGTGTGGATTTATCTCTGGGTTTTCTATTTTCCATTGATCTCTGTTTCTTTCTTTGTGCCATATTGTCTTGATGACTGTAGCTTTGTAGTATAGTCTGAAGTCAGGCAGGTTGATTCCTCCAGTTCCATTCTTCTTTCTTAAGATTGCTTTGGGTATTCGAGGTTTTTTGTGTTTCCATACAGATTTAGAAATTATTTGTTCTAGTTCTCTGAAAAATACTGTTGGTAGCTTGATAGGGATTGCATTGAATCTATAGATTGCTTTGTGTAGATTACTCATTTTTACTATGTTGATTTTTCCCATCCATGAACATGGTGTATTTCTCCATCTATTTGTGTCCTCTTAGATTTCTTTCATCATTGTTTTACAGTTTTCTATATATAGGTCATTTCTTTAAGTAGATATATTCCTAAGTATTTTATTCTTTTTGTTGCAATGGTGAATGGAATTGTTTCCTTAATTTCTTTTTCTGTTTTCTCATTTTTAGTGTATAGGAATGCAAGGGACTTATGTGTGTTAATTTTGTATCCTGCAACTTTGCTACATTCATTGATTAGCTCTCATAATTTTCTGGTGGAGTCTTTAGGGTTTTCTATGTAGAGGATCATGTCATTTGCAAACAGTGAGAGTTTTACTTCTTCTTTTTCCAATTTGGATTCCTTTTATTTCTTTTTCTGCTCTGATTGCTGTGGCTAAAACTTCCAAAACTGTGTTGAATAGTAGTGGTGAGAGTGGGCACACTTGCCTTGTTCCTGACTTTAGGGGAAATGCTTTCAGTTTTTCACTACTGAGGATAATGTTTGCTGTGGGTTTGTCATATATAGGTTTTATTATATTGAGGTATGTTCCTTCTATTCCTGCTTTCGGGGGGGGGTTTATCATAAATGGATGTTGAATTTTGTCAAAGGCTTTCTCTGCATCTATTGAGATAATCCTATTGTTCTATCGTTCAATTTGTCAATGTGGTATATTACATTGATTGATTTGCAGATACTAAAGAAGCCTTGCATCCCTGGGATAAAGCCCACTTGATCATGATGTATGACCTTTTTAATATGTTGTCGGATTCTGTTTGCTAGGATTTTGTTAAGGATTTTTGCATCTATGTTCATCAGTGGTGTTGGCCTGTAGTTTTCTTTTTTTGGTGGCATCTTTGTCTGATTTTGGTATTAGGGTGATGGTGGCCTCATAGAATGAGCTTGGAAGTTTACCTTCCTCTGCAATTTCCTGGAAGAGTTTGAGTAGGATAGGTGTTAGCCCTTCTCTAAATTTTTGGTAGAATTCAGCTTTGAAGCCATCTGGTCCTGGGCTTCTGTTTGCTGGAAGATTTCTGATTACACTTTCGATTTTCATGCTTGTGATGGGTCTGTTAGGATTTTCTATTTCTTCCTGGTTCAATTTTGGAAAGTTATACTTTTCTAAAAATTTGTCCATTTCTTCCAAGTTGTCCATTTTATTGGCATATAGTTGCTGATGGTAGTCTCTTATGATCGTTTGTATTTCTGTGCTGTCTGTTGTGATTTCTCCATTTTCTTTTCTAATTTTGTTGATTTGATTCGTCTCCCTTTGTTTCTTGTTAAGTCTGGCTAATGTTTTGTCTATTTTATTTGTCTTCTCAAAGGACCAGGTTTTAGCTTTGTTGATTTTTGCTGTGGTCTCTTCTGTTTCTTTTGCATTTATTTCTGTCCTAATTTTTATGATTTTTTCCTTCTACTAACCCTGGGGTTCTTCCTTTTCTGGTTGCTTTAGGTGTAGAGTTAGGTTATTTATTTGAATTTTTTCTTGTTTCTTCAGGTAAGCTTTGAACCTTGCTATGAACCTTTCCTTTAGCACTGCTTTTACAGTGTCCCGTAGGTTTTGGGTTGTTGTGTTTTCATTTTCATTCATTCCTATGCATATTTTGATTTCTTTTTCTATTTCTTCTGTGTCTATTATTTTTCTATTTACCAATCATGATACAATGGTGTTAAGTGAGTAATAATTAAATAATCACAGTAGTAAAATGTATTTATCAGTTTTCACAATCAATAGTCAGATATGAAATAAAATATAACTATACTTGCAAGCTACAATGGGAACATGATTAACCTAACAATATAAAATAATTACATACAATTTGGGGGATCAAGCAGAGTGATGTGGTAAGCCGAAAGTACACACATGCACATGTTTTCATTTGTTCAGTCCATGTCTTTTGGTTGCGCTTCCCTGACAGCATTGTTGGTAAGAATCTCTCTGCAATGCAGGAGATCCCAGTTCAGTTCCTGTATTGGGAAGATCCTCTGGAGAAGGAATAGGCTATCAGCTCCAGTATTCTCAACTGGAGAATTCCATGGACCATATAGTCCATGGGGTCTATAAAGAGTCAAACATGACTGAGCGAATTTCATTTTCACTATGATCCCATTATCTTTTTCTTAATTGCTTTGGGTTTATTTTCCATAGGTAGGTCTTTTCCTTCTCTTGTTTCCTGTCTAGAGAAGTTCCTTTAGCATTTGTTGTACAGCTGGTTTGGTGGTGCTGAATTCTTGTCTGGAATTCTGAATACTTGTCTGGAAAGCTTTTGATTTCTCCATCAAATCTGAAGGAGAGTCTTGCTGGATAGGGAAATTTTGGTTGTAGGTTTTTCCCTTTCATCTCTTTAAATATATCATGCCATTCCCTTCTGGCTTGTAGAGTTTCTATTAAGAAAATAGCTGATAGCTCGATGGGAGTCCCCTCGTGTTATTTGTCATTTTTCCCTTGTTGCTTTTAATATTTTATCTCTGTCTTTAGTTTTTGTCAGTTTGATTCCTATGTGTTTGTTTCGTTTGTTCTTTCTTGGTCGATCCTGCCTGGGCATCACTGTGCTTCCTGTACTTGTTTGACTGTTTTCGTCTCCATGTTAGGGAAGTTTTCAGCTCTTATATCTTCAAATATTATCTCAGGTACTTTCTCTGTTCTCCCTCTGGGACCCCTTTGCTGTGAATATTGGTTCATTTAATGTTGTCTCAGAGGTCTCTGTCTTCATTTATTTTCTTTTTCTATATTCTGTTCTAGGGTGGTGATTTCCACCATGCTCTCCTCCAGCTCATTTATCTGTTCTTCTGCCTCAGTTATCCTACCATGGATTCCTCCTAGTGTATTATTCATCTTTGTTTGTTTTTTAGTTCTTATAGGTCTTTGATAAACATTTCTTTCATTTTCTCAGTCTTTGCCTCCATTCTTTTCCCAAGATCCTGAACCATCTTCACTATCACTATTCTGAATTCTTTTTCTGAAATGTTGCCTATCTCCACTTTATTTAGTTGTTTTTCTTGGATTTTATCTTGTCCCTTCATCTGAGACATAGCTTTCTGTAATATGGCTTTTGTTTTAGTTGCTGTGGAACTGTGGTTCTCACTTCTGTCTGCCCTCTGATGGAGGAAGCTAAGAGGCTTGTATAAACTTCCTTATGAGAGGGACTGGTGATGGGAAAAACCAGTTCTTGCTCTGGTGGACAGGGCCTTGCTCAATAGAGCTTTAATCCAATTATCTGCTGATGAGTGTGTTCGCACTCCCTCCCTGACAGTTTTTGTCCTAGGTGATCCAGCTGTATGTATGTGTTAGTCACTCAGTCTTGTCTGACTCTGCGACCCCATGGACTGTAGCCTGCCAGGCTTCTCTGTCCATGGAATTATCCATGCAAAAATACTGGAGAGGGTTGCCATCTCCTTCTCCAGGAGACCTTCCTGACCCAGGGATCAAACCCAGGTCTCTTGCATTGCCAGCAGATTCTTTACCATCTGAGCTACCTGGTAAGCTCCAAAGTGTCTGTAGCTCAGGACAATATTCTGGTTTCCTTTACATCTGAGTCCTTTACCTGAGATTTGCTCCTGACAGGAGGAGGGACACCTTTTGCTGCCATGATGGGCCGGGCAGGCAGAGGAGGGTAAAATGGGTGCAGGCTGGTGTCTGTTCTTTTCTCATGTGTTGGGGAAATGATTCTGCTCTTGCCTAATGGTATCTAACCTCTCCATGAGCAATCGCAAAATATCAGGTACCCTCAAGAAATGTCCTAGGTGTGATCATTGATAAAGGATCCAATACATAGCAGAAGTTCAAGAAGCCAATTTTAAGAGACATATTTCACTCACACCCCAGATCAAGTTCAAGGGAAGTTGTGATGCTCATCACCCTTGTAGGAGTCCACATTTATGAAGAAGCACTGTGGGAAGACTCAATTAGTAGTCACCACGTCTTGGGTCCTCTGGATGACCTTCTTCCTCAGTGGCACCACCTCCTGGCAGGTCCTGAAGAGACCGGGCCCCTGTCAGTGTGAACTGAACATCTCATGGTCCCAAAGCTGAAACCCCAGTGGGTCCTGAGGAGACTCAGCTTCTGTTAGCATCAACTCACCCTTGGGTTGTCTGGAAGCCCAGGCTGGCAGCCCAGGCTGGCAGCAGGGAACTCACCCCCCCCACAAGCCAAAGCCCCAGTGGGTCTTGAGGAAACTGGGCTCCAGTCAGCATGAACTGGATGCCACATGGTCCCAAAGCTGAAACCCCAGTATTGTTGGGCTAATGGCAACCTCCAAGAGGATTTATGCCAAGGGAGATCTTCCCAGACTGCTGCTGCCAGTGCCCCTGTTCCTGTGGTGAGCCCCTGACAACCCACAGGAGATATTCCAAACTAGCAGGTAGTTTTGGTTCAGTCTTCTGTGGGATCACTACTCCTTTCTTCTGAGTCTTGGTGCATGAAAGGTTTTGTTGGTGCCCTCCAAGATTGGAGTTTCTGTTTCCCCCAGTTCTGTGGAAGTCTTGTAATCAAACCCACTGGCCTTCAAGGTAGCTTCCCTGGGGATTTCCAGTCCCTTTTTTTGGATCCCTAGACTGGTATGCCTGACATGGGGTTCAGAACCTTCACAATGGGAGATAACATTTTTGCTATTACTGTTCTCCAGTTTGTGGGTCACCTACCTGGCAGGTATGGAATTTGATTTTATGGTGACTGTGTCCCTCCTACTGCCTCAATGTGGTTTCTTCTTTGTCTTTGGATGTGGGGTATCTTTTTTTGGTAGGTTCCAGTATCCTCTTGTTGATGGTTGTTGTGGGGAGAGAGCAAATTAGCCAAGATGGCGTGTTCAGGCTCTCTCACCCCACGTTTTGTAAATAATGGCTATGTAACAGCTGAGATCTGCATGAGCACTGCACGAGTGTGTCATGAGGTACTCACTTGGTCACGGGCTACCTTGTGCTCTAAGGATATATGAGTTTCACCTAAAAAGCAGTGGCGTATTGCTGCCACATCATGGTTGTGTCCATTGAGTCAGCTATGAGAGGAGAGAATATAGTGTGTCTGCTGCTACAGCTATGTGTCAACCAGGAGAGAATAAACTTGTGTCCAGTTCCTACAGCTCCTCGAATCTTCTTCCAGCCTTTTAGCTCACACTTTGCCTACCCTGGGTTCAGCAAACAATTGTTCAACAATTGTTCAACAATCAATCAGCAATACAATTAACAACTAGTTGTGATCTTGGTGCTCTTGCAGGAGATGAGTGCATGTCCTACTTCACCATGTTGAACCGGAAGCCTTGGTTTGTTTTTATTATTTTACAGTTACAGACGATCCTGCAATTAATACTTTCAAGGGCCTAACTTTTTTCTCCTTTTTACTATTTCTTTGGGATAAATTTTTAGAGTTTAGAATACCAGTCCAAGTTATACATATATTTTCATAGCAAATTAACATTCCATTAGGGCTGTAGCAATTTATACTACTTTCTTTATTAGTCTGTATATTGTATATGTTGCCCAGTCTCCTGTTGCATTTTTATTTTAACCATTTTTACTTATAAAAATTTTACATTCCTGTGTAATTGAATCTGTCATTTTTCTCTCCTATTTTTATATTTATTCAATTCTTCAAGTGCTATCAACACTTTAAAATTATAACAAATTCTGCCTTTACACAAGCTCATCTGTGATTTCTCTAATATTTAGTTATTTGATATGTTCAGAGATTATTTGAATATGGTTATATATTTACTTTTTCCAAAATGCTAATCTTAATCCAATATAATTTATTAAGTTTCTGCCATTTCCCACTCATTATCCAGCATTATTTAAATAATCCCACACTCATCTATGTCAACTTTAGGGCTTTCTATACTTTTCTGCTCACATGTTTTTCATCCATGCTTGAAGTATGATATTTTATAGTATGTTTCTATATGTGGTAGAGACTCTTATATTATGTTATAATTTTTCTCAAACTATTCTTCTGAACCCTGAAAATCTTCATTTCAGTTTCACTTAAGCAATTTCTTTTCTTGGTCACACTGTGATGATCCCACCTCTTAAATAATGAACTCAAATCCCACTGAGCCTGGCTTTCTTTCTCTTTGCCTTTTCTTTTATTCCAAGTAATACTGCTCTTTAATATCATTGGGATGTATCATCCTGTTTCCTAGTTCTATCAATGAGGCTGAGCAGAATGACTGATCATTTTACAACAGTACATCAACATTGCACTTTTCTCACCTTCTTGTCTTTTCACCAAAGCTGTGTTGCCAAATCCCAATTTCAGAGGGCCATTGTCCATGTTCTTAGTTTCTCTTTCACTGCCTAGTACAGCTGGATTAAAACCAAGTGATGGTGAATTGATGTTGTGACAAAAGCTGTTACTAAGCATTTAGGGTTTGTGCAAGGGTAATAGGAGACTCAGATGTAGGTAAAGACTTGCTAAAAGAAAATATGATGTGTTCTTACATACACAACGTTTTGTGGTCAATTTTAAAAAATTCTAGAGCAGATTTTTAGAGATGTGTCAATTACTGATGAAGAGACTGTGTAGGGAAACTGGGGACAAGACATGTGAGAACAAAGTTCCTTTTTTGAAAGTCAAATTAGTAAAATAGGAAACTCTAAAGGGAAAAATAGAAGGAAGGTGATAGACAGGCAGAGATAGTGAGGAGACTTGAGGATTCTTATCTCAAAAAGACAAGATCTGTTGGAGTTTTTAATACATTATCTTTTTCAAACATGGCCAAAAAAAAAAAGTTCCCTAATGTGATGACTACAACTTTCAAAAGAGGGAGCTGAACTCAGATAAGTTCAGTCAACTCATGGAAACTTCACTTGTGGCTGTGTGGCATGACACCCTGTTTTCCTCTCCACTAGCATTCTTTTGTGATACTCTTGCAAGTATGTAGAAAAAGTGGCTCACAATATTTCCCTAGCTATAGAAAGTTAAAGCTTGTTGAATGAACACATGGGTCTGATCTCCAGGCCCATAGATGGGCCTGCCTACCTGCCACTTCTCTAGCCTGTGGGCATCACAGGCACCTCATTCCCATCAGGCTGCCCTACTGGCCCAGGGCTCCCCATTTCAGGGCATACTCCTCCCTCTCACCCAACTGTTCAGGTTGGAGGCCCAGAGTTAGCTCTTCTTTACAGCATCCCCTGCTTCCTCTCTCCACTGTGCTTCAAGCCCATGGCCCCACTGGACTGGCCTCCCCCAGCACCTCTCACCTCCCTCCTGTCAATTTTCTTTTCAAAATGTTCATTTCATCCCTATTGTTTAAAACTGAGTAATGCCTTTTTAGTGTGGGGGGAGGAGGGCATAGGGTTCTAAGTCAGCTCACACAGCCCAGTGTGTTCTGGCCCCACAGCATCCTGTGGCCTCATCTGGATCACTGTCTCCGAATCACATGGCCATCACAAACTGGCCTTGGTGTGTGCCTCGGACCCACCACGTTCCTTCTAAGCTCAGACTGAGGGCATTTGAATAATGAATCATCCCCTCCACCCCATTCTGCTTTTTCTCATGACACTTAGCATTTTCTAACCTTTTTTTGGAACTCATTTATGATGTTATTGGTTATGTCTGTCTTCCTCCTCAAAAATATAAGTTCCACCAGGACAGAGGCTATTGTCTATTTTACTCACTGCTACCTAGAGAAATGAAATACATACCAGTTACTTAACAAATAGTTGTTAAAGAAAGTGGTTCATTCATTTTAATTTACAACATATACATTAACAGAGGACATACCCACCAAACTACTGGGTAACATGTTCCTATAAGACAACAGGGCATGTTCTGGGTGATAGATTCATGGTCAAACACTCTCAGACTAATAAATAGGAAGTTTAATAGGAACTAAATAAAAAGGCCACCTGTGGGCTCAGAAGGTAAAAGAAAAATAAGATATTGGGGTGAAATGACATAGTATAGGGATTCCAGAAACTAATTTTGAGAGTTGGGGGTTTTCTGTTGTTTTTTTTTTTTTTTTCCCTATGGTGCATTTGTTATAATCAATGAACCAATGTTGATACATTACTATCAAGTAACGTCTATTGTTTGCATTAAGGTTCTTCATTGTGTTGTATAGCTTTATGTTTTTTTTTTCTAATTTTTATTGGAGTATAGTTGAATTAGACTGTTGCATTTATTTCTGCTGTACAGCAAAGTGAACCCACTCTGTTTTAGATTATCTTCCTGTATACGTCCTTAAGTGTACTGAGTAGAATTCCTTGTGCTACACAGCAGATCCTTACTAGTTATCTACTTTCTACATAGTAGTGTGTGTGTGTGTGTGTGTGTGTGTGTGTGTGTGTGTGTGTGTCAGAGTTTCCCTGGTGGCTCAATGGTAGAGAACTCCATGTGGGAGATATGGGTTTCATCCCTGGGTCAGGAAGATCCCCTGGAGAAGGAAATGACAACTTACTCCTGTATTCTTGCCTGGGAAATTGCATGGACAGAGGAGCCTTGCAGGTGACTTAGCTACCAAACAACAACAATAACAATATGTATGTGATAATTGCAATCCCCTGAGTTATCCTTTTGTCTGCCACTTTGTAACATTGTACAGGAGACAATGACCAAATTATCCCTGAGAAAAAGAAATCCAAGAAGGGGAAGTGGTTGTCTGAGGAGGCTTACAAATAGCTGAGGAAAGAAGAGAAGCAAGGAGGAAAGGGAAAAACATATTCAACTGAACGCAGAATTCCAGAAAATAGCAAGGAAAGATAAAAAAGCCTTCTTAAGTAAATAATGGAAAAAATAAAGGAAAACAATAAAATGGGAAAGACTAGCGATCTCTTCAAGAAAACTGAAGATAACAAGGGAACATTTCATGCAAAGATGGGCACAATAAAGGACAGAAGTGGTATGGACCTAATAGAAGCAGAAGATATTAAGAAGAAGTGGTAAGAATACACAGAAGAACTCTACAAATAAGATCTTCATGACCCAGGTACCACAATGGCATGATAACTCACCTAGAGCCAGACATCCTAGAGTGTGAAGTCGAGTGAGCCCTAGGAAGTGCTACTACCAACAAAGCTAATGGGGGTGATGTAATTTCAGCTGAGCTATTTCAAATCCTGAAGATGATGCTGTTAAAGTGCTGCACTCAATATGCCAACAAATCAGGGAAATGCAGCAGTGGCCACTGGATTGGAAAAGGTCAGTTTTCATTCCAATCCCAAAGAAAGGCACTTCCAAAGTATGTTCAAACTACGGTACACTTGTGTTCATCTCACATGCAAGCAAGGTAATGCTCAAAATCCTTCAAGCTAGGCTACAGCAGTATGTGAATTAAGAGCTTCCAGATGTGTAAGTTGGATTTAGAAAAGGCAGGGGAACTAGAGATGAAATTGCCAACATCCACTGGATCATAGAAAAAGCAAGGGAATTCCAGAAAAAAAGTCTACCTCTGCTTATTGATTACGCTAAAATCTTTAACTCTGTGGATCACAACGAACTGCAGAAAATTCTTAAAGAGATGGCAACACCGGACTACCTTATATGTCTCCTGAGAAACTTGTATTCAGGTCAAGAAGCAACAGTTAGAACCAGACATGGAAAAAAATACTGGTTCTAAATTGAAAAAGGAGTATGTCAAGTCTATATATTGTCATCCTGCTTTATAAAATTATATGCAGAGCACATCATGTGAAGTGCTGGGCTGGATGAATCCCAAGCTGAAATCAAAATGACTGGGAGGAAATACCAGCGACTTCAGATATGCAGATGACACCACCCTAAGGGCAGAAAGGAACTAAAGAGCCTCTTGATGAGAGTGAAAAAGGAGAGTGAAAAAGTAGGCTTAAAATTCAATATTCAAAAAACTAAGATCATGGTATCTGGTCTCATTACTTCCCAAATAGATGGGGAAAAAGTGGAAACAGTGACAGACTTTAGTTTTACCTGAGCTCCAAAATCACTGCAGATGGTGACTGCAGCTACGAAATTAAAGACACCTGCTCTATGGAAGAAAAGCTATGACAAGCCTATGACAAACCTGTATTAAAAAGCAGAGACATCGCTTGCCAACAAAGGTCCATCTAGTCAAAGCTAGGGTTTTTCCAGTAGTCATGTACAGATGTGAGAGTTGGACTATAAAGAAGGCAGAGCACCAAAGAGTGGATGCTACTATGGTACTGGAGACGTCTCTTGAGAATCC
Organism: Capra hircus; assembly: GCF_001704415.2. Lineage (NCBI taxonomy): Eukaryota > Metazoa > Chordata > Mammalia > Artiodactyla > Bovidae > Capra > Capra hircus. The sequence goes on along the minus strand of NC_030829.1, from coordinate 1,254,862 downwards.
CTTGGATGGCAAAGAGATCCATCCAGTCAATCCTAAGGAAAGCCAACCCCGATTTTCATTGGAAGGACTGATGTTGAAGCTGAATCTCTGCTACCTTGGCCACCTGATGGGAAGAGCCAACTCATTGGAAAAGACCCTAATGCTGGAAGAGATTGAGGGCAGGAGGAGAAGTGGGTGACACAGGATGAAATGGTTGGATGGCATCACTGACTCAATGGACATGAGTTTGAGCAAACTCCAAGAGATAATGAAGGACAGGGAAGCCTGGTGTGCTGCAGTCCCTGGGGTCACAAAGAGTCAGACATGACTTAGCTACTGACCAACAGCTGCTACTTCTCTGCCCCATAAGTTTATTTCCATATCCGTGACTCCGTTTTGTAAATAAGTTTATATGTATCATTTTTTTAAAGATTCTACATGCAAGAAATACCACATTTGTTTTTCTCTAACTTACTTCGCTCAGTATGACAATTTATAGGTTCAACCATGTTGCTACAAATGGCATTATTTCATTCTTTATTACAACCAAGTAATATGCCATTGTATATAAGTACCACATCTTCATTCATTTACCTGTTAGTGGACATTTAGGTTGCTTCCATGTCCTGGCTATTGTAAATAGTGCTGCAATGAAAATTGGGGTGCATGTATCTTTTCTAATTATGGTTTTCTAGGCATATATGCCCAGGAGTGGAATTACTGAATCATATCATAGGTCTATTTTTTTTTAAGGAATTTCATACTGTTCTCCATACTGCTGTACCAGTTGACATTCCAACCAACAGTGTAGAAAGGTTCCCTTTTCTCCACAGTTTCTACAGCATTTATTATTTGTAGAGGTCTTGATGCTATGAGGTAGATATCTCATGGTAGTTTTGATTTTCATTTCTCTAATAATTAGTGATGTTGAACATCCTTTCATGTGCTCTTTGACCATCTATATGTCTTCTTTGGAGAATGTCCATTTAGATCTTCTGCCCATTTGTCCATGTTTTCTATTGTGTTGTGTGTTTCTTTTCATGTTGAACTGCATGAACTGTTTATATATTTGGGAGATTAATCCATCAGTTGCTTCATTTGCAAATATTTCCTTCTATCCTGTGGGTTGTCTTTACCTTTTGTTTATGGTTTATTTTATATAGATTTATTTATTTTAATTGGAGGTTAATTACTTTACAATATTGTATTGGTTTTGCCATACATCAACATGAATCCACCATGGGTGCTGTGAAAAAGCTTTTAAATTTAATTAGGTCCCATTTGTTTATTTTTATGTTTGTTTTTATTTTCATTATCTAAAGATAGGGGTCAAAAAAGATCTTGCTGCAATTTATGTCAGAGTGTGTTCTGCCTATGTTTTCCTCTAAGAGTTTTATATTACTCAGCCTTACATTTAGGTCTTTAATCCATTTTGAGTTTATTTTTCTGTTAGGGAGTATTCTAATTTCATTCTTTTTCATGTATCTGTCTAGTTTTCTCAGCACTGCTTATTGGAGAGACTGTCTTTTCTCCATTGTATATTTTTGCTTCATTTGTCATAGGTTAATTGACCATAGATGCCTGGGTTTATTCTGGATTTTCTATCCTGTTCTATTTTTTATATTTCTGCTTTTGTGCCAGTACCATACTGGTTACTGTAGTTTTATAGAAGCCTGAAGTCAATGAGCTTGATTACCCCAGCTTCATTTTTCTGTCTCAAGATAGCTTTGGCTATTCAGAATCTTTTATATTTCCACACACATTGTAAATTTTTTTGTTCTAATTCTGTGAAAAATGCCATTTGTAATTTGATAGGGATTGTCTTGAATCTATAGGCTGTTTTGACTAGTATAGTCATTTTCACAATATTGGTTCTTTCAGCTCAAGAACACGGTATATCTCTGCATCAGTTTGTGTCATCTTTGATTTCTTTCATCATCATCTCATAGTTTTCTGAGTGTAGGTCTTTTTGTCCTTAAGTAGGTTTATTGGAAGGAAAGTTATGACCAACCTAGACAGCATGTTGAAAAGCAGAGACATTACTTTGCCAAAAAAGGTCTGTCTAGTCAAGGCTATGGTTTGTCCAGTGGTCATGTATGGATGTGAGAGTTGGACTGTGAAGAAGGCTGGGTGCCAAAGAATTGATGCTTTTGAACTGTGGTGTTGGAGAAGACTCTTGAGAGTCCCTTGGACTGCATGGAGATCCAACCAGTCCATTCTGAAGGAGATCAGCCCTGGCATTTCTTTGGAAGGAATGATGCTAAAACTGAAACTGTAGTACTTTGTCCACCTCATGCGAAGAGTTGACTCATTGGAAAAGACTCTGATGCTGGGAGGGATTGGGGGCAGGAGGAGAAGGGGACGACAGAGGATGAGGTGGCTGGATGACATTGCTGACTCGATGGACGTGAGTCTGATTAAACTCCGGGAGCTGGTGATGGACAGGGAGGCCTGGTGTGCTGTGATTCATGGGGTCGCAAAGAGTCGGACACGACTGAGTGACTGAACTGAACTGAACTGAGGTTTATTCCTAAGTATTTTATTCTTTTTGTTGTGTTGATAAATAAGGTTTGTTTCCTTTATTTTTCTTTCTGATTTTTCTTCATCAGTGTAGAGGAATGCAAGATATTTCTGTGTATTAATCTGATGTCCTGAAACTTTACAAAACTCATTGATAAGCTCCAGTAGTCTTCTGATAGCATCTTTAGGATTTTTCTAAGTATATTATCATTTCATCTGATAGTTTTACTTCTAGTTTCTCAATTAGGATTCCTTTTATCTCCTTTTCTTCTCTATTTGCCATGGCTAGAACTTCCAAAACCATGCTGAATAAAAATGATGAGAATGGACATCTTGGTATTCTTATTCCTGATCTTAGAAGAAAAGTTTTCAGATTTTCACTGTAGAGAATGCTGCTTGTTGTGGGTTTGCCATATATGGCAACTATATTTATGTTGAGATAGATTTCCTATGCCCACTTTCTGGGGAGATTTTTTTTTTAATCATAAATAGGTGTTGAACTTGGTCAAAAGCTTTTTCTGCATCTGTTGATATGACCATGTGGTTTTTATTCTTCAGTTTGTTAATGTGGTGTATCACACTAATTAATTTGTATATATTGAAAACCTTGCATCACTGGGATAAATTCCACTTGATCATGGTGTATGATCCTTTTAAAATGTTATTGAATTTGGTTTGCTAGTTTTTGTTGAGGGTTTTGCGTGAGTCTTCACCAGGGATTGTTGTTGTTCAGTCATTCAGATGTGTCCAACTCTTTGAGACCCCATGGACTGCAGCACACCAGGCTTTCCTGCCCTCACCATCTCCCAGAGCTTGCTTAAACTCATGTCCATTGAGTCAGTGATGCCATCCAACAATCTCATCCTCGGTCATCACCTTCATCTCCTGACTTCTATCTTTCCTAGCATCAAGGTCTTTTCCAATGAGTCACATCTTTGCATCAAGTGGCCACAGTATTGGACCTTCAACTTCAACATGAGTCCTTGCAATGAATCTTCAGGGTTGATTTTCCTTTAGGATTGACTAATTGGATCTCCCTGAAGTCCAGGGGGATCTCAAGAGTCTTTTCCAACACCACATTTCAAAAACATCAATTCTTCTGCATTCATCCCTCTTTATGGTCCAATTCTCACATCCATAATGACTACTGGAAAAAACATAGCTTTGACTATACAGACATTTGTTGGCAAAATAATGTCTCTGCTTTTTAATATGCTGTCTAGGTTTGTCATAGCTTTTCTTCACATGTCTTTTAATTTCATGGCTGCAGGAGCAAATGTCTTTTAATTTCATGGCTGCAGTCACCATCTGCAGTGATTTTGGAGCCCAAGAAAATAAAGTCAGTCCCTGTTTCCATTTGTTCCCCATCTGTTTGCCATGAAGTGATGAGACCAGATGCCATGATCTTGGTGTTTTGAATGTTGAGTTTTAAGCCAGCTTTTTCACTCTCCTTTTTCACCTTCATCAAGAGGCTCTTTAGTTCCTTTTCACTTTCTGCCATAAGAGTGGAGTCATCTGCATATCTGAGGTTATTGATATTTATCGCAGCATTCTTGATTCCAGCTTGTGCTTCATCTAGCCCATTTCACATGATGTACTTTGCATATAATTTTATAAAGCAGGATGACAATATACAGCCTTGACATACTCCTTTTCCAATTTGGAACCATTCTATTGTTCCATGTCCAGTTCTAACTGTTGCTTCTTGACCTGAATACAGGTTTCTCGGGAGGCAGGTAAGGTGGTCTGGTGTTGCCATCTCTTTAAGAATTTTCCTCAGTTTAAAGTGATCCAGAGTCAAAGGCTTTAGCATAGTCAATAAAGCAGAAGTAGATGTTTTTCTGGAATTCTCTTGTTTCTTCTTTGATCCAACCAGTTTTGGCAATTTCATCTCCAGTTCCTCTACCCTTTCTAAATCTAGCTTGAACATCTGGAAATTTTCAGTTCACATATTATTGAAGCCTAGCTTGAAGGATTTTGAGCATGACCTTGCTAGCCCGTCAAATGAGTACAATTGTGTGATAGTGTGAACAATATTTGGCATTGTCTTTCTTTGGGATTGGAATGAGAACTAACTTTCCAGTCCTGTGGGCATTGCTGAGTTTTCCAAATTTTCCAGCGTATTGAGTGCAGCACTCTAACAGCATCATCTTTTAGGATTTGAAATAGCTCAACAGGAATTCCATCATCTCTACTAGCTTTGTTTATAATGATGCTTCCTAAGGCCCATTTGACTTAAGACTCCAGCATATCTGACTCTAGGTGAATGATGGTGGTTATCTAGGTCATGAAGACCTTTTTTGTATAGTTTTGTGGCTTCTTGCTACCTCTTCTGAATTTCTTCTGCTTCTAAGTCCGTACCTTTTCTGTCCTTTATTGTGCCCATCTTTACATGAAATATTCCCTTGGTATCTCTAATTTTCTTGAAGAGATCTCTAGTCTTTGACATTCTATTGTTTTCTTCTATTTGCCATTCTATTGTTTTCCTTTATTTCTTTGCATTGTTCACTTAAGTCTTTCTTATCTCTTCTTGGTATTCTTTGGAACTCTGCATTCAGATAGGTATATCTTTCCTTTTCTCCTTTGCCTTTCATTTCTCTTCTTTTCTCAGCTATTTGTAAGCCCTCCTCAGACAACCATTTTTCCTTTTTGCATTTGTTTTTCTTGGAATGGTTTTTATCACTCCCATCTGTACAACATTATGAACCTCCATTGATAGTTTTTCAAGCACTAAGTCTAGCAGATCTAATCATCTGTAATTACATCTGTAATTTTCTTTTTTGTGACAGCCATATTTGGTTTTGGCATCAGGGTGATGGTTGCCCCATATAATGACCTTGTAAGTATGCCTCCCTCTGCAAGTTTAAAAGAATTTTAAAAGAGTAAAAGTTAACTCTTCTCTAAATATTTAATTGAATTCACCTGTGAAGCCATTTGCTCCTGGACTTTTGCTTGTTGGAAGTTTGTTGATAGCAGTTTCACTTTCATTAGTTGTGATTGGAATGTTCAAAAATGTTCATATTTTCTGTTTCTTCCTAGTTCAGTCTTGGAAGTCCGTATCTTTCTAAAAGTGTCCTTTTATTCTCGGTTTTCTAATTTATCAGTGTATAGTTGCTTGTGATCTCTTATGATCTTTTGATCCTTTGTCTCTTATGATCCTTTGTATTTCTGCAGTGTTAGTTGTAATTTTTTCTTTTTCAGGGCTTCCCTGATAGCTCAGTTGGTAAAGAATCTGCCTGCAATGCAGGAGTCCCTGATTTGGTTCCTAGGTTGGGAAGATCTGCTGGAGAAGGGATAGGCTACCCACTCCAGTATTCTTGAGCTTCCCTTGTGGCTCAGCTGGTAAAGAATCCACATGCAGTGCGGGAGACCTGGGCTTAATCCCTGGGTTGGGAAGATCCCCTGGAGAAGGGAAAGGCTACCCACTCCAATATTCTGGCCTAGAGCTAGTATTCTGGCTACCCACTACAGTATTCTGTCCTGGTCGCTAAGAATTGGAAACGACTGAGTGATGTTCACGTTTCCTTTTTCATTTCTAATTTTGATATGAGCTGTCTCCCTTTTTTTTTTTTTTAATGCCTAAAGGTTTATCAGTTTTAAAAGAACCAGCTTATCATTTCATTGAACTTTGCTATTGTTAAATTTACAAAGGCTTGATTTGTGGCCCAAGATGCGACCTATCCTGGAGAATGTTCTTTGTGTACTGGAAAAGAAAGTGTATTCTACTGCTTTTGGATGGACTGTTTCATAAATGTCAATTAAGTCTATCTGGTCTAATGTGTTGTTTAAAGTTTGTGTGTTCTTATCAATTCTCTGTCTGGATGACCTGTCCATTGATGTAAGTGGAATATTAAAGTCCCCCACTATTATTATGATGTATGCATGCTAAGTCACTTCAGTAGTGTTTGTCTCTTTGTGACCCTATGGGCTGTAGCCCACCAGACTCTTCTGTCCATGGGATTTTCCAGTCAAGAATGCTGGAATGGGTTTCTATTTCTTTCTCCAGGGGATCTTCCCAAACCAGGGATCAAACCTGCATCTCTTAAGCCTCCTGCATTGGCAGGCAGGTTCTTTACCACTACCACCTTCTGCCTGTTAGCATTTGCCTTATAATTGAGATGCTCCTATGGTGAGTGCGTATAATTTTCAATTGTTTTATCTTCTTCTTGGACTGATCCCTTGATCATTAAGTAGTGTCCTTCTCATCTCTTATAACAGCCTTTATTTTAAAGTCTACTTCATCTGATGTGAATATTACTTCTACAACTTTCTTTAGATTTCCATTTGTATAGAATATCTTTTTCCATCCCCTCACTTTCAGTCTGTATATGTCCTTAAGTCTGAATTGGGTTTCCTGTAAACAGCACATATGTGTCTTGCTTTTGTATTCATTTATCCAGTCTATGTCTTTTTATTGTAAAATTTAATCCATTTACATTTAAGGTAATTATCAGTATATATGTTCCTATTGCCATTTTCTTTTTGGAGTTGATTTCATGGCCTTTCTTCTTCTCTTCCTCTTTTGTTCGCTTCTCTTATGGTGTGATGACTATCCTTAGTGTTATGTTTGGGTTGCTTTTTTATTTTTTTGTGTGTATCTATTGTAGACTTTGGTTTACATTTCCCGTGAGGTTTTGATGCAGCAGTCTATATATATATACAAGGTTGTTTTAAGTTGCTGGTCTCGATTTCAAATGCAATTCCCATTTCCTACATTTGTGCTCTCCTCTTCTCATGGTTGCTTGTTTTGATGTCACATTTGTGTACGGATGATTTTCTCATCTTACTTTAGGTTTGCCTTAACCAGTGAGATTTCCCTTTTGTGATTTTCTTGTTTCTAGTTGTGGCCTCTTTTGTTCCCCATGCCTAGGGAAGTTGCTGTACCATTTCTGGTAAGGCTGGTTTGGTGGTGCTAAATTCTCTTAGCTTTTGCTTTTGATTTCTTTCTCAAATCTGAAGGAGAGCCTTGCTGGGTAGAGTATTCTTGGTTGTAGGATTTTCCTTTACATCACTCTAAATATATCATGCCACTTCTGACCTGGAGAATATCTGCTGAAAAATCAGTTGAAAACCTTATGGGGATTCCCTTATACGTTATTTGCTGCTTTTTTTCCCCTTGTTGCTTTTAATATTTTTTTTCTTTTTCTTTAATTTTTGTCAGTTTCATAGATATGTGTCTTGAGATGTTTCTCCTTAAGCTTATCCTGCATGGAATTCTCTGTACTTCCTTGACTTGGGTGGCTGTTTACTTTCCCATATTAGATGATTTTTTGCTATAATTTCTTCAAGTGTTTTCTCAGGCCCTTTCTCTTTCTCATCTTCTAGGACCCATATAATGAGGATGTTGATGCATTTAATATTGTCCCAGAGGTCTCTGACACTGTCCTAATTTCTTTTCATTCTTTTTTCTTTGATCTATGTCAGTGATTTCCACCAGTCTGTCTTACGGCTCTTTTATTCTTTCTTCTGCCCCAGTTATTTGGCTATTGATTCCTTCTACTGTACTTTACATTTCAGTTTTTGTGCTGTTCATCTCTGCTTGTTCTTTAAATCTTCTGTCTCTTTGTTAAACATTTCTTGTAACATCTTGATCTATGCCTCCATTCTTTTCTCAAGATTTTGAATCATCTTTATAATCATTACTCTGAATTATTTTTCAGGTAGACTGCCTATCTCCTCTTCATTTAGTTGTTCTTGAGGGTTTTTATCTTCCTTCATTTGCAACTTATTTCTTTGCCATCACGTTTCGTCTGTTTGTGGTTTCCTTTCTGCAGGCTGCAGGATTGTATTTCCTCTTGCTTATGATGTCTGCCCCCTAGTGGGTGAGGTTTGTTTGGAGACTTCTGCAGCCTTCCTGGCGGGAGTGACTAGTGTTTGCCCTCTGTGAGTGGAGCTGGGTCTTGTCCTTCTGATGGGTAGGGCCTTATCAGGGTGTGCATTTTGGGGTATCTGTGAGCTTAGTATGACTTTAGGCAGCCCTTCTGGTGAAGGGGTGGGGCTTGTCTTGTTGGTTGTGTGCCTGCGGCATCCCAGTACAGCAGCCTGCAGGCTGTTGGGTGGAGACAGGTCACGGTGCAAAATGGGGATCTCCAGGAGAGTTCATGTCAATTAACATTCCCTGGGTGAGCTATAGCGAAGCCCTACCTTCCCAGAAAACTCTCCAAGGCCCCTCGTTATATCTAGCCCAGGTTCCTATGGAGGTACTGCTTTGTGCTGAGTTCCAGTGCATGTGAGACCTTGTGTGCTCCCTCTAAGAGTGAGTTTCTGCCCTCTGCCCCATGGAGCTCCTGCACACTCAAGCCTGCTGGTCTTCAAGGCAAAATGCTCTGGGGTTTCTTCCTGTCAATGCCAGACCCTCAGACTGTCTTGGAAGGCTATGTTTAAGTGGAAACATCCCTGTGTACCCTGCAAGTGTTCAAGTTTCTTAATTTTTGGTACAAGAGCTGATTTTACAATGGATGTCTGCCACCTCTTTCCTCAGTTTATTGTGGCCTATATCCCCTTGGTGGTGTGGTGACCAGAGCTTGTACTGGATATTGACCAAAGACTTCCTTTTACTCTGAGGTTGTCACTGTTCTGTCAGGGGTAGGATATGCTTCCTAGTTATTAGAGTAGACACCCCCACATCTATTTGTTAGCTATGCTTCTGATCTGCTATATGAAGTGTGCGCAAATGGAGCATTCCCACTGGAAGATAAGCCACTGAATATTCCTTCTCTGGAGCTATTCACCTGTGAGTGTGCTCTGTTGTGTCACCTTTTACCTACTGTGTAAGCTCTCAGATTAAAATATTGTTGTCACTCCTCTCAGCCCCACCGTAACTGTAGGTATGCCGACAATTGACTCTGGGGTCTTTCAGGCATTGTCTTCATTAGGCCACCAACATAGATCCACTGAAGTCAGGTCCAGGGATTGCAGTAATCATAAATCTAGATCTGCTGTGGGTGCTGTGTGTGCAGCTCAGACTCTGGCCTGGCCCAACCCACATGTGTATAGATCCACAAAGTCTACAGCTGCTAAAGCTAGACCCATCTCACTTGGAACACTTGTCTGTTCAGATGTTCCACAACTGCTCACTTTACCAAACCATCTGCAGGGGTTTAATCCATGGTTTACACAGCTTCAAGGGGAGATTTTACCTCTTCTTTCTTAGTTGCACAGCCTGTAGGGCTCAGCTTTGGTTTCAGCCCCATCTCTGCACGTGCACCACCCTCAGACATCTGCTTCCCACTAAGGCAAGAGGGAGTGGACATGGTGACCCACTGGGGTTCATGTGCTTACTCAAGTGGGAGGGAGAGGAGGTGGTGACTGATAGAGGTGCATAAACCTGCCCTGCTGAGAGCCTTTCCTATTGCTTGAGTAAGCAGGAGTGTGTGCATGGGGAGAGAGGCTACAGTGGTGGCATTACCCATCACTCATCTGGAGGAGCCTGGTAGGCTGCAGTCCATGGGGTCACTAAGAGTCAGACATGACTGAGTGACTTCACTTTCACTTTTTACTTTCATGCATTGGAGAAGGAAATGGCAACCCACTCCAGTGTTTTGCCTGGAGAATCCCAGGGATGGGGAAGTTTGGTGGGCTGCTGTCTATGGGGTCACACAGAGTCAGACACGACTGAAGCGACTTAGCAGCAGCAGCAGCAGCAGCAGCATCACTCAACAATGGCCCTTTGCCTTTATGGTAGACAAGAGATCCCTGCAGGAACCCTTGCAGTTGCAGAATTCCTCACTCCCAGACCCTTAGACTGTCTCCTTACAGCTAACTGTCCTCTCCCCAGGTTTGCTCTCCAAATCCCATATTCCAGCACCCAGCCCCCATCCATACCAGTGGACACACCTCTCAGGCTGGGGCACTCCGGACTGTGGCATGCACCATCTGTGTAGATTTCATTCTGTCCTGCTTACCACAGATTGATTGTTGGTCTCTCCTCTGGGCCCCTGAACCTCCCATCTGTCCCTGGTGATCTCCCACCAGTGAGGGGGTTTCCCCAGATATGGGAACCTCTCCTTCAGCTGCCCCCAGGGGCACAGGTCCCATTTCACTTCTTCTTTTCTTTTTCCTTTTCTCTCTTTTGTCCTACCTAGTTACACATGGGTCTTTCTTGTCAAAGGTCCTCTGCTAGTGTTCAGCAGGTCTCTGTGAAGATTGTTCCATTTATCAATGCATCCTTGATACTACTGTGAGAGGAGGTGGACTCCACGTCCTCCTATTCTGCTGTATTGACTCAGCTCTCCCTGTAGCTTTGATAAATGCACAGTGTCATTTATCCACCATCATGTTATCCTACACAATAGTTACACTGCCCTAAAATTTTCCTGTCCCTCACTACTCGGTCCTCTCCCCACCAGCTACCAAATAGTGGCAACCACTGTTCTTTTTACTGTTTCTTTAGTTTTATCCTTTCCAGAATGGGAGATAATTGGAATATAGTGTGGAGTCTTTTCTGATTGGCTTGGCTGCTACTTCTCTTTTTAATCTTTTGAGACTGAATTGACACATAACATTGAATTAGTTATGAGTGTACAGCCTAATGATGTAGGTATATGTAATAAAGTTATTACTTCAATAAATTAAGTTAACATTCATTACTGTACATAGTTACCAATTCTCTGTGTTTGTATGATGAGAACTTTTAAGATCTCTCTTAGCAATTTTCAAATATACAATACAACATTGTTTCCTATGGTTACTGTGGTGTACATGACATCTTCAGGACTTATTTATTTTGTTTATTTATTTATTTATTTTTAGGACTTATTTATTTTATAAGTAGAAGTTACTGCCTTTTGCCCACATCCACCTTGTGCCTCTGAAAACCAACCAGATTGGCTTCTTTTTACTTAGTAACAGGCATTTGAGATTTCTCCATGTCTTTTTGTGGCTTGACGATTCTCTTATCTCTAAATAATACTCCACGGTATGAATGTATCACAGTTGGGTTTTTTTTTTTAAATCCATTCACTTATTGAAGGACATTTTGATTGCTTCCAATTTGGGGCAGTAATTAATTCGATTTTAGTTAATAGAAAGTACATGACTCTGCCAATACAACTCTAAGTACTCGCTCATTACAGTCTAGTAGCAGAGACATCTGCACATGCTAGTTCTGCTCTTCTCTGCAGATTTTATATCAGCTCTTTGACACTTTTCATGATTACGTATTAAGGAATAAATAAATCTCAAATTCTGAGCTTAATATTTTTTGATAAGCCAACACATTCAACATAAAAGCAACCAAGATAATTAAAGGATCATCTGAGAAAATACTGATGGTATTACGGATATTTTGACTGAAGAAGAGAGAACTCAATGACCCTGAGAAACATCTTCAATATTGTCAAGACATCATAGGAAGGGGATGGGTGCATCTTGTTCTGTGGGACCATGAAAGGTAGACTAGGAGCATTTGTAAAAGTTCGGTGGTGAGAGGGTGCTGAAATCCCCACCCATGTTGTTGTAGGTATTTCCCCACCTCTTATCAAAGAACGGGAGTGTGTAGCCATCTGACAATCTAGTCTCAAAATATCCCATTCCTGATAAATCCCTAAGTACACTCCATATAAACCTTACTTCAAAATGTGTCAATTAAGAAATCTTCTAAATAGGAACTTTCCAAAACAATATTAAAATTGAAGCCAATAACCCATATATGTATCTATATCTCAGAGGTCACAGGATCCTCTTGAACCTGATTGAAGCTGACTTTTAAAACCCTTATATAGAGAACATTCACTGCAGCATAGGGTAGGGTCTTGCCCATGAGAATGCAGACGCTGCTTCTCTCTGGGCCCACGTGTTTTGGTGTCTAGACAGTTCAAAGTTCCTCCTGCAGTTTTAATCTAAAGTGAAACCTTTAGGTGTCTCCCAGTGCTTTTCACTAAGTGCTCTGAAGACCCGTGTGCAGCTCTCTCCCCTGCAGCCCAGAAGCACCTGCAGTGCACATGGTGTCTGACACCAAGGTCCTTCATGTCCAGCAAGCATCTGCTTTAGCAGACTCCTAGCCAGGGCCCAGCGCTTACAACTCCCCACAAATATTCCTGGTTCTTCTCTGAAAACTAAGTTTCTCAGGGCCATGATTTCTTGCCTGAATCACACTTCATTTTCCGAGACCCAAATTTTCTGCTATTCTTCTGATATTCTTAAACCTGATTGTTTATTGCCCCCTCTCTGTTTCTCTCTTATTTTCACAGATGCAGATATCAGGCATTGAGAAGACTGATTCTTTCACAGATACTCTTATGGATCGATGTTCTTGTCTATCTGGTCAGCTCTCTGATGCCAATGTAGTCTCATTGTGCCTGAAGCCTGGCCCTGGGTTAGGAAATAGCTTTCCATATTTAAGAGTAGTTCCCCTGGGGCATGCCTTGACTTCATGAACTTAGCCTGAGCTCCTCATGTGAGAGTCATAAAAGGCATTTTGACTTAAACCTATATTTCTTTTGGCTTCAAGGGAGGACTATATAAACTTTAGTTTGGCCGTGCATGTCAGGAAAGTAAATGTCTTTAAATGCCTCCATTTAAGATCAGACTTTGTATTTATACTCCCTCTGTCAGAGTAAAGTACACAGAGGTAGCAAGCCATGCTTATAATGCCATCAGTTTAATGAGTTTCTACGTTCTAATAAAATATCAAACATTGGCAGCATCAGCATCTTCTGACTTATGTCTATCAACATGAATGCATCCCAGTGTTACCTTCTAGCTTCATGTTAGAATATTATTGCATCATTTCACACCCAAAGATCCTTTATTTTTTCAGTCAGTTGTGCCAAAATAATCGAGAGAGAGAAGCAGACAGTAAAAAACACAAAGTTGGCCTTTGTGTTCATTTGAAAGCAGTGATCATTTAATCCTGCAGCATGTCTGCGGTTTTTTATTTTTATTTTTTAAATTATCTGAAGTGATAGATTAAGGAGTCTAAAGCAAGAAACCTGACATCACCCAGGAAACTGAAGAGTTTATCCTGAATGGGACGGTCAGGCCAGAAGTCGATGATACACACAAAGGTGTTTGGCAGCAGTGAGTGGGAAGGCGAGTCAGGCTATGTATGTATCATCGGCCACAATTCCAGAAACTATGCTTACTGCTGGGACACAGGGAAGAGCAGCAGGCTGTGCACGCACGGCTCTCCTGCAGCGTGGCTAGATGATTCTAAGTGAGCAGAGGAGACAGCCCCTTGTTTGCCCAGCGTGTGGGGCACACATCCTGAGAAAGTCACACCAAGGCCTCTGGGAGACCCTCCCAACCTCAGCAAAGATGCAGAGGTTTGAGAGGTTTTAATGTCCCAGGAACCATCAAATAATTAGAGCACAGGGTTCTTGACAGAATTCCCTAAAGCAGAGGCTCTAGACTCATCTTGAAGACTGATCCTCTCTCCTGAAAATGTGATACAAATACACTGCATTCTGTAAACAATTTCCAGGTTTCAATGTCTTTGAAGAGTCCGTGTCCTAAGCCTCTAAGTTTGTATCCACAGGCTACTTGTTTGGCATCTGCTGATGCACTGACATTGCTCTCAGGGAACTGGGGCTGGTGCTTCCACAGATTAAGATATATCTCTGCTGTTCTCAGCTGAGAAATGTGCTTGTTACCACTGAAGCTGCAGTAATAAAACACCAGCTAACAAGTATTCAGCTCGTCTTAATACCAGAGGAGACTGGCTCTTCCAGCCTCTTCCCTCAAGCAGGCAGCTTTTTCAGACCATCACAGATGGATATGCATTTTCCTCTTGAACATACCCCAAACCAGGATGACCACATTCCAGTATTTTTTTCAAGATACTTTTAATGAATGAAATCTTTTCTCTTGTATCTGAAGCTACTTGTTCATCCTCAGTTCTCTGGAAGCACTTAAAAATACTGATTGGGACTTCCTGAAAAACTCATCTGTCCATTTGTCAGTGGACTCTGTGTGTGCTTAATGGATAAAGACTAGACTAACAACAGCAGAGAAGACTTTGCTGATTCTTGACCATTTGTTCAAGTCACATCTCCAGGAGCAGGTCCCTTGTAACTGACTCCAGTGCCCGTCTCTTTCCTTCTTCAGCTCTGTTTACTCAAGCCAGCCCTACATTCCATGGATATTTCTGAGATTTTGACTATAGAGTGCATTTCCTTGTACAAACCCTTACAAAAGTTAAAGTATATTTTCTAGTACTTATATTATAATTTCCCAGCCATTAAAACATTGATTTATATCTTTTAAAGCAGTAGCAAACCTAATCCTTGGATATATCTATTTAAAATGTGAGTGAAGAGTTTGATTCAATAATCAATCTGCAAATGTATTTGGAGATCCTGCTCTATTGTCTTAAACTGAGAAAATGTTGAAAAAGGTTAAGTGTATCGTAACATTCACTGTTTAGATCAATGTTGAGATAATCTGAATGTGACATGACTGAAGTGTAATTCCCAGAGCTATTTCCATGCCTTTTTACTAGAGAGAGAATGTTATTTAATAGTGTAACCTGAGTCTCATCAAGGTCTGAGAAGGCAGTGTCTGTTGCCTCCGAACAGAGAATCACTTTTCACATCAGTATTAGAGTAAGTGTCTTGTGGTGCTCTCCCTTTGGGTCACTAAATCACCAATGATTAGTAATGCATCACTGGAAAGCTAGCAACAGGACTTTCGGGACAGTCTTATGTCATTGGAAAAGATCTTTTGATAAGTCATGAGAGAGACAAAAGGGGCTCAGGTAACAACACTGGCCTCCAGTTGGCTTCTGGGGAGGCAGATCTGGGCCTCCATTCTTCTCCGTTCCTTCCCAGGCAGCACTCGGCCTTCTGCTCTAGAGAAGTACTGGACAAAGACAACACCCATTCCAGGGATACCAAATTATTGTTCTGTGCAATAGTGTTGAGCACCCACTTTAAGGTTTTTTCACTGTCAATGGTATCAGGGTGAGGCTTTCAGTGTCTGGAGGGCTGGAGCCTAGGGAACCATGCTTCTTGTAGAGTTCTGTCTCAGTGAGACTGGGCCCGAGAATATATATCTCCTTACATTTGTAGGCCTGAAAAAGTCCTGTATTTGAATTGCTAGAGGTAAAGTTAAATTTTCCCATAAAAGCAGTGGTATAATATTAAGACATGTATTTGGTCAATAACATCATACAAACTAGTCTTAATAGGCATCTAGGTAATTATATTTATTCATCTCTTTTATTTGCTTTAGGCTCTAGACTCCATCTTAAGTGTTCTTCATAAACAAGATTGTGTTATTAAGGAAACATGCCAGAACATGGTTCCAGAAACTTTTTGGTTTGTTTTTCCAGAATTATGCAAGCCAGAGTGGCATTCCAAAACCTCTCTTTTTCCATTTTCCATCACCAATTATTTTTAAAACCTTCAATTTTACTCGCCTATCCTCAACAGAGGCAGATGCTTCTTACCATTTCTGCCTGGCAGTGGGGTTTCCAGCAATGTGGGAATAAGCAGAGCCCCACTTTCTACTAAAGTCCTTGCCTCAATGAGCACACCCCTCCCCACCGCCTGCCGAGCATCTGTGCTGGAGCATCAGAAAGACACCAACTATCTCCCCTAGAATCATCTGACTGTCCTTGCAGGCACAGCCTCAGGTGCTTTGTCCCTACAACCTTTGTCCCTCAGAGACTGTGACACATTTCAAGGCAGAGACCTTTGTCTGTGTATCTTTCTATCCCCTAGGCTTGGCACAAAGCTGGTGTTCAATTAAAGTTTTCAAAATGAAGGAACAAAAGAATAGGGGAGGTATTAACCAGGAAGGGCTCTGGCATGCGTAGTTTACCTATATTGGATGGTTTGTCCTGCTTGGGTAGTATGTTCTTACTATGAGTGGAAAGCACCAGATTTAGGGAGTAACCAGTTAGAAAGCTGCTGACAAAAGGAATGCAGTCTTCAGTGGACTAATGGTACCAAGGCAGGAAGTGTTTCTGCCCCTGATCCAGGTAGACCATAACCATTGAACTCAGGTCAAGACACAAGAAGGTACTACACCAAAAGCTGTCCAGCTAGCCCAAGTGGCAAGGAAGAGAAGTATAAGGAGTATAGAAGTATTGAAAAAAATGTTCCAGTATTCTGAATTTTTGCCCAGAGTCCTACTGCCAGCAGGATGAAGGCTGATGTGCCTTGTCATCCCATGTGAAATCAAGGATTCATGTGGGAGAGTTTGAGAACACTTTGCCAGGCAGACAGGCCACTGAAGCCACTGGACACTAATACATTTGATACAGTTTTAGCTCCCAACAGTTCAGCTTTGTTCTCACATAGGTCCAACATCACTTTTTGAAAAACAATGGATTGTGGGACTCTACCAGTAGAAATAGGATAAATTCCCATATTAATCCTCCTCATAGTGGGATAGCAAATGACAGGAAAGTGTTTGTAGAGCCCTCCCTTCCCCAGCATCTTTGCTCCTCTGCTGCTTCCTCATCACTTCCTCCCCAACACTTCAGGGCAGGCCCTGCCATCCACCACCTCAATCTCCCATCAGTCACACAGGAAGGTTCCTGTTCTTCCCGGGTCTCCTCTCCCCTGAGCTCATGGATCTCAAACAGTTGTTAGGAAGAAAGGGTGTTCATATTTCTAATCAGTTTGTTCACACTGAGGTGGTAACTGGTAGATTTAGACTTACTGGCAAGGTATTCGCATTTACAAAATGTATACCCTTTGATGAATTCCTGAATTAGTGCCAGGTGTTTGAGATGGGGTGTTTCCAGAGGAGAAGTTTTCCCAGGCCTTGGAAAAAGCCAGCACCTTAGGACAGAAGTCTGAAAAATTGTGGATTTATGTCCGGGAACATGAACTCTGCAGAGTCTGGACTATTTCCTCTGTCACTCTGAACTCTGAGCTTGGTTTACTTTCTTCCTCACAACTGCAGTTCTGAACTTTACTCAACCTTTGATTTAAGAACCAAAAAGCAAGAGGGGTTGCTGACCTCAAAGAAGTTTTCTTGACTTTCTTCCATAAGGGAAATAAATTGTTACATGTTGTGTAACCATAGCTCATAAAACAAGAAATGACTTGAAGTACATCATAATAATATAGGATAAATGGCCAGAAGACATTTCTATTCATAATTAGGTTCTGTCTGGTTGCACACATTCGCCACTTCCTTAGAACATTTTGGAGGGCAAATAGAATATAATTGTTGGTGTATCAGGCAATTTAGTGCTTGGGAGATAACTCCAGATAAAAGAAAAGCAATCATAGATAAAAGTTTTTAGCTATGAATCAACTATAGAACAATTGCCTAATTGGAGAGATGGAAATCAAATAAGAAAGAAGGAAATATTTCCAATAACTCAGCCATTAAAAAGTGTATCAATATGGATGCTGCTGCTGCTGCAGCTGCTATCGCTTCAGTCGTGACCAACTGTGTGCGACCCCATAGACAACAGCCCACCAGGCGCCCCCCCCCCCCCACCGTCCCTGGGATTCTCCAGGCAAGAATGCTGGAGTGGGTTGCCATTTCCTTCTCCAATGCATGAAAGTGAAAAGTGAAAGTGAAGTCGCTCAGTCCTGTCTGACTCCTAGCGACCCCATGGACTGCAGCCTACCAGGCTTCTCCACCCCTGGGATTCCCCAGGCAAGAGTACTGAAGTGGGTTGCCATTGCCTTCTCCGATATGGATGCAAGAGGACCCTATTCCTGATGCGATCTGTCATGCCTCTGCCTACCTCCACTTCATACATAAACACTGCTGACCAAAAACATTCAAGTGATTGAAGATGAAACATTCAATCACATTTTCTGTTTTCACACCTGTTTTTGTTTTAAAAATTTTGCTTCTATGTATTTTTCCATTATTCTGAGGCAAAAGTTTAATTTAGAATCCTTTGATTAGCTTTTTAAAATTTTTTGCTTTTGCCTTGGATTTTCTACAGTGTCCAGGGAGATAATTACTCTAATTTCATCTCCAATCTACTCACCATGTATGACCATGCCCCTTTCTGACAGCATCAGTAGTAAAATTCTTTCCCAAGGTGCGTGCTTGGCCTAACTGAGCTATTTTACCTAGTTCTCATCTATTTCTTCAGTCTTTCCTGAACCATTTGCCAACAAGACCTTCCGCCCCTGGATACCTATCTTCTAACTATATCTTCTAAACATATCACTTATGTTTTCCATCTCGTCAAGGTCACGTAATGTCTCTTGCCCTAAATCCAGTGGGATTTATCCCTCGGTCACCTAGAGTCCCTCTGCAGCCATTTCTCCATCTCTGTTACCACTCATAACTCAGACAATATTCCAATCTCCTTGCCCATAATGCTCTAGCCTTCCTGTCTCTCCCTCTAGCTCTCCTACTCAAAAAGGGCCCAGGCTCTAGAACCACCTATTCTGGCCCACCAAATGTGGCCTCTGGCCTATGATCCTCCTAGGAAGGAGCAGCGCAGGCATCAGGCCGAGGGGCCTCTGGACTCAGACGTGCCATCTAGCTCTTCTCCAGGAACTGACTTCTGCCTCTCATGTCAGAGCTGGCTGACTTCATGGGGCTCTTACAGGTAATGAGACTCTCACATCTAAGGGGCTTGTCTGACCTCAGTAGCCTTCCTCCTTTCCAGTAACACACCTTTACTGTAATTTCAGCAGAGCGGAGAGTAGAGTATTGTATTCTGGAGGCTATGGACTCTCATGATGAAATGTCTGACTAGGACCCAGTCAACTGTGAAAGCAACCAGTGGTCTAAGGACTAAGTAGTCATGCTTGCTCTTGCCTCTGTGTCCAGTTGTGCTCAGCATCTTCATAATTCCCTTCTCAGCTAGGGGCATGGTCATAGACCTCTAAAAGAGAGGTACTGGTCAGGGGAAACTCTCTTGGCTCTCAAACCACTGATTCCAGTTTTGCTTTCCTTTACTTAAAATTCCTTTTTAACTCCTTTGGTCTTGACGCTCCACATTGCTTCATACACAGGCTCCCTTTGTCTGAGATGTGGAGTATGATTCACTTTTGCTCCAGGCTTTTGTTACTGGCCAGCCCTTCCCCATGGCTGTCTCCTGAAACAGAGGGTGGGATTCCTCTTATTTTCAAGGAAGCTGGAATCTTTAAGCCACCCAGAGCTGCTGCCTGTGCTCAGCACTTGCAGAGAAAGTCTTCTATGGGTCTCCTCCTTACTTCCAAGAAAGTGAAAGTCACTCAGTCATGTCTGACTCTTTGTGACCCCATGGACTATACAGTCCATGGAATTCTCCAGGGCAGAATACTGAGATGGGTAGCCGTTCCCTTCTCCAGGGGATCTTCCCAACCAGGAAGTCAACCAGGGTTTCCTGCATTACAGGTGGATTCTTTACCAGCTGAGCCACCAGGGAAGCCCAAAAATATTTGAGTGGGTAGCTTATTCCTTCTCCAGCAGATCTTCCCTATCCAGGAGTCGAACCAGAGTCTCCTGCATTGCAAGCAGATCCTTTACCAGCTGAGCTACCAGAGAAGCAGGCAATGCTAATTCAGCTCTGCTTTATAGACTGAGCCAAATTAATCTCCATCCTGCTTCACATTTCTGGTCTCCTTTCTTAGTGTAAACCTGCAGATATCTGCTCTGTCTGTAGTCTGATAGTCTTACTATTTTTCTTTCTCTGTTGTTGTTGCTTAGTCGCTCAGTCATGTCTGACTCTGGTACCCCATGGACTGCAGCATACCAGGCTTCCCTGTCCTTCAATATTCCCCAGAGTTTGCTCAAACTCATGTCCATTGATTCAGTGACGCCATCCAGTCATTTCATCCTCTGTCACCCCCTTCTCCTCCTGCTCTCAATCTTTCCCAGCATTGGGTTCTTTTCCAGTGTGTCAGCTCTTTGCATCAGGTGGCCAAAGTATTGGAGATTAAAAAAAAAGAGTATTGGAGCTTCAGCTTCAGCATCAGTCCTTCCAAAGTGTATTCAGGGTTGATTTCCTTTAGGATTAACAGATTTGATCTCCTTGCTGTCCAAGGGACTCTAAAGAGTATTTTCCAGCACCACAATTTGAAAGCATTACTTCTTCAGGACTCAGCTTCTTTATGGTCTAACTCTCACATCCGTACATGACTACTGGACAAACCAGAGCTTGGACCAGATGGACCTTTGTTGGCAAGGTAATGTCTCTGCTTTTTCATATATTGTCTAGGTTTCTCATAGCTTTTCTTCAGAGAAGCAAGTGATTTTAATTTTGTGGCTGCCGTCACCATCTGCAGTGATTTTGGAGCCAAAGAAAATAAGTATGTTATTGTTTCCACTTTTTCCTTCTCTATTTGCCATGAAATGATGGGACAGGATGCCACGATCTTAGATTTTTTAATGTTGAGTTTTGAGCCAGATTTTTCACTCTCCTCTTTCATCTTCATCAAGAAGCTCTTCAGTTCCCCTTCACTTTCTGCTGTTAAAGTTGTATCATCTGTATATCTGAGGTTATTTGAGAAATATCTGATATTTCTCCCAGCAATCTTGATTCCAGCTTGGGATTCCTCCAGTCCAGCATTTCCCATTATGTACTCTGCATATAAGATAAATAAGCAGGGTGACAATATACAGCCTTGACATACTTCTTTTCCAATTTTGAACTAGTTAGTTGTTCCATGTCATTTTAACTGTTGTTTTTTGACCTGCATATAGATTTCTCAGGAGGCAGGTAAGGTGGTCCAGTATTCCCATTTCTTTAAAAAGTTTCCAATTTGTGGTGATCCACACAGTCAAAGACCGTAGCAATGGTCAGTGAAACAGAAGTAGATATTTTTCAGGAATTCTCTTGTTTTTTTCTTGTATGATTCAACAGATGTTGGCAATTTGATCTTTGGTTCCTCTGCCTTTTCTAAACCCAGCTTGTACATCAGGAAGTTCTCAGTTCATGTACTATTGAAACCTAGCTTTAAGGATTTTGAGCATCATCTTGCTAATATGTGAAATTAGTACATTTGTGCAGTAATGTTAACATTGTTGTGCCATTGCCTTTCTTTGGATTGCAGTGAAAACTGACCTTTTCCAGTAGTGTGGCCATCGCTGAATTTTCTAATTTTACTGGCATATTGGTTACAGCACTTTCATAGCATCATTTTCAAGGATTTGAAATAGCTCAGGTGGAATTTCATCACCTCCACTAGCTTTGTTTGTAGTAATGCTTTCCAAGGCCCACTTGATTTCATACCCCAGGACATCTGGCTCTAGGTGAGTGACCACACCATTGTGGTTATCCAGGTCACTAAGACTTATTTTGTATAGTTCTTCTATTTTCCTAGATTCCCTCAGTCATTCATTCATCCTGGAGACATTCACTACTGCCTACTTTGTCTGGAACTCTACTCAGTGCAAATATGATAAAATTCAACCTTCTACTCTCAAGAATATAAAGATGGGAAAAGTTTATAATTTAGAATTTTTACTCCCCTCTTGAACCACAAATGTCGTAAAAAAAAAAAAAAGCTTCTGCATCATTAATTCTTAGCAGAAATGACCGCCTCTGGCCTTCACTGAAACTTGCCTCTCTTTTGAAGATGAGTCCCCAGTACCATCTCTAGTAGAGGCTGCTATTCTCCCATGGATGATGAGTGCAATTGTCCGGTAGTTTGAACCTTCTTTATTACTGCCCTTCCTGGGAATTGGGATGAAGATTGACCTTTTCCAGTCCTGTGGCCAATGCAGGGTTTTCCAAGTTTGCTGACATATTGAGTGCAGCAGAATCTTTAATAGCATCATTTTTTTAGGATTTTAAATAACTCTGCTGGAATTCCATCACCTTCACTAGCTTCATTGACAGCAGTGCTTCCTAAGGCCCACTTGACTTCACATTCCAGAGTATCTGGCTCTAGGTGAGAGACCACACCATTGTGGTTATCTGCATCATTATGATTTTTTTTTTTTTTGTATATTCTTTCTGTGTATTCTTTCCATCTCTTCTTAATCTTGTCTACTTTTATTAGGTCTTTACTCTTTCTGTCCTTTATCGTGCCTGTCTTTGGATAAAATGTTGCTTGGTTATTTCCAAATTTCTTGAAAAGATCTGTAGTCTTTCCCTTTCTGTTGTTTTCCTCTATTTCTTTGCATTTTTCATTTAAGAGGACTTTCTTGTCTCTTCTTACTGTCTCTGGAACCCTGCATTTAGATGGGTATACCTTTCCTTTTCTCCCTTTCTTTTTGCTTCTCTTGTTTCCTCGGCTGTTTGCAAAGCCTCCTCAGACAACCAATTTTCCTCCTTGCATTTCTTGCACTCTTCTCTCATACTAGTAAGGTCATGCTCAACATCCTTCAAGTTAGGCTTTAGCATTACATGAATCAAGAGCTTTCCAATGTTCAAGCTGGGTTTAGAAAAGGTAGACAAACCAGAGATCAAATTGGAAACATTCACTGGATCAAAGAGAAAGCAAGGGGGTTCCAGTAAAACATCTACCTCTGTTTCATTAACTGTGTTAAAGCCTTTGACTGCATGGATCACAATAAACCATGGAAAATTGAGATGGGAATACCAGATCATCTTACCTGTCTCCTGAGAAACCTGTATGTGGGTCAAGAAGCAACAGTTAGAACTGAACATGGAACAATTGACTGATTCAAAATTGAGAAAGGGGTATGACAAGGCTGTTTATTGTCACCTTGTTTATTTAACACAGAGCACCTCATGTAGAATGCTGGGGTGGATTAGTTACAAGCTAGAATCAAAGTTGCCAGGAGAAATATCAACAACTTCACATATGCAGATGATACTACTTTAATGGAAGAAAGCAAAGAGGAACTAAAGAACCTTGATTAAGGTGAAATAGAAGAATGAAAAACTGGCTTAAAACTCAACATTAAAAAAACTAAGATCATGACATCTACTCCCATCACTTCATAGCAAATAGAAGGGGGAATAGTGGAAGCAGTGACAGATTTCCTCTTCTTGAGTTCTAAAATCACTGTGAATGGCGACTGCAGCCATGAAATTAGAAGACAGATACTCCTGTCTTCTAAGCAAAGTTATGACAAATCTAGACAGTGTATTAAAAATCAAATATATCACTTTGCTGACAAAGGTCCATATAGTCAAGGTTATAGTCTTTCCAGTAGTCATGCACAGAATGTGAGAGCTGGACCATAAAGAAGGCAGAGCACTGAAGAATTAATGCTTTCAGACTGTGGAGCTAGAAAAGACTCTTCAGAGTCTCTTGGACAGCAAAGGAGATCAAGCCAGTCATCCTAAAAGGAAATCAATCCTGAATACTCATTGGAAGGCCTGATGCTGAAACTCCAATACTTTGGCCACCTGATACAAACAGCCCACTCACTGAAAAAGACCCTGATGCTGAGAAAGACTGAAGGCAGAAGGAGAATGAGGTGACAGAGGATGAGCTAGTTGTATAGCATCACCGATTCAATGGAATTGAATTTGGACAAACTCCAGGAGATGGTGAAGGACATGGAAGCCTGGTGTGCTGCAGTCCATGGGGTCGCAGAGTTGGACAGGACTTGGTGACTGAACAAATTCTCCCATACTCAAGGGAAAAGGTGAGGTGAAGTCCTTCGTATCAACAGTGTCACCTTAAGGCCATTTATTGCCTATTCTCATAGACATTTTTGCTCCTTTGAAGGTCTTGCCCCTCATAACCAACAACCTTGCCTTATCTCATTTCTACCATTTATCAAATTTCTAGTAATTCTGCTGCATTTAGAGAAAATGTAGTATCTGGCTCCAAGTCTTTTTTCCTGCCAAGATATGTTAGTTCTATTACTCCTAAGGCCTGGGAGTTGGGGTTGGTGGGGGCAGGAGTGGGCCAGATTTTATAACAACTGGAGGTTAAATTGTGGCTTCTGGCAACTGCCTGAGCACAGGCATTGTCACATAGCCTGAGGAAGCATGAGCCAGAGAACATGGCCAGTGTTGCCCACATCACAGGACAGCAAGGCTGCTCCTGGACATATAGACCAGGAAACAGCTTCCACTGAGCCTGCTACTGCTGCTAAGTCACTTCAGTCGTGTCCAACTCTGTGCAACCCCATAGACAGTAGACCACCAGCCTCCCCCGTCCCTGGGATTCTCCAGGCAAGTACACTGGAGTGGGTTGCCATTTCCTTCTCCACTGAGCCTAGTGATCACGTAAGGCTCTCATCTTCTCAAAGAGCAGCGAGTAAGGAAAAGGGAACAAGGGACCAACATATTCATCCTAATCTTGCTCTCTGCCTGGAGGCTAAGGAGTTCTCTCCCTTCTCATGTGAATGGAAGTATTTTTTCATGACAGTCCTCAACCCCAGTAGCCATTATCTCCTTTTCTCTCTTCTTTACTTTCATGGCCACACACTGTAACTTATCATTGCAAATGAGTAAACCTCTGAAATACTAGGCTTTATTCCTTCAGTTTCCAGGGTTTCAGCTTCCTAGAGACCTGGTGCCTTAAATCTCTGCTTTCTAATTTTGTAGGCCAGAGACTCTGATGCTGGGAGGGATTAGGGGAAGGAGGAGAAGGGGAGGACTGAAAATGAGATGGCTGGATGGCATCACAGACTCGATGGATGTGAGTCTGAGTGAACTCTGGGAGATGGTGATGGACAGGGAGGCCTGGCGTGCTGTGATTCATGGGGTCACAAAGAGTCGGACACGACTAGTGACTGAACTGAACTGAACTGACCTGACCTGTTCTCTCATTCATTCATATTATACCCAACAGTATTCTTGTTTCCCACTCTTGTCTTCACTCAGCTTGTGATTGGTAGAATTCAATCATGTATCTATGCCAGAATCTTCTTCTTTGTTCTCAATCTGTGAGACTGAGTACAGACAGCTTCAGGTCCAGACCACTGCAATAAAGTATTGCAATAAGGCAAGTCACACAACTTTTCTGGTTTCCCAGTGCATATAAAAGTTATGTTTATGTTATACTGTAGTCTGATAAGTGTGAGATACCATTACACTAAAAAACAAGGCACATATCTTAAATTAAAATATTCTATGCTTTAAAAATGCTCACTATCATCTGGGCCTTCAGTAAGTCATAATATTTTTACTGGTGGATGGTCTTGTCTCAGTGTTGATGGCTGCTGACTGATTAGAGTGGTGGTTGCTAAAGGCTGGTTGCTAAAGATACAGCTGTGACCATATCTCAAAAGAACATTGAAATTTGTTTCATTGATTGACTCTTCCTTTCACAAATAATTTCTCTGGAGAAGGCAATGCTATTTGATAGCACTTTATTGACAGTAGTACTTCTTTCAAAATTGGAGTCAGTCCTCTCAGATCCTACCATTGACTTATCAACTAAGTTCATGCAATATTCTAAATCCTTTGTTGCCATTTCAATGATCTTCACAGCGTTTCACCAGAAATAGATACTATCTCAAGAAACCACTCTCTTTGTACATAAGAAGCAACTCCTTATCCATTAATGTTTTATCATAAGATTGAAGCAGTTCAGCTACCATTTCTTCAGGGTCCCATTTCTAATTCTAGTTCTCTTGCTATTTCCACCACATCTACAACTCTTTTCTCTAAAGAAGTCTTAAGCCCCTCAAAATCATCCATGTTTGTTGGAATTAGCTTCTTCCTAATTCCTGTTAATGTTGATATCGTGAGCTCTTCTAATGAATTTTTAATGTTCTTAATGATAAATCCTTTTCAGAGGTTTCCAGTTGACTTTGTCCAAATCCATCAGAGGAATCACTGTGCATGGCAGCTACAGTTTTACCAAGTATATTTCTTAAGTAATAAAACCTGAAATTTTAAATTAATCCTTGATCCATAGGTTGCAGAATGGATGATGTGTTAGCAGGCATGAAAACAAAATTAATCTCATTATACATCTCCATCAGAGCTCTTGGGTGACCAGATGCATTATCAGTGCAGCAATATTTTGAAAGGAATCTTTTTTTTCTGAGCAGTAGGTCTCATCATTGAGCTTTAAATACTCAGTAAATCATGTTGTAAACAAGTGTGATGCCATCCAGGTTTTTTATATCTCACAGGCAGAGCATGTAATTCTTAAGGGTAGTAGGATTTTAGGAATGGTAAAAGAGCATTGACTTCAACTGAAAGTCACCAGCTACATTAAGCCCTGACAAGACAATTGGCCCATCCTTTATAGCTTTGAAGCTAGGCATTGACTTTTCCTCTCAAGCTAAAGTCCCAGATGGCATCTTCTTTCAATATGAGGCAGTTTTTCTACAGTAGAAATCTGTTGTTTAGTGCACCCATCCTCATGAATTCTCTTAGCTAGATCATCTGAAGAATGTGCTGCAACTTCTACATCAACCCTTGCTGCTTCATCTTGCACTTTTATGTTATAGAGATGGCTTCTTTCCTTAAACTTCATAAACCAACCTCTGTTAGCTTCAGACTTCTCTTCTGCAGCTTCCTCACTGCTCTAAGGCTTCATGGATGCAAAAAGACTTGGGAGAATTGGGGCCTTGGTCTGGATTAGGCTTTGATTAAGGGAATGTTGTAGTAAGTTTTTTCTTATATCCAGACCACTAAAACTTTCTTCATTTCAGCAGTAAGGTTGTTTCATTTTATTAGTCCCCTGTTCACTGAAGTGGAACTTAATTTCCTTCAGGAACTTTTTCTTTGTGTTTATTCTCTTAAGTCTCCTCAACGCCCCTCATCAACCTTAGCAGGTTACTTTTCATCCTACCTTTTTAAGGAAATTGACAGCAAGAAGCATGGTTACTTTCAAATGTCTGTCTCCTTACTTTGTGTATCTACATCTGTGCAGATTTTCACACTTTCTTTAGAATCAGACAATAAAGTCCCTACAATAAAGGCTGTGCCCTTAGTTATTTCTTTCCCTCTGGAAACCACATGTTTGCTCTCATATTGATGACTTTCTGCTTTATGTTTATTTGTTTTTTAGATTCCTCATATAAATACAACTTATGTATTTGTGTTTCTCTGTCTGACATTTCATTTAGCATAATACCCTGTAGTTTCATCCATATTGTTAACAATGGCAAGATTTCATTCTTTCCTATGGCTAATAGTCAATATGTACATATATATTGACTTCCCTGGTGGCTCAGACAGTAAAAACATCTGCCTACAATGCAGGAGGACATGAGTTCAATCCCTGGGTTGAGAAGATTCCCTGGAGAAGGAAATGGCAACCCACTCCAGTACTCTTGCCTGGAAAATCCCATGGACAGAGGAGCCTGGTAGGTTACAGTCCATGGGGTCACAAAGAGTCAGACATGACTGAATGACTTCACTTTTTTTCACATAGAGATATACACATACACACCACACACACACATGCATATATATGTACCACACCTTCTTTTTTTAAAGTGCAGATTTATTTATTTTAATTGGAGGAGAATTGCTTTACAATATTGTGTTGGTTTTGCCATACATCAACGTGAATCCGCCACAGGTATACACGTGTTCCCCAACCTGAACCCCCCTCCCTCTTCCCTCCCCGTACCATCCCTCTGGGTCGTCTCAGCGCACCAGCCCCAGCCATCCAGTATCATGCATTGAACCTGGACTGGTGATTCGTTTCATGTATGATATTATACATGTTTCAATGCCATTCTCCCATCTTCTTTATCCATTCATCTATCAGTGGGCACTCAGATTGCTACCTTGGCTATTGTGAATAATGCTACAAGGAATATAGCAGTGCCCATATATATTTTCCAATTAGCGTTTTCCTTTTCTTTGCAAAAATAGCCAGAAGTTGAATCGCTAGACTGTATGGTAGTTTTACTTTTAATTTTTGATTTTTGTTTTCCTGATGCTTTGGGGGTGTTGTGTATCTTTCTTTGTGTCTGTTGGCCATTCATATATCTTGTTTGGAAGATGGTACAATCATGACTTCTGCCCATTTTTTAATCAGTTTTTTTTCCCTGAAGATGAATTGTGTGGGTTCTCTGCATAATTTGAATATTAATCTCTTAACAGATATGTCATTCAGTAGGTGGCCTTTTCCTTTTGTTGATAGTTTCCCTTTCTGTACAAAAGCTTTTTAGTTTGATGTAGTCTCATTTGTTTCTTTTTGTTTTTGTTTGCCTAAGGAGAGATAACCAAAAGATTATTGCTAAGATCAATATCAAAGAGTATACTGCCTATGTTTTTTTCTAAGAGGTTTATTATTTCAGACCTTGCATTTAATTCTTTAATATATTTAAAATTTATTTTTGTGCACAATGTAAACAGTCCATTTGAATCTTTTGCACATAACTCTCCAGTTTTTCCAGTACCATCTATCAAAGAGACTTTCTTTTCTCCACTGTATCATAGATTAATTGACCATAAAAGTGTAGGTTCATTTCTGCACTCTGTTCCATTGGTCTTTGTGTCTGTTGTGTGTGTGTGTGTGTGTGTGTGTGTGGGCACACACATGCACCAGAATCACACTGTTTTGATTACTATAGCTATACAGTATAGTTTAAAACCAGGGAGGATGTCATTTCCAGCTTTGTCCTTGTTTCCCAAGATTTTTTGGCTATTCAGTCTTTTATGTTTTCAGACAAATTCTATCCTCATTTGTTCTAGTTCTGTGATAAATGTCATTGATATTTTGGTAGGGGTAACATTGAATCTACAGATTGCCTTGGGTAGTATGTTCATTTTGGCAATGTTAATCTATGACAAGTAGAATGCTACTTCTTTGTGTTGTCTTTAGCTTCTCTCATCAGCATCTTATGGGTTTTTGAGCACAGATTTCTTTCCTTTTTTTTTTTTTTTACTTTATTTTACTTTACAATACTTTATTGGTTTTGCCATACATTGACATGAATCCGCCACGGGTGTACATGAGTTCCCAAACATGAACCCCCTTCCCACCTCTCACCCCATATCATCTCTCTGGATCATCCCCGTGCACCACCTTGTATCCCAAGCATCCTGTATCCTGCATCAAACATAGACTGGCGATTCGTTTCTTGCATGATAGTATACATGTTTCAATGCCATTCTCCCAAATCATCCCACCCTCTCCCTCTCCCTCAGAGTCCAAAAGTTCGCTCTGTGTCTCTTTTGCTGTCTTGCATACAGGGTCATCATTACCATCTTTCTAAATTCCATATATATGTGTTAGTATATTGTGTTGGTGTTTTTCTTTCTGGCTTACTTCACTCTATATAATCGGCTCCAGTTTCATCCATCTCATTAGAACTGATTCAAATGTATTCTTTTTAATGGCTGAGTAATACTCCATTGTGTATATGTACCACAGCTTTCTTATCCATTCATCTGCTGATGGACATCTAGGTTGTTTCCATGTCCTGGCTATTATACACAGTGCTGTGATGAACATTGGGGTACATGTGTCTCTTTCAATTCTGGTTTCCTCAGTGTGTATGCCCAGCAGTGGGATTGCTGGGTCATAAGGTAGTTCTATTTGCAATTTTTTAAGGAATCTCCACACTGTTCTCCATAGTGGCTATACTAGTTTGCATTCCCACCAACAGTGTAAGAGGGTTTCCTTTTCTCCACACCCTCTCCAGCATTTATTGCTTGCAGACTTTTGGATTGCAGCCATTCTGACTGGTGTGAAGTGGTACCTCATTGTGGTCTCGATTTGCATTTCTCTAATAATGAGTGATGTTGAGCATCTTTTCATGTGTTTGTTAGCCATCCGTATGTCTTCTTTGGAGAAATGTCTATTTAATTATTTGGCCCATTTTTTGATTGGGTTGTTTATTTTTGTGGAATTGAGCTGCATAGGTATATTGCTTGTATATTTTTGAGATTAGTTGTTTGTCAGTTGCTTCATTTGCTATTATTTTCTCCCAATCAGAACAGATTTCTTACCTCCTTGGTTAGTTGTATTCCTAGGTATTTTATTCTTTTTGATGCAGTTGTAAATTGGATTATTTTCTTATTTTTTTTCTCACTGGTATTTCTCAATTGAATTCAACAACACAACAGATTCTTGCGTTCTAATTTTGCATTTTGCAAATATACAAAATTAACTTAGTTCTAATAGCTTTGGGGTGACATTTTTAGGATTCTCTTTATATAGTACCATGTCATCTGCAAATAGTGACAGTTTTACTTCTTCCTTTCCAACTTGGATTCCTTTTATTTATTTTCCTTATCTGATTGCTGTGTCTAGGACTACCGATACTATGTTGGATAAAGGTGGCCAGAGGAGGAGGCATCCTGACCTTAGAGGAAATATTTTCAGATTTCCACCATTGGTGGAATTTCTAACATTGATGTTGCCTACAGGTTTGTCATATATGGACTTTATTATATTGAGATATGTTCCTTCTATACCCACTTTGTTGAGAGTTTTTAATCATAAATGCATGTTGAATTTTGTCCAAAGCTTTTTCTGCATCTATTAAGATGATCATATGCTTTTTATTCTTTAGTTTGTTACCCTGGTGTATCACACTGATTTGTGAATATTGAAACTTCCTTGCATCCATAGGCTAAGTCACAATTAATCATGGTGTATGACACTTTTGAAGTACTGTTAAATTAGTTTGCTGATATTTTATTGAGGATTTTGCATCTATGTTCATTAGTTTTATTGGCCTGTAATTTTCTTGCATTGTAGTCTTTGTCTGGTTTTGGTAGCAAGATAGTGCTGGCCTCCTAAAATGAGTACAGACACTTTCAATTTAGGGAGATAGTATGAGAAGGACAAGAATTAATTTGTTAAATGTTTGGTAGAATTCATCTGTGAAGCTGTCTGGTCCTGGGCTTTTGTTTGCTGGGAGTTTTCAATTGCTGATTCAATTTCATTACTGGTCACTTGTCTGTTCATATTTTGTATTTATTCCCGATTCAGTCTTGTGATACTGTGCACTTCTAAGGATTTATTCATTTCTTCTAGATTGTCCATTTTATTCACATATAATTAATTCTTCATAGTAATCACTTATGATCCTTTTGAATTTCTTTTTTTAATTTAAATTTATTTATTTTAATTGAAGGCTAATTACTTTACAATATTGTATTGGTTTTGCCATACATCAACATGAATCCGCCATAGGTATACACATGTTCCCCATCCTGAACCCCCCCTCCCACCTCCTCCCCGTATCATCCCTCTGGGTCATCCCAGTGCACCAGCCCCAAGCATCCTGTATCCTGCATCAAACCTGGACTGGCGATTCATTCCTTATATGATATTATACATGTTTCAATGCCATTCTCCCAAATCATCCACCCTCTTCCTCTCCCACAGAGTCCAAAAGACTGTTCTATACATCTGTGTCTCTTTCACTGTGAATTTCTGTGGTGTTTGTTGCACCTTCTTTTTTTTCCTTTTAATTATTTTTTATTATTTTTTAACCATTTATCATTTATTTATTATTATTATTTTATATATATATTTACTTTACCTTACATTTTTGATTTGGGCCATCTCTCTTTTCCTAAAGGTTTATCGATTTTATTTTTTAAAATATAAATTTATTTATTTTAATTGGAGGTTAATTACTTTAGAATATTGTATTGGTTTTGCCATACATCAACATGAATCCACCACAGGTACACACGTGTTCCCTTTTCAAAGAGCTAGCTCTTAGTTTCATTGAACCTTTCTATTCTTTAGTCTGTATTTCATTTATTTCTGCTCTGATCATTATTTCTTTCCTTTTGTTCTCTTTTGGTTTGTTTGTTCTTCTCTTTTAATTACTTCAGGTATAAGGGTAAGGAATTTTTTCTAGATCTTTCTTGTATTCTGAGGTAGTACTGTGTCACTATAATTTTTGTCTTAGAAATGCTTTTCCTACATCCTATACATTTTGGATAGCTGTGTTTTCATTTCATTTGTCTCTAAGTGTTTTTTATTTCCATTTTGATTTTTAGTGACCTATTGAGAACTTATTAGCATATTATTTATTCTCTGTTAGTTTTTCTGTAGTTTTTTTTTCTTTTATTTGATTTATAGTCTCATAGCATTCTGGTCAGAAAAGATGCTTGATACGATTTCAGTCTTCTTAAATTTGAGACTTGTTTTGCGTCCTAGAATGTGATCTGTCCTGAAAAAATTCTATGTGCACTTGAAAAGAGCGTGCATTCTGCTGCTTTGGGAGGGAATATATGAAGTGCATATGATCTAATATGTTCTTTCAGGCCACTGTTTCCTCACTGATAAGCTGTCTGAGCCATCTGTCCATTGATATAAGTGGGGTACCAAAGTCCATTACTATTATTGGATTACTGTCAATACTGTCAATTTTTTCTCTGCGTTAGTATTCAGGTGCTCTTATAATCTGTTATATATTCATCTTGGATTGATCTCTCAATCATTATGTAGTGTCTTTTTTTGTTAATTTACAAAATCTTGTAATACTCTATTTTAAAGTCTGTTTTGTCTAATACAGGTATTGCTACTACAGCTTTTTCCTTTCCATTTACATGAAGTGACTTTCTACCTCTCACACTCGATCTGTGCATATTTTTAGATGTGAAGGTGAGCTCCTTGTAGGCAGCGTATATATGGGTCTTGGATTTGTATGTATTCAGCCAGTTTATACCTTTGATTGAAATATTTAGTCTATCTACATTTGAAGTAATTATTGATGGGTATGTATTTACTGCCATTTTTAAAGTTGTTTGGGGGTTGTTTTTGTAGTCTTGTTTTGTCATTGTCCCTTCTTCTTCTCTCTTCCCTTGTGATCTGACACATATCTTTATATCTGGATCCTTACTCTTTTTGTGTGTATGTATCCATTATAGATTTTTGGTGTGTAGTTGCCATTTCAAATGTGTTTTAACTACCATACATTTTTATTCCCCACACAAAATAATGTTTTTTTGTATTATATTTTTCATGTTTTTGTTTTGTTTATCTCTTAATTACTTATTGTGGATATAGATGATTTTACTACTTTTGTTATTTAATCTTCCTTCTAGCTTTATAAGTGCTTGATCTACTACTTTTATTATGAGATTTTCCCTCATAATTTTCATGTTCTTCTTGTGATCTTGTCTTTTTCACTTGTTTCTGTTGTTGTTTAGTTGCTAAGTCATGTCTGACTCTTTGTGACTCCATGGACTATGGCGTGCCAGCCTTCCCAGTCCATCACTATCTCCTGGAGCTTGCTCAGACTCACATCCATTGAGTCAGTGATGCTATTCAGCCATCTTATTCTCTGTCACTCCTTTTTCTCATACCGTCAATCTTTCCCAGAATCGGGGTCTTTTCCAGTGAGTCAGCTCTTTGCATTAGGTGGCCAAGGTATTGGAGCTTCAGCATCAATCCTTCCAAAGAGTATTCAGGGTTGATTTCATTTAAGATTGACTGGTTTGATCTCTTTGCAGTTCAAGGAACTCTCAAGAGTCTTCTCCAGTATCACAATTCAAAAGCACCAGTTCTTCAGCATCACCCTTCTTTATGGTCTAACTCTCACATCCATATATGACTACTGGAAAAACCATAGCTTTGCTAAATGGACCTTTGTCAAAAAAGTGATGTCTCTGCTTTTTAATACTTTAAAGAGAAGTTTCTTTCACATTTCTTGTTAAGTCAGTTTAGTGGTGCTGAACTTTTTCACTTTTCTTGTCTGGAAAAGTCTTTACCTCTCCTCCAAATCTGAATGATAACCTTGCTGGGTAGAGTAGTCTCAGTTTTAGGGTTTTTCCTTTTATCACTTAAATATATCATGTTATTTCTTTCTGACCTACAAAGTTTCAGCTGAAAACCCAGCTGAAGGTCTTATGGGAGTGCCCTTGTATGTAACAAGTTGCTTTTCTCTTTCTGCTTTTAATATTTTTTCTTTATTTTCAATTTTTGTCATTCTAATTGCAATACGTCTTGGTGCGGTCTTCATTGGGTTGATCATCCTGTTTGGGACTCTGTTTCCTGGCCCTGGATGTCTGTTTCCTTTTCTAGTTTAGGAATATTTTCAGCTATTAGGGCTTCAGATATAACTTCTGCTACTTTTTCTCTCTCTCTTCTCCTCTCCTTCCTATAATGTGAATGTTAGTATGCTTGATGACCTCACAGAGGTCTCTTAAATTGTCTTTAGTTTTTTAATCCTTTTTTTTTTCTTTTCCTTGTTTGGTTTGTGTGATTTCCACTAGTCTGTCTTCCAATTCACTTATCTGTTCCTCTATATCATATAATCTATTATTAATTCCTTCTAGCACATCTTCCATTTCAGTCATTGTATCTTTGGCTCATTTTGGCTCTTTTTTATATTTTCTAGCTCATTATTAAACTTCTTACTTTATTTTATACCCTTCTCCCAAGTTCATTCAGTATCTTTATAGTCATTACCTTAAATTCTTTTGGGTGTAGATTGTTCATCTCCATTTCATCTAGTTTTTCTGAGGTTTTATCTTGTACCTTCATTTGGAACATATTCCTAGCCCTCATTTTACTTAAGTCTCTGTGTTTATAGGGCTTCCCTTGTGGCTCAGCTGGTAAAGAATCCACCTGCAATGCAGGAGACCTGAGTTCAGTCCCTGGGTTGGGAAGATCCCCTGGGGAAGGAAAAGGTTACCCATTTCAGTATTCTGGTCTGGAAATTTCCATGGACTGTATAATGTATAGCTCATTGAGTTGCAAAGAGTTGGGCAAGACTGAGCGACTTTCACTTTCACTGTGTTTATTAGTATATATTTTGCAGTTTGGTTACATTTCCTGATCTTGGAGAAGTGGCCTTATGTAAGAGATATCTGTGGGGCCCAGCAGCACACTTCCCTCTGGTCACCAAAACTATTTGATCTTTGGGTGTCCTATTTCTGATGATTCTTAAATCTTTGTCTCTGGTTCTACCTCTCCCCAAGCTTCAGAGATATGTACCTAATTGTCTTCTCAATGTCATCACTATATGTTTCTCTGGTGTCTCAAATGAAATCATCATCTACTCTTTAAACCATGCCACTTCTGCACTTTATACAGCTAGGGGAGGAAGGGCTACCACCAGTTAAGAAAGTGCAAAACCTGAAATTCTTATCTTTTTCATATGAATTTCTATTTATGTCAAGTCACTGTAGTTAGACCTGCAATTTTACTTTATAAATATTTCTCCAGTCAGCTCTTTATTTCTACATTTACTCCTTCTGTGCTGGCCCAGACCTTCATTTTACATTACCTAGATAATTCATAGTCTCCAAAATGACCTCTAGGTCTCAAGTCTTGTCCCTTTTAGGTTTGCCCTTCACTTCGGTCTGAGCATCACCTTAAAATGAAAATTGGACTGGCTTAGAACATGTCAGTGCCTTGCCATCATCTACAGAAGAAAATCCAAGTGCTCACTGAGTACCAGGGCTCCCCCTGCAGCACCCGCCACCCTACCATTGCTGCCTAAGCCTCTCATTCTGTGATCTAGCAGAACTGCTCAACATCCCAACTTGCTGTGCCATTTTGAACTACTTTACATATGTTTTATCTTGCTTTGTGACCATTTTCATTCTCAGTTCTCTGGCAAGTACCCACTTTAAGACCTAATGAAAAAAAAAACCACTTCCCTAGGACATTCTCCCAAGAACTCCTGTAGGCATGTGGTTTCCCCTCCATATTCCAAGAAAGCTTTTTTTATACGATTTAAATTCTCTCATTATTTTCCCTCTGAATCTACAGAGTCTGAGCAATTAAACCAGTGATTTTATATTTATATAATTCCTTGGCTCCTAGTCTACCTTGCTGTTGAGAGAAATAGCCTTTCTCCATGCGGACATGAGGACTGACACATTAGTATGCATGCAGCTCATCATCATGTGCGTACCTTGAGCATTGCACTCCCCAGTCTGTATTGGAATAACACAGATTATATAATAATCCTTTCAGGTGTCTCTGCAGCAGTCCCTAAGTCCCTGGGAGGAGTAAATATATTCCTTTCCTTTGTAATTCCATCACCTGGCACGGTGATGATCATAAAACAGATGCTCCACAGTTATTTGTTGAGTTGATGAAATGTTAACACTTTCCATCTCAGGTGATGTCCTGTGTCTATGACAGCCAAGAATGGCACATTTTCAGTTTTCAGCCTAGTTGTTTGCAATCAAGATACAGAAAAGTATGTGTCGTTATGGAACAGAAATGAACAATAATATCCACAGAACCCTGTTGTCCCTTCAACTTCCTGCTGTAAGTCTAACACCATTTGAATCTTAGGGCAGTATGAACTTGAGAGGTTCTCAGTTGAAAACAGGACTCACCATCAGTTTTTATTTGCAGTCAATATTTATATTCTGCCATATGCAGAATGTAAATACCTTTGCAGTGGACTTCCTGAGAATAATTTAGAACAGCAAGCAACATCTTATTTGTTATTCCTAACTTTCCCTTAAAATAACCAAGAAAATGTGAAAAGCAGAGACAGAAAACCCACAGCAAGTCTGGCCCTAAAGATAAACTCTATGATTGGCCTCCATCATAGTGTGATGTGGCCTGAGCACATTGGAAATAGTTTATAAGAATTAAAATACCCTTGAAATCAAAGTAAGATTCCCCATCAGTGGGCAGAGCACAGTAAACTTCAGCTGATAGTCCACACAGGAGGAGGCCCCACTGTGGGGTCTTTTCTGAGCATCTCTTCACATTTGTGTTTGCTCTTCTTTGCTCCAGTCCCTTACTGCAACTTCCCTTGCACCTAAACAGAGCTCTATTTTTCCCCCAGAATAACTTTGGAATATTCTTTCAGACATTACTTGGTATGTAGAGATTTCTGCCAGGAATAAAATACTTGAAAAATTAACCTAATAATACTTGAATAATTAACCTAATTGTTACAGTCACTGTTGGACTGTAACTAGCATCCTGATGCCCTTTGCTCAGTCTAAGATTTATGCTTTTTTGAAAAAATTAATTTATTTTTATTTTTGGCTGTGCTTGGTCTTAGTTGCTGCATGACGGCTTATTCTTATCACAGTAAGTGGGGGCTACTCTCTAGTTGTGATGTGTGGACTTCTCATCGTGGTGGCTTCTCCTGTTACGGAGCACAGGATTAGACATGCAGACTCAGAAGTAGTGGGTAGAGCATGTGGGCTCTAGAACACAAAAACAATAGTTGTTACACATGGGCTTAGCTGCCCTGTGGCATGTGGAATCTTCCCAGACTAAGAATTGAACCTGTGTCGCTCATGTTGGCAGGAAAATTCTTAACCACTGGACCAAAAGGGAAGTCCTAGTTCAGTTCAGTTCAGTTGCTCAGTCATGTCTGACTCCTTGTGACCCCATGGACTGCAGCAAGCCAGGCTTCTCTGTCCAACTCCCAGAGCTTGCTCAAACTCATGTTCATCAAGTTGGTGATGCCATCAATCTTTCCCAGACATGGGGTCTTTTCTAATTAGTCATTTCTTCCCATCAGGTGGCCAAAGTATTGGAGTTTCAGCTTCAGCATCAGTCCTTCCAATGAATATTCAGAACTGATTTCCATTAAGATTGACTGGTTTTGTCTCCTGGCAGTACAAAGGACTTTCAAGAGTCTTCTCCAACACCACAGTTCAAAGGCATCAATTCTTCACTGTTCAACTTTCTTTATGGTCCAACTCTCATATCCATACAACTATTGGAAAAACCATACCTTTGACTAGGCAGACATATGTCATCAAAGTAGTGTCTCTGCTTCTTAATATGCTGTCAAGTTGGTCACAGCTTTTCTTCCAAAAAGCAAGCGTCTTTTAATTTCATGGCTGCAATCACCATCTGCATTGATTTTGGAGACCAAGAAAATAAAGTCTGTCATTGCTTCCATTGTTTCCCCATCTATTTGCCATGAAGTGATGGGACCAGATGCCATGATCTCAGTTTTCTGAATGCTGAGTTTTAAACCAGCTTTTTCACTCTCTTCTTTCACTTTCATCAAGAGGCTTTTTAGTTCTTCACTTTCTGGCATAAGGGTGGTGTCATCTGAATATCTGAAGTTATTAATATTTTCCCCAGCAATCTTGAATCCAGCTTGTGCTTCCTAAGCCTGGTATTGCACTTAAGTTAAACAAGCTAGGTGACAACATACAGCCTTGTGGTACTCCTTTCCCAGTTTGGAAGCAATTCAATGTTCCCTGTCTGGTTCTAAATGTTGCTTCTTGACCTGCATGATTTCTCAGGAGGCAGGTCAGGTGATCTGGTATTCCCATCTCTAAGAATTATCCACAGTTTGTTGTGATTCACACATTCAAAGGGTCAATGAAGCAGAAATAGGTGTTTTTCTGGAATTCTCTTGCTTTCTCTATGATCCAATAGGTGCTGGCAATTTGATCTCTGGTTCCTCTGCCTTTTCTAAATCCAGCTTGAACATCTGGAAGTTCTCAGTTCTCATACTGTTGAAGCATCACTTGGAGAATTTTGAGCCTTACTTTGCTAGCATGTGAGGTGAGTGCAATTGTGTGGTAGTTTGAGCATGTTTTTGGCTTTCTTTGGGATTAGAATGAAAACTGACCTTTTCCAGTCCTGTGGCCACTCCTGAGTTTTCCAAATTTGCTGGCATATTGCACAGCATCATCTTTTAGGATTTGAAATAGCTCAGCTGGAATTCCATCACCTCTGCTAGCTTTGTTCATAGTGTTGCTTCATAAGGCCCATCTGATCTCACACTCCAGGATGTCTGTCTCGGTGAGTGATCACACCATCATAGCTATCTAGGTCATGAAAATCTTTTTTTGTATAGTTCTTCTGTGTATTCTTGCCACTTCTTCTTGATATATTCTGCTTCTGTTAGATTCATACTAATTATGTCCTTTATTGTGCTCATCTTTGCATGCAATATTCCCTTGATATCTCTAATTTTCTTGAGGAGATCTCTGGTATTTCCCTTTCTATTTTTTTCCTCTATTTCTTTTCTATACTTTTCTTGCTAAGATAATTATTCTACATCTTTATATGGTCCTCAGGCCTAGGGTCCTTACTGATATTACAAAGTCTGTAAATTGTGCAAAAATCTTATGTTTTTGACTGCAGCTTCCCTCTGAGTACTGGCTTTTTAAATCCTAGGTCTATCTGATCAGGATAACTTGTGAAATGAGAAGTGGGAAAAACTTCTGTACATGCTTTCACAGCCAAATTCCCTCTCTATGTTAAATCTATCTTACACCAAGCTGCCTGTGGGGGCTGCAGCGTTCACAGGCGATAGGTGATTCAGGAGCAAATTCTTGTCCTTTACTGGATCACATCTCAGCTGGGAAGCTGCTGATTGGGAAGTAAGTCCCTCATTTCTTCCCTGATTCCTAGTTGGCCTTCTGCTCCGTTGCGTCTGTGCCCTCTTGCCCCTCACTGAGTCTGAGCTGCTAGGAAGTGGACAAAGACTTCCTGCAACTTTGATGAAAGCCTTTTTAACTTTCTCTTCTAATTCAGATCTGTTTGGGCTTGCTGCTTTCCTGCTCCTTCTGTACTGGATGAACTTCGGAAGCATAGATTCATAAAAAGGTTTTTCTGAAATAATATGAAATAAAACATTGATTCATGCTGAAGCTATTACCATAATTTAGAAATAATCTGTAAAAATACACAGAATGTGGACCTTTCATAATATAATTACAATCCAATTTCATGATTCAGTTCAACAGTAAGATTTGAATAATCAGATCTATAGACTTGAAAATATTGCCAGGCACCTTTCCAAAATTCTCATGGTATTTTTGTCCTGTGCTGGATAAACTGAAGGTGATGGGGTTGATATATTTATTCCTTTTCTTTTACCCCCCTTAAAAAATGTGATCAACCCATAATAATTCTCTAACTTTTACATTTCTTCTCCTGGAATTTGATGCCATAGTGTAAATGGGCAGTTTTTAAAATAAGTGGTTGAGAATCATCAAATGAAAAAATACCATTTAAAATGTGATAATGGGTAGATCTATTTCATCATAAAGTATTGTGCACTTGAGTAATGTGAAATTACTAGTATTAACTAAAATATGTAGATAAATCTAATCTTGTACAATAAGTACAAAATATACCAAACTGTAGTTTTAGTTCTTGAAGCAGCAGGATGAAAGGCAAGCTGTCTTTCATATCTAAACTACATCCGATTATTCACTTCAATTCATTGTAGCTCATTGCTTTCTAGGGGAGAAAAGTCATGGTGTTACTGTTAAGGTATTGGTTCATATGAAAACATGGGTTTTTGGAAATTTAAAAAAAAAAGAAGAAGAAGAAGAAGAGCTCTATTTGTAGCATTTGCTGATTTCTGTGGTGTCGGATCAAACTACAAACAGCTTAACAACCCACTCAGAATTCCTGGGTATTGACAATTGGTGCTAGGGAGCTAGTGTGAGTGGGCTCCATGACCCTGGGCATGGTGTCCCACCCAAGATGCCCATTAACACTGTTCAGCTGAGCCCCCCTCCTCCTCATTTTGGTGTCCTGAGACAAACCAATCTCTCCTTGGGAGCATTTCTGACAAACTCTTTTTGACTTGAATATCACAGCAAATCACAACAGAAACAGGATTTCTTTTTTCGCGTTTTATTTTTCTACATTCTTAGAATTGTCAAAGAAACGAGTCTGCACCTTCGTCCAGCTTCCTCAATAAAGGTTTATTTTGCCCATCTCAAGATGCTGCATGGAGTACCACAGTCTAATTAAAATGCTCACGGATGGGCACTGTGCTGGGGTGTACAGCACACCAGGTGGCGCAGCTTTGGTAAGAGGACATTCTTGAAGACGTGCTGCTCGCCTGGCAGTAAGGATTCCATGAGGTGGGAGGATCTTGCTAGTCCATTCAGACATATGCCCTGGGAGGTTTGCTTGTTTTAACGCTTGACTTAGTGAGGAAAACTGAAAAATTTGGGAAATAACTGTAGAAAGTCCTTAGTCTTTGCATATTTACATTCTTCCCCAGAGATCCATTCAGAGTAAGCTTTATCAATACTACCTTCAGGAAGGCTTTGTGTTCTCTTGAAATGAGGTCATTAATGTGCTGGTAGAGTAGATTTGTGTTCTGCTGTGGTGAGGTCCATGTCTGTAATCTAAGGGCTCCCCTTCCTGTATCTTCTCCATCATCCTGACAGGGTGCAGGGGTGGATGTTTTAACGTCTTTTGAGTAAATCTGATCTTGAAATAGAGTTGTCAAAATAAGATTGTCACAATACTTCTTGGATAGTGACATTCAATTTCCCACCACTAACAGAGTAGTTTGAAGGTATTGCTGTTTAATGGTTTCATCTCCAATACCTGACTACAAACATTCATTATTTAACATGTTTGTGTGGAAGAGATATGAAAATAACATGACCACCTCTTTCCCCCGAGCCCAACTTTGAAGATTTTAGGAGAGACATAAACACTTCATAAATTCAGAGCATTGCTCTTTTCCTAAAATGAGCCCGTAAAATAAGGTGAGAGACGGAAACAGCAGGATCCCAGTTTAGAGGCTGGACATGGCTAGAGCATGGGTCCCTGAGAAGAAGAGACAGGAAGTCCTGCAGGAGGGGTAGACTTGAGTTTCTCTGTACCCTTGAACCCCTCACCCCACCTACATCAAACATCTTACAGGAGCTTCTCCCTGTTAGTAGTTATGTATGGATGTGATGTCATGTTTCCAGTAGTCATGCATGGATGTGAGAGTTGGACCATAAACAAGGCTGAACACCAAAGAATTGATGCTTTTCAGCTGTGGTGTTGGAGAAGACTCTTGAGAGTCCCTTGGACTGAAAGAATATCCAACCAGTCAATTCTAAGGGAAATCAATCCTGAATATTCATTGGAGGGACTGATGCTGATGTTGAAGCTCCAATACCTTGGCCACCTGATGTGAAGAACTGATTTATTGGAAAAGACCCTGATGCTGGGAAAGATTGAAGGCAGGAGGAGAGGGGGATGACAGAAGATGAGATGGTTGGATGGCATCACCAACTCGATGGACATGAGTTTGAGCAAACTCCAGGAGATGGTGAAGGACATGGAAACCTGGCATACTGCAGTTCATGGGGTGACAAAGAGTCGGACGTTATTGAGCAACAACAATAGCAAACTGAACATGTGAAATAAGATGAAAGAAACAAACTTTTCTGTAGCAACAACCACAACATAGGAGGAACACACAGATGGCCTGCATGCTTGGAGCCTGCTGGTGACTGGGGCAGCTGTTTGGATAGTGCGTGGATGGAGTTCGTGTATGTCCATGTGTGTCCCCATGTGTGTCCCCATGTGTGTCCCCATGTGTGCATGTGGGACCAAGGTGGGAAGGGAAGCTGGTCAGCCCAGGCTTACCCAATGACATTCCATCACATAGATTCAAGGAGCCTTG
Organism: Capra hircus; assembly: GCF_001704415.2. Taxonomy (NCBI): domain Eukaryota; kingdom Metazoa; phylum Chordata; class Mammalia; order Artiodactyla; family Bovidae; genus Capra; species Capra hircus. Next base: position 1,212,367 of record NC_030829.1, on the reverse strand, counting down.
GACTTCTATGAACCCTGACCTTCATTTGAAAGATGTATTGCTCAAGAAAGAAAACTTCTTAAGTTTAATGGCTAGTTAATTTTATTTATAACTTTAAAATATTTAGATGTAAGTTTGTGAGTCTCTCTTCGAATGGTGTAAGTGGGCTTGGCAAAGGTGGAATGCTGAAGAGGGGGCAGATTCTGTGCATATTGGAAGCAAGGCCAACAGGCCTTGCTGGTGGGTTGATGTGGGATGTGAAAAAGAATGAAAGGACTGTGCAATGGCCAAAAAAATGCTTTTTCCCTCCAAGATTTTTAAATCTTGAACTGAGCATTATAAATTTATTGTGACATCCCTTCTATCTTGGCAGGGCTTCCCAGGTGGCATAGTGGTAAAGAATCCACCAGCCAATGCAAGAGACACAGGAGACGTGGGTTTAATCCCTGGGTCAGGAAGATCCCCTTCAGGAGGAAATAGCAACCCACTTCCCTGGTGGCTCAGATGGTAAAGCATCTGCCCCTGCCTACAATGCAGGAAACCTGGGTTCAATCCCTGGGTCAGGAAGGTCTCCTGGAGAAGGAAATGGAAACCCACTCCAGTATTTTTGCCTGGAAAATCCCATGGACAGAGGAGCCTGGTAGGCTACAGTCCATGAAGTCACAAAGAGTTGGACATGACTGAGCGACTTCACTTTCTTTCTTTCTTTCCAGTATTCTTGCCTAGAAAATCCATGGACAGAGGAGCCTGGCAGGCTACAGCTCACAGGATCGCAAAGTGTCGGACATGAATGAGCATGCATGCGTGGTTCTGTCTTGGTTCTGTCTAAATTTAATATTCATTCCAAGTAACTTAGATATCCTTCATTTCAGCATTCAGTAAATGCTAGTTAATGTTTTTATAATGTAGATTTTCAAGGAAGTAGCTGGTAACTAGAGAGAGAGGAAATCAATCATCCCAAGCAAAACAGACAACAACATGATCATCAATACTTTATTTCATTACCTTTCAGAGGTAAGCCCCTTCAGGATGCTCTGGGAGTTTGTTAGAAGTGCAGATGTAGGCCCCACCCCATGGCTACTGAATCAGAAGTTTGAGAACCATAAAATTAGCTAACACACTCACCTGAGTGTGAAAGAGACCATATCAAAATCATTTTTTTTCTCTTATGTATTAAAATTGATTTTTGACTCAGTTTTAATGGCCTTTGGTTTAATGGTCTTTGGAGGTGATGGAGTGGTCCCACCTGCCACTTTTTACTAGGACAGACTGTCATTTTGTCTCTTACAGGGAAGCATATGTAGTAAAAGATTATTTCACTTCCTTACACATGCCTAACAGCTATTGCCAAGTTTGGGGAAATGTTTCCTTCTTCCTAAAAAAAGTGAGCTCTTATCCATCTCTAAATATTTTCTTTCTAATTCAAAGTGAGGCCACCAAAACAACAGCATGAATCCCTGGAGAAAAGCCCCTACACAGATAGGAAAACGTCTATAATTCTTGTTGATCAGAGGAAGTCCCAGAATGTTAGTCTAAAGAATTCTCTAAGGTCTTCTAAAGAGCTATTAATAAAATAAGATACATACACAAAATAAAAGATAAAAAAATAAACTTAATAAAGCATGCTTCAGTATCTCTCAGAGGGCCCTAGTTCATTTATTCATTGTACATTTTCAAGGGTGTACTGAGGTTAATATATTTTATTATCACTGTTAGTAAAATTATAATTATCAGTTTATTTCTCATTGTTTTTTCCTCTTTACACACACACAGAAATTGTGCCTTCTACTGTAAATATACAGAATGACTAAAAATCACACTTTGTATATACACAGAAACTTAATGAAAGTGCAAGGAAGATTATGAACGTTCAAAACAAGAAGCATTTTTTTTTTTTTTTGCAAAGAAGAGGTTTTCATCCTGTGAGGTCTTGACACAATTATTCTTTTTTTTTTTCCCCCCCCAAAAAAAGTGTGTGTTTAGTTCCATTTTAGCGTTTTCCTGTTTCACTTTGTAGAGTTTCTCTACTCTCATCGGATATGATTTTTCACAGATTTAGTCTGTGGTTTTGTGAGAATGAGATTCTTAACCACGTATGTGAAAACAATTTCCTGTAAAGCTTCATGACTCCGTGCAGATAAACACATGAGTATGGACTGACACGTCTGCTCTGAGAAGCTGCAGGGTCTGTGTCTCCACTTCACCCTAAACTCATTTCCTGCCAGGCAGAACTCCTGAAACCATTCAAGAACAATCAGGCTAAGAATACAGAGAATTATGTGCTGATCTCATAAGGGGAGCATTAAACTCATCGTTTGCCAGGAGTTCATTTCTCAGAAACCCTGATACAACAGTTGCCAAAAAATCGCCATTTAGTGCTTCAGATCAGAAGTGATTTATTTTAAAAGATATTTCCAGATGTTCGAATTCACCTTTAAAAAGCCACTTTTTCAAAAGTCAATGACCTTGACTCTCAACTGCCCCATCAAATCCTGCAGTTTTGTTAACGTGTTGAAAGAAAGATGCCTATTCATTTTCCCTCACTGCTGTCCTGGTGCAGGAAACCCCGTTGCCCATGCGCTGAGGATGGCTAGCAGGGCTGCGTGGGGACGCTGGTGCCTCATCTGCTTTTACTCAGCCTGTGCAGCCCCAGTGAGGATTACCCTGCTGCTGCTGCTCGTGAGAACCTGGGCCCCTGCTGCCTCCCATTACCAAACAGAGGAAGAGGCCGAACGGCGGAGTGACCTCTCTCGTTGCACACAGTTCTCTGTGTAAACACGTTTTTGAGGACGAATAGAATAGAGTGGTGCACCTTTCTGCCTCCCTTGGGCAGAAAGAGAGCGCGTGTGCACTGGACTTTAAATCTTGGCTCTTGCTAAGGCACCAAGTGGCTGTAACTGGTGTTCTCAATTGTCTGCTGGTTTCAAGGAAGCAGGGAAAAGTCGTTTTCCATGAAGAACTGGGAAATTGTATTTCGTTTAATCACACGGAATACAAAGAAAGTTATACCCGCCCTTTGAATTAGAGATGTATTGAACTTACTGCCTGGCAGCCTTTAAAATATTTTATAATGTAGACTCTTAGAAAAAATAAAACCTTATTAAATTATCTTTCTCTGCAAGAAGCCAGCTAGTAATGAATATGCCCTGGGTCAGTTGTTGTAAATGGTGTTCTAATTTATTGACATATAGTGCACACTGCTTTTGGAGTTCTCTCCCGATTAGTGGTCTTCTTCATGGTGCCCTGCAGTGCCTCCTGCACAGACCACAGGAGTTGTCCCTGCAGACTTATGTATTCACTGTATTCAGTGTGTGTGCAGGATTGCGGGGTGGGGGCTTTCTTCACATTGCAGGCTAGAGCTTTCATTTAGATGCATTCTGCACTGAGAACTCTTCCTGCAAGTGGCAATGATTAACGCCATGGCCTTCAAATCGGCTGGCCCTGGATTCAAATCAGCTCAAGTGTTCAGTGACTGTCTGCACTCGAGCAGGGAACTATGTGTTCACTCATTTTCAAAACAGAGATAGTCTTATCACAATCATTGTGAGCTAAAAGGCTCGGAAAGTAGAGTGCTTAATTCTTATTTGACACAGAATAAGTGTTCTCCCTCTCCCTGTCTCTCTCTCTCTCTCTGTGGGTATATATATACATAAATAAAATTACAATAGTATAATCATTTCTATTATGGTTATTACCAACTATGTGCTGCGCTGTGCTTAGTCGCTCAGTCATGTCTAACTCTTTGCGACCCCATGGATTGTAGCCCTCCAGATCCCTCTGTCCATGGGGATTCTCCAGGCAAGAATACTAGAATGGGTTGTCATGCCCTCCTCCCGGGGATCATCCCAACCCAGGGATCAAACCCAGGTCTCCCGCATTGCAGGCAAATTCTTCACTGTCTGAACCACCAGGGAAGCCCAAGAATACTGGAGTGGGTAGCCTATCCCTTCTGCAGGGGAACTTCCCAACCCAGGAATCAAACCTGAGTCTCCTGCCTTACAGGCAAATTCTTTACCATCTGAGCCTTTAGGAAAATACTAACAATTTTCCCTACCAGCTTTGCTACCCTCCACCTTTTACTGGTTCACAGAGTTCAATGTATACTTCCAAAATGTATTTTTCCGTGTATCCTCATTGATAACGCAGTTTTTAAAATTTATCTGATTCTTGCTTACAATAATCTCCAATTTTTCTCTTGTATATGTTCATGGCCATACATCTTCTCATGGGACTTCGTGCATGTTTGTATATGCTAAGCTGCTTCAGTCATGTCCGACTCTTTGCAACCCTGTGGACTATAGCCTGCCAGGCTCCTCCATCCATGGGATTCTCTAGGCAAGAATACTGGAGTAAGTTGCCATGCCCATCTCCAATGGGACTTTAGTAGGGGATAAATCAGGCAACAATAAATTGACATCAAGTTAAACCCAAATTCCCAATTCAGTTAATACCTCTAATATTTCATTTAAGATTTTTTTTTCTGTATTCAGATCTTAGGTGGTTCTGTGACTTTTTAAATTAAACCTGTTTACATGGCAAATAATAGAAACCAACACTGGCTTGACAAAAGGAAATTTTATTGGAAAGAGACTGGAATGTCTCACAGAACCCAGGGAAGAGCTCAATAACCAAGGCTTGAGGAAGGAAGACAAGAAGCACTGAGGTCCTGACAGCAAGGTTCCAAAGCAACCTGGGGCCAGCAACATCTGCTGTGCATGTCGGTAAGTCTCTAGATCCTCAGCCCCAGATTAGACATTCCTGGCACAAAATCAGATGGTCCTGTTTGACTGTGATATGAAGGTAGGGTTACTTAACAGAGACATGGCTGTCAGACAGAGTTCAGAGCAGGGAGCATAGGAATGGTCTGCGTCTCTAAGTGGTCTCTACTCATTTTCTAGCCTGGCTATCTTGGTTACATCTTTTGTATAAAACTGTTTTTGAAATATGAAACATTCTCTCAGCATTTCCCTTAGCTATCTCCCACATTTGTGCAGCCAGGACATCTGTGCTCTAAGGAAAGGTGTGCAGTAGCTAAAAAGAGAAAAATTGGATTATTTTAGGAGTCTTCTTATGAGATGATAAGGAAATTATTAACCCAAGCCTTGGAGAAGTATAATGTTAGAAGGGAAACTGGGAGAATGAAAATACCAGTAGATCTTGGCAAGAGTGAGACACTCACTGCTCCCCAGACCATGTCACAAGCAGGAGATGGAAACCTCATCTGATTTGCAGGGCTGAGACACCCAAGGGTTCCTGGAGAAACAATGAGACCCCCAGGAAAATGGAATAATTCCCAAGCACATAGGACTAGTGTGAAGTGGCAGTCAGCCACTGAACCCAAGAGTTCATGAAGATAGGACGGAGACACAGCCCCACGCTCGATCAGCTGCTCAAATCATGGGTCATATGGAGGGCTGGACACAATGGCCGATGCCTGTAATGCAACAGAAGGTGCATAAGTGAATGAATGAAGAGTAACACGGTGGCATTTGGTAAATGCCATAGAGTTAGACACAATCCTGATGAATCCTGGTGAAATTTTAGATTGAAATTCTGCCATCCTAAATTGGAAAAGGAAAATTTTTTTTAAAAAATTGTATTTCTGCAGTGGTTGAGGTTCAGTTCAGTTCAGTTCACTTGCTCAGTCGTGTCCAACTCTTTGCGACCCCATGAACCACAGCATGCCAGGCCTCCCTGTCCATCACCAACTCCCGGAGGTCACTCAGCCTCACGTCCATCGTTCCGTGATGCCATCCAGCCATCTCATCCTCTGTCATCCCCTTTTCCTCCTGAGCCCAATCCCTCTCAGCATCAGAGTCTTTTCCAATGAGTCAACTCTTCACATGAGGTGGCCAAAGTACTGGAGTTTCAGCTTCAGCATCATTCCTTCCAAAGAAACCACAGGGTTGATCTCCTTCAGAATGGACTGGTTGGATCTCCTTGCAGTCCAAGGGACTCTCAAGAGTCTTCTCCAACACCACAGTTCAAAAGCATCAATTCTTTGGTGCTCAGCCTTCTTCACAGTCCAACTCTCACATCCATACATGACCACTGGAAAAACCATAGCCTTGACTAGATGGACCTTAGTTGGCAAAGCAATGTCTCTGCTTTTGAATATACTATCTAGGTTGGTCATCACTTTTATTCCAAAGAGTAAGCATCTTTTAATTTCATGGCTGCAGTCACCATCTGCAGTAATTTTGGAGCCCCAAAAATAACATCTGACACTGTTTCCTCTGTTTCCCCATCTATTTGCCATGAAGTGATGGGACCGGATGCCATGATCTTCGTTTTCTGAATGTTGAGCCTTAAGCCAACTTTTTCACTCTCCTCTTTCACTTTCATCAAGAGGCTTTTTAGTTCCTCTTCACTTTCTGCCATCAGGGTGGTGTCATCTGCATATCTGAGGTTATTGATATTTCTCCCGGCAATCTTGATTCCAGCTTGTGTTTCTTCCAGTCCAGCATTTCTCATGATGTACTCTGCATAAAAGTTAAATAAGCAGGGTGACAATATACAGCCTTGACGTAACACTTTTCCTATTTGGAACCAGTCTGTTGTTCCATGTCCAGTTCTAACTGTTGCCTCATGACCTGTATACAGGTTTCTCAAGAGGCAGGTTAGGTGGTCTGGTATTCCCATCTCTCTCAGAATTTTCCACAGTTTATTGTGATCCACACAGTCAAAGGCTTTGGCATAGTCAATAAAGCAGAAATAGATGTTTTTCTGGAACTCTCTTGCTTTTTCCATGATCCAGCGGATGTTGGCAATTTGATCTCTGGTTCCTCTGCCTTTTCTAAAACCAGCTTGAACATCTGGAAGTTCACGGTTCATGTATTGCTGAAGCCTGGCTTGGAGAATTTTGAGCATTACTTTACTAGCATGTGAGATGAGTGCAATTGTGCAGTAGTTTGAGAATTCTTTGGCATTGCTTTTCTTTGGGATTGGAATGAAACCTGACCTTTTCCAGTCCTGTGGCCACTGCTGAGTTTTCCAAATTTGCTGGCATATTGAGTGCAGCACTTTCACAGCATCATCTTTCAGGATTTGAAATAGCTCAACTGGAATTCCATCACCTCCACTAGCTTTGTTCCTAGTGATGCTTTCTAAGGCCCACTTGACTTCACATTCCAAGATGGCTCTAGATGAGTGATCACATCATTGTGATTATCCAGGTCGCGAAGGTCTTTTTTGTACAGTTCTTCTGTGTGTTCTTGCCACCTCTTCTTAAGCTCATATATCTGGAGTATTTACTCATTAAAACTAAATTGCATGCTATCGTAACTTTTTCTCTACTGTGGGACTTTTTGTATGGAATGGATTTGTTTATTTCTTGAAAGTTTAACAGCCTCTACCATTAATACTAGCTGTACACATACAAATGTAATTTTTGTGGAAATGGACAATTTTTGGAAAGTTTTAACATTACTGACAAGTGTGTTTTTTTTTCCCTTGAAGCAATAAAATTACTCTTTTCATTTGCTGTGTCGCTATCTTTAAATTCCATTTCTCTTTGTTAAAAAATGATGTATCCTTTTGTATAAGATAAAAAATTCTAGTCAAGCAAAGGGAAGACATCTTAAATTAGCCTTAATTTCACTACTCAGAGAAAAAATACTGTTGAGAAACTGGTGTCTATTAATCTATAATACTTAACATTTTAATCATCTTCATTTTTATTTTCCATTTCTTTTGAACACTTAAATTCATTATAAATTGTGTAGTATTTACTTATAATTTGCATTTTAAAATATTTTATGATTTTTTAATTATTTTAATACTTAATGGAAAGGACTTGGGAAACAGTATAAATAATACCATAAAAACCATCACACAACTGTTAATATTTTGGCGTGTTTTCCTTTCAAGTCTTTGTGTGTACATGCAGATACATGCATTTTGATTATTTGGTATATTGTTTTATACTTTGTATACTTTTATCTATTCATTTATATGCTTTTATTCTTTCTCATTGAATAAATTTGTCTCAAATTTATTTATTCCTATTATCTTCTAAAATAGGTTTTTCTTGATGCAGCCACTGTGGAAAACAGTATTAGAAGTTGCTCAAAAAACTAAAATTACAACTGCCGTATGACTCTCCTGTTTCACTTGTAGGTATATATCTGAAAAAAACAAGAACATTAATTGAAAAAGATATGTGCGCCTCAGTGTTCGTAGAAGCATTATTTACAACAGCTGAAGACATGGAAAAAAATCTAAGTATCCATCAAAGGATGAATAAATAAGGAAGATGTGGTGGGATATTATTCAGCCATAAAAAAGAAGTTTTACCATTTGCAGCAACATGGATGTGACTAAGGACATTGTGCAAAGTGAAATGTCAGATGAGAAAGACAAGTACTATATGATATCACTTATACGTGGAACCTAAAAAATACACAAAATAGTGAATATAACAAAAAAGAAGAGACATAGAGAACAAACTATTGATTACCAATGATGGGGGAGGAGGGACACTATATGGGTGGGGAAATGGGAGGGACAAATATCAGGTGTAAGACAGGCTCAAGGATGCACTGTACAGCTTGAGGAATATAGCCATTATTTGTAATAACTGTAAATAGAAAATAACCTTAAATGTATAAAAATAAATTAAAAAAATTTCTTTTTGTTAATTATATATTTTAAAATTATTTCTAGTTTAGGGTCCTTGCTCCTGTTTACTATTCCTGTTCTCTTAAGAAGACTTCTTTGTTGCCACTCTTTTACTGATTATCTTATTTATTTTCTCCTCTTTATTTGGAATAATGAAAACAACTATGGTTACAGTAAAATTTAGCCTAAAGTATGTGATTTTCTTGTTGTTTTCTAAAATGTATATTGTTGAGTTTTTATTTTTCCTCCTTAACTCAATATTGAACTTTAAAATTGATTTTAAAATAGATACACAGATTAATTTATTTCAAAAAAGCATTTTATATGAGTACCACACATTAGAGAAAAGTATTAAAAGCACAATCAACTAAAAATAACTTTGTTCTGTTATTCTGAGATATGAATTATTCACCTTTAGTTGTATGCCCTTTTGATTTTTATTCTAAGCATAGGCAGAATGCAAAAAACTAAGGTAATTTTGCAAATAATGCTTTATGAAACACCTGCTTTCACTTCATAATATATCATGAATATTTTACTACAGTATAATTTTACAGTGACCTGTAGAATTGTGCTGTATTAAAAAATAATTTGTATAACTGATGCCATTGTATTAAATGTTTGGAGTAATTACTCCTCTTTTTTCCTGTATCAGATACCCTGTACATAGAATCATTATGAATTTCTCTGATTATTTGTCTAGGAAAATTCTGTGAGTTGAATTATTGAGTCAATTTTTAAGTGCATTTTACAGCTTTTGATTGATTTAGTAATTAGTCCTACTGAAAAGTCACACAAAGTTATACTTTTATTAGTAGGAGACAAGAATGCTTTTTCTGTCTATTCATGTCCACAATGAAGATTTTTTTAAATAGTTGTTCTTTTATTTTTATTTTGTCATAATTTTACTACTATTATTTTGTATTTTGATGTCTATTTGTATCTATTTTTTAATGAACAACTTCATATATTTTATTCATTAAAAATTGTTGGTCCCATTTCTTTTATTTGCTACAGCCTTTATAAGTTTATTATCCTTTTGTGGACCATATGTTTACTCTAGTTTGTCATTTAAATTTGTTTTTGCTTGCTTTTCCTATTTTTAATGTTTAATTATTAACTTCCAATTTTGTTGCATTTAGACCATTGCATAAAATGCTGTACAAGTGATAATTGCTAATATTGTCATATGCATGAGCATGACAGTCTCCTAGTTTTGATAAATCTTATCTTTGTATGATTATCTCCCCTTTGCCTTGAGAAAAGCATTTTATGCTGACTTCTCTGCTAATTTTCTTCTCTGTTGCTTGTTACTTCTCTAAGAACTCTCTCATTTAATTAATTTTGTGACTCTCTTGCTCTTACTTGTTCCCAAGTAAAATATGATGACAGTTTGATGTTTCTTCATGCAATATTCAAAGTCCCTTATAGAAGACTAAAACATTCTAGTGGCCTGGAAAGTCATTACCTTTCTAGATGAAGACATTTTAATTTTGAGAGGATCTGTTATTTGGTGTCTGATACTCTTATAATAGTCATGTATGTAATATATGTATATACCATATATATGTATGCTGCTGCTGTTGCTGCTGCTAAGTTGCTTCAGTCGTGTCCAACTCTGTGCAACCCTATAAACGGCAGTCCACCAGGCTCCCCTATCCCTGGAATTCTCCATGCAAGAACACTGGAGTGGGTTGCCATTTCCTTCTCCAATGCATGAAAGTGAAAAGTGAAAGTGAAGCCGCTCAGTCATGTCTGACATCAGGCTCATCCATCCATGGGATTTTCCAGGCAAGAGTACTGGAGTGGGGTGCCGTTGCATTCTCCAGTATATATGTATACCAGAATATAAGCTAAGACTGTCTCAACAAATGAAATTAAAATGGTGTTTATAGAACAAATACCCCAAGCGGACCTGGGATTCCAATTTCCTGGTAGATGAGAGATGAAGGGATTCTTGGTACAATACTTTCAATTACAAGTAAGTAGTCAGCAATTAATAAATCAACAGGAAATATATATTTTTCAATAACCTCAAATTGTTGCAATTCTCATCCATTTTCTTCTGCAATTATTCTCTTCTGAGTCATCTGCTTCCTTTTCCCTGTCTATACCAGATCATCCCAATCTACAGAATGGTGTCTCCAATCCTAAAATGAACAAACAAAACATGGACAAGTAATAAAGTTCACCTCTCTTGATTCCGCATCGGCTTCTGCTTCATTTTCTGCAATCCTTCAAAGCAAACACCTCGCTTACAGCCGTGAGAACTGACATTTCCACTTCCTCTTCTCCCTGTGTCCCCACCGCAGCAGCTTTTGCCAGGTCACCAGCGCACCCACTTGGTGTGGTCCCATCCCCGTGCTGGCTCAGCAGCAGTGTATACAGATGACACTGCCTCCTCCTCGAAACGCCCACAGACCCTGGTTTCCTCCTATTCCTCTGGGTGTTTCCTCTCAGACTCTTTTTTTGGATCATTTTCTCCTTGATTTGAAAGCAAGCACTAGCGGACTTTGGACTCTAGAGCTAATATTGGGCTCATTCTCTTCTCTGTCCACATAACCTCTCTTCAGGATCTTGTCCTGTGGATTAAGACTTCATTTATGTCTAATTTCTTCTGCTCAGGAAATATTTTTGAAATTCATTCATAGAATTATGTGTATTAACAGTTTTTTTTTCCATTTTTATTTCTGATTAGTACTACATTGTATATATTTATGCACCTCTTGGTGGACATTTGGGTTATGTTCAGTTTAGGGCTATTATAAGTAAAGCTACTATGAACATTAAAGTTAAGTCTTTATGTGGACATAGTTTTCATTTTGGCGATGTGGGTGACCTAAAGGAGATATACAACTGTTTTTTGAGTCTTTTGGTAAATGTATGTTTAATTTTCTAAGAAATTGACAAACTGCTTTCTGTGTGGTTATGTCATGTCTGCGTTCCCACCAACCCAGTGGGAGGTGCTCCACATCCTCACTTTTGGTTGCATTATCAGATGTTTATTTTAATATTAGCCATTCTAGTGAGCAAACAATGATTTCAATTTGCATTTGTCTGATGAGTAATGATGTTGAGCATCTTTTCATGTACTTACTAGCTCAATGTTTTGCCCATTTTATTGTTATTTGTCTTCTTCTTATTTAGTTGTATGAGCTCTTCATATGTTCCAGCTACACATCCTTCCCAGTTTGTATCTGGCTCTGTCCCTCTACCTAAGGTCACTGTTCATTTGAAAATGAACAACTGTACATAATCTGCTTCTTTCTGAAGTGAAGTAACCATGCTCTCCCTTCATCCCTACAGTTTCAGATGGTGAGAGCGGGGCTATCCCAACTGAGATACTGCATTAACACACGCTTCTGTAAACGTTTCCCTTGAAAATAAATCCTCATTGAGTTGTATATCTCCTTTAAGTCATTTCTTTTCTCTTTCTCTCTCTGATGATCTTCTCCCAGTAGAATGTAAACTCCATGAAAAACATGATCAGTGTGTCTTAGTTGCCATGGTATCTGTTAAAAAATACCTCATGAAATAAATATTTGCTGAATGAATACAGACATGAATAAAAAGCAGAATTTTGCCTAGGCAGAAAGCCAGGTTTGGTTCTGGACTAACAAATGGTTTCAACAGACCTTAAGAAATGTAGGAAAGCAGAGTTTCAGTTTCTTGATCAACAAACTCAAGAAGTCTTTGAGCCGGCTTCTTCAGCAGGGTTTTGTCACTATGGGATTCTGGGTGGCTGGGTGACCCCCCTCTAGAAGGTCTG